>NC_140588.1:254872877-255497877 GCF_964204655.1 Triturus cristatus
TGCCTCTTTTCATCTCCCCTCTACCCCCCTCTCCTCCTCTCTCCCCCCCCCCTTTTACACTCTTTCTTCTATCTCTACCTATGTTGAGCAGGTGATCGTTATTTTTGTTTCACTGCCAACAGGGAACAATGTCCTCATTGATTTAACTAGTAGTAAATTTGTGTCAGCCTGGTGATCCCACACCTTCCCACACAGAAATTTGAGAAAAAAGTGATTTTTTTAAGCTAAATTTGAGGTTTGCAGAGGATTCTGGGTAAGGAAAACCTTGGGGGGTCCACGCAAGCCATACCTTCCTGGACTCCCCCAGGTGTCTAGTTTTCAAAACTGTGTGGGTTTGGTTGGTTTCCCTAGATGGCCACTGAGCCCGGGGCCAAAAACCCAGGTGACCTCTCTTGCAAAACCAGGATGTTTTGTGAAAGGTTGTTTTGATGTCTCCTCAATACGTTTTGGGCCCTTGCCTGTCACGGGTACTTGGGCCACCCGCACAAGTGAGGTACCATTTTTATCGGGAGGCCTGGGGAAAGGCTGGGTAGTAGGATATTTGTGTCAGCCCGGTGATCCCACAACTTTCCCACACAGAAATTTGATGAAAAGGTATTTTTTTCAGCTAAATTTGAGGTTTTCAGGGGATTCTGGGTAGGAAAATGTTGAGGAGTCCACACAAGCCATACCTCCCTGGACTCCCCTAGGTGTCTAGTTTTTAAAAATGTATGGGTTTAGTAGGTTTCCGGTTAGACCCGGGATCCCTGGTTGGCTGAGGTAGGTACCTTAGGTCAAATAGGGACCCGCGTATGCATGTCAGGGAAAGGAAGGTCACCTTCTGAGATAGCCCCCGCTCACCCCCTTGGTAGCTTAGCACGAGTAGCCAGGCTTATCTTCAAGGCAAATATGTAAAGTATTTGCAAACACGCTCACAGCAACCGAAGGATGACACCACAGAAATATACGCGCTTGTCTCACCGTGGTGGTGTGCCCGAGGCGCTGTAACAGAGACTATTTTAATAGTTTTTTAACCCTTTTTAAAAACCGTTTTTTAAACTTACCCTGATTGTATTTGCTGTGTTGCTCCCTCACTTCCTCACTTCCTTCACCCGATCGGCACTTCCGCTCCTGCTCTAATGTGGTCTAGTGCTTTGGGACACTCAGCTGCTGCACAGCAGGGCTGAGCGCTGGAGCAGGCGCGCAGCACATGCGCGGAGTGTGTGCGCCACAGGTGCACCAAAGGCGCGTCTAAGGCAAGCCCATCTGCACCCATCCCCCATACTCCGCTGAGGAATTGCAGCCCTTAGCCCATGAGAACACCCCCTTAAAAAACTACGTAGTGGACATCCTTAGAGCAGAAGGCTCATTAAGGACACAAACCACAGCAGGGAGTACAGGTATCCCAACGCACCCTCCAAGGCCCGGTGGGTCTGTTGGCCCACAATGGACTTCGGGTAGCGGTCTTGAACACCCGCTACCTACATATGCATAATCTTGATGTCTTCTCCCTCCTCCAAGATGGCTCCCTAGACATCCTGGGGGTGACGGAAACTTGGCTCGCCGCCTCCTCAGCCCCAGACATAGTAGCAGCTCTGCCCCCAGATTATGCTGCCCTATAGCACAACAGGACGGGAAACACTCGAGGAGGGGGGTAGCGATCCTATACAATCGACAGTTCATAATAGAGACGCTGTGTGCCAAAAATATTGAGGGAGCAGAAGTGCTGGGAGCTAAGATCCTCTCTCAGTCCTCTTACCTAGTCCTACTGGTGGTTTACCGTTCCCCTCGAACGAGCCCAAAGTTCACTGAACTCTTTAGCGAGTTAGTTAGCGGTCTCCGCTCTTGGTATCAGTGCATCTTGGTGATGGGGGACTTTAACTTTCACTGGGATCAGATTCCCAGAGACTGTTATGCCAAACAGTTAGATGAGGCTTTTTCCATCCTGGAACTTAAACAACTTGCAAATGTCCCCACCCACAACAAAGGCCACACCCTTGACTTGGTGTGGACCACTCATCCATCAGCCAGCCTGATGGATATCAGTCCCTGAGCCTGGTCTGACCATTTCTTAATCAGGGGTCTGTTTCCACTCACAGGTCGAGTGGCCAACCCCCCCCCCCCCACACATGGAAAGTGCTGCAGATGGGGAAAAATAAAAGAACATGACCTTGTCGGGACCCTGCGTAATTCAGCCTCAATGAGGCTTGCACTGGACAACCTCGACCAGGAAAGTGAGTCTCTCTCACTTAGGCTGAGCAATGCCATTGATAAAACCGCCCCCGCACACAGGAAAACAATGAGGAATACAGGCAAAGGGGTTCCCTGGTTCGATGAGACTTAAAGAGGGAAGAAACAAACCCTGCGCCAGTCCGAGAGAGCCTAGCGTAAAGCATATTACCCAGAGGCTCTGTCCAAATACAAAACCGTGCTGACCGCCTATAAAAAAGCCATTATGCCCAGGAAATCCGAATACTATCAGTCTAGGATTCTGGCTGCCGACAATAAACAGAAAGAGACTTTTTGGATTTTAAAAGAGCTGAGAAAGTCAGCAGAGCAGAAGCCCCCTGGCTGTCTGGAAGACTGCAATAAGTTATAGTCATACTTCCCCACTAAAGTCAAAGACCTCCTGACGGATATCTACCGCACCCCCGTTGTACACTGCCCCTTGGTGGTGCACCTCATACCACTTGCATATGACAAGCCCCTCACCGTCTTCCCAAAACTAAATCACGTTTCTCTGAATCACTTAATGGGCCGGGTCAAATCAGGGTCACCAGCAGATCCCTGTCCCCCCAGGGTGTTTCGAATAGCACTCCCCGGGATAGAGAGTGAGGTTCTTAGTCTGCTAAATCGGTCATTTGAAACTGGCCAGGTCCCGACCAATTTTAAAAAGCGAGAGTCATTTCCCTGCTGAAAAAATGGGGTCTGATTCAACGAATCTTAAGAACTTTTGACCCATATCCCAGCTCCCTTTTCTGGCAAAAGTGCTGGAACAGCATGTGCTGAAAAACCTATCGCACCACATAGAGGTAAATCAGCTACTCCAAATAAAACAGGCAGGTTTTAGAGCCCATCATAGCACAGAATTGGTAATGCTGGCAGTGACAAATAAACTTAGGACCATGGCCGACAATAGGAAGCCTTGTGCCCTGGTCCCATTGGACCTGTCTGCAGAATTCAACACGGTCAATCATAGCCAACTCCTGTTCCGAATCTCGGAGTTGGGCATCCAGGGGATGGCTTTCCAGTGGCTCTCGAACTTCTTGTCAGACCGATCCCAGCGGCTCCAACTGGCTGCTCAGATGTCCAACACCAGCGAGCTCTCGTGCGGGGTCCCCCAGGGTTCAGCGTTGTCCCCCCTCCTCTTCAATGCCTATCTTCAGCCTCTGGTGACTGCACTAAGCCACATGGAGTGGCAAGTTTTTAACTACACAGATGACACCCAAATTATCATCCAGATTGACAACTCCCCACGGCCCACAGGCGGGTGCAGAATATCCTGAAGTACACAGTCAACTGGATGACTGCCAATTCCCTCAAAATTAACCCCGATAAAATGGAGGTCCTGGCAATCACCACGGATACCCTTCCTTGGTGCGACCTCTTTTGGCCACAAGAGCTTGGCACTATCCCCAAACCAGCCCAAGTGGTAAAGAGTCTCAGCATAAAAATTGATGCCAAGCTCTCCAGGGCTCACCAGGCATCTTCCCTGGTGGGATCATGTGTGGACCTGTTAAGACAGCTGCGACGACTCGCTCCAGGTAGTCATGAATGATGCTGCCAGATTGATTTTCAGACTCCCAAGGTGGGCGCACGCCACCCCCCTACTGCAGCAGTTGCATTGGCTCCCGGTTAGGCAAAGAACCATGTTCAAAGGACTATGCATAGCCTATAAAGCTGTACACGGCCAGGCTCCAACCTACAGCAGGGACCGACTGGTAAGTTATGTGCCAGGACGGTCCCTCCACTCCTCGGATGCTGTCCTGCCCCCGTTTCAATATTTTGTCTAAAGACAGCAGAGCTTGCTCCACAGTGATCCCCCAACTGTGGAAAAAGCTACCCGTTAGCCTCCGTAAAGAACCTGTCCTCTTACCATTCACGAGGAAACTAAAAACACTTCTCTCTTTTGAAGCCTGGGCGACCACCTAAGCCAATTCTTCATGGCACATCCCTGTAGATGTGCCCAGGTTGGGCTCTCTTTTGCAGCACTTAGAGACCTGTTGGTAATAATGCGCTCTAGAAATCCCAATTAACAATAACAATCACAATAACAAATAGACTCCACACGAGTTTTGTAAAAACGAGTATAAATTTTATATAAAAAGATATACGATAAGACCACACAATATAAATCCAACATATGGGTATGTGTACTATCTCTCCTGGCCAGTTGTTAGGCCAGCCAGCCCTTGTCAGTTCTGGCGATATTAATGAACGCTTCTAAACATTCCACTATAATCCTAATACCATGTTATGCAGTTCGTAATGCTAGAATCAGGCACTTTTGCAATGTAACAATAGTGCAATGCGTAATACAACAATCAGGCACCTTGCAAGGTCAAAATAATGCAATGCGTAACGCAGCAATTCGGTACTCTGCAATGAAAGAATAATGCAATGCGTAACGCAGCAATCAGGCACTTTGCAATGTAAGAATAATCCAATGTGTAATACAACCACCAGGTACGTCGTTATGTAGAAATAAGGCAATGCCTAATACACTAATCAGGTAGTTCAATATGCAGGAAGAATGCAATGCGTAATACGCTAATCAGTAGACCTGGGCGGTGAATTCCGTTCCGCTCGCGGAAAATTGTGAAATTTGGGTAGTTTTGCGTTCCGCAGAGAAGGTGGAATTGCCAAAAATCAGCGATCCGCGGCTTTGAGGAATTTTTTGCTTGTTTGCGCTTTCAAAATGCGTGTTTGCAAGATATTTCCCCCGAGCACGCAAACAGCATTCGCAAACAGTTAAAAAGCATCGCAAATGGGCAGAACAAGCAATTCCACGTGTTCGCGGAATTTCTCCGTGCTTGCGGAGATTTTTTACTGTTTCACGGAGCTTTGCGTAGCGCTACTACGCAAATTATGCCCACCCCTACTAATCAAGTAGTTCGTTATACAGAAACGATGCAATGCATCATACGACAATCAGGTAGTTTGTTATGCAGAAATAATGGCATGCGTCATACACTAATCAGGTAGTTCGTTATGCAGGAATAATGCAATGCGTAATACTCTAATCAGGTACTCCGTTATGCAGAAATGATGCAATGTGTAATACAACAATCTGGTACTTTGTTATGCAGAAATAAGATAATGAGTAGTACACCCTGGCACTGATCACAGTGCCTTAGGCGGTCTCTCTGCCACTCCTTCTGTCTCACAGTCAGTCTTTGTCAACAGTTGCCCCCAACACAGGTATTGTGTAACAAAAAGTGCAGCTCTGCACTCCGGCCCCGGTACTGCCACTCCCTTGGCAATATGGGCCGCGATACAAGCCGAAGCAGAGGCTCACACTGCTGGAACAAGAGAGAGGCCAAGAGCATCTTCCTCCGAGCCCGCACCCCGCCCTAGGAGTTGACACACGTTCTCTGGGGGGTGCGAACCCACTCTCCTCCTCATCCAGCGACTTGGTCCTCCGATGCAATCTTTGGGACCTGGCCATGGCGAGCTTGGGCCGGCGGCTCAGCTCCTCCGGGGCTGCCGGTCCAGGCCGCTACTGTTACAAAGATCTTAGGCTGCCACAGTGCACACACACACAGTGTTGCTGAGACTCCCTTGAGCTTCGGGAGCACGGTCACCGGGCATTCCACACGTAGGTCTCAGGTTGCACGAAGATCACGTGCACAGCATCGCTGAGACTCACTTTAACTCCGGGTGCATGATAACAAGGCAATCTTCACGAAGGTCTCACGCTGCACAAAGCACAAGCACACAGCGTTGATGAGACTCACTTGGATTCCAGGTGTGCAGGATAACCAGGCAATCCTCACAAAGGTCTCACGCTGCACAAAGCACACGCACACAGCGTTGATGAGACTCACTTGGATTTCGGTGCACACGATAACTTGAGAATCCTCACAAAGGGTTCAGGCTGCAAAAAGAACACGCACACAGCGTCACTGATCATTGCTTGGACTCTAGGTGCCCACGATCACAGGGCACATCTTACGAGGGTCTCAGGCTGCAAGAAGCACATGCACACAGCGTCACTGGGACTCTCCTGGAAACGTTTGTGTTCTTGAGTTTCCGCAATAGGTAGCCAGCTCACCTCGGGCCCTTGGGGATCAGTTACTTCAGGACACAGCACAGCAAAGTCCTTTCAAGCAGGGGGACACAGCACACAGCAAAGTCCCTTTAGCCTTTCCTTGGTTAAAACAGCAAACTGCAGGCCAGCCCCAGAACACACAGCAAAGGTCAGTCCTTTCCTTTAGTCTCTTCAGTTGTTTCTTCCTTGGCAAAGGTTCCTCTTGACCACGAAGTAGCTCCAGTCTTGATCAATCTTGATCAAGCCATTCTCCAAAGTTCAGGGGCTTCAGCTCTCATAGTTATACCCCTCAATGGCTTTGAAGTCTTTGTGTTCAGGGGGCACTGACCCCTGTTCAAACCAGTTCTGGGTGCCTCCCTGCCAGTGACACTTTCCTCCTTTGATTAGTAGGGGTCTGGATTCTCAATCAATCAGCAGGAGATGGGACAATTGTTTTATGGCAGCATCCCAGGCCTCTTCAGCTCTAGGGACTACTCCTCCTCCTACACTCCAGATGCAGGTCAGCCTGTTGCTGGCTCACCTCCTCCCCTGGGTCAAGACATTCCCCAGATCCTATCACTTTCAACTCCAGACAGTCAATCCACAACCAGGCAGAGACACACAGAAATGTTAGAGCACAAAAACCCAGCCACTTCTAAAAGAGTGGCTTCTAAACACCCAATGCAAAAACCAACTTCATAGAAAGATGTGTTATTACATTGTGAGTTCAGTCATACTAAACTTCACCTCTCCATCTTAAGCCTTTGGGAAGATAGGCTGGAAAACATATTAAACAGCCTTCCCATTCTATTCTATGAGCAAGATGGCCTTTCAACAGTGAAAAACGAAAGGGAGATTATTTCACTGTCAGGACATGGTACACACCTTAGTACATGTCCTACCTTTCACATGCACGGCACCCTGCCCAGGAGGGTACCTTGGACCTACAATAGGGGTGTCTGATGTGCATAGAAAGGGAAGGGTAAGGTCTGGCAAGTGGGTGCACTTGTCAGAACAACATGGCAGTTTAACAAACTGCACGCAGGCACTGCAATGGCAGGCCTGAGTTCCCTTTTTAATGCTACTCTTGTAGGTGGCACAATTAGTGCTGCAGGCCCACCAGTAGCATTTGCATTACCAGCCCTGGCACACATAGTGCACTTTACTAAGGACTTTACTAGTAAGGCAAACTTACCAATCATGGACAACCAATTACCATTACACTTTATACAGGGAACACTTGCAGTTTGACACTGTTTAGCAGTGGCAAAGTGTCCAAAGCATCTAAGTGGCAACACCATGTCAGAAAAAAGGTCTAGCGGGAAAGCAAAAAGTTTAGGGAACTTTAGCGAAAAAGGGCTAAGTCCTACATTTCCCTAGATGGTCGCCGAGCCTGGGGCCAAAAACCCAGGTGACCCCCGTTGCAAAACCAGGTTGTTTTGTGATAGGTAATTTTGATGTCTACTCAATAGCTTTTGGGCCCTAGCCTGTTGCGGGTACTTGAGCCACCCGCATGAGTGAGGTATAATTTTTATTCAGAGACCTGGGGGAACACTGGGTGGTAGGAAATTTGTGTCAGTCTGGTAATTCCACAACTTTCCCACACAAAAATATGAGAAAAAGGTGTTATTTTAGCTAAATTTGAGGTTTGCAGGGAATTCTGATTTGGAAAATGCTGATGGGGTCCACTCAAGCCATACCTCCCTGGACTCCCTTGGGTGTCTAGTTTTCAGAAATGTGTGGGTTTGGTAGGTTTCTTCAGATAGCCACTGAGCTTGGGGCCAACAACTTAGTTGACCCCCCCTTGCAAAACCAGGACTTTTTGTGATAGGTAATTTCGATGTCTCCTCAATACGTTTTGGGCCCTTGCCTGTCACGGGTACTTGACCCACCCACGTGAGTGAGGTACCATTTTTATCGGAAGACCTGGGAGAATGTGGGGAGGGTAGAATTTTGTGGATCAATGCAGATTCCAGAACTTTCCATCACAAAAATGGGAGGAAAATATTTTTCTGGGGACAAAGTTTGAGGTTTGCAGGGGAGTCTGGGTAACAGAACCCGGTGAGAGCCACACAAGTCACCCCCTCCTGGATTCCCCTGGGTGTGTGGTTTTCAAAAATGTATAGGTTTGCTAGGTTTCTTCATGTGCCGGCAGAGCTAGGGTTTAAAATCTACAGCTAGGCACTTTGCCAAAAAAGGGTCTGTTTTCACTGTAAAAATGTGGTGTGTCCACATTGCGTTTTGAGCTGTTTCCTGCTGCGGGCACTAGGCCTACCCACACAAGTGAGGTACCATTTTTATCTGAAGACTTTGGGGAACGCAGGGTGAGTGCAATTTTGTGTATCCACACAGATTCTAGAACTTTCCATCAAAGGACTGTGAGGAAAATGTGGGTCTACATTGTGTTTTGGGTCGTTTCCTGTCGCGGGCACTAGGCCTATCCACACAAGTGATGTACCCTTTTTATCTGAAAACTTTTGGGAATGCAGAATGGGTGGAAATCTGTGGACCCACGCAGATTCTAGAATTTTCCATCAAAGAAATGTGAGGAAATATTTTTTTGTTTTTGTTTTCCAAAGTTTGAGGTTTGCACGTGATTCTGGGTGACAGAACCCGGTGAGAGCCACTCAAGTCAGCCCATCCTGGATTCCTCTGGGTGTCTCGTTTTCAAAAATGTATAGGTTTGCTAGGTTTCCCTAGGCACTGGCTGAGCTAGGGTTCAAAATCCACATCTAGACACTGTGCAAAAAAAGGGTCAGTTCTCACTTTCAAAATGTGGTGTGTCCACATTGCGTTTTGGGCCGTTTCCTGTTGCAGGCACTAGGCCTACCCACACAAGTGAGGTACCATTTTTAATGGGAGACTTAGGGAAACTCAGAATTGTAGAGCAAGTGTTACTACCTATTGACGTTCTATGCATTTATGCCTTCCTAATGTAAGACAATGTGTAAAAAAGAAGTCATTTTGAAAAATGTCCTACAATTCACAGGCTAGTATGGGTAACCACAATTCCAGAGATGTGCAAATAGCTACTGTTTCTAAACTGTATATTTAGATCCCATCCCGGATTACATAGGTGTCTTTGATACCTATTTTTCACTATTTATAGTTTGTCAAATTAATTGGTATATACCCGGCACACAATGAAAAAACACTGCAAGACGCTGCTCAGTTATTGGCTCTGGGTTCCTCGGGTTCTTGGTGAACCTACAGGTCCTATATATCCCCACAACCAGAAGGGTCCTGCAGATGTAACGGTATATTGCTTTCAAACATCTGACATACTTTAGAAGAAGTTACAGGTGAAAACGATGGCACAAACAGCTGTTTATTTCAACTAATTTTCAATTTTTATTTTCAACTGTTAGTTTCTATAAAAAAACTTTCAAGGATCTACACAAATGACCCCTTGCTCAATTCAGAATTGTATCTACTTTTCAGAAATGTATAGCTTTCCGGGATCCATTATTGCTTTCACACCCATTTCTACCACTAACTGGAAGGAGGTTGAAAGCACAAAAAGTAGCAAAAATAGGCTATGTCCCACTAAAATGCCAATGCCAAAATTCTGTAAAACATTTTGGTTTTCTAACAAAAGTCTGCTTGTCCCTGAAAGCTGGGAAGATGGTGATTTCAGTACCACAAACCCTTTTGGTGATACCATTTGCAGGGGAAAACCAGGGGGCATATCAACAAGGGTCGGAGATAATATTATCACCGCTTTAGAGCCCGTTTTCGGGTGAAATATTATCGCATTATCAACAAGGACACGCTAGCGCGTGTTTCCTTGCATTAGCACCCCTTGTCAGCCGCGTCCCATCGCATCGCTAATGAGATACAAAGGAGGCGTGCCTGACAAAACACCATGGGAAAATATCGCTAACCCAGATTCGTCATATTAACAACGAGGGTTCGCGATATTTTAAATTGCGTCAAGTATGCCTTAACGCAGGAATTTAACGTCTGTTAAATTCCTGACTAAGGCATACCTAACATGGGGTGGGATTGTGTGACTAAGACCACAGGCCCTATCACCAAGGATATTGCCGTTTTCCATTGAACATCGCTGGAAAACCAGCGATGTTCCATGGAAAACACCGCTATCACTGGAATAATTATCACCATTGTGCTATGCGTTGTTGATACAGCGCTAGGATGGCGATAATTTCCAGCGATAGCCGGTGATAAAAATGCTTACGCTAAGAGCGTCCAGCGATAATTATCGCTGCCACTTGATAATATGCCCCCAGACGCTTTCTTCAGCAGCACTTTTCCCCCAATTTCCACCCCAAAAACAAAATTTAGCTGTATGTTTGCTTATTTCTGGGCCCCTTCCAGGGGAATCCACAAACCATGGGTACCTTTAAAATCCCTATGATGTTGGAAAATAGGGCGCAAATTTGGCATGGGTAGATACCTTATGTGGACAAAAAGTTACAGGGGCCTAAGCGCAAACTACCCCAAATAGCCACAAAAAGGCTAGCATATGGTGGGGGGGGAAAGGCCTAGCAGCGAAAGGATTAAAAAAAGGGGAGAGAGCCACATGGCCCTCCTTCAAGAGCCTTCTTAGGCCCTGACAATCCTGTCACGGTGCCAAAATCTAAGGTTAGGGGAAGTGCAGCCCCCTCACGCCAAGCCTTAAGAACTCCAGGGAACCCATCGCCTGGAGCCAAATACAATAGGAAAATGGGGCATGTGGCCCCTCCTTTCTTTTTTTTTTTTTTTGAAAGACCTTTATTGTTTGCTTCCCAATACACAGCTTTGGCCTACAACCCCTCGGGCCGGCCGCATAATTGTATACATGCACTTTGTCGTATCTAACACAGCCCAGTGCCGTCAACCCGGGGGTACGGCGGCGATAGAAGGTGCAAGCGTATCACCGGTTAGAGAAGGATAATGCAGGACTCATTTTCTCTGTGTACAGCCATAAACAAGCGGAGAACACCACAATGGCGCCGGGCGCCTAACGATCAACTACTCCCCCCCCCCCCCAACTCCCCTAAAACCAGTCACCACTCGAACAGCATTAAATACTCCGTACCCATGGGCGACCGCGGCACCCACTTTCCAGCCCCAGGAGCAACAAACATCGTTGGGAGTCCTATATAGCCTCTGCGCCATCCTGCTCGACGGCAGGCGGCTCGCAAATGCCCCCCCTGAAGTCATTCCATTTGGACCATACTTCCCCCCACTTCCGGGGGCACCCTCTTGCTATATATACAGTCTTTTCTCGCAGCATGCACCAGTCCATGTCACCGTGCCAGTCCGACAGTTTTGGTGGAGTAGGGCTTCCCCAGAGTCTGGCAATGTTCCTTTTCGCCACCATTTGACCAAGCGTCACCCAACGCCTTCCCTTCGGTGGCAGGTCCGTTGGCTCCCATATGTTAAGGAGACACCTCTTGGCCTCCGGGCGAATTTCCACCTCCCATACCTCCTCCATACACTGTACCACCCTTCTCCAATAACGTTGAATCTTAGGGCAGTCCCACAACACGTGGAAAAAGGTACCCGTACCCCCACATCCCCTTCTACAAAGTACTGTGTCCGCCCTACCCATTTTGTGTAGCCTAGTACAGGAGATATAGATTCTATGTAAAAGCTTGAGTTGGATCAGGCGCAGTCGGGCAGATATCGCGATCTCCCTGGGGGAGGCTAAAGCATAGAGCCATTCCTCGTCGTCTATCTCCAGCCCATCAGCAACCCACTTTTCTCTAAGGGGCAGAAGCAGATCAGGGGGGTTGTTAATTAGTTTTTTGTATGTGAGGGATATGGCGTGTTCTGGGAGATGCCCATCCAGTAACCTATCTTCCAGCGGGGAGGCTTGCGGTGGCTTAGTTTCCGGTGGAATATTGGCCTGTAGGGAGTGCCGCACCTACAGGTATCTAAAGTATTCAGTGTGTGCCAGCTCATATGTCTCTTGCAGTTGGGCGAATGTGCGGATCCCCGTGGGGCCCCAGATGTCTCTGATTTGGGAGATGCCGATCAAGTCCCAGTTCCGGAAGCCCTTGGTGCGTCCAAGATTGCCCAGTTTTTCAGACGCCCAGAGTGGCGTGGCTAGCGTTAGGACTCCCGCCCATCCGAGCTTCCTCTGAGCAATGTGCCAGACCTGTACCGAGTGAAGTGTAGGGCCAGTGAGATTATGTGTACCTCGTTTGGAGTAGAGTGCTCTCTCATAGTTCCCTCCGGGAAGCAGCCACCTATCCATACCGAAGGCTGGGTCTTTACCGTCGCCGTATGTCCCGTGATTGATCGCTGTGAGATGAGCCGCCCAGTAATATTTACGAATGTCAGGGAGGGCAATACCGCCGTCGTACCACCCCAATGTGAGTTTAGTCAACGAGATTCGGGGCGACCCTGCCCAGAGGAGGTCCCGCAGCGCAGCCTCTATCGCCGCAAAGTAGGCGTTGGGGACTTAGTCGGGATAGTTTTGTAGCGCATCGAGGAACCGTGGCAACCCCAGCATCTTGAATAAGGCTGCCCGGCCCAACAAAGACAGTGGCAGGCGCTGCCAGGCCTTGGCCTCCCTCTGCAGTCGAACCAACGGTGGCCTGAGGTTGCGCTCGTACAACAGGGTCTTGTCAGTCGTGATGAATATTCCCAAGTACCGGAACCCGTCCTCCGCCACCCTAATAGGGCACGTATCAGGAAGCCTCGGGGGTTTGCCCCGCAAGACGTAAAGATGTGATTTGGCCCAATTGATCCGGAAGCCAGAGTTACGCCCGAAACTAGCAAATATGTCGAGTGCCACAATGAGCGACCTGCGCGGCCTGCAAAGGTACAAGAGAATGTCGTCGGCGTAGAGGGATATTCTGTCCTCCCACCCCTCCGTCCATGCTATACCTTTTGGATCTACGTCCTGCCTTATCCAGGCCGCGAGCGGCTCCAGGGAGAGGGCGAAGAGAAGGGGAGAGAGGGGGCAGCCCTGCCTAGTCCCTCTTGCAAGCGTGAACACCTCGGACAACTTGTTGTTAACCAGTACCTGCGCGAGGGGTTCGGTGTATAATAGACGCACCCAAGCTATGAATTGAGGTCCAAATCCGAATTTGTGCAGGACTGCGAACATGTATGGCCACTCTAAGGTGTCGAAGGCCATTGTGGCGTCTAGGGAGACCACCACTGCGTCTTCCTGCAGTCTGTGGCGCTGCCCCAGAACGCCGTGCAACCGTCTAATGTTGAGGGCCGTGTTACGATGGGGCATGAAACCTGATTGGTCCGGATGGACCAACGAAGGAAGCACTGCCTTGAGCCTGTTGGCCAGCGTCTTTGCCAGTATTTTGGGCTCCGCGTTGAGGAGCGAAATTGGCCTGTAGGAGGCACAGGAGTCTTTGGGTCTCCCCTCTTTAGGGAGTGCCACTATAGTCGCGATGCGCTGATCACGGGGCAGGACCCCCATCTCCTTGCTTCGTTCGAACATGAGTTTCAAGTATTTGCTAGTGACGTTAGGCCGGAGTTTGTAGAGCTCCATCGGGAGGCCATTGGGTCCGAGAGCCTTTCCAGGGCGAAGTTCCCCTATTGCACGCTGCAGTTCGGCCTCGGTGATCGGGCTATCCATAGCCTCCCGATCTTCTTCCGAGAGGGAGGGCAAGCGAATATCAGTTAAGAGGACCCTGGAGTCCTCCTCCGGCCGGTCCAACTCACTCCGATAGACCCGCTGGAAGTATCTCGCAAATTGGTCCACTATTTCCCGGGGTTCTGTCACTACATTCCCAGACTCGGTACGTATTTCAGGCACCACCTTACTGGCCTGTTGTTTTTTCTCCAGCCAGGCTATCAATTTCCCGGCTTTATCGCCCTGGTCATATATCCTGCCTAGCTTGTGCTGAGCCACTGTCTGAGCCTCCTGGGTAACCAGAGCCCTATATTCCGCCGCCTTCAACTGCAGTTTGTGCCTAACTTCCCGATCCCCACCCTCCGTCGCCTCCCCTTCCAGAACCTCCAATTCCGCCTCGATCGTAGTAACCTGCAGGCGCCGCTCCCGTCGCCTGGCCGATATGACCGAGAGCGCCTCCCCTCTAATCACGGGTTTAAATGCCTCCCATAAGGTGACCGGGGAGTCTACAGAGCCCACATTCTCATCAAAGTACTGGGAGATGGAGTCGGACACATGTTTCCTGGTGTCCTCATGTTTTAATTGCCAAGCGTTAACGGGTACTATACCTCCCTCCCGGTGATTACCAAATACGATGTGTGTGCGGACCGGTGAGTGGTCGGAAATACCTCTAGGCAGAAGCTCTGTCTCCCGGACTGTCATATCATGTTGCAGAAGGGTAAGGATATAAGCTAATCGGGAGAATGAGTGATGCGACCCCGAGAAGAAGGTAAATTGGGTGTCCGTAGGGTGGAGCAGGCGCCAAACGTCTGTAAGTCCGAAGTTCTCAAGAAATTCCGCCAACCACCCCTGCCCTCGGGGGAGGTCGCGGGGGGGCTGCCTATCTCGGGTTCCTGACACCACGGCGTTAATGTCCCCACCCAGCATCAACTGACCTCCGGGAAGGGAAAGGAGCAACGCACCCAGATCCGCGAAGGCCCGGGCCTGGAGGCCAGGCGGGATGTATATAGAGAGTAGGGTAAGTGTACGGCCCTCCCACCATCCAGAAACCGCCGTGAAGCGGCCCTGCGGGTCAGTTTTGATAAGGTCTATATGGAAGGGCAGTGAGCGCCGCAGGAGAATCCCCACTCCCCTTGAACCAGAGGTAAAGCCAGAGTGCGCCGCCAACGTGTAGCCATACCTATTGAGGGCCTGACAGACATTACCCATCAAATGAGTTTCTTGCAATAGCACCACGTCCGGCTGGTGCCGCTTGAGGAATTGCAGGACTATAGTGCGCTTAAGCCTGTCCCCTAACCCGTTGACATTCCAGCTGAGGACTTTTAGGCTCTTCTCCCATCGGCTATCCATAGCCCTTGCTACGCAGGGTGCCTCGTCCCACCACCCCAGTGTTCCGGCTGACGATGTGATGACATAGTTCGTGTGACCAAAAATGAACCCCAACTCCCCGCCCCTCCCTGATCCCCACCCCACGAGAGCACTCAACACCCACGGTCCGGGACCTGACAACCCTCACACTCCCCCCCAACCTCAACAATCCTCAACATCCCTACCCCCCCTTGCACAACAAACCCCCCCCTCCCTGCCCCCTGCTCCGTGGGCTCCAAACTACCCACCGCCCCAATTAGCAGAGCGCCTGTCGCCCAACCCTACCCCGGTGAGAGCCCACCGAGGAACTCTACGTGGGAAGTTCGTGGGCCAGCCCCATCCTGGCCGCCCGCCCGTGGTGCCCAGTTTACTCAGCCCCCAGGCCCACAGTATATCTGCTACATAGGGAGCCCGGCTCAGCAACCGCGGGCATGCAGTCTAAGCACCTCATGGAGCAAGCCAGTCTCACAGACAACAACTTTAATACTTTACTGTCCGATGGCTTCTCAGTCGAGCGTTCGTGACTCATCTCGCTGCGTCGTCTCTTGGTGTGTCCCAGCGAGGACTATTCGATCTTGACCGCCAAGACCGCTGGCTCTGCTCTCCTCCGTCCACTCGCCCCGTCGCTGACCCCGGGGAGGAGTGCCCTGCGCCTCTCCACTGTGCACCATCTCGCCGGGGGGCCCCCAAAGTATCCTCCGAGTTCAGCCACTCCTGCACCGCCGCAGGCGAGGTGAAGAAATGGGATTTGCCGCTCGCTATGACCTTCAATTTGGCGGGAAAGAACATCATGTACCGAATCCCGCGGTCTCGTAGCGCCGCCTTCACCCCCTGAAAGGAGCGTCTCTCCTGCTGAACCTGGAGCGTGAAGTCCGGGAAGAAGCGAACCGTGGCGCCCTCGTACTTCAAATCACCGTGTTGTCTAGCAGCCTGGAGAATTGCATCGCGGTCTCGGTAGTTCAATATTTTGGCTATGATTGTTCGCGGGAAGGCCCCTGGTTTAGGTTTCGGGATCGGGGCCCTGTGCGCCCGCTCGACAGTGAACAGCTTAGATAGTCTCTTGGGTTTGAGGTGTTGAAGGATCAAATCCTCAATAAAGAGCTCCATACAGTCCCCTTCAAGTCCTTCTGCCACACCTACCACACGGATGTTACTTCTCCGGGCCCGGCCTTCCTGCTCATCGAGCCGTAAGGCCATCAGCCTATGCTGGTGCACGAGTTCGTTGACCCTCCCAGCGAGCCGCTTCTCGGATTCCTGCAGGGTTGCGATGTCAGCTGCATTGGTTTTAGAGCGGTCGGTGGTGGTCCCCAAGTCAGCCCGGAGCAAGTTAACCTCTATTGTGATCTTATCCATTTTCGTCTCCAGGTTGGTGCCCAGGGTTTGAATTGCGGCCATTATGGACGTCAGGGAGGGTTCCGCCTGGCCTGCCGCCTCCTTCGCCGTCCCTCCAGGCTGCGCCGCCGGTTTGGCCACCGTGTAGTTGTCCAGCTTGTTGGACTGGGTCGCGGCTCCCCCTTTAGGTCGCATGGTGCCGCCGATACCTCTGGGGACAGCGTCCCTCCTTCCTCCCTCGCACGGAAGCGCCCGCAGGCGGCCGCGACAGCTCCGGTCGCCCACGTGTAGTCCGGGCGCAACCCTGGCACCGCCGGCACTCCCCTGGTCGAAGCTCAGGGCGGGGGTCCCCAAACGAGCCCTGCGCGTCCGCTATGGGGTCCGCGACCTCAGCCGCCTCCCGCCGCCGGTTCTAAATCGCCCAGGCCGCACCAACGGCCGCGAACAAGGGCCCCAAGCCGGCGGGCCACACAGGTCACCCCACAGCAGCAGCCCCGGCTGGTCTCCTTTCCTCGCCCCTGCGACAGCAGTCTGGAAGACGGCCGGCCCACCTCCGGGATCCTGGCGCCACCCGTCTCAGTGCCGTAAAGCAGGGCCCTTGCCGCCGCACACCACTCCTCTATGTCCGGCCCCCCGAGGCTGAAGGGGCATTCACATGACGTTGGCTGGCAGTTGTAGGCCAGCGGCCCCTCGGCTCCGCAGGCAAACGGCGCCGTCCCTCGGTGGCGCCCCTCCGCACGCCCCGTGCGTCAGGCCAAAGCCGGGGCTCCAGGTAGCACCAGGAGCGGCACCGCAGCTCCGGGAGCGAGGCACTCGGCCGCCGCCGCCAGTCGCGGCCACCGCGCCGAGCCGTCCGCGGGTCCTCGGGGTCCGCAAAAGCGCTCCGCTGGATCGCTGGGCCTGGGGGGAGCCGGGGGGCATTCACTGGCCAGCCCCACAGCTCGGACAGATGACGGATAGGAGAGGACACCTACGGTCCCGGCGGAGCTCTGGAATCAGGCGGCCATTTCGTTCGGCGCCTGGCCACGCCCCCCGGCCCCTCCTTTCTTAGGCTTATTAGGCCTCAGGGCTAAATATAATACAAAAGGGGAGATGCTGCCTGCTCCCTCTCCCCAAGTCTTCTCAGGCCAAAGGGACCCCATCCCCTGGGACCAAACATACAAAAAGGGGAGTTGGGGTATGTGGCCCCCTCCTCAAGCATTATTAGACCCTGGGGACCCCATTCCCTGGAGCCACATGTAATAAAAAAGTGGAGGGAATGGAATGGAATTCGCAGGAGCAGACATTGACCCCAATGCCCCTCCACTACTACCAAGAGCAGATTAGCAAATTTCTACTTCCAGTACCAGCATGAGGGAAGGGGGTTGGGACAACAGAAAGATTGCCTCAGAATATAGATGCATCTTATTCGACCTTTCTGCCTCCCAACTCTACTCTTTTCTCCAACAGGGATGTTTCTTTTAACTCTTGTGGAGTTGAAAAGGAATATCCGCACCTGCAGTTAATACAAGACAAATTCAGATTCAAACATGAGCAATTACCCAAATATAAACTCAATTACAATCTGAACATTTCTTGGAATCATTTCACAACATTACCTAGTAAATTCTGATGACTAGCTTCTCTCTTGATATTTCCTTTTAGTACTTTTTATGTGTATAGCTTGTATTTTGTGAGAACTACTAAGGAATTAGAAGAGTCTTTAATTGCATTGTTTGACCCCTTAAGAGCATCTTTGAATTTACTATTCAATCTTGTCAAAATTTTGCAATTCTTGACAAATATTATTTCATAAATATGTAGACTGAATCCGTGTTGCTTATTTGTTGAACTTCTCTACTTCAGTTAATTTGTTACAATAGACTTTCAAAGTACTGACAGGTTTTTCAGATATCCTGAAAATGAGCTTTACAGAATGCTGCTCCCTTTTCTCTGAAGGAAGTAGTTTTCTCCATCAATTCAGTCTCAAAGAACACTGTGGATACAGTTATTTAATAGCTCAGACACTATCTTATAGTTGGTTCTTCAGACCTTGCACTCAAGAGGTTGTGTGTAGATGAGACACTATCAATTCTCTTCTGCATATGCATCAGAAATTATATGTTGCTCCAAAATTCCTGTATGGGTCTAAACTCTGTAAAGAAACCATTGCAATGATGAAACACTTCCTTTTCTTGTCAAGGTTCAGTTGAAGTGCACTGCATCTTTCTAGAACATGTGCTTTACTGCACTCTGGGTTTGCACAAGCCCAGACAACCAGACGGCTGCTTTGCTGTATTCCTCAATGCGGCCGCCATCTTGGATTTTGCACAGCTGTAAGACTTGCTGATTAACATCAAAAACAACCTCAAGAGAATATTTTGGTGAGGTTGCTCATGTCTCCAATGTGGATACCTTTTCATTCTGACCCTTCGTTGAATCTTTTCAATTCTACATGTTTTGACCTGACTCCTCCAACTACATTCCTGACATAACCTCCCTCCAAAGAAAGGCCTCCCTGTTTCGGTTTTTATGGAAATCTATCATGAAACTTTCTTATTAACCTTGAGTCATAACTATTTGAAGTGTTCCTAAGATCTCTCTTCTGGACCATATTCTTTCCAATCCACTGAAAAAACAATTTTCCTTTCACTGTTTTAGAATCCAAGATTTTTTTAACTTCAAATTCCTCTTCTGAATTTACCTTGATAGAAGAAGAGGGTGTGTGCCTTCTCAGATTTGCGGGTATTTTCTTCAAAAAGACACATGAAAAACTGGGTGAATTTTTAACTGAGGTGGCACTTGTATTTTTTTAGCTACAGGATTTACCATTTTGACTACTCTAATGGGACCTACATATCTTGGTAGAAATGTCCAAATCTCTTGTATATATGTAAATTGCGTTTGGATCATCAGACCTTGTCTTGTCTCCTAAAAATATCTTGCACATCCTTTTTGTCTGCTAGTTTCTTTTAAGAAACTTTGGACTTTTGTAAATTCCCTCTATCTAACTGATAGGTATTTTCTAACACTTTTACCATGTTTTCCCTTGCTGGAACTGAATCATAATCTTTACCTACTAAGGTATAAGGACGTCTTCCTGAATTTAAATATACGGGGGTGTAGCCAGTGGATTCATGTATGGCATTATTATATGGAAATTCAGCTGTCTGAATTAACTCTGGCCAATCATTGTCTTGATCCCATATTTAGAGATCAACGTATTGTTCTAATTTCTGATTTACTCTCTCTGTTTGCCCATCAGTTGCTGAAGTATAATTGGAGGAGAATCTGGAATCTGTCCCCATTCTTTTCATAAATGCCTTTCAAAAATGTGACATGAACTGAGGGCCTTGATCTTAAATCACTATTTTCAGGCTTCCATGCACTCTAGCTACATTTGGGTTGACTATCTGTGCTAACTGAGACACACTGGGGAATGACTTCAAGGAAACAAAATGGCTCATCTTGGAAAAAGTGTTTACTATTACTAAAATGGAATTGTAACCTTGACTTAATGGGAGGTCTTCAATTAGATCCATAGTCACTGTGTGCCATGGATACGGTGAAAGAGGCAGTGGTTGAGGGAATCCTTGTGGTACCTGCCTCTCTGTGTTTCCTTTCATGCATTTCTCACAAGTAAGTACATACTGTATAATTTGAGGGCTCCATCCTGGCCACCAAAAATGTCTCTTGACAAGATCCAATGTTTTTCTTATTCCTTTATGTTCAGCCATGGGGTCATCATGGCACATTTAGGAGCCAATTCTTGCAAGGTCTTACTTGGCAAACATAATACTCCTTTACAGAATAACAGAACATCTGTTATTTGTCGATCCAGGTTTCCTTGCGCCCAAACGTCCATTTCTTCAGTTGGTAAGAATTTGTGGAAGATTTTTTTAAAGTCTGAGTACTGTGTTTTGCAAACAAACTTCTCATCTCGAAAAATTGTCTCTCTGTCAAAAACCTTTGAGTCTTTATTGCTGTTAAACCAAGAAAGGGCATCCACCTTTCCATTAGCAGTGCCTGGCCGATACATTATCACAAAATTGAAACCTGCAAACAATTAGGACCATCTTAATTGTCTCAGACTGAGGGTTCAACTTGATCTAAAAAATTGGAGGTTTCGATGTTCTGTGAAAACTGTCACCACATGCTTAGCTCCCAAAAGAAAATGCCTCCACTTCTGAAAGGTGTCTTTAACTGCGAGGAGTTCCTTGTCCGCAATTAAATAATTGATCTCTGGAGCTGTTAATTTCCTGGAGTGGAAAGCAGGTGGATGCATTTGCCATGTTTTTTTAATGACGTTGAGACAATATTCCCCCTACAGCTGAATTTGACGCATCTGCTTCTACATGAAAGGGTTCCTCTATATCAGGGTGTCACAGAATTGGAGCTGAGTTAAAGAATTTGTTTAAAAAATTAAAGTCGTCTTTCACTGCTTTTATCCAAACAAATTTCAATCCTTTCTTCAATAAGCGTGTAATGAAACTAATCTTTGAAAAGAGGTTATCAATAAAACATTGGTAAAAGTTGGCAAAACCAATTAAACTCTAAACTCTGAGTTTACTTCACATTTTTTTGGAGTTGGTCAATCATGTATTGCCTTCACCTTCATTGGATGAATAGACAGCCCTTCGGTAGAGAGGACAAATTCCCAAAACTCCACTTGCTAGACAGGAAAGCGACACTTTTCCAATTTCACATACAAGTTGTTTTCTTGCAATTTCTTTAACAGGGCTCTCACATGCTTTACATGGTCTTCTCGATCTTTTGAGAACATCAAGATGCCATCAATGTACACCACTGCGATCCTGTCTAAAAACTCTCTCAGGATATCATTTATAAAATGCTGAAATGCAACTGGAGCATTGCTGAGGCCATAGGCCATGACCTGTACTCGAATAAGCCATAACTCATTCGAAATTGTGTTTTCCACTCATCTCCGTTGGCTATTCTTATGAGATGATGTGCTCCTCTTAGATCCAACTTGGTATAGATGGTAGCTCTGTTTACTTGATCCAATATCACTGATATTAAGGGTCCTATAATCACTACACACTCAAAAGTCACCATCTTTTTCAGGAATGAAAAACAGAGGTGACAGCACAGATGACTAAGATGGATAAATAAAATCAATTTCTAAATATGGTCTTAGATATTGGTATTCAGCTTCTTTTGGGGCATATATTCAGCTATTAGTTAAAATAGACCCAGGTTCCAATTCGATTTTGCAATCATACGATCTGCGTGGGGGTATCATTCTGCTTTTTTCTTGTCACTGCCTGTACCTGTCAGGGTTCAGTTCAAGTGCACCACTTCTTTCTAGAACACATGCATTGCTGCTCTCTGGGTTTGCACAAGCCCAGACAGCTAGACTGCTGCTTTGCTGTATTCCTAAATGCGTCTGCCATCTTGAATTTCATGCATCTGCCTGACTTACTGATTAAAATCAAAAACAACCTCAGGAGGATATTTAGGTAATGTTGCTTATGTCTCCAAGGTGGATACCTCTGATCATCTTGTGACTCTTTTTGAATTCTACATGTTTTAATCCTGACTCCCGCAACTGCATTCATGACAGCAGCACAGCTCCCCTCCCTAAAGCTTCTCAGGCCCCAGAGACCCTATCTATGAGGCCATGCATTTTTGTTTAAAGGAGAAGGGGGCTGCATGGCCCCCCTCCCTCAGACTTCTCAGGCCCCATCCTCCAGGACCGAATGTACTTAGAAAGGAGAGGGGCCCACTTAGACTCCCTCCCTGAGCCTTCTGAGGCCCCAAGGACCCCATCCTTCAGGGCCAAAAACTATGGGGAGAGGGGCATGCAGCCTCCCACCCCAAGTCTTAATAGTCCCCGGGAACCCCATTACCTTGGGCCACGCTTATTCTTTTAAAAAGGAGGGACTTCCATTTTAAATAAGTGGGTACCCACCCAGATAACCCACCAAGCCCAGGTGGGGGCCACAGGGGCAGCCTTAGAGCCCCTATGTTCTCAGCAGTCTTCCTGCATGACATAGGAACCAGCACTGCTCCTGCCTAGTGGGAGCAGCTATTTATGTTTCTCCCTCCAGGCGGGAGCATATGCTCGATGGGAGTGAATGTATGTTTCCCTGACCGCGGTAATGCCGGCATGGAACTTCTGTGTCCTGAGGGTGGTCTCCCCGGGACACATTAAGTGAGCCAACCCAGGGGAAGAGGGACCCTAGGGCCAAAAAAAGGCTCAGGGAGGGGGGATATGTGACCCCCATCCCCTTCTTAAATACATTAGACTCTGGGGGAATGTGTCCTCGGGCCAAATACAGTTTGGTTAGGGGGGCCGTATGCCCCTTAGCATAATGATTAAATTGGGCCCTGCGGGATAGGGCTCCTAGGGCTGAAAATGGTTTGGTTAGGGGGCCATGCACCCCCTCCTCTTAAGAATTTGTTGGGCCCTAGGATATGGGGTTCCCAGGGACAAAAACAGCTCATGTTGGGGGTCAGCCACCCCCTCCCCTTAAATATTATACTCTGTCCTGGGGATGGAGTCCACAAGGCCTAAATTGGGCAAGGAGAGTGGAGCCCCCTCACAATATACTGGAAGAAATGGTGCCCAACACTTTTTGTTTTTGCTGCAATCCTGTGAGAGTTCTATGGGATTGCAGCAAAAATCTCCGATTTTTTTGTTCATTTGTTTCCAGGGGTATGTCCCTCTTGATCCCCCATGGGGCCAAAGGGGGTGCACTATCCCTAGCCAGCCCCCTTTTTTTTATTGCAGGAGAGGAAACTAAGGGCCATATGTACGAATACATTTTCTTACAGACACAGAATGAGTAAAACCATTTGACACATCTAGCCATAAGTCCTTGACTCTAGCTTCTCCCTGACCGAATTAGCCGAAGGGACTATTCAGAATGCTCTATTTTAAATTGCAGCATCTGCGAGTCTCTAGTGAACTTTTTGCGGACCCAAACGTCTAAATATACACATATATTTAAACCTTAATTGCTCATAAACTACTGAAGAAATTTACACTAAATCACAAAAAGCACAATCTGGGTACCAAGATCTAGCTTACTACCAAATTTTTGTGTGATTCCAATCAGCAGTTTTTGCAGTAGTGCTTCTTCAAGAACTCTATGAATAATGCTTATAGATTTTGCATTGTGGGACCTGCTTTTGACTCGCCCCCACTTGACCCTTGACCTAGCACCCTAAGACTTTCTGTGAACAAACTAAGCAAAAAAGAGTACTTTTTTGGAACGTTTTATGGAGATTCGTCAAATGTTGGCAAAGTTATTAGCAACACAATACATGCATTTCCTATGGAAATACTGACATATCTATAACCCCTCAGTGTCAATATATATATATGTCCTTTAACACACTGTATGTAGCTGTTGCATAACACAATTTGCAAAGGGGCAGATTTCACTCGTACAAACCCATTGAAATTCAACATTTATAGTTACCCGAGCTAACTATAATTTAATGCTCCGCAATGCACTGCTTATGACCTCACCTATTATATCACTCATGACATGGTCAGTGACACCACTGATGATATTGTCTACTGAACCACTCACACACCCACTCACACCCCTATACAACCTCTCATATGCCCACTCCTATATAACCACTTGCATACCCATTTACAGACACATACACCTGCTCACACGCCCACTCACTCATCCATAGAGCCATTCACATATATATACTCTCTCACTCATACAGCTACTCATACAACTACTCACTCACCCATTCAGCGACTCACACAGCCACACAGCCACACACCCACCCCAAGAACTACTCACACTCCTACTTATTCACTCATACAACCACTCACACACCCACTCACACACCGACAAAACCACTTACATACCCATCCACATATCCATACAGCTACTCACACCAAAGGAAACAGCTACTCACTCATTCATACAGCCACTTACTCATCTAGTCACACACTCATACAGCTCATCACATCCCCACCTATTCACCCATAAAGCCACTCACACAACCATACAGCTACTCAGTCAACCACTAACACAAAGATTCAGACACTCACATAATGTGTTATAAATATCATTAATCATTATTAGTACTCAAAGTATCCTAATATAACTTTTGCACTAACTTGGTACATATCTATAATGAGACGTAAACTTTGATGTCATTTGAGATGTCATCGGTGTTGTCATCAGTGATGTCACAGACCATGTCATGAGTGAGGTCATGTGTGAGGTCATAAGTAGTGCATTGTGGGGGTGTCAGTTATAGTTAGCTCAGGTAACTACAACTGCTGAATTTTAATGGTTTGGTATGAGTGAAATCTGACCCTCATCTGGCAACACCTTGATTTATTAAATTGATACTGACTTGCACAATTATGGCCCTCACTTTAGAAGCAAAATGGAAGGAAATGTCTGTTTTTGCACAGACTATCACTAGAATACACTCAATACCAATGAGGGTTTTTGATTTTGGCATGAGCCAAATTAAAAGGACTTATCCAAGTGGTGTGAGACAGAGTCCCTGTAAAAGTATATTGGTGTTGAGTGGGTACCAAGAGTTGTAAGAATTTTTAATATGCCAACCTATGAAGACCCAGATCCCGACATGCTAGACGAGTGGGCTAACAACTCAAAGGAATGCTCACTGACCATGATGAAAATCCTCATCAAACATGCATTGAAAGACTGTAGTAAACTGTTAGAAGGAATTGCCAAACTCTAGAGGAACTACAGGGGCTAATCTCCAAAGATGCATTCAAGGACTTCTCCAAACTTCAAATCCATCTAACCAAATGCAAAGAGGAAATAACAAACAAAAAACAACGCAAGTTCCTGAGGGATTGCAAAGACTACAGGTAGTACTTTGACTTTTCACTGAAAATATGACTATCCATTTATGTATGGGCAAATGGACTACCAACTACCCCAAAAAGGCACCAATAACAAGATAACTACAGATCCAGAGGAAAGTGATGTGTCTGTCAGCAAATTGTCAGATGTTTTGGAGACAATGTTCACCCATGGCCCTCAAACAAGCATCAAAACCAACAGAGAGAATTTTTTTAAGCAATTTCAGATGTTAAACAAAGAAGGGACACACAACAGAACTTTCAGAGGGTCAGAGGAGATGAGGAAGAACAAGATGAACAAGCAGGACTCAAGAAAAGAAATAACAACGTACTTGGGAGTTACGAGGACTAGACAACCACAAAAATGAATGTAGTCAACTTATCCAACCATGAGTTGTCCAAAGAGAAAATTCAACTTTTATATCTAGGACTCTTTTTTGCCCCTCGAGTAATTTGAACTATGTACAAACCAGAATTTACCACTTTTGTGGAAAACTTAAATTAAAGAAATGGTTTCATCTACAATCAATGCGAACTCCTAAGAATGTTCCAATACCTGCATTAAGTAAAGTGTGAATTGATGATATTGAAACTCTTCATTCTGTAGCCACACTTGATGTAGACACAGAGAGTCACAATGACTCGTTTATCAAGCTTCATAAAATGAACATTGAGGTTGATCTATCATGTCCCAGTATGTTCAAACCCAAATCTACCTTTATACCACAGATTCACTGTGACACAGTTGAAGTCTTTCAGAAAAGCATCATTAAGGAATTGAAAAAAATGAGTTATAAAACCAAAGGTAAAATGAGAAACAATTGCTCAATTTCAGTGGTTTTCTGCATGTAAAATCTGAGCCTAAATATAACGTCCCTGTAACCTTTGTTATTTTCAGTGAATCTCTAAAGTTCTTTAAATTTGATTTCCTAGCTATTACGTCCCTGTAACCTGCATTTTGTTACTAAATTTCTATGCTTTTCTAACATTTTATTAGCTAATTATAACATCCCTGCAACGTTTTTTTTTTAAAGTGAATTGCTAAGGTATTTTATTTTCTAGCTATAATACCCGATAAACCTGTGTTCTTTTCATGAATTTCTACAGTTTTGTCATGTTATTTTCTAACTATAATGTCCCTGTAATCTTTGTTTATTTTTTTTAGAGAAATTCAACATTTTGTAACTGTTATTTCCTAATTGTAACATCCCTGTAGCCTGTGTTTTTTCAGTGAATTTCTAAGGGTTTTTATTTCCTAACTTTAATGCCCCAGTAACATGTGGTTTTTTCAGTGAATTTCTACAGTTTTGTAATGTTATTGTTAAATTATAACGCTCCTGTAATCTCTTGGTTTTTTAAGTGAAATTCTACATTTTTGAACTGTTATTTACTAACTAATACATCCCTGTAACCTTTGGTTTTTAGTGCATTTTAAAGATTTTTTAATTTTAATTCCTATCTGTAGCCTGGAAGCTTTGAGAGTGGGTGTGTGAGTTGTGTATAGATTAGTCAACAGGTCTGGAAGTAGCTCTTTGGGTCTGCAAGCAGGTATGTGAGTGGTTTTGTAGGTATGTTAGTGGGTGTGCAAGTGTCTGTATGGGTAAGTGAGTGGATGTGTGAGTGGCTGTATGGGTCTGTGAGTTGCTATATGAGAGGCTGTATTTGTCTGTGAGTAGGTGTGTGAGTAGCTGAGTGGGTGTGGGATTGGTTTTGTGAATGGATGTATGGGTCTGTGAGTGGGTTGTAAGTAGATGTAATGGTATGTGACTGGGTGTGTGAATAGCTTTTTGGGTGTGTGAGTGGTTGATTGGGTCTGTGAGTGGGGGTGTTAGTGGTTTTGTGGATGTGTGAGTGGCTGTGTGAGCGGGCGTCTGTGTGGGTGTGTCAGTATCTGTGTGAGTGACTGAGCTAGGAAGGAATCTCACCTGCCTCTTTATCCACCAAGAGTCCACAGTTTTATGCAAAATATCTACCCAACTGGAGTACTTTCTACTTCTTGATTACTAAGTGTTACCTCCTTGGGTAAATGTCCAGAGGGGATTCTACACTACATTTGTGTAATGGTCTAAGAGGAAATGTCTCTAGTGACCTATGTAACTACACAAGTTGAGGAGCACAATATTTAGAAAACATAAGACTTTTGACATCCCAAAATGTATATACTATTCAAAACATGACATGTGACAGCAAAACCAATACTTTTAAATACAATGAAAAGATTTTTTTCACATTCAGATTGTTTTTCGTCGTCTTTGTTAAAAAAAGTCTTCGAGCATTTAGATACAACAGGGTGACATGTCCGAAACAAACAGCCTAATCGTTTTGTCCCTATTCACATGGGACTTCTTCAGGGCAACAATTAATACTGGGGAAATCCTAACTTCAAAGACAAAGTATGTGTTTAGTTTTCCACGTAGAACCTGTGTCAGCTATTATGTTCTCACGTGCTTCCACTGTGAGTTCAACACATATTAATAAAGCCGAAATAGCTATCTGTTGTGCTCGCAGTGCCTTGCTCCCTCTCGCGCTTTCTTTATACTTCAATAGCCAGGCAGTCCATTTATTATAGATGTCAATTTCCATCAGGCCTCAATTTAAATGGCCCCTTCCTGCGTACATCTGCGCTTAAGGAAGCGTGTAATGCCTCCTATTCCTCTCAGGGAGCAGCCGTCAGCAATATCACGGTCTCTAGTGACCTAGTGTGCATTTGAGCAATGTGATAGCTCCTTTTGGGTCTTCATTCAGAAATCTGTGATAACATGAATCCTCCGATAGAGAAGAGAACAAGACTACAAAGAGGTAAATCTCCACCAAGCAATGGTCTTTCACCTTAATTATACAAGTAAGTACTTCTCTGTTTGCTGGAGATTTCCTCATATTCCTCAGCATTAAGAACCCATCATCAAAATTGGCATGAAACACATTGGGGCCTTTTGGTAAGCTGCCCATCATCCTTGAAAAAAGGTGGAAAGACCTTTACATATCACTAAGGTGGATGAGGTTGATCAGAAGGGGATTTGCACATTAGCATACTCGGAGTAATTTAAAGCGAGAGCCAAGGATTCTGTTCTCACCAGGAGAGCACAAGAAAGAACCCACTGCACAGTCACTACACATTGCGTTCCAATAGATCAATAACGCATTCACCTCCACAAAGGATTTCAGATTGTCTTTAAATGTGGAATTGCCTAAAAAATACACATGCTTTGTGTTAACTAAACCCAAGAAGTTCGATTCATTTGTCCTTTACAGAAGTGGAGCTTCAACTGGGGCACCTGCTGTTTGGATTTGTAAGTGCTTAAAGTTGTGGTTTCATTTCTGTGAAATGAGCATCAGGGCCATAACAGAACCTAAAGACTGTTTATCCAACAGGAGTCTACTGTTTTGCACAAACTGGAATATTTTCTAGTAGTTAGTTAGTAAGTGCTACCTCGTTGGTAAAATGTCTGGTGTGTATTCTGCACAATAGCTGAGTAATGGACCAAGAGGAAATGTACCCAGTGACCATGTGTGCATTGCGGCAATGTGATTTTTCTTTGAGCATCTTTATCCAGAAAACTGTGAAAGCAGAAAAGCATGAATGATCCTATAGAGAAGAAAACCAGACTACAAAGAGGTGAATTTCCACCAAACAAGGGTACTTCCTCTTAACTATATGAAGTACATGCCTCTTTCTTTGCTGGAGATGTCCGCTTATTCCTCAGAATCAAGAAAGTGTCACTAAAATTTGCGGGAATAGCACTGCAGGCCCTTTTGTTAAGCTGTCCATCATCCTGGTAAAAGGCAGGAAGTCAAATGTATTCTGCTAAGGTGGAGGTAGTGGGGCCAAACAAATGGATTTCAGGTGATGTGCACATTTGCACACTCATAGAAATTTAAGGTGAGAACCATGTACTCTGGTCTCACCAGGAGAGGCAAAGCCCAGATTATTTTATAGAAGAGGAGGGGTGCAGTACAGCCCGCCTTCCCGGGCTGATTTCAGCCCTGAGGACCCCATTTCCTGGCCTCTTCAATTTTAGGTGCCCTGAAGCATACTCAGGGCATATAGTCTGACCATGTCATGACTGATGTAATTTGTGTGGTCATAAGCAGTGAATTGCAGGGGTGCGAGTTATAGTTAGCTCAGCTAACTATAATGGCTGAATTT
This sequence comes from Triturus cristatus, assembly GCF_964204655.1. Taxonomy (NCBI): domain Eukaryota; kingdom Metazoa; phylum Chordata; class Amphibia; order Caudata; family Salamandridae; genus Triturus; species Triturus cristatus. The sequence goes on from NC_140588.1 coordinate 254,902,321, forward strand.
CACTAGATTTGTACGAGTGAAATATGGCCCTAACTATAACGTCCCTGTAAGCCTTTTTTGTGTGAATATACATATATATATATATATATATATATATATATATATATATATATATATATATATATATATATATATATATATGATTCAACAAATGTGTCCCCCCTTCAGGAACAAACATGGAGCACTCTTTGGGTTCCTCGAAGTCCTTTATTGCACCCAGCATGACGCGTTTCGTCTACTATGACTTCCTCAGATGCTGTCCGGTGAGTAAGGAGATCTGTAGCTTCATAGTTTCTTAAAAAGCCTCATTAGGCTCCTCCTGCCCAGTGTTCAGCGAGGAAGGACTATGCTGGAAATGCAGTCCCTCCCGATTTTTGGCCGCCATCTTTGAGTGTATATTCGTTTGTTTAACATTCCATGGTGGTGTATTTTGCGGTGTTCGTTCATTTAGGTAAACTTCCATTATCTAATGGGAAACAAAACATACCTCTTTTGTCACATTGTGCCACTGAGCAGTTGGTTGGGGAGCCTCGGTGTTTGTTTTTCAACCCTTTCATCAGCCGCAATTTGTTCCATCACGATATCCTGAGTCTGGGAGTGCCGGTTACAGTAATCTGCACTCAAACATGCGGTCATGTTCCAACTACTTGTTGGCAGATGCATTCTATCCTTAGCTGCGGCGGTTCTGGCAGAGCACATTTGAAAGTTCCAACAAACGCCACCTGTTCTGCCGAACACGTTGCTTGATGGGTGCCTCCTTTGTGCAAGTGTCATGCACGCTTTAAAGTGATTCAACAAATGTGTCCCCCCTTCAGGAACAAACATGGAGCACTCTTTGGGTACCTTGAAGTCCTTTATTGCACCCAGCATGACACGTTTCGTCTACTATGACTTCCTCAGATGCTGTCCGGTGAGTAAGGAGATCTGTAGCTTCATAGTTTCTTAAAAAGCCTCATTAGGCTCCTCCTGCCCAGTGTTCAGCGAGGAAGGACTATGCTGGAAATGCAGTCCCTCCCAATTTTTGGCCGCCATCTTTGAGTGTATGTTCGTTTGTTTAACATTCCATGGTGGTGTATTTTGCGGTGTTCATTCATTTAAGTAAACTTCCATTATCTAATGGGAAACTAAACATACCTCTTTTGTCACATTGTGCCACTGAGCAGTTGGTTGGGGAGCCTTGGTGTTTGTTTTTCAACCCTTTCATCAGCCGCTATTTGTTCCATCACGATATCCTGAGTCTGGGAGTGCCGGTTACAGTAATCTGCACTCAAACATGTGGTCATGTTCCAACTACTTGTTGGCAGATGCATTCTATCCTTAGCTGCGGCGGTTCTGGCAGAGCACATTTGAAAGTTCCAACAAACGCCACCTGTTCTGCCGAACACTTTGCTTGATGGGTGCCTCCTTTGTGCAAGTGGCATGCACGCTTTAAAATTATTCAACAAATGTGTCCCCCCTTCAGGAACAAACATGGAGCACTCTTTGGGTTCCTCGAAGTCCTTTATTGCACCCAGCATGACGCATTTCGTCTACTATGACTTCCTCAGATGCTGTCCGGTGAGTAAGGAGATCTGTAGCTTCATAGTTTCTTAAAAAGCCTCATTAGGCTCCTCCTGCCCAGTGTTCAGCGAGGAAGGACTATGCTGGAAATGCAGTCCCTCCCGATTTTTGGCCGCCATCTTTGAGTGTATGTTCTTTTGTTTAACATTCCATGGTGGTGTATTTTGCGGTGTTCGTTCATTTAAGTAAACTTCCATTATCTAATGGGAAACTAAACATACCTCTTTTGTCACATTGTGCCACTGAGCAGTTGGTTGGGGAGCCTCGGTGTTTGTTTTTCAATCCTTTCATCAGCCGCTATTTGTTCCATCACGATATCCTGAGTCTGGGAGTGCCGGTTACAGTAATCTGCACTCAAACATGTGGTCATGTTCCAACTACTTGTTGGCAGATGCATTCTATACTTAGCTGCGGCGGTTCTGGCAGAGCACATTTGAAAGTTCCAACAAACGCCACCTGTTCTGCCGAACACTTTGCTTGATGGGTGCCTCCTTTGTGCAAGTGGCATGCACGCTTTAAAATGATTCAACAAATGTCTCCCCCTTCAGAAACAAACATGGAGCACTCTTTGGGTTCCTCGAAGTCCTTTATTGCACCCAGCATGACGCGTTTCGTCTACTATGACTTCCTCAGATGCTGTCCGGTGAGTAAGGAGATCTGTAGCTTCATAGTTTTTTAAAAAGCCTCATTAGGCTCCTCCTGCCCAGTGTTCAGCGAGGAAGGACTATGCTGGAAATACAGTCCCTCCCGATTTTTGGCCGCCATCTTTGAGTGTATGTTCGTTTTTTAACATTCCATGGTGGTGTATTTTGCGGTGTTCGTTCATTTAAGTAAACTTCCATTATCTAATGGGAAACAAAACATACCTCTTTTGTCACATTGTGCCACTGAGCAGTTGGTTGGGGAGCCTCGGTGTTTGTTTTTCAACCCTTTCATCAGCCGCTATTTGTTCCATCACGATATCCTGAGTCTGGGAGTGCCGGTTACAGTAATCTGCACTCAAACATGTGGTCATGTTCCAACTACTTGTTGGCAGATGCATTCTATCCTTAGCTGCGGCGGTTCTGACAGAGCACATTTGAAAGTTCCAACAAACGCCACCTGTTCTGCCGAACACTTTGCTTGATGGGTGCCTCCTTTGTGCAAGTGACATGCACTCTTTAAAATGATTCAACAAATGTGTCCCCCCTTCAGGAACAAACATGGAGCACTCTTTGGGTTCCTCGAAGTCCTTTATTGCACCCAGCATGACGCGTTTCGTCTACTATGACTTCCTCAGATGCTGTCCGGTGAGTAAGGAGATCTGTAGCTTCATAGTTTCTTAAAAAGCCTCATTAGGCTCCTCCTGCCCAGTGTTCAGCGAGGAAGGACTATGCTGGAAATGCAGTCCCTCCCGATTTTTGGCCGCCATCTTTGAGTGTATGCTCGTTTGTTTAACATTCCATGGTGGTGTATTTTGCGGTGTTCGTTCATTTAAGTAAACTTCCATTATCTAATGGGAAACAAAACATACCTCTTTTGTCACATTGTGCCACTGAGCAGTTGGTTGGGGAGCCTCGGTGTTTGTTTTTCAACCCTTTCATCAGCCGCTATTTGTTCCATCACGATATCCTGAGTCTGGGAGTGCCGGTTACAGTAATCTGCACTCAAACATGTGGTCATGTTCCAACTACTTGTTGGCAGATGCATTCTATCCTTAGCTGCGGCGGTTCTGACAGAGCACATTTGAAAGTTCCAACAAACGCCACCTGTTCTGCCGAACACTTTGCTTGATGGGTGCCTCCTTTGTGCAAGTGACATGCACTCTTTAAAATGATTCAACAAATGTGTCCCCCCTTCAGGAACAAACATGGAGCACTCTTTGGGTTCCTCGAAGTCCTTTATTGCACCCAGCATGACGCGTTTCGTCTACTATGACTTCCTCAGATGCTGTCCGGTGAGTAAGGAGATCTGTAGCTTCATAGTTTCTTAAAAAGCCTCATTAGGCTCCTCCTGCCCAGTGTTCAGCGAGGAAGGACTATGCTGGAAATGCAGTCCCTCCCGATTTTTGGCCGCCATCTTTGAGTGTATGCTCGTTTGTTTAACATTCCATGGTGGTGTATTTTGCGGTGTTCGTTCATTTAAGTAAACTTCCATTATCTAATGGGAAACAAAACATACCTCTTTTGTCACATTGTGCCACTGAGCAGTTGGTTGGGGAGCCTCGGTGTTTGTTTTTCAACCCTTTCATCAGCCGCTATTTGTTCCATCACGATATCCTGAGTCTGGGAGTGCCGGTTACAGTAATCTGCACTCAAACATGTGGTCATGTTCCAACTACTTGTTGGCAGATGCATTCTATCCTTAGCTGCGGCGGTTCTGACAGAGCACATTTGAAAGTTCCAACAAACGCCACCTGTTCTGCCGAACACTTTGCTTGATGGGTGCCTCCTTTGTGCAAGTGACATGCACTCTTTAAAATGATTCAACAAATGTGTCCCCCCTTCAGGAACAAACATGGAGCACTCTTTGGGTTCCTCGAAGTCCTTTATTGCACCCAGCATGACGCGTTTCGTCTACTATGACTTCCTCAGATGCTGTCCGGTGAGTAAGGAGATCTGTAGCTTCATAGTTTCTTAAAAAGCCTCATTAGGCTCCTCCTGCCCAGTGTTCAGCGAGGAAGGACTATGCTGGAAATGCAGTCCCTCCCGATTTTTGGCCGCCATCTTTGAGTGTATGCTCGTTTGTTTAACATTCCATGGTGGTGTATTTTGCGGTGTTCGTTCATTTAAGTAAACTTCCATTATCTAATGGGAAACGAAACATACCTCTTTTGTCACATTGTGCCACTGAGCAGTTGGTTGGGGAGCCTCGGTGTTTGTTTTTCAACCCTTTCATCAGCCGCTATTTGTTCCATCACGATATCCTGAGTCTGGGAGTGCCGGTTACAGTAATCTGCACTCAAACATGTGGTCATGTTCCAACTACTTGTTGGCAGATGCATTCTATCCTTAGCTGCGGCGGTTCTGGCAGAGCACATTTGAAAGTTCCAACAAACGCCACCTGTTCTGCCGAACACTTTGCTTGATGGGTGCCTCCTTTTTGCAAGTGGCATGCACGCTTTAAAATGATTCAACAAATGTGTCCCACCTTCAGGAACAAACATGGAGCACTCTTTGGGTTCCTCGAAGTCCTTTATTGCACCCAGCATGACGCGTTTCGTCTACTATGACTTCCTCAGATGCTGTCCGGTGAGTAAGGAGATCTGTAGCTTCATAGTTTCTTAAAAAGCCTCATTAGGCTCCTCCTGCCCAGTGTTCAGCGAGGAAGGACTATGCTGGAAATGCAGTCCCTCCAGAACCGCCGCAGCTAAGGATAGAATGCATCTGCCAACAAGTAGTTGGAACATGACCACATGTTTGAGTGCAGATTACTGTAACCGGCACTCCCAGACTCAGGATATCGTGATGGAACAAATAGCGGCTGATGAAAGGGTTGAAAAACAAACACCGAGGCTCCCCAACCAACTGCTCAGTGGCACAATGTGACAAAAGAGGTATGTTTCATTTCCCATTAGATAATGGAAGTTTACTTAAATGAACGAACACCGCAAAATACACCACCATGGAATGTTAAACAAACGAACATACACTCAAAGATGGCGGCCAAAAATCGGGAGGGACTGCATTTCCAGCGTAGTCCTTCCACGCTGAACACTGGGCAGGAGGAGCCTAATGAGGCTTTTTAAGAAACTATGAAGCTACAGCACTCCTTACTTACCGGACAGCATCTGAGGAAGTCATAGTAGATGAAACGCGTCATACTGGGTGCAATAAAGGACTTTGAGGAACCCAAAGAGTGCTCCATGTTTGTTCCTGAAGGGGGGACACATTTGTTGAATAATTTTAAAGCGTGCATGCCACTTGCACAAAGGAGGCACCCATCAAGCAAAGTGTTCGGCAGAACAGGTGGCGTTTGTTGGAACTTTCAAATGTGCTCTGCCAGAACCGCCACAGCTAAGGATAGAATGCATCTGCCAACAAGTAGTTGGAACATGACCACATGTTTGAGTGCAGAGTACTGTAACCGGCACTCCCAGACTCAGGATATCGTGATGGAACAAAAAGCGGCTGATGAAAGGGTTGAAAAACAAACACCGAGGCTCCCCAACCAACTGCTCAGTGGCACAATGTGACAAAAGAGGTATGTTTAGTTTCCCATTAGATAATGGAAGTTTACTTAAATGAACGAACACCGCAAAATACACCACCATGGAATGTTAAACAAACGAACATACACTCAAAGATGGCGGCCAAAAATCGGGAGGGACTGCATTTCCAGCATAGTCCTTCCACGCTGAACACTGGGCAGGAGGAGCCTAATGAGGCTTTTTAAGAAACTATGAAGCTACAGCACTCCTTACTCACCGGACAGCATCTGAGGAAGTCATAGTAGATGAAACGCGTCATACTGGGTGCAATAAAGGACTTCGAGGAACCCAAAGAGTGCTCCATGTTTGTTCCTGAAGGGGGGACACATTTGTTGAATCATTTTAAAGCGTGCATGCCACTTGCACAAAGGAGGCACCCATCAAGCAAAGTGTTCGGCAGAACAGGTGGCGTTTGTTGGAACTTTCAAATGTGCTCTGCCAGAACCGCAGCAGCTAAGGATAGAATGCATCTGCCAACAAGTAGTTGGAACATGACCACATGTTTGAGTGCAGATTACTGTAACCGGCACTCCCAGACTCAGGATATCGTGATGGAACAAATAGCGGCTGATGAAAGGGTTGAAAAACAAACACCGAGGCTCCCCAACCAACTGCTCAGTGGCACAATGTGACAAAAGAGGTATGTTTCGTTTCCCATCAGATAATGGAAGTTTACTTAAATGAACGAACACCGCAAAATACACCACCATGGAATGTTAAACAAACGAACATACACTCAAAGATGGCGGCCAAAAATCGGGAGGGACTGCATTTCCAGCATAGTCCATCCTCGCTGAACACTGGGCAGGAGGAGCCTAATGAGGCTTTTTAAGAAACTATGAAGCTACAGATCTCCTTACTCACCGGACAGCATCTGAGGAAGTCATAGTAGACGAAACGCGTCATGCTGGGTGCAATAAAGGACTTCGTGGAACCCAAAGAGTGATCCATGTTTGTTCCTGAAGGGGGGACACATTTGTTGAATCATTTTAAAGCGTGCATGCCACTTGCACAAAGGAGGCACCCATCAAGCAAAGTGTTCGGAAGAACAGGTGGCGTTTGTTGGAACTTTCAAATGTGCTCTGCCAGAACCGCCACAGCTAAGGATAGAATGCATCTGCCAACAAGTAGTTGGAACATGACCACATGTTTGAGTGCAGATTACTGTAACCGGCACTCCCAGACTCAGGATATCGTGATGGAACAAATAGCGGCTGATGAAAGGGTTGAAAAACAAACACCGAGGCTCCCCAACCAACTGCTCAGTGGCACAATGTGACAAAAGAGGTATGTTTCGTTTCCCATTAGATAATGGAAGTTTACTTAAATGAACGAACACCGCAAAATACACCACCATGGAATGTTAAACAAACGAACATACACTCAAAGATGGCGGCCAAAAATCGGGAGGGACTGCATTTCCAGCATAGTCCTTCCTCGCTGAATACTGGGCAGGAGGAGCCTAATGAGGCTTTTTAAGAAACTATGAAACTTCAGATCTCCTTACTCACCGGACAGCATCTGAGGAAGTCATAGTAGACGAAACGCGTCATGCTGGGTGCAATAAAGGACTTCGACGAACCCAAAGAGTGCTCCATGTTTGTTCCTGAAGGGGGGACACATTTGTTGAATCATTTTAAAGCGTGCATGCCACTTGCACAAAGGAGGCACCCATCAAGCAAAGTGTTCGGCAGAACAGGTGCCGTTTGTTGGAACTTTCAAATGTGCTCTGCCAGAACCGCCGCAGCTAAGGATAGAATGCATCTGCCAACAAGTAGTTGGAACATGACCACATGTTTGAGTGCAGAGTACTGTAACCGGCACTCCCAGACTCAGGATATCGTGATGGAACAAATATCGGCTGATGAAAGGGTTGAAAAACAAACACCGAGGCTCCCCAACCAACTGCTCAGTGGCACAATGTGACAAAAGAGGTATGTTTCGTTTCCCATTAGATAATGGAAGTTTACTTAAATGAACGAACACCGCAAAATACACCACCATGGAATGTTAAACAAACGAACATACACTCAAAGATGGCGGCCAAAAATCGGGAGGGACTGCATTTCCAGCATAGTCCTTCCTCGCTGAACACTGGGCAGGAGGAGCCTAATGAGGCTTTTTAAGAAACTATGAAGCTACAGATCTCCTTACTCACCGGACAGCATCTGAGGAAGTCATAGTAGACAAAACGCGTCATGCTGGGTGCAATAAAGGACTTCGAGGAACCCAAAGAGTGCTCCATGTTTGTTCCTGAAGGGGGGACACATTTGTTGAATCATTTTAAAGCGTGCATGCCACTTGCACAAAGGAGGCACCCATCAAGCAAAGTGTTCGGCAGAACAGGTGGCGTTTGTTGGAACTTTCAAATGTGCTCTGCCAGAACCGCCGCAGCTAAGGATAGAATGCATCTGCCAACAAGTAGTTGGAACATGACCACATGTTTGAGTGCAGATTACTGTAACCGGCACTCCCAGACTCAGGATATCGTGATGGAACAAAGAGCGGCTGATGAAAGGGTTGAAAAACAAACACCGAGGCTCCCCAACCAACTGCTCAGTGGCACAATGTGACAAAAGAGGTATGTTTCGTTTCCCATTAGATAATGGAAGTTTACTTAAATGAACGAACACCGCAAAATACACCACCATGGAATGTTAAACAAACGAACATACACTCAAAGATGGCGGCCAAAAATCGGGAGGGACTGCATGTCCAGCATAGTCCTTCCTCGCTGAACACTGGGCAGGAGGAGCCTAATGAGGCTTTTTAAGAAACTATGAAGCTACAGATCTCCTTACTCACCGGACAGCATCTGAGGAAGTTATAGTAGACGAAACGCGTCATGCTGGGTGCAATAAAGGACTTCGAGGAACCCAAAGAGTGCTCCATGTTTGTTCCTGAAGGGGGGACACATTTGTTGAATCATTTTAAAGCGTGCATGCCACTTGCACAAAGGAGGCACCCATCAAGCAAAGTGTTCGGCACAACAGGTGGCGTTTGTTGGAACTTTCAAATGTGCTCTGCCAGAACCGCCGCAGCTAAGGATAGAATGCATCTGCCAACAAGTAGTTGGAACATGACCACATGTTTGAGTGCAGATTACTGTAACCGGCACTCCCAGACTCAGGATATTGTGATGGAACAAATAGCGGCTGATGAAAGGGTTGAAAAACAAACACCGAGGCTCCCCAACCAACTGCTCAGTGGCACAATGTGACAAAAGAGGTATGTTTTGTTTCCCATTAGATAATGGAAGTTTACTTAAATGAACGAACACCGCAAAATACACCACCATGGAATGTTAAACAAACGAACATACACTCAAAGATGGCGGCCAAAAATCGGGAGGGACTGCATTTCCAGCATAGTCCTTCCTCGCTGAACACTGGGCAGGAGGAGCCTAATGAGGCTTTTTAAGAAACTATGAAGCTACAGATCTCCTTACTCACCGGACAGCATCTGAGGAAGTCATAGTAGACGAAACGCGTCATACTGGGTGCAATAAAGGACTTCGAGGAACCCCAAGAGTGCTCCATGTTTGTTCCTGAAGGGGGGACACATTTGTTGAATCATTTTAAAGCGTGCATGCCACTTGCACAAAGGAGGCACCCATCAAGCAAAGTGTACGGCAGAACAGGTGGCGTTTGTTGGAACTTTCAAATGTGCTCTGCCAGAACCGCCGCAGCTAAGGATAGAATGCATCTGCCAACAAGTAGTTGGAACATGACCACATGTTTGAGTGCAGATTACTGTAACCGGCACTTCCAGACTCAGGATATCGTGATGGAACAAATAGCGGCTGATGAAAGGGTTGACAAACAAACACCGAGGCTCCCCAACCAACTGCTCAGTGGCACAATGTGACAAAAGAGGTATGTTTCGTTTCCCATTAGATAATGGAAGTTTACTTAAATGAACGAACACCGCAAAATACACCACCATGGAATGTTAAACAAACGAACATACACTCAAAGATGGCGGCCAAAAAACGGGAGGGACTGCATTTCCAGCATAGTCCTTCCTCGCTGAACACTGGGCAGGAGGAGCCTAATGAGGCTTTTTAAGAAACTATGAAGCTACAGATCTCCTTACTCACCGGACAGCATCTGAGGAAGTCATAGTAGATGAAACGCGTCATGCTGGGTGCAATAAAGGACTTTGAGGAACTCAAAGAGTGCTCCATGTTTGTTCCTGAAGGGGGGACACATTTGTTGAATCATTTTAAAGCGTGCATGCCACTTGCACAAAGGAGGCACCCATCAAGCAAAGTGTTCGGCAGAACAGGTGGCGTTTGTTGGAACTTTCAAATGTGCTCTGCCAGAACCGCCGCAGCTAAGGATAGAATGCATCTGCCAACAAGTAGTTGGAACATGACCACATGTTTGAGTGCAGATTACTGTAACCGGCACTCCCAGACTCAGGATATCGTGATGGAACAAATAGCGGCTGATGAAAGGGTTGAAAAACAAACACCGAGGCTCCCCAACCAACTGCTCAGTGGCACAATGTGACAAAAGAGGTATGTTTCGTTTCCCATTAGATAATGGAAGTTTACTTAAATGAACGAACACCGCAAAATACACCACCATGGAATGTTAAACAAACGAACATACACTCAAAGATGGCGGCCAAAAATCGGGAGGGACTGCATTTCCAGCATAGTCCTTCCTCGCTGAACACTGGGCAGGAGGAGCCTAATGAGGCTTTTTAAGAAACTATGAAGCTACAGATCACCTTACTCACCGGACAGCATCTGAGGAAGTCATAGTAGATGAAACGCGTCATGCTGGGTGCAATAAAGGACTTCGAGGAACCCAAAGAGTGCTCCATGTTTGTTCCTGAAGGGGGGACACATTTGTTGAATCATTTTAAAGCGTGCATGCCACTTGCACAAAGGAGGCACCCATCAAGCAAAGTGTTCGGCAGAACAGGTGGCGTTTGTTGGAACTTTCAAATGTGCTCTGCCAGAACCCCCGCAGCTAAGGATAGAATGCATCTGCCAACAAGAAGTTGGAACATGACCACATGTTTGAGTGCAGATTACGGTAACCGGCACTCCCAGACTCAGGATATCGTGATGGAACAAATAGCGGCTGATGAAAGGGTTGAAAAACAAACACCGAGGCTCCCCAACCAACTGCTCAGTGGCACAATGTGACAAAAGAGGTATGTTTCGTTTCCCATTAGATAATGGAAGTTTACTTAAATGAACGAACACCGCAAAATACACCACCATGGAATGTTAAACAAACGAACATACACTCAAAGATGGCGGCCAAAAATCGGGAGGGACTGCATTTCCAGCATAGTCCTTCCTCGCTGAACACTGGGCAGGAGGAGCCTAATGAGGCTTTTTAAGAAACTATGAAGCTACAGATCTCCTTACTCACCGGACAGCATTTGAGGAAGTCATAGTAGACGAAACGCGTCATACTGGGTGCAATAAAGGACTTCGAGGAACCCCAAGAGTGCTCCATGTTTGTTCCTGAAGGGGGGACACATTTGTTGAATCATTTTAAAGCGTGCATGCCACTTGCACAAAGGAGGCACCCATCAAGCAAAGTGTTCGGCAGAACAGGTGGCGTTTGTTGGAACTTTCAAATGAGCTCTGCCAGAACCGCCGCAGCTAAGGATAGAATGCATCTGCCAACAAGTAGTTGGAACATGACCACATGTTTGAGTGCAGATTACTGTAACCGGCACTCCCAGACTCAGGATATCGTGATGGAACAAATAGCAGCTGATGAAAGGGTTGAAAAACAAACACCGAGGCTCCCCAACCAACTGCTCAGTGGCACAATGTGACAAAAGAGGTATGCTTTGTTTCCCATTAGATAATGGAAGTTTACTTAAATGAACGAACACCGCAAAATACACCACCATGGAATGTTAAACAAACGAACATACACTCAAAGATGGCGGCCAAAAATCGGGAGGGACTGCATTTCCAGCATAGTCCTTCCTCGCTGAACACTGGGCAGGAGGAGCCTAATGAGGCTTTTTAAGAAACTATGAAGCTACAGATCTCCTTACTCACCGGACAGCATCTGAGGAAGTCATAGTAGACGAAACGCGTCATGCTGGGTGCAATAAAGGACTTCGAGGAACCCAAAGAGTGCTCCATGTTTGTTCCTGAAGGGGGGACACATTTGTTGAATCATTTTAAAGCGTGCATGCCACTTGCACAAAGGAGGCACCCATCAAGCAAAGTGTTCGGCAGAACAGGTGGCGTTTGTTGGAACTTTCAAATGTGCTCTGCCAGAACCGCCGCAGCTAAGGATAGAATACATCTGCCAACAAGTAGTTGGAACATGACCACATGTTTGAGTGCAGATTACTGTAACCGGCACTCCCAGACTCAGGATATCGTGATGGAACAAATAGCGGCTGATGAAAGGGTTGACAAACAAACACCGAGGCTCCCCAACCAACTGCTCACTGGCACAATGTGACAAAAGAGGTATGTTTCGTTTCCCATTAGATAATGGAAGTTTACTTAAATGAACGAACACCGCAAAATACACCACCATGGAATGTTAAACAAACGAACATACACTCAAAGATGGCGGCCAAAAATCGGGAGGGACTGCATTTCCAGCATAGTCCTTCCTCGCTGAACACTGGGCAGGAGGAGCCTAATGAGGCTTTTTAAGAAACTATGAAGCTACAGATCTCCTTACTCACCGGACAGCATCTGAGGAAGTCATAGTAGACGAAACGCGTCATGCTGGGTGCAATAAAGGACTTCGAGGAACCCAAAGAGTGCTCCATGTTTGTTCCTGAAGGGGGGACACATTTGTTGAATCATTTTAAAGCGTGCATGCCACTTGCACAAAGGAGGCACCCATCAAGCAAAGTGTTCGGCAGAACAGGTGGCGTTTGTTGGAACTTTCAAATGTGCTCTGCCAGAACCGCCGCAGCTAAGGATAGAATGCATCTGCCAACAAGTAGTTGGAACATGACCACATGTTTGAGTGCAGATTACTGTAACCGGCACTTCCAGACTCAGGATATCGTGATGGAACAAATAGCGGCTGATGAAAGGGTTGACAAACAAACACCGAGGCTCCCCAACCAACTGCTCAGTGGCACAATGTGACAAAAGAGGTATGTTTCGTTTCCCATTAGATAATGGAAGTTTACTTAAATGAACGAACACCGCAAAATACACCACCATGGAATGTTAAACAAACGAACATACACTCAAAGATGGCGGCCAAAAAACGGGAGGGACTGCATTTCCAGCATAGTCCTTCCTCGCTGAACACTGGGCAGGAGGAGCCTAATGAGGCTTTTTAAGAAATTATGAAGCTACAGATCTCCTTACTCACCGGACAGCATCTGAGGAAGTCATAGTAGACGAAATGCGTCATGCTGGGTGCAATAAAGGACTTCGTGGAACCCAAAGAGTGCTCCATGTTTGTTCCTGAAGGGGGGACACATTTGTTGAATCATTTTAAAGCGTGCATGCCACTTGCACAAAGGAGGCACCCATCAAGCAAAGTGTTTGGCAGAACAGGTGGCGTTTGTTGGAACTTTCAAATGTGCTCTGCCAGAACCGCAGCAAATAAGGATAGAATGCATCTGCCAACAAGTAGTTGGAACATGACCACATGTTTGAGTGCAGATTACTGTAACCGGCACTCCCAGACTCAGGATATCGTGATGGAACAAATAGCGGCTGATGAAAGGGTTGAAAAACAAACATCGAGGCTCCCCAACCAACTGCTCAGTGGCACAATGTGACAAAAGAGGTATGTTTCGTTTCCCATTAGATAATGGAAGTTTACTTAAATGAACGAACACCGCAAAATACACCACCATGGAATGTTAAACAAACGAACATACACTCAAAGATGGCGGCCAAAAATCGGGAGGGACTGCATTTCCAGCATAGTCCTTCCTCGCTGAACACTGGGCAGGAGGAGCCTAATGAGGCTTTTTAAGAAACTATGAAGCTACAGATCTCCTTACTCACCGGACAGCATCTGAGGAAGTCATAGTAGACGAAACGCGTCATGCTGGGTGCAATAAAGGACTTCGAGGAACCCAAAGAGTGCTCCATGTTTGTTCCTGAAGGGGGGACACATTTGTTGAATCATTTTAAAGCGTGCATGCCACTTGCACAAAGGAGGCACCCATCAAGCAAAGTGTTCGGCAGAACAGGTGGCGTTTGTTGGAACTTTCAAATGTGCTCTGCCAGAACCGCCGCAGCTAAGGATAGAATGCATCTGCCAACAAGTAGTTGGAACATGACCACATGTTTGAGTGCAGATTACTGTAACCGGCAATCCCAGACTCAGGATATCGTGATGGAACAAATAGCGGCTGATGAAAGGGTTGAAAAACAAACACCGAGGCTCCCCAACCAACTGCTCAGTGGCACAATGTGACAAAAGAGGTATGTTTCGTTTCCCATTAGATGATGGAAGTTTAATTAAATGAATGAACACCGCAAAATACACCACCATGGAATGTTAAACAAACGAACATACACTCAAAGATGGCGGCCAAAAATCGGGAGGGACTGCATTTCCAGCATAGTCCTTCCTCGCTGAACACTGAGCAGGAGGAGCCTAATGAGGCTTTTTAAGAAACTATGAAGCTACAGATCTCCTTACTCACAGGACAGCATCTGAGGAAGTCATAGTAGACGAAACGCGTCATGCTGGGTGCAATAAAGGACTTCGAGGAACCCAAAGAGTGCTCCATGTTTGTTCCTGAAGGGGGGACACATTTGTTGAATCATTTTAAAGCGTGCATGCCACTTGCACAAAGGAGGCACCCATCAAGCAAAGTGTTCGGCAGAACAGGTGGCGTTTGTTGGAACTTTCAAATGTGCTCTGCCAGAACCGCCGCAGCTAAGGATAGAATGCATCTGCCAACAAGTAGTTGCAACATGACCACATGTTTGGGTGCAGATTACTGTAACCGGCACTCCCAGACTCAGGATATCGTTATGGAACAAATAGCGGCTGATGAAAGGGTTGAAAAACAAACACCGAGGCTCACCAACCAACTGCTCAGTGGCACAATGTGACAAAAGAGGTATGTTTCGTTTCCCATTAGATAATGGAAGTTTACTTAAATGAACGAACACCGCAAAATACACCACCATGGAATGTTAAACAAACGAACATACACTCAAAGATGGCGGCCAAAAATCGGGAGGGACTGCATTCCCAGCATAGTCCTTCCTCGCTGAACACTGGGCAGGAGGAGCCTAATGAGGCTTTTTAAGAAACTATGAAGCTACAGATCTCCTTACTCACCGGACAGCATCTGAGGAAGTCATAGTAGACGAAACGCGTCATGCTGGGTGCAATAAAGGACTTCGAGGAACCCAAAGAGTGCTCCATGTTTGTTCCTGAAGGGGGGACACATTTGTTGAATCATTTTAAAGCGTGCATGCCACTTGCACAAAGGAGGCACCCATCAAGCAAAGTGTTCGGCAGAACAGGTGGCGTTTGTTGGAACTTTCAAATGTGCTCTGCCAGAACCGCCGCAGCTAAGGATAGAATGCATCTGCCAACAAGTAGTTGGAACATGACCACATGTTTGAGTGCAGATTACTGTAACCGGCACTCCCAGACTCAGGATATCGTGATGGAACAAATAGCGGCTGATGAAAGGGTTGAAAAACAAACACCGAGGCTCCCCAACCAACTGCTCACTGGCACAATGTGACAAAAGAGGTATGTTTCGTTTCCCATTAGATAATGGAAGTTTACTTAAATGAACGAACACCGCAAAATACACCACCATGGAATGTTGAACAAACGAACATACACTCAAAGATGGCGGCCAAAAATCGGGAGGGACTGCATTTCCAGCATAGTCCTTCCTCGCTGAACACTGGGCAGGAGGAGCCTAATGAGGCTTTTTAAGAAACTATGAAGCTTCAGATCTCCTTACTCACCGGACAGCATCTGAGGAAGTCATAGTAGACGAAACGCGTCATGCTGGGTGCAATAAAGGACTTCGAGGAACCCAAAGAGTGCTCCATGTTTGTTCCTGAAGGGGGGACACATTTGTTGAATCATTTTAAAGCGTGCATGCCACTTGCACAAAGGAGGCACCCATCAAGCAAAGTGTTCGGCAGAACAGGTGGCGTTTGTTGGAACTTTCAAATGTGCTCTGCCAGAACCGCCGCAGCTAAGGATAGAATGCATCTGCCAACAAGTAGTTGGAACATGACCACATGTTTGAGTGCAGATTACTGTAACCGGCACTCCCAGACTCAGGATATTGTGATGGAACAAATAGCGGCTGATGAAAGGGTTGAAAAACAAACACCGAGGCTCCCCAACCAACTGCTCAGTGGCACAATGTGACAAAAGAGGTATGTTTTGTTTCCCATTAGATAATGGAAGTTTACTTAAATGAACGAACACCGCAAAATACACCACCATGGAATGTTAAACAAACGAACATACACTCAAAGATGGCGGCCAAAAATCGGGAGGGACTGCATTTCCAGCATAGTCCTTCCTCGCTGAACACTGGGCAGGAGGAGCCTAATGAGGCTTTTTAAGAAACTATGAAGCTACAGATCTCCTTACTCACCGGACAGCATCTGAGGAAGTCATAGTAGACGAAACGCGTCATACTGGGTGCAATAAAGGACTTCGAGGAACCCCAAGAGTGCTCCATGTTTGTTCCTGAAGGGGGGACACATTTGTTGAATCATTTTAAAGCGTGCATGCCACTTGCACAAAGGAGGCACCCATCAAGCAAATTGTTCGGCAGAACAGGTGGCGTTTGTTGGAACTTTCAAATGTGCTCTGCCAGAACCGCCGCAGCTAAGGATAGAATGCATCTGCAAACAAGTAGTTGGAACATGACCACATGTTTGAGTGCAGATTCATGTAACCGGCACTCCCACACTCAGGATATCGTGATGGAACAAATAGCAGCTGATGAAAGGGTTGAAAAACAAACACCGAGGCTCCCCAACCAACTGCTCAGTGGCACAATGTGACAAAAGAGGTATGTTTCGTTTCCCATTAGATAATGGAAGTTTACTTAAATGAACGAACACCGCAAAATACACCACCATGGAATGTTAAACAAACGAACATACACTCAAAGATGGCGGCCAAAAATCGGGAGGGACTGCATTTCCAGTATAGTCCTTCCTCGCTGAACACTGGGCAGGAGGAGCCTAATGAGGCTTTTTAAGAAACTATGAAGCTACAGATCTCCTTACTCACCGGACAGCATCTGAGGAAGTCATAGTAGATGAAACGCGTCATGCTGGGTGCAATAAAGGACTTTGAGGAACCCAAAGAGTGCTCCATGTTTGTTCCTGAAGGGGGGACACATTTGTTGAATCATTTTAAAGCGTGCATGCCACTTGCACAAAGGAGGCACCCATCAAGCAAAGTGTTCGGCAGAACAGGTGGCGTTTGTTGGAACTTTCAAATGTGCTCTGCCAGAACCGCCGCAGCTAAGGATAGAATGCATCTGTCAACAAGTAGTTGGAACATGACCACATGTTTGAGTGCAGATTACTGTAACCGGCACTCCCAGACTCAGGATATCGTGATGGAACAAATAGCGGCTGATGAAAGGGTTGAAAAACAAACACCGAGGCTCCCCAACCAACTGCTCAGTGGCACAATGTGACAAAAGAGGTATGTTTCGTTTCCCATTAGATAATGGAAGTTTACTTAAATGAACGAACACCGCAAAATACACCACCATGGAATGTTAAACAAACGAACATACACTCAAAGATGGCGGCCAAAAATCGGGAGGGACTGCATTTCCGGCATAGTCCTTCCTCGCTGAACACTGGGCAGGAGGAGCCTAATGAGGCTTTTTAAGAAACTATGAAGCTACAGATCACCTTACTCACCGGACAGCATCTGAGGAAGTCATAGTAGATGAAACGCGTCATGCTGGGTGCAATAAAGGACTTCGAGGAACCCAAAGAGTGCTCCATGTTTGTTCCTGAAGGGGGGACACATTTGTTGAATCATTTTAAAGCGTGCATGCCACTTGCACAAAGGAGGCACCCATCAAGCAAAGTGTTCGGCAGAACAGGTGGCGTTTGTTGGAACTTTCAAATGTGCTCTGCCAGAACCGCCGCAGCTAAGGATAGAATGCATCTGCCAACAAGAAGTTGGAACATGACCACATGTTTGAGTGCAGATTACAGTAACCGGCACTCCCAGACTCAGGATATCGTGATGGAACAAATAGCGGCTGATGAAAGGGTTGAAAAACAAACACCGAGGCTCCCCAACCAACTGCTCAGTGGCACAATGTGACAAAAGAGGTATGTTTCGTTTCCCATTAGATAATGGAAGTTTACTTAAATGAACGAACACCGCAAAATACACCACCATGGAATGTTAAACAAACGAACATACACTCAAAGATGGTGGCCAAAAATCGGGAGGGACTGCATTTCCAGCATAGTCCTTCCTCGCTGAACACTGGGCAGGAGGAGCCTAATGAGGCTTTTTAAGAAACTATGAAGCTACAGATCTCCTTACTCACCGGACAGCATTTGAGGAAGTCATAGTAGACGAAACGCGTCATACTGGGTGCAATAAAGGACTTCGAGGAACCCCAAGAGTGCTCCATGTTTGTTCCTGAAGGGGGGACACATTTGTTGAATCATTTTAAAGCGTGCATGCCACTTGCACAAAGGAGGCACCCATCAAGCAAAGTGTTCGGCAGAACAGGTGGCGTTTGTTGGAACTTTCAAATGAGCTCTGCCAGAACCGCCGCAGCTAAGGATAGAATGCATCTGCCAACAAGTAGTTGGAACATGACCACATGTTTGAGTGCAGATTACTGTAACCGGCACTCCCAGACTCAGGATATCGTGATGGAACAAATAGCAGCTGATGAAAGGGTTGAAAAACAAACACCGAGGCTCCCCAACCAACTGCTCAGTGGCACAATGTGACAAAAGAGGTATGTTTTGTTTCCCATTAGATAATGGAAGTTTACTTAAATGAACGAACACCGCAAAATACACCACCATGGAATGTTAAACAAACGAACATACACTCAAAGATGGCGGCCAAAAATCGGGAGGGACTGCATTTCCAGCATAGTCCTTCCTCGCTGAACACTGGGCAGGAGGAGCCTAATGAGGCTTTTTAAGAAACTATGAAGCTACAGATCTCCTTACTCACCGGACAGCATCTGAGGAAGTCATAGTAGACGAAACGCGTCATGCTGGGTGCAATAAAGGACTTCGAGGAACCCAAAGAGTGCTCCATGTTTGTTCCTGAAGGGGGGACACATTTGTTGAATCATTTTAAAGCGTGCATGCCACTTGCACAAAGGAGGCACCCATCAAGCAAAGTGTTCGGCAGAACAGGTGGCGTTTGTTGGAACTTTCAAATGTGCTCTGCCAGAACCGCCGCAGCTAAGGATAGAATACATCTGCCAACAAGTAGTTGGAACATGACCACATGTTTGAGTGCAGAGTACTGTAACCGGCACTCCCAGACTCAGGATATCGTGATGGAACAAATAGCGGCTGATGAAAGGGTTGAAAAACAAACATCGAGGCTCCCCAACCAACTGCTCAGTGGCACAATGTGACAAAAGAGGTATGTTTCGTTTCCCATTAGATAATGGAAGTTTACTTAAATGAACGAACACCGCAAAATACACCACCATGGAATGTTAAACAAACGAACATACACTCAAAGATGGCGGCCAAAAATCGGGAGGGACTGCATTTCCAGCATAGTCCTTCCTCGCTGAACACTGGGCAGGAGGAGCCTAATGAGGCTTTTTAAGAAACTATGAAGCTACAGATCTCCTTACTCACCGGACAGCATCTGAGGAAGTCATAGTAGACGAAACGCGTCATGCTGGGTGCAATAAAGGACTTCGAGGAACCCAAAGAGTGCTCCATGTTTGTTCCTGAAGGGGGGACACATTTGTTGAATCATTTTAAAGCGTGCATGCCACTTGCACAAAGGAGGCACCCATCAAGCAAAGTGTTCGGCAGAACAGGTGGCATTTGTTGGAACTTTCAAATGTGCTCTGCCAGAACCGCCGCAGCTAAGGATAGAATGCATCTGCCAACAAGTAATTGGAACATGACCACATGTTTGAGTGCAGATTACTGTAACCGGCAATCCCAGACTCAGGATATCGTGATGGAACAAATAGCGGCTGATGAAAGGGTTGAAAAACAAACACCGAGGCTCCCCAACCAACTGCTCAGTGGCACAATGTGACAAAAGAGGTATGTTTCGTTTCCCATTAGATAATGGAAGTTTAATTAAATGAATGAACACCGCAAAATACACCACCATGGAATGTTAAACAAACGAACATACACTCAAAGATGGCGGCCAAAAATCGGGAGGGACTGCATTTCCAGCATAGTCCTTCCTCGCTGAACACTGAGCAGGAGGAGCCTAATGAGGCTTTTTAAGAAACTATGAAGCTACAGATCTCCTTACTCACAGGACAGCATCTGAGGAAGTCACAGTAGACGAAACGCGTCATGCTGGGTGCAATAAAGGACTTCGAGGAACCCAAAGAGTGCTCCATGTTTGTTCCTGAAGGGGGGACACATTTGTTGAATCATTTTAAAGCGTGCATGCCACTTGCACAAAGGAGGCACCCATCAAGCAAAGTGTTCGGCAGAACAGGTGGCGTTTGTTGGAACTTTCAAATGTGCTCTGCCAGAACCGCCGCAGCTAAGGATAGAATGCATCTGCCAACAAGTAGTTGCAACATGACCACATGTTTGGGTGCAGATTACTGTAACCGGCACTCCCAGACTCAGGATATCGTTATGGAACAAATAGCGGCTGATGAAAGGGTTGAAAAACAAACACCAAGGCTCCCCAACCAACTGCTCAGTGGCACAATGTGACAAAAGAGGTATGTTTCGTTTCCCATTAGATAATGGAAGTTTACTTAAATGAACGAACACCGCAAAATACACCACCATGGAATGTTAAACAAACGAACATACACTCAAAGATGGCGGCCAAAAATCGGGAGGGACTGCATTCCCAGCATAGTCCTTCCTCGCTGAACACTGGGCAGGAGGAGCCTAATGAGGCTTTTTAAGAAACTATGAAGCTACAGATCTCCTTACTCACCGGACAGCATCTGAGGAAGTCATAGTAGACGAAACGCGTCATGCTGGGTGCAATAAAGGACTTCGAGGAACCCAAAGAGTGCTCCATGTTTGTTCCTGAAGGGGGGACACATTTGTTGAATCATTTTAAAGCGTGCATGCCACTTGCACAAAGGAGGCACCCATCAAGCAAAGTGTTCGGCAGAACAGGTGGCGTTTGTTGGAACTTTCAAATGTGCTCTGCCAGAACCGCCGCAGCTAAGGATAGAATGCATCTGCCAACAAGTAGTTGGAACATGACCACATGTTTGAGTGCAGATTACTGTAACCGGCACTCCCAGACTCAGGATATCGTGATGGAACAAATAGCGGCTGATGAAAGGGTTGAAAAACAAACACCGAGGCTCCCCAACCAACTGCTCAGTGGCACAATGTGACAAAAGAGGTATGTTTCGTTTCCCATTAGATAATGGAAGTTTACTTAAATGAACGAACACCGCAAAATACACCACCATGGAATGTTAAACAAACGAACATACACTCAAAGATGGCGGCCAAAAATCGGGAGGGACTGCATTTCCAGCATAGTCCTTCCTCGCTGAACACTGGGCAGGAGGAGCCTAATGAGGCTTTTTAAGAAACTATGAAGCTACAGATCTCCTTACTCACCGGACAGCATCTGAGGAAGTCATAGTAGACGAAACGCGTCATGCTGGGTGCAATAAAGGACTTCGAGGAACCCAAAGAGTGCTCCATGTTTGTTCCTGAAGGGGGGACACATTTGTTGAATCATTTTAAAGCGTGCAAGCCACTTGCACAAAGGAGGCACCCATCAAGCAAAGTGTTCGGCAGAACAGGTGGCGTTTGTTGGAACTTTCAAATGTGCTCTGCCAGAACCGCCGCAGCTAAGGATAGAATGCATCTGCCAACAAGTAGTTGGAACATGACCACATGTTTGAGTGCAGATTACTGTAACCGGCACTCCCAGACTCAGGATATCGTGATGGAACAAATAGCGGCTGATGAAAGGGTTGAAAAACAAACACCGAGGCTCCCCAACCAACTGCTCAGTGGCACAATGTGACAAAAGAGGTATGTTTCGTTTCTCATTAGATAATGGAAGTTTACTTAAATGAACGAACACCGCAAAATACACCACCATGGAATGTTAAACAAACGAACATACACTCAAAGATGGCGGCCAAAAATCGGGAGGGACTGCATTTCCAGCATAGTCCTTTCTCGCTGAACTCTGAGCAGGAGGAGCCTAATGAGGCTTTTTAAGAAACTATGAAGCTACAGATCTCCTTACTCACCGGACAGCATCTGAGGAAGTCATAGCAGACGAAACGCGTCATGCTGGGTGCAATAAAGGACTTCGAGGAACCCAAAGAGTGCTCCATGTTTGTTCCTGAAGGGGGGACACATTTGTTGAATCATTTTAAAGCGTGCATGCCACTTGCACAAAGGAGGCACCCATCAAGCAAAGTGTTCGGCAGAACAGGTGGCGTTTGTTGGAACTTTCAAATGTGCTCTGCCAGAACCGCCGCAGCTAAGGATAGAATGCATCTGCCAACAAGTAGTTGCAACATGACCACATGTTTGGGTGCAGATTACTGTAACCGGCACTCCCAGACTCAGGATATCGTGATGGAACAAATAGCGGCTGATGAAAGGGTTGAAAAACAAACACCGAGGCTCCCCAACCAACTGCTCAGTGGCACAATGTGACAAAAGAGGTATGTTTCGTTTCCCATTAGATAATGGAAGTTTACTTAAATGAACGAACACCGCAAAATACACCACCATGGAATGTTAAACAAACGAACATACACTCAAAGATGGCGGCCAAAAATCGTGAGGGACTGCATTTCCAGCATAGTCCTTCCTCGCTGAACACTGGGCAGGAGGAGCCTAATGAGGCTTTTTAAGAAACTATGAAGCTACAGATCTCCTTACTCACTGGACAGCATCTCAGGAAGTCATAATAGACGAAACGCGTCATGCTGGGTGCAATAAAGAACTTCGAGGAACCCAAAGAGTGCTCCATGTTTGTTCCTGAAGGGGGGGCACATTTGTTGAATCATTTTAAAGCGTGCATGCCACTTGCACAAAGGAGGCACCCATCAAGCAAAGTGTTCGGCAGAACAGGTGGCGTTTGTTGGAACTTTCAAATGTGCTCTGCCAGAACCACCGCAGCTAAGGATAGAATGCATCTGCCAACAAGTAGTTGGAACATGACCACATGTTTGAGTGCAGATTACTGTAACCGGCACTCCCAGACTCAGGATATCGTGATGGAACAAATAGCGGCTGATGAAAGGGTTGAAAAACAAACACCGAGGCTCCCCAACCAACTGCTCAGTGGCACAATGTGACAAAAGAGGTATGTTTCGTTTCCCATTAGATAATGGAAGTTTAATTAAATGAACGAACACCGCAAAATACACCACCATGGAATGTTAAACAAACGAACATACACTCGAAGATGGCGGCCAAAAATCGGGAGGGACTGCATTTCCAGCATAGTCCTTCCTCGCTGAACACTGGGCAGGAGGAGCCTAATGAGGCTTTTTAAGAAACTATGAAGCTACAGATCTCCTTACTCACCGGACAGCATCTGAGGATGTCATAGTAGACGAAACGCTTCATGCTGGGTGCAATAAAGGACTTCGAGGAACCCAAAGAGTGCTCCATGTTTGTTCCTGAAGGGGGGACACATTTGTTGAATCATTTTGAAGCGTGCAAGCCACTTGCACAAAGGAGGCACCCATCAAGCAAAGTGTTCGGCAGAACAGGTGGCGTTTGTTGGAACTTTCAAATGTGCTCTGCCAGAACTGCCGCAGCTAAGGATAGAATGCATCTGCCAACAAGTAGTTGGAACATGACCACATGTTTGAGTGCAGATTACTGTAACCGGCACTCCCAGACTCAGGATATCGTGATGGAACAAATAGCGGCTGATGAAAGGGTTGAAAAACAAACACCGAAGCTCCCCAACCAACTGCTCAGTGGCACAATGTGACAAAAGAGGTATGTTTCGTTTCCCATTAGATAATGGAAGTTTACTTAAATGAACGAACACCGCAAAATACACCACCATGGAATGTTAAACAAACGAACATACACTCAAAGATGGCGGCCAAAAATCGTGAGGGACTGCATTTCCAGCATAGTCCTTCCTCGCTGAACACTGGGCAGGAGGAGCCTAATGAGGCTTTTTAAGAAACTATGAAGCTACAGATCTCCTTACTCACTGGACAGCATCTGAGGAAGTCATAGTAGACGAAACGCGTCATGCTGGGTGCAATAAAGGACTTCGAGGAACCCAAAGAGTGCTCCATGTTTGTTCCTGAAGGGGGGACACATTTGTTGAATCATTTTAAAGCGTGCATGCCACTTGCACAAAGGAGGCACCCATCAAGCAAAGTGTTCGGCAGAACAGGTGGCGTTTGTTGGAACTTTCAAATGTGCTCTGCCAGAACCACCGCAGCTAAGGATAGAATGCATCTGCCAACAAGTAGTTGGAACATGACCACATGTTTGAGTGCAGATTACTGTAACCGGCACTCCCAGACTCAGGATATCGTGATGGAACAAATAGCGGCTGATGAAAGGGTTGAAAAACAAACACCGAGGCTCCCCAACCAACTGCTCAGTGGCACAATGTGACAAAAGAGGTATGTTTCGTTTCCCATTAGATAATGGAAGTTTAATTAAATGAACGAACACCGCAAAATACACCACCATGGAATGTTAAACAAACGAACATACACTCGAAGATGGCGGCCAAAAATCGGGAGGGACTGCATTTCCAGCATAGTCCTTCCTCGCTGAACACTGGGCAGGAGGAGCCTAATGAGGCTTTTTAAGAAACTATGAAGCTACAGATCTCCTTACTCACCGGACAGCATCTGAGGAAGTCATAGTAGACGAAACGCGTCATGCTGGGTGCAATAAAGAACTTCGAGGAACCCAAAGAGTGCTCCATGTTTGTTCCTGAAGGGGGGACACATTTGTTGAATCATTTTAAAGCGTGCATGCCACTTGCACAAAGGAGGCACCCATCAAGCAAAGTGTTCGGCAGAACAGGTGGCGTTTGTTGGTACTTTCAAATGTGCTCTGCCAGAACCGCCGCAGCTAAGGATAGAATGCATCTGCCAACAAGTAGTTGGAACATGACCACATGTTTGAGTGCAGATTACTGTAACCGGCAATCCCAGACGCAGGATATCGTGATGGAACAAATAGCGGCTGATGAAAGGGTTGAAAAACAAACACCGAAGCTCCCCAACCAACTGCTCAGTGGCACAATGTGACAAAAGAGGTATGTTTCGTTTCCCATTAGATAATGGAAGTTTAATTAAATGAACGAACACCGCAAAATACACCACCATGGAATGTTAAACAAACGAACATACACTCAAAGATGGCGGCCAAAAATCGGGAGGGACTGCATTTCCAGCATAGTCCTTTCTCGCTGAACACTGAGCAGGAGGAGCCTAATGAGGCTTTTTAAGAAACTATGAAGCTACAGATCTCCTTACTCACCCGACAGCATCTGAGGAAGTCATAGTAGACGAAACGCGTCATGCTGGGTGCAATAAAGGACTTCGAGGAACCCAAAGAGTGCTCCATGTTTGTTCCTGAAGGGGGGACACATTTGTTGAATCATTTTAAAGCGTGCATGCCGCTTGCACAAAGGAGGCACCCATCAAGCAAAGTGTTCGGCAGAACAGGTGGCGTTTGTTGGAACTTTCATATGTGCTCTGCCAGAACCGCCGCAGCTAAGGACAGAATGCATCTGCCAACAAGTAGTTGCAACATGACCACATGTTTGGGTGCAGATTACTGTAACCGGCACTCCCAGACTCAGGATATCGTGATGGAACAAATAGCGGCTGATGAAAGGGTTGAAAAACAAACACCGAGGCTCCCCAACCAACTGCTCAGTGGCACAATGTGACAAAAGAGGTATGTTTCGTTTCCCATTAGATAATGGAAGTTTACTTAAATGAACGAACACCGCAAAATACACCACCATGGAATGTTAAACAAACGAACATACACTCAAAGATGGCGGCCAAAAATTGGGAGGGACTGCATTTCCAGCATAGTCCTTCCTCGCTGAACACTGAGCAGGAGGAGCCTAATGAGGCTTTTTAAGAAACTATGAAGCTACAGATCTCCTTACTCACCGGACAGCATCTGAGGAAGTCATAGCAGACGAAACGCGTCATGCTGGGTGCAATAAAGGACTTCGAGGAACCCAAAGAGTGCTCCATGTTTGTTCCTGAAGGGGGGACACATTTGTTGAATCATTTTAAAGCGTGCATGCCACTTGCACAAAGGAGGCACCCATCAAGCAAAGTGTTCGGCAGAACAGGTGGCGTTTGTTGGAACTTTCAAATGTGCTCTGCCAGAACCGCCGCAGCTAAGGATAGAATGCATCTGCCAACAAGTAGTTGGAACATGACCACATGTTTGAGTGCAGATTACTGTAACCGGCACTCCCAGACTCAGGATATCGTGATGGAACAAATAGCGGCTGATGAAAGGGTTGAAAAACAAACACCGAGGCTCCCCAACCAACTGCTCAGTGGCACAATGTGACAAAAGAGGTATGTTTCGTTTCTCATTAGATAATGGAAGTTTACTTAAATGAACGAACACCGCAAAATACACCACCATGGAATGTTAAACAAACGAACATACACTCAAAGATGGCGGCCAAAAATCGGGAGGGACTGCATTTCCAGCATAGTCCTTTCTCGCTGAACTCTGAGCAGGAGGAGCCTAATGAGGCTTTTTAAGAAACTATGAAGCTACAGATCTCCTTACTCACCGGACAGCATCTGAGGAAGTCATAGCAGACGAAACGCGTCATGCTGGGTGCAATAAAGGACTTCGAGGAACCCAAAGAGTGCTCCATGTTTGTTCCTGAAGGGGGGACACATTTGTTGAATCATTTTAAAGCGTGCATGCCACTTGCACAAAGGAGGCACCCATCAAGCAAAGTGTTCGGCAGAACAGGTGGCGTTTGTTGGAACTTTCAAATGTGCTCTGCCAGAACCGCCGCAGCTAAGGATAGAATGCATCTGCCAACAAGTAGTTGCAACATGACCACATGTTTGGGTGCAGATTACTGTAACCGGCACTCCCAGACTCAGGATATCGTGATGGAACAAATAGCGGCTGATGAAAGGGTTGAAAAACAAACACCGAGGCTCCCCAACCAACTGCTCAGTGGCACAATGTGACAAAAGAGGTATGTTTCGTTTCCCATTAGATAATGGAAGTTTACTTAAATGAACGAACACCGCAAAATACACCACCATGGAATGTTAAACAAACGAACATACACTCAAAGATGGCGGCCAAAAATTGGGAGGGACTGCATTTCCAGCATAGTCCTTCCTCGCTGAACACTGGGCATGAGGAGCCTAATGAGGCTTTTTAAGAAACTATGAAGCTACAGATCTCCTTACTCACCGGACAGCATCTGAGGAAGTCATAGTAGACGAAACGCGTCATGCTGGGTGCAATAAAGGACTTCGAGGAACCCAAAGAGTGCTCCATGTTTGTTCCTGAAGGGGGGACACATTTGTTGAATCATTTTAAAGCGTGCATGCCACTTGCACAAAGGAGGCACCCATCAAGCAAAGTGTTCGGCAGAACAGGTGGCGTTTGTTGGAACTTTCAAATGTGCTCTGCCAGAACCGCCGCAGCTAAGGATAGAATGCATCTGCCAACAAGTAGTTGGAACATGACCACATGTTTGAGTGCAGATTACTGTAACCGGCACTCCCAGACTCAGGATATCGTGATGGAACAAATAGCGGCTGATGAAAGGGTTGAAAAACAAACACCGAGGCTCCCCAACCAACTGCTCAGTGGCACAATGTGACAAAAGAGGTATGTTTCGTTTCTCATTAGATAATGGAAGTTTACTTAAATGAACGAACACCGCAAAATACACCACCATGGAATGTTAAACAAACGAACATACACTCAAAGATGGCGGCCAAAAATCGGGAGGGACTGCATTCCCAGCATAGTCCTTCCTCGCTGAACACTGGGCAGGAGGAGCCTAATGAGGCTTTTTAAGAAACTATGAAGCTACAGATCTCCTTACTCACCGGACAGCATCTGAGGAAGTCATAGTAGACGAAACGCGTCATGCTGGGTGCAATAAAGGACTTCGAGGAACCCAAAGAGTGCTCCATGTTTGTTCCTGAAGGGGGGACACATTTGTTGAATCATTTTAAAGCGTGCATGCCACTTGCACAAAGGAGGCACCCATCAAGCAAAGTGTTCGGCAGAACAGGTGGCGTTTGTTGGAACTTTCAAATGTGCTCTGCCAGAACCGCCGCAGCTAAGGATAGAATGCATCTGCCAACAAGTAGTTGGAACATGACCACATGTTTGAGTGCAGATTACTGTAACCGGCACTCCCAGACTCAGGATATCGTGATGGAACAAATAGCGGCTGATGAAAGGGTTGAAAAACAAACACCGAGGCTCCCCAACCAACTGCTCAGTGGCACAATGTGACAAAAGAGGTATGTTTCGTTTCCCATTAGATAATGGAAGTTTACTTAAATGAACGAACACCGCAAAATACACCACCATGGAATGTTAAACAAACGAACATACACTCAAAGATGGCGGCCAAAAATCGTGAGGGACTGCATTTCCAGCATAGTCCTTCCTCGCTGAACACTGGGCAGGAGGAGCCTAATGAGGCTTTTTAAGAAACT
Source organism: Triturus cristatus (assembly GCF_964204655.1). Classification (NCBI taxonomy): domain Eukaryota; kingdom Metazoa; phylum Chordata; class Amphibia; order Caudata; family Salamandridae; genus Triturus; species Triturus cristatus. The sequence continues at coordinate 254,930,906 of NC_140588.1, forward strand.
ATGAAGCTACAGATCTCCTTACTCACCGGACAGCATCTGAGGAAGTCATAGTAGACGAAACGCGTCATGCTGGGTGCAATAAAGGACTTCGAGGAACCCAAAGAGTGCTCCATGTTTGTTCCTGAAGGGGGGACACATTTGTTGAATCATTTTAAAGCGTGCAAGCCACTTGCACAAAGGAGGCACCCATCAAGCAAAGTGTTCGGCAGAACAGGTGGCGTTTGTTGGAACTTTCAAATGTGCTCTGCCAGAACCGCCGCAGCTAAGGATAGAATGCATCTGCCAACAAGTAGTTGGAACATGACCACATGTTTGAGTGCAGATTACTGTAACCGGCACTCCCAGACTCAGGATATCGTGATGGAACAAATAGCGGCTGATGAAAGGGTTGAAAAACAAACACCGAGGCTCCCCAACCAACTGCTCAGTGGCACAATGTGACAAAAGAGGTATGTTTCGTTTCCCATTAGATAATGGAAGTTTACTTAAATGAACGAACACCGCAAAATACACCACCATGGAATGTTAAACAAACGAACATACACTCAAAGATGGCGGCCAAAAATCGTGAGGGACTGCATTTCCAGCATAGTCCTTCCTCGCTGAACACTGGGCAGGAGGAGCCTAATGAGGCTTTTTAAGAAACTATGAAGCTACAGATCTCCTTACTCACTGGACAGCATCTCAGGAAGTCATAATAGACGAAACGCGTCATGCTGGGTGCAATAAAGAACTTCGAGGAACCCAAAGAGTGCTCCATGTTTGTTCCTGAAGGGGGGGCACATTTGTTGAATCATTTTAAAGCGTGCATGCCACTTGCACAAAGGAGGCACCCATCAAGCAAAGTGTTCGGCAGAACAGGTGGCGTTTGTTGGAACTTTCAAATGTGCTCTGCCAGAACCGCCGCAGCTAAGGATAGAATGCATCTGCCAACAAGTAGTTGGAACATGACCACATGTTTGAGTGCAGATTACTGTAACCGGCACTCCCAGACTCAGGATATCGTGATGGAACAAATAGCGGCTGATGAAAGGGTTGAAAAACAAACACCGAGGCTCCCCAACCAACTGCTCAGTGGCACAATGTGACAAAAGAGGTATGTTTCGTTTCCCATTAGATAATGGAAGTTTACTTAAATGAACGAACACCGCAAAATACACCACCATGGAATGTTAAACAAACGAACATACACTCAAAGATGGCGGCCAAACATCGGGAGGGACTGCATTTCCAGCATAGTCCTTCCTCGCTGAACACTGGGCAGGAGGAGCCTAATGAGGCTTTTTAAGAAACTATGAAGCTACAGATCTCCTTACTCACCGGACAGCATCTGAGGATGTCATAGTAGACGAAACGCTTCATGCTGGGTGCAATAAAGGACTTCGAGGAACCCAAAGAGTGCTCCATGTTTGTTCCTGAAGGGGGGACACATTTGTTGAATCATTTTAAAGCGTGCAAGCCACTTTCACAAAGGAGGCACCCATCAAGCAAAGTGTTCAGCAGAACAGGTGGCGTTTGTTGGAACTTTCAAATGTGCTCTGCCAGAACTGCCGCAGCTAAGGATAGAATGCATCTGCCAACAAGTAGTTGGAACATGACCACATGTTTGAGTGCAGATTACTGTAACCGGCACTCCCAGACTCAGGATATCGTGATGGAACAAATAGCGGCTGATGAAAGGGTTGAAAAACAAACACCGAGGCTCCCCAACCAACTGCTCAGTGGCACAATGTGACAAAAGAGGTATGTTTCGTTTCCCATTAGATAATGGAAGTTTACTTAAATGAACGAACACCGCAAAATACACCACCATGGAATGTTAAACAAACGAACATACACTCAAAGATGGCGGCCAAAAATCGTGAGGGACTGCATTTCCAGCATAGTCCTTCCTCGCTGAACACTGGGCAGGAGGAGCCTAATGAGGCTTTTTAAGAAACTATGAAGCTACAGATCTCCTTACTCACTGGACAGCATCTCAGGAAGTCATAATAGACGAAACGCGTCATGCTGGGTGCAATAAAGAACTTCGAGGAACCCAAAGAGTGCTCCATGTTTGTTCCTGAAGGGGGGGCACATTTGTTGAATCATTTTAAAGCGTGCATGCCACTTGCACAAAGGAGGCACCCATCAAGCAAAGTGTTCGGCAGAACAGGTGGCGTTTGTTGGAACTTTCAAATGTGCTCTGCCAGAACCTCCGCAGCTAAGGATAGAATGCATCTGCCAACAAGTAGTTGGAACATGACCACATGTTTGAGTGCAGATTACTGTAACCGGCACTCCCAGACTCAGGATATCGTGATGGAACAAATAGCGGCTGATGAAAGGGTTGAAAAACAAACACCGAGGCTCCCCAACCAACTGCTCAGTGGCACAATGTGACAAAAGAGGTATGTTTCGTTTCCCATTAGATAATGGAAGTTTACTTAAATGAACGAACACCGCAAAATACACCACCATGGAATGTTAAACAAACGAACATACACTCAAAGATGGCGGCCAAAAATCGGGAGGGACTGCATTTCCAGCATAGTCCTTCCTCGCTGAACACTGGGCAGGAGGAGCCTAATGAGGCTTTTTAAGAAACTATGAAGCTACAGATCTCCTTACTCACCGGACAGCATCTGAGGATGTCATAGTAGACGAAACGCTTCATGCTGGGTGCAATAAAGGACTTCGAGGAACCCAAAGAGTGCTCCATGTTTGTTCCTGAAGGGGGGACACATTTGTTGAATCATTTTAAAGCGTGCAAGCCACTTGCACAAAGGAGGCACCCATCAAGCAAAGTGTTCGGCAGAACAGGTGGCGTTTGTTGGAACTTTCAAATGTGCTCTGCCAGAACTGCCGCAGCTAAGGATAGAATGCATCTGCCAACAAGTAGTTGGAACATGACCACATGTTTGAGTGCAGATTACTGTAACCGGCACTCCCAGACTCAGGATATCGTGATGGAACAAATAGCGGCTGATGAAAGGGTTGAAAAACAAACACCGAGGCTCCCCAACCAACTGCTCAGTGGCACAATGTGACAAAAGAGGTATGTTTCGTTTCCCATTAGATAATGGAAGTTTACTTAAATGAACGAACACCGCAAAATACACCACCATGGAATGTTAAACAAACGAACATACACTCAAAGATGGCGGCCAAAAATCGTGAGGGACTGCATTTCCAGCATAGTCCTTCCTCGCTGAACACTGGGCAGGAGGAGCCTAATGAGGCTTTTTAAGAAACTATGAAGCTACAGATCTCCTTACTCACCGGACAGCATCTGAGGAAGTCATAGTAGACGAAACGCGTCATGCTGGGTGCAATAAAGAACTTCGAGGAACCCAAAGAGTGCTCCATGTTTGTTCCTGAAGGGGGGACACATTTGTTGAATCATTTTAAAGCGTGCATGCCACTTGCACAAAGGAGGCACCCATCAAGCAAAGTGTTCGGCAGAACAGGTGGCGTTTGTTGGAACTTTCAAATGTGCTCTGCCAGAACCGCCGCAGCTAAGGATAGAATGCATCTGCTAACAAGTAGTTGGAACATGACCACATGTTTGAGTGCAGATTACTGTAACCGGCAATCCCAGACTCAGGATATCGTGATGGAACAAATAGCGGCTGATGAAAGGGTTGAAAAACAAACACAGAGGCTCCCCAACCAACTGCTCAGTGGCACAATGTGACAAAAGAGGTATGTTTCGTTTCCCATTAGATAATGGAAGTTTAATTAAATGAACGAACACCGCAAAATACACCACCATGGAATGTTAAACAAACGAACATACACTCAAAGATGGCGGCCAAAAATCGGGAGGGACTGCATTTCCAGCATAGTCCTTTCTTGCTGAACACTGAGCAGGAGGAGCCTAATGAGGCTTTTTAAGAAACTATGAAGCTACAGATCTCCTTACTCACCGGACAGCATCTGAGGAAGTCATAGTAGACGAAACGCGTCATGCTGGGTGCAATAAAGGACTTCGAGGAACCCAAAGAGTGCTCCATGTTTGTTCCTGAAGGGGGGACACATTTGTTGAATCATTTTAAAGCGTGCATGCCACTTGCACAAAGGAGGCACCCATCAAGCAAAGTGTTCGGCAGAACAGGTGGCGTTTGTTGGAACTTTCATATGTGCTCTGCCAGAACCGCCGCAGCTAAGGATAGAATGCATCTGCCAACAAGTAGTTGCAACATGACCACATGTTTGGGTGCAGATTACTGTAACCGGCACTCCCAGACTCAGGATATCGTGATGGAACAAATAGCGGCTGATGAAAGGGTTGAAAAACAAACACCGAGGCTCCCCAACCAACTGCTCAGTGGCACAATGTGACAAAAGATGTATGTTTCGTTTCCCATTAGATAATGGAAGTTTACTTAAATGAACGAACACCGCAAAATACACCACCATGGAATGTTAAACAAACGAACATTCACTCAAAGATGGCGGCCAAAAATCGGGAGGGACTGCATTTCCAGCATAGTCCTTCCTCGCTGAACACTGGGCAGGAGGAGCCTAATGAGGCTTTTTAAGAAACTATGAAGCTACAGATCTCCTTACTCACCGGACAGCATCTGAGGAAGTCATAGTAGACGAAACGCGTCATGCTGGGTGCAATAAAGGACTTCGAGGAACCCAAAGAGTGCTCCATGTTTGTTCCTGAAGGGGGGACACATTTGTTGAATCATTTTAAAGCGTGCATGCCACTTGCACAAAGGAGGCACCCATCAAGCAAAGTGTTCGGCAGAACAGGTGGCGTTTGTTGGAACTTTCAAATGTGCTCTGCCAGAACCGCCGCAGCTAAGGATAGAATGCATCTGCCAACAAGTAGTTGGAACATGACCACATGTTTGAGTGCAGATTACTGTAACCGGCACTCCCAGACTCAGGATATCGTGATGGAACAAATAGCGGCTGATGAAAGGGTTGAAAAACAAACACCGAGGCTCCCCAACCAACTGCTCAGTGGCACAATGTGACAAAAGAGGTATGTTTCGTTTCTCATTAGATAATGGAAGTTTACTTAAATGAACGAACACCGCAAAATACACCACCATGGAATGTTAAACAAACGAACATACACTCAAAGATGGCGGCCAAAAATCGGGAGGGACTGCATTTCCAGCATAGTCCTTTCTCGCTGAACTCTGAGCAGGAGGAGCCTAATGAGGCTTTTTAAGAAACTATGAAGCTACAGATCTCCTTACTCACCGGACAGCATCTGAGGAAGTCATAGCAGACGAAACGCGTCATGCTGGGTGCAATAAAGGACTTCGAGGAACCCAAAGAGTGCTCCATGTTTGTTCCTGAAGGGGGGACACATTTGTTGAATCATTTTAAAGCGTGCATGCCACTTGCACAAAGGAGGCACCCATCAAGCAAAGTGTTCAGCAGAACAGGTGGCGTTTGTTGGAACTTTCAAATGTGCTCTGCCAGAACCGCCGCAGCTAAGGATAGAATGCATCTGCCAACAAGTAGTTGCAACATGACCACATGTTTGGGTGCAGATTACTGTAACCGGCACTCCCAGACTCAGGATATCGTGATGGAACAAATAGCGGCTGATGAAAGGGTTGAAAAACAAACACCGAGGCTCCCCAACCAACTGCTCAGTGGCACAATGTGACAAAAGAGGTATGTTTTGTTTCCCATTAGATAATGGAAGTTTACTTAAATGAACGAACACCGCAAAATACACCACCATGGAATGTTAAACAAACGAACATACACTCAAAGATGGCGGCCAAAAATTGGGAGGGACTGCATTTCCAGCATAGTCCTTCCTCGCTGAACACTGGGCAGGAGGAGCCTAATGAGGCTTTTTAAGAAACTATGAAGCTACAGATCTCCTTACTCACCGGACAGCATCTGAGGAAGTCATAGTAGACGAAACGCGTCATGCTGGGTGCAATAAAGGACTTCGAGGAACCCAAAGAGTGCTCCATGTTTGTTCCTGAATGGGGGACACATTTGTTGAATCATTTTAAAGCGTGCATGCCACTTGCACAAAGGAGGCACCCATCAAGCAAAGTGTTCGGCAGAACAGGTGGCGTTTGTTGGAACTTTCAAATGTGCTCTGCCAGAACCGCCGCAGCTAAGGATAGAATGCATCTGCCAACAAGTAGTTGGAACATGACCACATGTTTGAGTGCAGATTACTGTAACCGGTACTCCCAGACTCAGGATATCGTGATGGAACAAATAGCGGCTGATGAAAGGGTTGAAAAACAAACACCGAGGCTCCCCAACCAACTGCTCAGTGGCACAATGTGACAAAAGAGGTATGTTTCGTTTCTCATTAGATAATGGAAGTTTACTTAAATGAACGAACACCGCAAAATACACCACCATGGAATGTTAAACAAACGAACATACACTCAAAGATGGCGGCCAAAAATCGGGAGGGACTGCATTCCCAGCATAGTCCTTCCTCGCTGAACACTGGGCAGGAGGAGCCTAATGAGGCTTTTTAAGAAACTATGAAGCTACAGATCTCCTTACTCACCGGACAGCATCTGAGGAAGTCATAGTAGACGAAACGCGTCATGCTGGGTGCAATAAAGGACTTCGAGGAACCCAAAGAGTGCTCCATGTTTGTTCCTGAAGGGGGGACACATTTGTTGAATCATTTTAAAGCGTGCATGCCACTTGCACAAAGGAGGCACCCATCAAGCAAAGTGTTCGGCAGAACAGGTGGCGTTTGTTGGAACTTTCAAATGTGCTCTGCCAGAACCGCCGCAGCTAAGGATAGAATGCATCTGCCAACAAGTAGTTGGAACATGACCACATGTTTGAGTGCAGATTACTGTAACCGGCACTCCCAGACTCAGGATATCGTGATGGAACAAATAGCGGCTGATGAAAGGGTTGAAAAACAAACACCGAGGCTCCCCAACCAACTGCTCAGTGGCACAATGTGACAAAAGAGGTATGTTTCGTTTCCCATTAGATAATGGAAGTTTACTTAAATGAACGAACACCGCAAAATACACCACCATGGAATGTTAAACAAACGAACATAGACTCAAAGATGGCGGCCAAAAATCGTGAGGGACTGCATTTCCAGCATAGTCCTTCCTCGCTGAACACTGGGCAGGAGGAGCCTAATGAGGCTTTTTAAGAAACTATGAAGCTACAGATCTCCTTACTCACCGGACAGCATCTGAGGAAGTCATAGTAGACGAAACGCGTCATGCTGGGTGCAATAAAGGACTTCGAGGAACCCAAAGAGTGCTCCATGTTTGTTCCTGAAGGGGTGACACATTTATTACCTACTGGCGGTCGCCAGTAGGTAGATATATTTAGGACCTATTTTCCATTGGAAATCCGCAACATTCTATTTGGAATAACGTTGGCGCCGATTGATGAATCTTCGCAAAATTTTCCAACCTTTTGGCCAGCTCCGGTCCGCTCCTATCCTGAAAATTTCACGGTGATTCGTCAAGCGGGGACTGATGAAAAAGGGAGTCCCAAAACGCGTTTTCCCCATGCATTTTCCCGTAGGACCTGTTGACCCAGCTACAGCCCGAACTGCTGAATGGAATTACACCAAATTTGGCAAAGAGGTAGTCCTCAGTTCAGACTTGTGCCTTTTGCTTAAATGGTGTAAATCCGTTAAGTAGTTCCTGAGAAATTTAGAGTTAAAAAGATAGATATATCTATGCCTCGGAGGATCCGCGCACCCTCCCCGCATCCAGCGCGTACCCTGCCATGCACGAGCTGTATTCTAATTGGCTGTCAACACTCCAGATCAGGAAGTGTTGGCAGCCATCTTGTGCCTCGGTAGAAACGAGGCACAAGAAACCTAAAAAACAAACGCGAAAAATGCGGCAAGGGGCAGGGTAGAAACACCCTGACCCCCTAGGCCTGCTCAGGGGGTCCCACAAGGCCAAATCCCAGGGGCATAGTTAAAAAAAAAAGTGTGGGGGTGTCCCAATCCCATCACATTGCCCCAGGGACCGCCAACCCCCAGGGCTCCAAGCTTGTATATGTGGGGGGGCTCACGGCCCCCCCGCAGCCCCGGAGACCGCCATCCCCCGGGGCAACTAGTACATGTTGGAGGGGGGCCATGCGGCCCCCCTCCTGGAGCCTTGTATTGGCCTTGTATTGGCCCTGGGGACCGCCACCCCCCAGGGCCCCGGGGAATGGGGTCCCCGGGGCCAGAAGTGGCCCGGGAGGGGGCGACGCGGCTCCCCTCCCCCAATAAATAAAAAAATTAAAAAATGGCCGGCCCCGGGGGATGGGGTCCCCGGGGCCTTACAGTGGCCAGAGGAGGGGGGCTACGCAACCCCCCTCCATAATTTTTTTTTTTTTAAAAGTCCCATGCCCCGGGGTATGGGGTCCCCGGGGTAAATTATGGCCTCTGGGGGCGGGCCACGCAGCCCCCTACCCAATTTTTTTTTTCTAATATAAAAATTGGGGTCAGGCCCTGGGGGATGGGGTCCCCAGGGACGAAAAAAATAGAAAAAGAAGGGGGCTACACAGCCCCCCTTCTAAAAATCAGAAGGAATAAAGAAAACGGGATCGGGCCATGCCCCCTCCTTACACCACTCTGCAAACGCGAGGGGGAACTAATTCCCCTTGAATACTGGGGGTCCTTGGGGGCCAACTAGCCCACCAGGAACCTCCAGTATGCGCCAGGGGGCTGCGTTGCAGAGAGGTGTAATGAGGCCTCGCCCCGTTTTACACCTCTCTGCAATGCAGCTCCCTGGCGCTTACTGGAGGTACCTGGTGGCCTAGTTGGCCCCTAGGGGACCTCAGGATTCAAGGGGACTTAATCCCCCAACTTAAAACACGCCACGGGGTGCGTTTGCACAGTGGTGAAGGTAGGGGGCAGGGCCTGAAGTGATATGTGTGCAAACATGCCCTGTGGCGCGTTTTAAGTTGGGGAATTAATTCCTCTTCAATCCAGAGGTCCCCTAGGGCCCAACTAGCCCACCAGGTACCTCCAGGAAGCACCACGGAGCTGCGTTGCAGAGTGTTGTAAATAGGGGCGTGGCCTCTGAACACCTCTCTGCAACGCAGCTCTCATACTGGAGGTACCGGGTGGGTTAGTTGGCCCACAGGGGACCGCAGGATTGAAGAGGAATTATTTCCCCAACTTAAAATGCGCCACAGGGCATGTTTGCACACGTCACCTCAGGCCCAGCACTCTTCCTTTACCATTGTACAAATATTCCTCTAAAATCAGCCGAACTACAAATTCCAATTTACTCACCTGTTATCAGGAGAGAACCCAGGGCTGCATATTTTAGACCAGCACTCATCCTCGACGTCCCCCGCCGCAGCCACATCACACTCCACCTGAGAGGCCTGCACTGGCTCCCCGTCAACAAAAGGATCACCTTCAAGCTCCTGATCCACGCACACAAAGCACTGCACAACACCGGACCCAGCTACCTCAACAACCGACTCAGCTTCCACACCCCCACCCGAAGCCTCCGCTCAGCCAACCTCGCCCTCGCCACAGTCCCTCGCTTCTGAAAAACCACAGCCAGAGGCAGATCCTTCTCCTACCTCGCCGCCAAGACCTGAAACACTCTCCCCACCATCCTACGACAGACCCAGGACCTGCTGGCCTTCAGAAGACTCCTTAAGACCTGGCTCTTCGACCAGTAGCACCTCCCCTTCCCAGCGCCTTGAGACCCTCTCCGGGTATGTAGCGCGCTTTACAAATGCAGTGATTGATTGATTGATTGAGCACTGACCCTGAAAAATAATTTTAAGCGTACTTACCAGTAACTTGTATTTCCTTCCATAGGAATCCATTGTGTCCATTTTTGAAACGTGGAAATATTCCTCTAAAATCAGCCAAACTACGAATTCCGATTTACTCACCAGTTATCTGGAGCGAACCCAGTGCTGCATCTTTTAGACCAACACTGACCCTGAAAAGTAATTCTAAGCGTACTAACAGTAACTTGTATTTCTTTCCATAGGAATCCATTGTGTGGTATTCAGCAGAAAAGATTTTTTGTCCATTTTTGAAACGTACAAATATTCCTCTAAAATCAGCCGAACTAGGAATTCCGATTTACTCACCTGTTATCAGGAGAGAAACCAGTGCTGCATCTTTTAGACCAGCACTGACCCTGAAAAGTAATTCTAAGCGTACTTACCAGTAACTTGTATTTCTTTCCATAGGAATCCATTGTGTGGTTTTCAGCGGAAAAGTTTCTAAGTGTCCATTTTTGAAACGTACAAATATTCCTCTAAAACCAGCCTTACTACAAATTCCAATTTACCGACCTGTTATCAGGAGAGAACCCAGGGCTGCATCTTTTAGACCAGCACTGACCCTGAAAAATAATTCTAAGCGTACTTTTCAGTAACTTGTATTTCCTTCCATAGGAATCCATTGTGTGCTTTTAAGTAGAAAAGTTTCTAAGTGTCTATTTTCACAAACTAAAAAGTATTCCTAAAAAATCGTCTGTATGACTTAAACTCATTCTTTCAACTGTTTACAGGAGATTCACCTGTGCTGGATCCAGGACCCACCAATGAGTAAGAAAAAGTAACGATAACGGTACTTTCCTGCGAAGTGAATTTTCCGCCATAGGATAACCTTGGCAATTCTATGTGAAAACATTTCTAAGTGTCAACTTTTAAAATACAATAATAATCCTTAAAAATCACTACTGTAACCAAAACGCTTTTACTCAACTGTTTACAGAAGATGTCCAAGGCCTGAATCTAGCATCCAGTCCTGTGGCTAGAAAAGTAATCCATAAAGTAACTAATTGCATTTGACTAGAAATTCACATTGAGCTCAATGTTGCTTTGTGTTTGAAATTGTGTTGCCCATTGCAACAACTGTAACTACTGTACTTAAAAGTCTATTGCCTATTTGCAAAGTATTTAAACTAAAGTAATTCATTCTGAGAAAGTATATTTTGCATTGTAATGTATAATGTAATTAAAAAAACAAAATATCTAAAAATAAACAGTTTAAACAATGTAGTAAATCAGTATAAAAAAAATCAGTATAACAATTAATACATTAAAAATTGTCATTTACAAAACCTGTGAAATTCACTGAAAACACCATAGGTTTCAGGCCTGATATAGTTAGGAATTAGCATTTAAAAAACCTTAGAAATTCACTGAAAAAACAATAGGTTTTAGGGGTGTTATAGTTAGCTTGACATTTCACTCGAACAAAACCATTGAAATTCCTCCGATATAGTTAGTTGTACTAACTACATCTCGCGCGCCCACAATCCACTGCTGATGATGTCACATATTACATCATTCATGACATGGTCAGTGACATCACTGATGACATCTCAAATGATATCACTGATGACATCACTGATGACATCATCCATGTGACAATCAGATACACCTCATCATACACTAGTATAACCTTTCAACACTCACTGTAAAATAGAGAGTGCCAGATTTGAAACCATTGACACACCAATACAAGTTTCTAAACACCCACTCAGTGATTCCGAGATCTATACACACATCTAATCACTTACCTATAGATTCACTCATACATGCTGTCAATGATCAATAGAACACTATCAAATATACTTATACACCTATATCGACATTACACACCAGCACACATCCTAATCACTTATGAAGTCATCCTACTCACGTATGCAAACAATGGATCATACTTACTTTTACTTAGCTATACACTTATAAAAACACCACTTCATCTACTCATATAGCTAATAGCTCATACTTAGTGTGTTTTAAAATCACTATTACAACTATACAGTTATCCATACAGTCACTCATACAATCATTGTGTCTTATGTATACTTATTTATATACAACAACTGACACATACACTGGCTTTTATTTTTCTAGTTTGTTGGACATGTACCATTGAGACATATATTTGCTCATCGCCACACCCATAAAGATATTCACTCACCCAAACAACTGTTATAACATGTAGTTTTAACTTCATATACCTACTGAATCAACTATTCACACATCTTTGGGCAGTCACACACCCCTCACCAAACCACACACACATTCACTCTCCCATACAAATAGTCAGTTAACTAATCAATAAATAATATAGACTTTCACGTAGCTAGTAACCAACTAGTGCAGCAGTTTACACAACAACTGACAAAGTGATACAGATATTCACACAGTTTAGTCACTATCTAATATATTTAGTGAGACACTATAAATTAGTCAAGTAAACAGTCAATCACACTGCTACTAAATCCTCCATCCAGATATATATATTTATATATCCACTCATTCTTCAATGCAAATTGCTATATATATAATACATATTTAAATAACAAACCAAACCACATTCTCTGGATGATGTCATCAGTGATGTCATCAGTGATGTCATTTGAGATGTCATCAGTGATGTCACTGACCATGTCATGAATGATGTAATATGTGACATCATCAGCAGTGGATTGCGGGCGCGCGAGATGTAGTTAGTACAACTAACTATATCGGAGGAATTTCAATGGTTTTGTTCGAGTGAAATGTCCAGCCAACTATAACACCCCTAAAACCTATTGTTTTTTTAGTGAATTTCTAAGGTTTTTTAAATGCTAATTCCTAACTATATCAGGCCTGAAACCTATGGTTTTTTCAGTGAATATATGTAGATATATATATATATATATATATATATATATATATATATATATATATATATATATATTACCTACTGGCGGTCGCCAGTAGGTAGTTATAGTTAGGACCACGTTTCCATAGGAAATCCGCAACATTCTATTTTGAATAACTTTGGCGCCGGTTGACGAATCCTCGCGAATTTTTCAAAATAGGTGGGGCGCTACGCTCTGCTCCTACCCTGAAAGTCTCGGGGGGATCCGTCAAGCGGGGGCTGAGATAAAAGGGGGGTCCCAAAACGCGTTTTTCCCATGCATTTTTCCATAGGACCTTTAGAACGAGCTACAGCCCGAACGGCTGAACAGAATTACTCAAAATTTGGCAGAGAGGTAGTCCCTAGGTCAAGGAAGTGCCTTTTGTAGGTTTGGTGTAAATCTGTTCAGTAGATTCTGAGAAAATAGCCTTTAAATCAATATATATATCTGAGCCCGCTTACGGTACGCTTACCGTACGCTTACGGTAAGCGTACGGTGGCGTGCGCGAGCGCGATTCTGATTGGCTCTTAGATCTTAGTAAACATTCGAATCGGTCGAAACCAGGAAGCGGCGGCCGCCATTTTGTGTATTTCACTCTGGAAAAAAAAGAGTGAAAACAAGGAAAGGGGGCAATGAGGAGAGTTACAGACCCCCTAACATTTGTAAGGGGGTCAAAGAAGGACAGAAAAGTACAAAAAAAACATTTATTGATTTTAAAAAAAATCACGGGGTACGCGTACGGTAAGCTTACGGTAAGCGTACGGTAAAAAAAAATAAAAATAAATAAATGAAAAGCAGATTTAAGAGTTTAGATATTAGGGAGCTCTAAAAAGAGCTGTTGTGTTTATGAAGTCATTTTTTAAGTGGTACCTACAAGTAAGTACCGATGCAGAGTCTAAGGTTCAAGAGGAAGTCTCTGTTCCCTTCATCATTGAAGTGCACACCATCTCCTCTATAAATGTCTTGCATGTCATAACGCAAGTTGTTGTGGTAAATGGCACCCATACCATAGTCACGGAGGAAAGCAGAAACAGAATGATTGGACCAGTTCCATTTTTGCCTTTGGCATATGTTGGAAAACACAAAGGCAGTTTTAGGGAAAAGTGTAAACAGTTGTGCAAAGGTGTCCGTCATAAGCATTTCCAGACCTACCCCAGTCAAAGTGCCTAGGTCATTGCCACCACAGTGCACTATTATGAGGTCAGGGTGTTGGATTTGAATGAAGGATTTCACCAATGGCATCAATTGGTGCCACTTTAACCCTCTCTGACCAATCCATTTAATGTCTACATTTGGCAAAGCAAGGTCTCTCACCATACCTGTTTTCTCTGCAAACTTTTCACTCCAGAAGACATAGCTGTGCCCTACAATCCACACTGTGAACATCTTCAAAGGAGAACTGGATGCACTCAGGAGGTGTCTTTCAGTAGAATGGCAATATGAAAAGAAAGACAGTTTGGAAATGGAGGCATACATATTTTTTACAAAACAAAAATAACTGATTGGCTGTTTCATACCATTCTAGAATAAAAACTAGGCTGTATGTGTAAATTAATAGAAGCATGTTTTGTATTGGTAAAAAAAAATGTGTAACCAAAGAACAGTACTATGGATTTGCTGTTAGGTTTGAAAAGTCAAGCACTCTTGCTCTGTGGAATTGAAACATTGTTTGGCGAACTTCTGACCTAACTCAACACAGCAGTGTTCCATGAGCTGTTGCTATGGTAGCAGGCAGAAGTCAAGTTGGGGGAAGGGTACTAGGCAGAAGTCAAGTTGGGGGAAGGGTACTTTTGGAAAAGGGTTGGTTTTCAACCAATAGAAATGTGTGATTACATTTGAAAAAAAGGGGGAAGCACTGAGATTTGAAACTTACAAGTATATGTGTGGAAAAATAGAGGGAAAGTTTGCCATTATCTGGTTCTGCTGAGAGGAGAGAGGTGAACACAACAGAGATCCTGGCTCTGATAATCTGCTGTTTGAGTGTCACATTTCTTTCACAACTAACTAATTTTAAAGGTGAGTTTACAGTTTGAGAGGGGATGTATGTGGTAACTTAAGAAATGAATAATAGAAATGGAAATTGTTTTTGTTGTAGTTACACATGGTGGTTTCATAATGTGTCAGTCTGTAAAAGTGATTTTCACTTGCCCCGAAAAAAAAAAGAGCAGTAAGTGTGCTTTCAAATTGGCAAAGAAATTTCGTTTTGGGACTAATGTGAAAACATGACTCTGTGTGCAGAGAGGAATTATAGGCAGAGATTTATTGCGTCTTGCTCTGGTGATTTCACAGTTGCATTAGATGGAAAGGGGGAGCGAATTTTTGGGGGAAGAAGCAGAGTCTTAGCACACACCCATGTGCTTGCCATGTATAGTCATGCACAGTATTTACAAGCGAGTGGGGTTTTCAGGTTTCAGTCTGTAATGCAAATACATTCAGCATCACTAAGGCTGGTTGCCCTTGCTGGAGTGTAGGCAGTCACCGAGAATACACATGGTGGTGGTCTGAAAAAACAGTTTGGACATGTGCATTTAAATAAATCAAAAAAAGTGGTTTCATAATGAGTCAGTCTGTAAAAGTGATTTTCACTTGCCCCGAAAAAAAAAAGAGCAGTAAGTGTGCTTTCAAATTGGCAAAGAAATTTCGTTTTGGGACTAATGTGAAAACATGACTCTGTGTGCAGAGAGGAATTATAGGCAGAGATTTATTGCGTCTTGCTCTGGTGATTTCACAGTTGCATTAGATGGAAAGGGGGAGCGAATTTTTGGGGGAAGAAGCAGAGTCTTAGCACACACCCATGTGCTTGCCATGTATAGTCATGCACAGTATTTACAAGCGAGTGGGGTTTTCAGGTTTCAGTCTGTAATGCAAATACATTCAGCATCACTAAGGCTGGTTGCCCTTGCTGTAGTGTAGCAGTCTGGACATGGGCTTTTTAAAAAATCTGAAAAGTGGTTTCATAATGTGACAGTTTGTAAAAGTGATTTTCACTTGCCCAAAAAAAAGAGCAGTTAGTGTGCATTCAAATTGGCATAGAAATTTCGTTTTGTGACTATTGTGAAAAGAAATGTAGTAATATATTTAAATACAATAAAGGAATTGTTACAGAGAATCGGTGAGATCTGTACAAATAAAACTTTAGAATTTTATTGGATTACCATTGGAAATTTAATCAAAAAAGAATTTTAAAATTACTATTTGGTCTAAAGGAAATGAAATCAGATGTATTTTGGAGTTATTTGAGATATAATATTGTGATTATACTTCTGAAACAAACATATCAGACGGTATTTTAAAGAAATAAGTATTGGTATTAGATGATATTTTTTTAGAATATTATGCATTTCTATAATGTTAAGTTTAAGTAAAAAAAGAATCAGGGCTTTTTTAATACAATCTTTGTGATTGTTATTTTTTTTTGCCCGCTGTAAAATGATGAATGCAATTGCTTTCACAATTTATAGTGAAATGCAATATATTCTGAAAACAGCAAAAATAAGGCAAAAATATTTTATGGAAAAAAATGTAAATATGTGTACTGTATTATAAAATGTTTTAAAAATATTAATACTTTTTTCTTTTTTTCCAGATAGATATAGAACATTTTCGAAAACTACAAACATTTTTAAAACTATTTTTAAAAAAAACAAATGAATAAATATTTTTTCAGTGAGTATGGTAAGTCAATAATAATAATTGTAGTCTCTCAAGGACCTTGTAATGTGTTTATTGATTTTTAGTGTTTTTTTAAAAAAAAAAAAAAAAAAAGTACGCGCACCGTACGCGTACGGTAAAAAAAAATAAAAAAAAGTTTTTAAAAACATATGTAAAAAAAAGATGAAAGATAAGGTTGGCTCTTAAAAGAACCGTTGTGTTCATGCAGGGACAGAGGAAAGGAAGCATGGGAAAATTATTCAAAGCGACAAATGTGTTGATCTATTTTGTTGTTCACTAGGGAAACACTGGTCTCCCTATAGCAAATTAGATCTTGACAAAATGTGCATCGAATATCAACCTTCCGAAATCGAGGGTTGATTTCCAGAGGGCCAGCAAAAGGAGATTCTCCCCCCACAGATGAAGGGCTCACCTGACCTGCAGAAGAAGGAGTCAGCCCTGCAGATGATGGTTCAGGCTGAGCTGCTGTGGATGTACTGGCTTGTCTTTCTGAAGAGTTACCTCCAAAAAGATGACCATGTGTCCTTCTGTGTACATCCTGGAGGTGTCTCTTCATGGTGTGATTCCCAAAGGAATACTTCCTGTTAGGATTACCTCTAGAAAGTACACGCTTACACAGCTTACAAGTCACTAAGGGTGCATTTACCTTTTGCTGGCCTTCAGGAAAAGTAAAATAATCCCATACATAAGAGGGCTTTTGTTTCCTCGATCTCTGCCTCAAGACAGTGCTGCTAGTGCTAGCCTCACTCTCAGAAGAGCTCTGCTGTTCTGCCATCGTATCCCAAAGACAAACCAGCTCCTTCTCCCAAGGGATCACAAGCAGAAATGAGGGGAATGGGTGTGGTGTAGGAGAGTTCTAGAACTGAAAGTAGTTTCAACCAATCAAAAGTTGTGTTTCATGATCACATGACCTACCGTACGCTTACGGTACGCTTACGGTACGCTTACGGCAAAAGTGCGCATGCGCGTAAAAAAGACACGCGCTTGCGCGCAAGCGCATAACAGTGACTCCCGGCACTTCCGCGTAACGTGCGCGTGTAGCGTACACGCGTACGCGTCCCACGCGGAGTACGCGCGGCTACGCAAATTGCGTAACTATACGCAAGCAGCGTAGGAAAATTACGGACGTTGCGTAAACCGTACGCTTACCGTGAGCTTACGGTACGCGTACTAAAAAAATTAAAAAAAAATTAGAAAAAAAGTACTGCAAATAAATTTTACATGTTTATTTTAAAAAATATATAAAAAAAACATATTTAAGAATTTTAAAAATTTAATCATAGTCTTTATAAAAGGTAAGAAAATTAAAATAAAAATATGTTAGAAAAAATAGAAGAAAACAAAAATTAGCATTTAAAAAACCTTGCAAATTCACTGAAAAAACCATGGGTTTCACACACGTTATAGTTAGGAATTAGCATTTAAAAAACCTTGCAAATTCACTGAAAAAACCATGGGTTTCACACACGTTATAGTTAGGAATTAGCATTTAAAAAACCTTAGAAATTCAGTGAAAAAACCATAGGTTTCACACACGTTATAGTTAGGAATTAGCATATAAAAAGCCTTAGAAATTCAGTGAAAAAACCATAGGTTTCACACATGTTATAGTTAGCTGGACATTTTACTCGTAAAAAACCAATGAAATTCCCCCGTTATAGTTAGTTCAGCTAACTATAACTCGCGCGCCCGCAATGAACTGCTGATGACGTCACATATTACATCACTCATGACATGGTCAGTGACATCACTCATGACATCACTGATGACATCTCAAATGACATCACTGATGACCTCACTGATGACATCATCCTTGTGATAGAGTGGCAGACCTCCTCTTCCCCTAATAAAACCTTTGATACACACATTCAAAAATAGAGACTAAAATTTACAAAACAATGGACATACCAATAACAGTTACAACAACCTCTTCAGTAATTCTAAGATCCACATACACATCCACTCATTCACCAACAGTCCAATACAGTCACTCATACATGTACTCACTTTTCATATGTACTCATACACCTATACATCCTGTAACACAATGCCACTCATCCATAGAGCTACTCACACACATAGTCACTCATGCTAATAAAGAATCAAACATACATTTACTTGCATATACAGTTATACACACACCACCACACTTACTTCTACGGAAACTTACACATACTTAGTCTTTTAAACAATCACTTATGGAAATACATACTTATTCATACAGGAACTCTTTCAATCTCTCACTCTCACATATACTCACATATATAAACCAATAGTCACATATACTAGTTTTAAACATATGTAGTTACTCATAAAGACACTATTGAGACAGTCATTCACTCACTAACACACCCATACATACACTCATCCACCCATGCAGTCCTGCACACATGCTCTGTTCAACACATACAAACAGTGAGTCACTCATTCATGCACCTATGCACTACGTCATACCCCCCACCGAACCATGCAGACACTCAGACTGATACTCAAAAAACCAACTAATAACCTATATAGACACCCATGTAGCTACTCACCAACCCATGCAGCCACTTATACACAAAGTGAAAAAATGATACAGATATTTATATATTTAAACATTACTCACTAAGCCATGTATTCACTATGATACACTTAATCAGTCAGTTACATAATCAATTTTTCAAAAAGAAATCATCCATTTAGACAGTAATATACCCATTTATTCTTCCATCAACCTTGAGATATACATATATAAAACATATTTAATTTTCAGAAAAACACACATTCACTGGATGATGTCATCAGTGAGGTCATCAGTGATGTCATTTGAGATGTCATCAGTGATGTCATGAGTGATGTCACTGACCATGTCATGAGTGATGTAATATGTGACGTCATCAGCAGTTCATTGCGGGCGCGCGAGTTATAGTTAGCTGAACTAACTATAACGGGGGAATTTCATTGTTTTTTTACGAGTAAAATGTCCAGCTAACTATAACATGTGTGAAACCTATGGTTTTTTCACTGAATTTCTAAGGTTTTTTATATGCTAATTCCTAACTATAACGTGTGTGAAACCTATGGTTTTTTCACTGAATTTCTAAGGTTTTTTAAATGCTAATTCCTAACTATAACGTGTGTGAAACCCATGGTTTTTTCAGTGAATATATATATATATATATATATATATTATTCAAAACATTGCTCCTTCTGTCTCCCCTCGCCCAAGGCAGGCAGGTCGTCCGATGACGGCGGAGCGCGCCGACTTCCGAATACCCAAATTAATAATTGCCACGACCACCACAGGGCTTAACTTTCACCAGATCTTTTAATTTAGGTAACGCGTTTCGCCTGACACAACAGGCTTGCTCACACATTAGACAGTGGGTTAAGCTCACGTATATACCATAAGGGAATTCAAACAGAAAACGGACTGTGATTGTCATCTACAGTGTCTGTAACTATGGCGGCCATTTTAAGCTAGTCAAATACATGTCTAATATCATTTCCTTAGCCTAGTGCTTCATAAGTCATCATACATTATGTTCCTATTGTAAAACATATATATCAGAAGACACAGGGCTAAAATTATTCAGTTCATAATCTGTTATACTTTGAACTGGTCAAATTCAGACCCATTAATTCGCCATAAATACATTTTCTTCATGATAAATAATTTTTTCATTAGCATAGTGCTCTAAACGAATGCTCAATTAGAACAATGTAAATAAGAAAACAACATTATTTTCTCAACATTCGATAACTCAATAACCTTTCCTGGATTATCATATAATTGTTATTGACATAGTGTCAAAGAGATTTTTTATCTACTGTTGATTAATTCTCCCTTTGTTTAAGTACGTGACATAATTTTGTTCCCACCATAACTAAAGATCCACACCCTTGCAAGAAAAAACATAATCATTATTTGTGCCACCCTTTCCCCTGTTCAATCCAAAATTTACAGAACATAACTACAACATATCATTAGGAATATGAAGGTTCTCTTATCTGTCATATGATTCAATTTTCATGCTCTGGAAGAAAAGGGTAGGGGTATTTCTCGATTCCCTTCCGGAGTCGACCCCTTCCTTTCCTCCTATAATTAAAACAAAATACAAAATTATTAGACTCTAATAATAGTAATAAAATTATTCAGAATTAATTCTTTCACACAGAAACATACAGTTCATTATGATGTTCAGAATATACAACCAGATTTTACTCTCGTAAATGTACACTTAATTCCTCATCTTGATTTAGTCCTCCTGGATATTTGCTTTGCAAGTTGACAATGTGCCATGACTCTCTCTGTCTCAATTTTAGTTCTCTATTCCCGCCCCTTCTGTTGAACTCTACTTGTTCAATTGCAAAAAATGACAGAAGTGAGTTATTGGATAGATGGTATTTGGCAAAATGTCATGCCACTGGGTAATGTGGATGTTGTTTATTGCGCGCATATGTTCCATCACTCTCTTTTTAACTGCCAGGGTGGTGCTCCCCACATATCTTAAATGGCAAGGGCACTCAAGAATATAGATAACATATGTGGTTCCACATGTTTTCTGCTACAGGTGTATAGTATTTTTTCCGCATGTGGCTGTAACGACATGCTTTACAGTGTCCACACGGAAAAAATCCTTTCAAATTGAGACGTATGTTAATTTGAGTTTTAGAAATATCACCTTTCATCAGAATATCCTTAAGATTTTTGCTTTTTATATATATATATATATATATATATATATATTACCTACTGGCGGTCGCCAGTAGGTAGTTATAGTTAGGACCTATTTTCCATAGGAAATCTGCAACATTCTATTCCAAATAAGTCTGGCGCCGGTTGACGAATCTTCGCAAAATTTTCCAAACTTTTGGCCAGCTCCGGACCGCACCTATCCTGAAAGTTTCGTGGTGATTCGTCAAGCGGGGGCTGAGAAAAAAGGGGGTCCCAAAACACGTTTTCCCCATGCAATTTCCCATAGGACCTGTTGACGCAGCTACAGCCCGAACTGCTGAACGGAATTACACCAAATTTGGCAGAAAGGTAGACCTTGGTTCAGAGTCTTGCCTTTTGCTTAAATGGTGTAAATCCGTTCAGTAGTTCCTGAGAAAATCAAAAGTAAAATCACATATATATCTGGGCGGAGCCTAACCACACATCTCACCGTGAGATCTGATTGGCTGTCAGCACTTCATCCAAGAAGTGTTGGCAGCCATCTTGGGACCAATATACATGATAGCACCTCATTAAAAAGCATTGCAGTTAATAGAAGGTTTTTAGACTTTAGTTACATTATAAATCATTTGTTGATGGTACCATACTCATTTTAGGAATTGTAGTATGTTCTAAGGTGATTTTACCATGTGAAAAAGCCTTCTGCTGGGATATCATGAATCATGTTTGAGAGAAAACTATTTTCACGTGCTTTTCCCACAGAGGTTTGGAAGGTGATCTATAAGCTAAACTGAGAGCATATTTTCTGTAAATTCACACTATCTTTCTTAGTCATGTGAGAATGAAGTCTGACATTCTCAGTAAAACATGGTCATCCAACAAGGGCAGAGACTGTCAGTTGATTCCTTTGTGTTCTACTGCAGCTTCCCAGAGTGTTCCAAAGAACAACTAGAGCGCTAATACTCCTACTTATGATAAACGTATGGCACACCTGAAGCCATCTTGATTGGAATAAAGTGGTAACTCTTAAAACATTTAATTTAAAAAGGAACACAATGAGGGGGTTCATTTTGCCATAGAATGTATGATTAGTGCTGCAGAAAGAAAAATGAGGGCAAATTTTGAGTGACTTCTCAAATCCTCTTCTATTTCATTAAAGAATTCTGACATGCAGACTGAAACATGCACTTTCAATACCAGCAGCAGACTTCCCTGGTGAGCAGTAGCTTTACTACAGTGATGTAATGAGCAACTAGAGTGCTAACATTCTGAATTTATGGCAAATGTGTCCCATCTGAATGCCTTCTTGATGGAACCAAAGTAAACAAGCATTGAAAATGCAATAGGTATCGCCCTCGTTTAAGTTAAATCAATTCTATTTGTAATTAGGTGGCTTTTTAGCTTTGCTTTTATTAGTGTTTTTCAAAATGTCATGTACATAACATGCATATGTATGCACATATGTATATGTATATGTATGCATGCATTTATATTTGTATTTATATAGATATGCAGATTATATATATGTTTATATATGTATGTATATATATATACACATACATATATATAAATGCATATGCATATATGTGCATATGTGTGCGTGTAGAGAGAGGTAGAGAGAGGCAGAGAGGTAGAGGTGTAGAGGTAGAGACGTAGAGGTAGAGCAGTAGAGGTATAGCGGTAGAGAGTAGTAGAGAGAGAGGTAGAGAGAGGTAGAGAGGTGGAGAGTAGAGGATGAGTAATAGAGAGTAGAGAGTAGAGAGAGAGTAGTAGAGAGTAGTAGAGAGAGTAACAGAGAGTGAATAGGAGAGAGTAGTGGAGTGAGTAGTAGAGTGAGTAGTAGAGAGTAGTAGAGAGTGAGTAGTAGAGAGTGAGTATTAGAGAGTGAGTAGTAGAGAGTAGAAGAGAGTGAGTAGTGGAGACTGAGTAGCAGAGAGAGAGTAGTAGAGAATGAGTAGTAGAGAATGAGTAGTAGAGTGAGAAGTAGAGAGTAGTAGAGAGAGAGTAGTAGAGAGTGAGTAGTAGAGAGTAGTAGAGAGTGAGTAGTAGAGAGTAGTAGAGAGTAATAGAGCAAGAGTAGTAGAAAGTGAGTAGTAGAGAGTAGTAGAGAGTGAGTAGTAGAGAGTGAGTGGTAGAGAGCAGCAGAGAGTAATAGAGTGAGTAGTAGAGAGTAGTAGAGAGTGAGTAGTAGAGAGTGAATAGTAGAGAGTAGTAGTAGAGAGTAGTAGAGAGAGAGTAGTAGAGAGTGTAGTAGAGAGTGAGTAGTAGAGACTAGTAGCGAGTGAGTAGTAGTGAGCAGTAGAGAGTGAGTAGTAGAGTAGTAGAGAGTGAGTGGTAGAAGGTAGTAGAAAGTAGTAGAGTGAGTAGTAGAGAGTGAATAGTAGAGAGTAGTAGAGAGTGAGTAGTAGAGAGAGTAGTAGTAGACAGTGAGTAGTAGAGCGTGAGTAGTAGAGAGTGAGTAGTAGAGAGTGAGTGGTAGAGAGTAGTAGTGAGTGAGTAGTAGAGAGTGAGTAGTAGAGTAGTAGAGAGTGAGTAGTTGAGAGTGAGTAGTAGAGAGTGAGTAGTAGAGAGTAGTAGAGTAGTAGAGAGTAAGTAGTAGAGAGTAGTAGAGAGTGAGTAGTAGAGAGTGAGTAGTAGAGAGAGTGTAGTAGAGAGTAGTAGAGAGTCAGTAGTAGAGTAGTAGAGAGTAGTCAGTCAGTGTCAGTCAGTGTCAGTCAGTGTCAGTCAGTGTGAATCAATCAGTGTCAGTCAATCAGTGTCAGTCAGTCAGTGTCAGTCAATCAGTGTCAGTCAGTGTCAATCAGTGTCAGTCAGTGTCAGTCAGTCAGTCAGTGTCAGTCAATCTGTGTCAGTCAGTGTCAGTCAGTCAGTGTCAGTCAGTCAGTGTCAGCTAGAGCAGCTCTGCTGACCTGGTTCTCTGGCTCTAAAGCAGCTCTGCTGACCTGGTTCTCTCTCTCTAAAGCAGCTCTGCTGACCTGGTTTCTCTGGCTCTACAGCAGGTCTGCTGACCTGGTTCTCTGGCTCTAGAGCAGCTCTGCTGACCTATTTCTGATGCTACAGAGCAGCTCTGCTGATCTAGTTCTCTGGCTCTGCAATAGCTCTGCTGACCTGGTTCTCTGGCTCTAAAGCAGCTCTGCTGACCCAGTTTTATGGCTCTGAAGCAGTTCTGCTGACATGGTTCTCTGGCTCTAGAGCAGCTCTGCTGACCTGGTTCTCTCCCTCTAAAGCAGCTCTACTGACCTGGTTTCTCTGGCTCTGCAGCAGCTCTGCAGACCTGGTTCTCTGGCTCTAGAGCTGCTCTGTTGACCTGGTTCTTAGGCTCTAGAGGAGCTCTACTGACCTGGTTCTCTGGCTCTAAAGCAGCTCAGCTGACCTGGTTCTATGGCTCTAAAGCAGCTCTGCTGATTTGGTTCTCTGGCTCTAGAGTAGCTCTGCTGACCTGCTTCTTAGGCTCTAGAGCAGCTCTGCTGACCTGGTTCTCTGGCTCTACAGCAGCTCTGCTGACCTGGTTTTCTGCACTCACGATGCACGTACCCGACTTAGCGAAAATATATTTAAAAATAATATAAGTTTATTATAAGTATAAATATATTATTTTGATGAATATCTTACATAATCTCTTGCCTTAATATGTATATTAAAGACACATACATATCATTTTGGAACATACATTTTTTTTGCAGGAGTCGCGCACCCTGCTCGCCCCAGCACGTATATGATGTCACGCGGGACCCGCAACCGCGCAAACATCTCGTACCGTAATGCGCATGTGTCGCGAATGCGCGGGAGCAGGAGTCGCAGACTGGTCGCATACCAATCGCGCATATCACGTGATATTAAATGTAGATGATGTAACTGAAAAACACGCAGCCGTCGCACACCATACGCGGATCCTTCATGACTTTTCTAAAATGGCGGCTAGAATGCGCGCACCCACCGTGATATGTACACTTTGAGTGCGCGACTCCGAAAAAAATTGATATTTTTTTGAAAGAAAATTATATAAATATATTAAAATAAAAAATGAAAACAAGAAAATTAATCAATATTTCAGTTTTAAAAAAATTTTTTTTTTGCAATTTTCAGAAAAATATATAATGTTATTTAATGAATAAAATATTTATAAATAAACAGTTAAAAAACTGTAGAAAATCAGTACAAAAAAATAGATATAACTACTATCACACTTAAAAGTTAGCATTTAAAAAACCTTTGAAATTCACTGAAAAAAAACATAGGTTTCCGAGACGTTATAGTTAGAAATTAGCATTTAAAAAACCTTAGAAATTCACAGAAAAAAACATATGTTTCAGGGGTGTTATAGTTAGCTGCCCATTTCACTCATACAAAACCATAGAAATTCCTCCGTTATAGTTAGTTCTGCTAACTATAACTCAGGCGCCCGCAATGCACTGCTGATGATGTTACATATTGCATCATTCATGACATGGTCAGTGACATCACTGATGACATCACTGATGACATCTCAAATGACATCACTGATGACATCATCTACTTGACAATCTGATACACCTCATCATACACTAGTATAACCTTTCATCACTCACTGTAAAATACAGAGTACCATATTTGAAACCATTGAAACACCAATACCAGTTACTACATACCCACTCACTGATTCCTAAGTCTACACACACAACTACCCATTTAACAACAGAATCATCTATAAATGCAGTTATTAATTAATAGAACACTATCAAATAAACTTATACACATATATAGACTTTGACACATCAGCAGTCGGTTATGCAGTCATCCTACTGACTCATAAAAAAAATGTATCGCACTTAAATTTACTCACACAATTATCCAACAACACCTCATTTATTCAAACACATAGTAACTCATCGTTAATATGTTATAAAAGCACCATTACATTTATACACTCATTCATATAGTTACTCTCACAATCACTGACTCCTACACATACTTATTTGTATACACCAACTCTCACATACAATGCCTTTTATTTTTTTACTTTGTTGAAGATGTACAACTAAAACATATATTCGCTCACCAACACACAAATAAATACACTCAGTCACCCAAACAACTGTTTCCACATGCACTCTTAATCCCATACACCTAGTCAATCAACCATTCACACGTCTATGCACAGAGTTACACACACCCCATCCAACCACACACAAACTCAGTGTCCCATACAAATACTCACCCAACTAATCAATAACTAATATACACACTCATGTAGTTAGTGACCAACTGATGCAGCATGTTATACAACAACAGAGACAGTGATGCACACATTCACACAGTTTAGTTACTAATCCATGTATTAAGTGAGACACTTTTAATTACTCACTTAAAAAGACAGTCAGACAGCTACTAAATCCTCCATCCAGACAGTTATATATCCACTCAATCTTCAATACAGATTGGTATATATATAATACATATTTAAATTTCAAACTAAACCACATTCAGTGGATTATGTCATCAGTGATGTCATCAGTGATGTCATTTGAGATGTCATCAGTGATGTCATCAGTGATGTCACTGACCATGTCATGAATGATGCAATATGTGACATCATCAGCAGTGCATTGCGGGCGCGTGAGTTATAGTTAGCAGAACTAACTATAACGGAGGAATTTCTATGGTTTTGTATGAGTGAAATGGGCAGCTAACTATAACACCCCTGAAACCTATGTTTTTTTCTGTGAATTATATATATATATATATATATATATATATATATATATATTACCTACTGGCGGTCGCCAGTAGGTAGTTATAGTTAGGACCACGTTTCCATAGGAAAACCTCAACATTCTATTTTGAATAACTTTGGCGCCGGTCGACGAATCCTCGCGAATTTCTCAAAATAGGTGGGGCGCTATGCTCCGCTCCTACCCTGAAAGTCTCGGGGGGATTCATCAAGCGGGGGCTGAGATAAAAGGGGGGTCCCAAAACGCGTTTTTCCCATGCATTTTTCCATAGGACCTTTAGAACGAGCTACAGCCCGAATGGCTGAACAGAATTACTCAAAATTTGGCAGAGAGGTAGTCCCTAGGTCAAGGAAGTGCCTTTTGTAGGTTTGGTGTAAATCTGTTCAGTAGATTCTGAGAAAATAGCCTTTAAATCAATATATATATCTGAGCCCGCTTACGGTACGCTTACCGTACGCTTACGGTAAGCGTACGGTGGCGTGCGCGAGCGCGATTCTGATTGGCTCTTAGATCTTAGTAAACATTCGAATCGGCCGAAACCAGGAAGCGGCGGCCGCCATTTTGTGTATTTCACTCTGAAAAAAAAGAGTGAAAACAAGGAAAGGGGGCAATGAGGAGAGTTACAGACCCCCTAACATTTGTAAGGGGGTCAAAGAAGGACAGAAAAGTACAATAAAAACATTTATTGATTTTAAAAAAAATCACGGGGTACGCGTACGGTAAGCTTACGGTAAGCGTACGGTAAAAAAAATAAAAATAAATAAATGAAAAGCAGATTTAAGAGTTTAGAAATTAGGGAGCTCTAAAAAGAGCTGTTGTGTTTATGAAGTCATTTTTTTAGTGGTACCTACAAGTAAGTACCGATGCAGAGTCTAAGGTTCAAGAGGAAGACTCTGTTCCCTTCATCATTGAAGTGCACACCATCTCCTCTATAAATGTCTTGCATGTCATAACGCAAGTTGTTGTGGTAAATGGCACCCATACCATAGTCACGGAGGAAAGCAGAAACAGATTTGTTGACGTGCTTTCTTGCTTTGTCAATCTGCGGACAGAAATGATTGGACCAGTTCCATTTTTGCCTTTGGCATATGTTGGAAAACACAAAGGCAGTTTTAGGGAAAAGTGTAAACAGTTGTGCAAAGGTGTCCTTCATAAGCATTTCCAGACCTACCCCAGTCAAAGTGCCTAGGTCATTGCCACCACAGTGCACTATTATGAGGTCAGGGTGTTGGATTTGAATGAAGGATTTTACCAATGGCATCAATTGGTGCCACTTTAACCCTCTCTGACCAATCCATTTAATGTCTACATTTGGCAAAGCAAGGTCTCTCACCATATCTGTTTTCTCTGCATACTTTTCACTCCAGAAGACATAGCTGTGCCCTACAATCCACACTGTGAACATCTTCAAAGGAGAACTGGATGCACTCAGGAGGTGTCTTTCAGTAGAATGGCAATAAGAAAAGAAAGACAGTTTGGAAATGGAGGCATACATATTTTTTACAAATTAAAAAGAACTGATTGGCTGTTTCAAACCATTCCAGAATAAAAACTAGGCTGTATGTGAAAATTAATAGAAGCATGTTTTGTATTGGTACAAAAAAATGTGTAACCAAAGAACAGTACTATGGATTTGCTGTTAGGTTTGAAAAGTCAAGCACTCTTGCTCTGTGGAATTGAAACATTGTGTGTCGAACTTCTGACCTAACTGCACACAGCAGTGTTCCATGAGCTGTTGCTATGGTAGCAGGCAGAAGTCAAGTTGGGGGAAGGGTACTAGGCAGAAGTCAAGTTGGGGGCAGGGTACTTTTGGAAAAGGGTTGGTTTTCAACCAATAGAAATGTGTGATTACATTTAAAAAAAAGGGGGAAGCACTGAGATTTGAAACTTACATGTATATGTGTGGAAAAATAGAGGGAAAGTTTGCCATTATCTGGTTCTGCTGAGAGGAGACAGGTGAACACAACAGAGATCCTGGCTCTGATAATCTGCTGTTTGAGTGTCACATTTCTTTCAGAACTAACTAATTTTAAAGGTGAGTTTACAGTTTGAGAGGGTATGTATGTGGTAACTTAAGAAATGAATAATAGAAATGGGAATTGTTTTTGTTGTAGTTACACATGGTGGTTTCATAATGTGTCAGTGTGTAAAAGTGATTTACATTTGCCCCTGAAAAAATAAAAGAGCAGTAAGTGTGCTTTGAAATTGGCAAAGAAATTTCGTTTTGGCACTAATGTGAAAACATGACTCTGTGTGCATAGAAGAATTATAGACAGAGATTTATTGCGTCTTGCTCTGGTGATTTCACAGTTGCATTAGATGGAAAGGGGGAGCGAATTTTTGGGGGAAGAAGCAGAGGCTTAGCACACACCCATGTCCTTGCCGTGTATAGTCATGCACAGTATGTACAAGCCAGTGGGGTTTTCAGGTTTAAGTCTGTAATGCAAATACATTCAGCATCACTAAGGCTGGTTGCCCTTGGTGGAGTGTAGGCAGTCACAGAGAATGCACATGGTGGTGGTCTGAAAAAAAAACAGCTTGGACACGTGCAATTAAATAAAGCAAAAATAGTGGTTTCATAATGTGTCAGTCTGTAAAAGTGATTTCAAATTGTAAAAAGAGATTTTCACTTGCCCCTGAAAAAATAAAAGAGCAGTAAGTGTGCTTTGAAATTGGCAAAGAAATTTCGTTTTGGCACTAATGTGAAAACATGACTCTGTGTGCATAGAAGAATTATAGACAGAGATTTATTGCGTCTTGCTCTGGTGATTTCACAGTTGCATTAGATGGAAAGGGGGAGCGAATTTTTGGGGGAAGAAGCAGAGGCTTAGCACACACCCATGTCCTTGCCGTGTATAGTCATGCACAGTATGTACAAGCCAGTGGGGTTTTCAGGTTTAAGTCTGTAATGCAAATACATTCAGCATCACTAAGGCTGGTTGCCCTTGGTGGAGTGTAGGCAGTCACAGAGAATGCACATGGTGGTGGTCTGAAAAAAAAACTGCTTGGACACGTGCAATTAAATAAAGCAAAAATAGTGGTTTCATAATGTGTCAGTCTGTAAAAGTGATTTCAAATTGTAAAAAGAGATTTTCACTTGCCCCTGAAAAAATAAAAGAGCAGTAAGTGTGCTTTGAAATTGGCAAAGAAATTTCGTTTTGGCACTAATGTGAAAACATGACTCTGTGTGCATAGAAGAATTATAGACAGAGATTTATTGCGTCTTGCTCTGGTGATTTCACAGTTGCATTAGATGGAAAGGGGGAGCGAATTTTTGGGGGAAGAAGCAGAGGCTTAGCACACACCCATGTCCTTGCCGTGTATAGTCATGCACAGTATGTACAAGCCAGTGGGGTTTTCAGGTTTAAGTCTGTAATGCAAATACATTCAGCATCACTAAGGCTGGTTGCCCTTGGTGGAGTGTAGGCAGTCACAGAGAATGCACATGGTGGTGGTCTGAAAAAAAACCAGCTTGGACACGTGCAATTAAATAAAGCAAAAATAGTGGATTCATAATGTGTCAGTCTGTAAAAGTGATTTCAAATTGTAAAAAGAGATTTTCACTTGCCCCTGAAAAAATAAAAGAGCAGTAAGTGTGCTTTGAAATTGGCAAAGAAATTTCGTTTTGGCACTAATGTGAAAACATGACTCTGTGTGCATAGAAGAATTATAGACAGAGATTTATTGCGTCTTGCTCTGGTGATTTCACAGTTGCATTAGATGGAAAGGGGGAGCGAATTTTTGGGGGAAGAAGCAGAGGCTTAGCACACACCCATGTCCTTGCCGTGTATAGTCATGCACAGTATGTACAAGCCAGTGGGGTTTTCAGGTTTAAGTCTGTAATGCAAATACATTCAGCATCACTAAGGCTGGTTGCCCTTGGTGGAGTGTAGGCAGTCACAGAGAATGCACATGGTGGTGGTCTGAAAAAAAAACAGCTTGGACACGTGCAATTAAATAAAGCAAAAATAGTGGATTCATAATGTGTCAGTCTGTAAAAGTGATTTCAAATTGTAAAAAGAGATTTTCACTTGCCCCTGAAAAAATAAAAGAGCAGTAAGTGTGCTTTGAAATTGGCAAAGAAATTTCGTTTTGGCACTAATGTGAAAACATGACTCTGTGTGCATAGAAGAATTATAGACAGAGATTTATTGCGTCTTGCTCTGGTGATTTCACAGTTGCATTAGATGGAAAGGGGGAGCGAATTTTTTGGGGAAGAAGCAGAGGCTTAGCACACACCCATGTCCTTGCCGTGTATAGTCATGCACAGTATGTACAAGCCAGTGGGGTTTTCAGGTTTAAGTCTGTAATGCAAATACATTCAGCATCACTAAGGCTGGTTGCCCTTGGTGGAGTGTAGGCAGTCACAGAGAATGCACATGGTGGTGGTCTGAAAAAAAAACTGCTTGGACACGTGCAATTAAATAAAGCAAAAATAGTGGTTTCATAATGTGTCAGTCTGTAAAAGTGATTTCAAATTGTAAAAAGAGATTTTCACTTGCCCCTGAAAAAATAAAAGAGCAGTAAGTGTGCTTTGAAATTGGCAAAGAAATTTCGTTTTGGCACTAATGTGAAAACATGACTCTGTGTGCATAGAAGAATTATAGACAGAGATTTATTGCGTCTTGCTCTGGTGATTTCACAGTTGCATTAGATGGAAAGGGGGAGCGAATTTTTGGGGGAAGAAGCAGAGGCTTAGCACACACCCATGTCCTTGCCGTGTATAGTCATGCACAGTATGTACAAGCCAGTGGGGTTTTCAGGTTTAAGTCTGTAATGCAAATACATTCAGCATCACTAAGGCTGGTTGCCCTTGGTGGAGTGTAGGCAGTCACAGAGAATGCACATGGTGGTGGTCTGAAAAAAAAACAGCTTGGACACGTGCAATTAAATAAAGCAAAAATAGTGGATTCATAATGTGTCAGTCTGTAAAAGTGATTTCAAATTGTAAAAAGAGATTTTCACTTGCCCCTGAAAAAATAAAAGAGCAGTAAGTGTGCTTTGAAATTGGCAAAGAAATTTCGTTTTGGCACTAATGTGAAAACATGACTCTGTGTGCATAGAAGAATTATAGACAGAGATTTATTGCGTCTTGCTCTGGTGATTTCACAGTTGCATTAGATGGGCTCCTGCTTGCGGACCTTGTGTTGGCGCTTGACCCTCCGGGCACCCACTCACCTCTGTGCCTGTGTTCTTCCCGGCCCGCTGTCCTGCTGCTCTCCGTCCCCCGCTGCCGCCATTCCCAGCCGCGGCCGCCGTGCGGGGACGGACTTCATTTCCCGGCACTCCATGCGCCAGGGGAACAGCTGACGACGATTACGCGCCAGGAGGCGCTCTTAAGGAACGGCGCTTCCTCGGCAGAGTGGGCTCCTGCTTGCGGACCTTGTGTTGGCGCTTGACCCTCCGGGCACCCACTCACCTCTGTGCCTGTGTTCTTCCCGGCCCGCTGTCCTGCTGCTCTCCGTCCCCCGCTGCCGCCATTCCCAGCCGCGGCCGCCGTGCGGGGACGGACTTCATTTCCCGGCACTCCATGCGCCAGGGGAACAGCTGACGACGATTACGCGCCAGGAGGCGCTCTTAAGGAACGGCGCTTCCCCCGCGTCGCGGGACGCGCGCGGGCGTCGCCGGGCTGAGCCCGGGCAGAGGGCGGGCCGTCTGTGGCCGTCAGAGGCAGGATAAGGCAGGGCAGGGCCACGGATCCAAGATCTTCGATTAATTTGTAAGTGAACAGTCCTAAAAAGAGTCCTGTGTTGAAGTTACTGTATATGTCCATACTCATGTCGAAAAGTAAATCATCCAACCACCCCGGTGTTGGGGACAAGAGGACAATGGACAACTATTTGGTAAAAGTTGTAAATAAGATTAATAATGATCGGAGACTTTCATTGGGCAGATCTGCTTTAGAAACTTCCCCAACGGATACCTTAGCTCCCAATACTGTAATACCCGTCGAAAGTAGTATGGTTACTACAGACAATGTTGATGGGATTGATGTTGCACCTTTTGTTTCAGACACAGTTGGAAGCATTGATGAACTCACCTCCCAATTGAACTCCTCTATCACATCGACTACAGCATCTGGTTGTAAAACAATTTTAACCCCCTCCCCGATGCAGAGGAAAACACGGGCATGTAGGAAAGCACCAGCAAAGAGAGTGGCGACCCACAAGCCAAAAAAACAGAGCTCCTTTCAACAAGGAAGGGGGGCTTTACCGGAGTTGACCAAAGATATATCAGGGACTAACGTTAATATAGAGGGGGTCTCTCTGCATGCAACCACCATAGGACATTTGGTCTCAATTTTTGAGACCAAATTAGAGTCTATAATTAGTCCTTTGATGGCAAAATTAGATATAATCTCGGCAGAAGTAGACAATTTAAAGGGCCTACTGAACTCTTATGAAAAACGACATTCTCCCCCTGCGTTTACCCCCGCGTCTGCCGGTTCAGCCTACACCCACTCTAAGCCCAAAGAGGGTGCTATGGAACCTACTTTGCATTTGCTTGGCATACACAATATGGGAGCTCCACAGGGACTGGGGGACAGCACTCAGTTGTGTCGATCCATAGATGCATCATCCACTGCTACACCAGTTTTGGCTCCATCTACAATAGCCACCTTAGTAGGGGAAGTAACTTCTGCACATACATGCTCAAGTAACAATAAAAAGCATGTAGTCAGGGGAGATGTTGATCATATTAAACATAAGAGAAATCATATTGTTAACCTTCCACCACAGTGTGCCCCTTATACAGTTGTATTGATTAATGTCCCGGAAGCAGACTCTAGTATGCCTAACTCTAGCCAGGAATCTCATGATTCTTTAAAAAATAAATCACTCGCCTGGCTTAACAAAAATTGTGGATTTCCGCTGGCTTTTTCACAAGACATCTTATCTACCCGCCGAGTCAGCTGGATAGGAGAAGGCAGGAAAACTACTACAGGGGATTGTATCCTTGTTAATTTTAAATACCCACAACACGTGGCAACTGTCCTCTTGAGAGCTGCATCCCTACCCAACCAAGTTAACCTGGTTTCTGCTAGACCTTTAGGATATTTTTACAGCTATTTAGATGGCCCACATTCGTTAAGGTCCCAACAGACTGGGCAGTATGAACCTGGTCTAATCAGGAGTGGGGACAGTTATTTTCCCTTTTTGCCACCAAGAGCCCCGCAGTATCATAATAGAGGGAATATACAGTTTAATGAGGAATTTGGTAGGCAAAGGGATTACACCATTCCCCTTTTTAACAGGTACTCTGCCCTGTCCTCACTGGAGGAAAACGATTGACTGTCCAATTTTTCTATAAACATGGAGGAGAAATCAGTTAGTGGTATTTGCACTGATACTGTAGTGACTACTCCCCCCTCACCTTTGCCTGAACCTAATAAGGCAGAAGTTGCTCTGGAGAATATAGGAATTAACAAGATACAGAATAGTCGTACCTTTGCTGATCCTTCTTTAAATTTTGACCCTCCCCTGGTAGACCCAGCTAATGATCACACAAGGGCTAAGTGTGATCTTGATACAGGTTACCGCGTTCTTACGTGGAATATTGCCGGTCTGAAGAGGAAGTTAGACTCCCCATGGTGGAAGGATTTTATTAATATTGGGTACGATATAATCTGTCTTCAGGAGACGTGGTGTGAGGAACCTATCTTTATTGAGGGGTATTTAGCATACAGCCTGAATGCAGTGAGTTCAATTGCAGGAAGAGCCAAAGGTGGTCTTTTGCTTTTAATATCCACTAAACTAAAAACTTGTAAAGTTAAAAGTTATGTTTCAGTGGATGCCCATTCCCAGGTGTTATGCCTAGAGTTTGACAAAGGGAAAGATTTGTTGTTGATAAATTTTTATAATAATGTTTTTACTGTCGATAGAGGTAATATCCTGATTGAGCTTGAAAAAGAAATTGAGAGGACTCAGGCAGTTACTGGCCACCAATCTATTGTTCTTTGGTTGGGTGACTTTAATATAAGTCCCTGCCCTCATGCCTCGAGCAATTCATGTGGAATCACAAGGGAAAATGGTAACATGGAGGGAAATGATGGCCTACACTTCCCACATTGTACGTATGGCACTATCCTTAATATGATGTTAGCAAAATTTGATTTGGATATGTTAAGTTGCACGAAGAATAACAACAATGTTAACTGTCCAACATTTACTGGAAGAGGAGCTAACTCATATATTGACCACATTTTATTGTCCAACGATTGTGCATACTCCAACTTGTGCGTTAATGAGCAAATTGTAAGCGATCATAACAGCATCTCTGTATCACTGCACTGTTGGGGTCCCAAAGATTTGGATGCAAACAATAGGATTAACTCTCTGGAGGCCGTAAGACCCAATGGGTTTAGGATTAAATGGTCTAAGATCGTTCCATATGAGCTGTTGGAGGAGGTTTTAAGAAAGTGTACCTTGGAGATAACCTATTGCCTTAGCGATGTGGTACATTCGCCAGTTATATTGAACCACCTACGTACTATTAGTGCAACAATTGATAATTTACTCACAAAGCCGCATAAGGGGAAAAGAGCAATTAACAATGGTTGGTTCGATAAAAGTTGTACAGATGCTCTCCATGCCCTAAAATTGGCGATGTGCATTAAACCACGCGATTGTACAGCAATTAAATCTTGTCGTTTTGCCTATAAAACATCACTTATCAAAAGGAAAAGAGCTCTCCAAGAGGAGGCTTGGTATAAACTCAGCTGTGCGGCTGAAACTAATGATAGCAAGTTATACTGGCAGACCATAAACAGTCCCTTCTTAAAAGATGACTCAGTGCCCGAAATTACCTCTCATGTTGATTGTCAATCATGGATGCACCACTTTTTAAATATTTTTAATCCGGATAGGCTAATTTTAGATTCCCATATGGACAATGAGTATACTTGGCCCAGATTGCCTCTAGACATTGGTCTTGATGAGGTTTATGAAGGACTACGCAATAGCAAGGGCGGTAAGGCACCTGGCCCGGATGGAGTCCCGCTGGATTTGTATAAATCCGAATTAGATCTGTGGGCACCGATCCTGACCAGGTTTTTTAATGCTATAACGGAGGGCCAGATGCCAATTTCTTGGGGCCAGTCAATAATTATTCCCCTTTTCAAAAAGGGATCAAGGTCTGAGGCAAGCAATTATCGTCCCATTTCTCTTTTAGACGCTTCGATAAAAATACTGAGCAGAATAATCTTAAAGAGACTTGAGACATGGGCCGAAGATAACAAGATAATTTCAAAGGCGCAATACGGATTTAGGAAAGGCCTGGGGACGCAGGAACAGTGTATTAATTTAGATCTTTTAATACACAAATATACTGTTGCAAAGGAGGGGAATCTCTTCCTTTGTTTCGCAGACCTAAGTAGCGCCTTTGATCTTGTAGACCACAACATCCTCTGGGACACATTGTTAGATCTCGGAGCCCCCAAAGAGTGTGTTTTCTTTCTGGCTCGGTTATATTCTGGCCTTTCATGCAAAGTACGCTTTGGTCCTATGGGAGAATGTACACCTTTTTTTAAAGTCGCAAGAGGGATTCGTCAAGGGTGCGTTTTGGCCCCGTTTTTATTCTCTTTATTTATAAATGAAATTGATTCGATTTTAAGTAAATTAACCTCAGACGCCCCCTTGATTAACGGTAGCGTTACCCCTATTTTATTATACGCAGATGACGCAGTTCTCATCTCACGGACACAGAATGGTTTGCAACGCCTCATAGACAGATTTGTGCTATTTACCAAAGAAAGGAAATTGATCATTAACAAAAGTAAGACTTTCGCCATGACCTGTGGAAAGAGGGCGAAATCCAATTCCTCTTTCTTTATTGACAAAGTAAAGATTCAATCGGTTAATAGTTTTTGTTATCTTGGGATAACATTCGCAGGCAACGGGAAATGGACAAATGAAGACGAGAACGTAAGGTTAAAGATGTATAGAAACACAAATAGTATTTTCAGATTTGCAGCTAAGCTGGGACAAAGGAGTGTGAAAGACATGCTAGCAATTTACAAAGCTAGGTGTATTTCATCTGCTTTATACGGGGCGGGAGTCTGGGGGCATCATTCTGTGAATGGCTTACAGATTGATGAAAATAAGTTTTTGAAGAAACTGTTATGCGCCCCGTCCTCGGCCCCCAATATCCTAACCCATATGGAGGCTGGTATTGACTTCATTGCGGATTTAGCGGCATTACGCCCATTACTTCTTTGGCGCTCTATCTGGTCCAAATCTGAGACTGTATTCACACAAGCAATCATTAAGGATTGCTTGAAACTTGATAATCTATCTCGTATTCCCTGGTTGAGTTATATTTATCACTGGTTTAATCTTTTGTTTGAATGTAACATCCGCCTGAATCCCGAAGCTGCTGTACTGATACCAAAGAAAGACATCAAGTCTAAGTTCCTAGCATTCAAGAAGTTGGCTAGAGAAAATCAGTCTAAAAATCTAACTACAGTTGCTTCTTACTTTGACTTGAATTTAAGGTCAGGTTTTCAGACATACCTTGCCATCGTGACTCATAACTCACACAGATTTGTCTTAACCCGTTTAAGGCTTGGAATTGTACACCATCTAGTCTCCTTCCCAGATATTAAGATTAAATCTAATATGCTGTGTCCCTGTGATAACATGTCAAAACAAAGCTGCTGTCACTTTTTATTGTTTTGTAAATTTTATAGCCATTTTAGGAAATTTTATTTAAAACCTATCCTTTTAAAAAATAATATACGTTCCACTAAATCAGCAATGAAGTTCCTAATAACTCTAGAGAGTCCTGACACCTGTTTTTTTGTGGCATCCTATGTGCTGAAATGCATGAATATCAGGAAGTCCATAGTCTGCACCAATTAATTTTATCTAGTCATGTAACTTGTATATAGAGACATTGTCCTGATTTTGATATGAAATTGTAACTTCAAAGCAAAATTTTTTTGATGAATTATGTATCGGGACTGTTACCTTATTTAGCACTTTTGTATATTTGCACTTACAGGATAACTTTCATGGAATTTACATTTTATTTCAATTACAATGTGGATTCTTTGATGGAAGATCATTAAGTTTAAGGAAAGAACTGTGCACTTTAATAATGTGTAAATATGGTCTTCTGTTTTGTCTTTGTGTATAAAATATTTTTGTCTTATATGTATTTTTAAATGTTGTTTCGCTTATATGGTTGTATTTTACATACCGAATAAAGCTTTTGAATTGAATTGATTTCAAATTGTAAAAAGAGATTTTCACTTGCCCCTGAAAAAATAAAAGAGCAGTAAGTGTGCTTTGAAATTGGCAAAGAAATTTCGTTTTGGCACTAATGTGAAAACATGACTCTGTGTGCATAGAAGAATTATAGACAGAGATTTATTGCGTCTTGCTCTGGTGATTTCACAGTTGCATTAGATGGAAAGGGGGAGCGAATTTTTTGGGGAAGAAGCAGAGGCTTAGCACACACCCATGTCCTTGCCGTGTATAGTCATGCGCAGTATGTACAAGCCAGTGGGGTTTTCAGGTTTAAGTCTGTAATGCAAATACATTCAGCATCACTAAGGCTGGTTGCCCTTGGTGGAGTGTAGCACTGTGGACATGGGCTTTTTAAAAAATCTGAAAAGTGGTTTCATAATGTGACAGTTTGTAAAAGAGATTTTCACTTGCCCAAAAAAAAGAGCAGTTTGTGTGAATTCAAATTGGCAAAGAAATTTCGTTTTGTGACTATTGTGAAAAGAAATTTAGTAATATATTTAAATACAATAACGGATTTTTTTTTTAGTTTTTTTCAGGTATTGCTGAAGAACAGTGAACAAAATTTAAGATGCCTACAAAATCTCGAGTTCAAAAAACGCTAAAAAAAAAACTATATTTGAAGACAACTGGAGGACCAAAGTTAGTAGAAGATGCTGATGTTGGGAAAAAGAAAAAATCTTCTGGTAAGCAAAAAAAACAATTTCTAAACAAAATATTCAAAACAAAGAAAAATGTACAAAATGTCTGTTCTCGGAAAAATGTAACAAAAAATAGAGAACAGCAAAAAATTGAGAATTTAGTTAATGCAAATATACCTTCTGCAATTGAAAAGTTTAACATAAACAGAAAAACAGCATTTAAAGAGATACGTAGAAAAATGTTTCAGAGAAGAGTTATGTCCAATTTGATAAAGGATATAAAGAAATATAAGCAAAAGGCAAAATATTACAAGAGAAAAAAAGAAATTGAAGCCATTGCAGCAAAGGCATTAGAATTAAAAAGGAAACTATTCATTTTAATTTTGAATAGGATGCGTACATTAGATAAAATGGTTAATGTACTGAAATCACAAAGCAAAAGCAAAAGAGTAGTGAACAGAACAAACTTTTGTAAAGTTTTTTTAGGAAAGTGGATGCATAGTTCAAGTAGTGAACCTTTTTTTAATGAAGAGAGCTATTTTCAAAGTAATAGTTTGCTGCATGCAGTTGACACCAGAGGTCGTTCATACGAAGTAAAAAATGGTTGCATAATGGAGAAGGAGATAATGGTTCCAAGAGATGAGGTACAAGTGATGGCAGATGAGGCAATGGGGAGACGTCCTAAAGCCCCAGTGTACACTTGGAATTGTAGTAGTATTTGCACTGTGCGTCAGGAATCTATTGACAGATTTCGAGAGTTTCTAAGAGAATATAGTAAAAAAAGTGTAAAACAAAAGATTAAGGTGCTTCAAAGTCTGGATCCATGCAGAGTGAGAGAGAATACTGGTTTGCAGGGTCATTCTCTTGCTTGTCTATCTAGAAAAGTGTGCAATAGTGTTTTCCATCATTTTAGGATGCTGGCTGTTCATCATACTGAAATGAGAAAGTTTGTGAGACGGTTGTATTTTGCCAAAAGTCCAGCAATAAAGTTAAATGAATTGAATAGGGCTCTGTTCCGAGGAACGGTATCAGATGTAGAGAAGGTTGTTGATGAAATTCAGTTTTGTTACTTTGGTCCTGAACAAAACAGTGCAGAGAAGGACACAGTAAATGAGGCAGAAGTGGAAGAGAATGTAGAACCTTGTGTAAGTAAGACATTTAATGATCACATAACAAAATTTGCAATAATCTCTAATGAAAGACCAAATGTTACTTGTATTTGTTGCCGCAGAACTCATTATAGAAAACAAACTAGGAATGTTGATCTCTACAGAAAGAGTGAAAATGAAGATAATTATAAGTGGATGGATTTTGCCACATATATATTTCTTGAAAATTGTTTTGAATTGGGTGAAGATCAGCGTATTTGTAAATACTGCTACAACAAGTTAGAGGAAAATAGAATGCCGACCAGAGCTGTACATAATAATTTAGAATTGGATGCTATTCCTGCTGAACTTTCTGAATTAAATACATATGAGTCTATACTCATTCAATGTGTTCATCCGTTCCAGACCATAGTACGTATGGAGCCCAAAACTGGTAAATTACCTCCTTCAGATTTACTGAGAGGTTTAAAAGGTAGAGTGGTGTATTTGCCCTTGGATTTGAAAAAAAATATGGAAACTATTGATGCGGATACTTTGGAAACTGAACCATTAATTATTCTGGTTAATGGTGTACCTACAAAGAATAAGAAGATTTGGCAGGAGCTGGTAGATGTGCGGAAAGTACAAAGAGCAAATTTGTATTTGAAAAAAAATAACAAATGGTATGAATCAATTTATATAGAAGAAGAAGAAGAAGAAGAAGAAGATTTACAAGGAGACACAGAAACACCAACTGGACAAATTGAAAAAGTGGACAAGTCAAAGGAAGAAGAAATTTATGAACATTTTAGCATACATCCTCTCCATTCGAAAGAAGTTATGGGAGACAATATTGATCTCTTTCAGATGAAGAAAGCAAAAGGAAATCCCGTGAGTGTATGGGAGGAGAGCTTGGAAGCTCGATGTTTTCCCCAGCTGTTTCCTAAAGGAAAAGGAGGACGATACGATGAACGTCCAGAACAGATTCCAGCTTCAGAGTATCGAACTACAAGACTATATGCTGAAGATCCCAGATTTCGACAAAGTATTCCTTATTTGTTCCATCTTTTATTTGAAAGCGACTTGTCTGCACTGTCTTATGCAGTAAATCACATTTTAAAAAGTGGAGTACATTTACAAAATGTGTCTGCTAAGGATTTTATGGAGAAAGTGCAGCACCGAGATGATCATTTGGAAACACAACTGATCAATCTGATGGCTTGTCAGCGTGGGACAAATGAATATTGGTACCGACGCCATGGTGAACTAAAATGCATGTTACGCAATTTAGGAACACCAACATGGTTCCTTACCCTAAGCTGTGCCGAGTACGCTTGGGATGATTTACTGGATTTTCTACGAGAGGCCAATTCAAACATTAAAAACATCGAATACAAGACAGCAGGAGAACTGTGCTCATTGGATCCGGTTAATGTTTGCAGATATTTCAATCATAGATTTGAGGCTATGATGTCCTTCATCTGCAATAAAAAAAATCCACCCCTTGGAGAAGTAGTGGATTTCTTTTGGAGAAAAGAGTACCAGGCAAGAGGTGCTCCTCATATTCATATGCTGCTGTGGATCAAGGATGCCCCAAAGTTTGGAACAGATACTGATGAAGCAGTGTTATCTTACATTGAAGAATATGCAACATGTGCTATACCTAAAAGCACAGAAGAGAACAAGTTAAAGGAGCAAGTTCTA
The DNA here is from genome assembly GCF_964204655.1 of Triturus cristatus. Taxonomy (NCBI): domain Eukaryota; kingdom Metazoa; phylum Chordata; class Amphibia; order Caudata; family Salamandridae; genus Triturus; species Triturus cristatus. Next base: position 254,972,218 of record NC_140588.1, read on the forward strand.
CGTTTCCAAAGTCATCGGTGTGGAAAATACTGTCGACGGAAATACAAGAGCAAAGAAAAATACTACACTAAATGTCGATTTGGATTTCCTAGACCTGTTCTTACAAATGGAAGAGTCAACAGTTTTATGTCAGCTGTGAGACATACTATCACAAGAAAATCACCTAAGAATACCTACAACCTTAAAAGAAAAGAAGAATCAAAAAATATAAATGACTACAACCCAGTCATTTTATCCATGTGGAACGCTAACATGGATATACAGTATGTTGCTGACAATTCCATTGCTGTTGCTCGATATGTAACGTCTTACATTACGAAATCAGAAAAAACAGAATTGAAGGAAATGTGGGAAGAGATTTCTCACGAGAAGACTGTCAGTAAGAAGCTGTACAGTTTCAGTTTGAAGATGTTATCGCATCGAGAAATTGGATCCTACGAATGTTCAGATAGGTTATCTTCTGCAAGTCTCTACTCGAAGTCAAGAAGAATAATTTGGGCAAGTTTAGGCCTTGCAGCAATGAGAAATCGGGTACTGAAATCTGTTGGAGAAATTGAATATTTGGCTGAGAATGACCCAGAAAGTACAGACATATTGAAAACAAACATGTTGGACACATATTATCCCAAGAGAAGTCATCATCTGGAGAACATGTGTCTCTATGAAGTGTTACAGAACTACATTTATTCACGGAAAGCTGCAGAAGATATCAACAGTGGAAAATATAAAGTTGTTGGTGAAGAAGGATGTTTGGTGAAGCAAACCAAAGGAAGTTTGATAAATCACCGGAAGCTGAGTTGCGACACTACCGACAAGAAAGAATTTTACTACTTGGCTCTTTTACAGTTGTTTAAACCATGGCGTACAGAGGATGAACTACTGGGAGAATTCCAGAGCTATGAAGATTCTTTTAATGCTTGCAAAGACAGCATACAATGCAGTACATTCTCAACTTATCTGCAAATGTTAAATGAAGAAATTGAACAGGAAACTACAATTGCAGCAGAAATAGCTAGAGACAGTTCTCAGGACAGCCAAAGTTCAGGAACACACAGTCAAGATCCCCTAGGACAACCAATCGTTGAAAATGAAGCATCAATAGCCATGAATGAAGTGGAAACGGCTATGAATCAAGCTCAAGAAGAATTTATAGACTTAGAAAATTTGGAAAGACAACTGAATCAAGAGCAGCAACAAATTTATGAAGAGATCAAAAACAAAATTGATCACGGATTTCTACATATCAAAAAAGAGTGCTCATGCACATCATTTCATCCAATCAGGATGTATGTAAGCGGACAAGCTGGCACTGGAAAAAGTTTCCTAATTAAAGTCATCAGAAGCTACCTAAAGCAAAAAACGGATTCTACTTTGTCTTGTGTGGTTACTGCTCCAACTGGGTTAGCAGCATATAACATAAAAGGAATCACCTTACATCGTTTGCTAATGTTACCAGTGGAGCATGAGAACAAAATACAATTCAACAAGCTAACTGGAGAAGCATCCTTGGAAGTTTCACGAGTATTGAAGAAGATGCAAGTTCTCATTATTGATGAGGTGAGCATGGTATCAAACTTAATGCTTGCCTTTGTGCATTTAAGAATGCAGCAAATTTTGAAGACAGACTATGACGTGTTATTTGGTGGAAAACACGTCATAGTTTTTGGGGATCTTTTGCAACTTACTCCAGTTAAAGGACAACCAGTGTTTAATACTGTGACACATGAAGACACAAAGAAGTCATTGGGAAGCATTGGAAATACAAATATTTGGTCCTTCTTTGAGTACAAGGAACTTACAACTAATATGAGGCAAGCAAACGATGAAGAATATGGAAGTATTCTGAAAGATATCAGGATTGGACTACTCACAGATGTTGGGAAAAAAGCATTACAGAGTCGGCTGCTACATAATTTATTTCCAAAGGAAGAAATAGTTGCAGAGAAAATATACAAGAATATTGCAGAAAACAAAAGTGTCATCTGCTTAATGCCAACTCTACGTGAATGCTCAATATTTAATGAGGAGCTTTTGAAATTGGAAAAGGAAGACATCAGGAAATTGGAAGCAGTGGACAAAATTGAGGATGGAAGAATTACAGTCACAGTAACAGGCAAACTGAAAAATAAATTGGACTCACTAGAGAAGAACATCTCCAAAACAGCAGGATTAGAAAAAAATCTTTATGTTTGCATGAACTGTAGAGTGTTTTTAAGGAGAAATTTGGATGTTGAGAAAGGCTTAGTGAATGGAGCGATGGGAAGAGTTGTGGGTTTTATTAATTATCAGAAAAAAGAAGGAATTGAATGTTTACAGATAAAATTTGATCAGATAGAGGAAGTTAAAGACATTTGTCGTTGTTCAGTTCGTTTCATGCTTGTGAAAGACTTATATGTACGTAGGAAGCAGTTTCCGTTTTCACTAGCATATGCTGTAACTATCCACAAGTCTCAAGGATTGACTGTAGATTGTGCATTTGTGAACATTGGTTCAACTGTGTTCAAAGAAGGTATGGCATATGTAGCTTTGTCACGAGTCAAAACATTATCAGGTTTATTCATGATAGACTTTGATGACTCAAAAGTTAGTGCTGATACAAACTGTGTAAAGGAGTATAATAGATTAAGAAGAAGCTATGCTCCTCATTTAGGTCAGTATCCTGTGTTGGAGAAACGTGTAGTTTCTCGTAAAAGGAGAAATGAGAATATCTGTAATGAAGATGTAGAGAAGAGGAAAAAAAAGAGGAGTGATGTAATTGCAAGCAAAAAGAATAAGGAAAATGAAGAACAGGTTGTAGGATGTCATTTTGAAAATAGCTCTGGTGTCAACTGCTACGCTAATGTAGTGCTGAATGTTGCATTTTATCTGGAAAGTTTGCAAGAGCAGATAATAGTAAATCAGGGAAAAAGATTCTGTTCAGAGCTCAGTCTCCTTTTTCAAAAGCTGAGTAAAGATAAAACTCAAATAGAAAGTGCTACTGAAATTAGAAAACTTTTAGATGTATGTTCAGGACGAACACAGTTTTCTCAAAATGAACAGCAAGATGCACACGAATTTTTGATGTATTTTCTTCAGGTAGTGGAAGAAGAAGGAGTTCCCATTGACATTTTTTTTGGTCTCTCTTATAAATGGGAACATAGTTGTGATAATTGTTATAATATATGTGGCTCTATTGTTGATAATGAAAGGTTTATTTATTTGACATTGCCAGAGAGTAAAACAGTCACTTTTGCAAAATTAGTTAAAGATGCTAATCATAGCATGAAATGTGGTGAGTGTAATTCTGACATGTTTTCAACATTAATTTTAAGGGAATACGGACAGTATGTAATTTTAATGATGCAACGATGTAGAGCTGATGGATCAAAATTGGATACTTTAATAAAGAAGTTTACAGGACAGCAATTATCAATTTCAGGAAAAACTTTTGTAACTGTTGCAATAATTTTCCATGATGGACCTACTGTTACTTCTGGACATTACACAGTTTATCTAAAATGTGAAAAAGGCTGGACACTGTCTAATGATTCCCAATTGATTTTCAAACAACGTTTGCCTTTTGATTTAGCAAATTCCTATCTAATCTTCCTGAAACCTAAATTTTAGAGAGATTTGGCAAGATCTGGACAAAATAATTTTACCATTTTACTGGATTACCATTGCAATTTTGTAGAAAAAAGATTTTTAAAATTATCATTTGGCCTAAAGGAAAGATAACCAATTGTAATGTGGACTTTTTTAAATTTTAATGCAATTTTCAAAAACCAATAATTTAGAGATAATCGGTAACTTCTGCTCATTTTAAATTATGGAATGCTATTGGACTGCCATTGGAAATTTTTTCAAAAATGATTTAAAAAATTACTATTTGGCCATGTGGAAAAGTAAGCAATTCTATTGTGGACTAAATAAATTATTCAAAAAATTTTCGTGAACCAAAATGTTACAGAGAATTGGTGAGATCTGGACAGATTAAACTTTAGAATTTTAATGGTTTTCCCTTGGAAATTTATTCCAGGAAAAAAAAAAAAATACTATTTGGCCTAAAGGAAATAAAATCAGATGTATTTTGGAGTTATTTGAGATATAATATTGTGATTATACTTCTGAAACAAACATATCAGACGGTATTTTAGAGAAAAAAGTATTGTTTTTAGATGATATTTTTTTAGAATAATATGCATTTCTGTAATGATAAGTTTAAGTGAGAAGACATTCTGGGCTTTTTTAATACAATCTTTGTGATTGTTAATTTTTTTTGCCCGCTGTAAAATGATGAATGCAATTGCTTTCACAATTAATAGTGAAATGCAATATATTCTGAAAACAGCAAAAATAAGGCAAAAATATTTTTTTGTAAAAAATGTAAATATGTGTATTGTATTATAAAATGGATAAAAAATATTAATACTTTTTTCTTTATTTTCAGATCGATATAGAAAATTTTCGGAAACTACAACCATTTTAAAAACTATTTTTTAAAAAAACAAATGAATAAATATTTTTTTGAGTGAGTATGGTAAGTTAAAAATAAAAATTGTAGTCTCTCAAGGACTTTGTAATGAGATAAATGATTTTTAGTGTTTTTTTTTAAAAAATAAAAAAAAGGTACGCTTACCGTACGCGTACGGTAAAAAAAAAAAAAAAGTTTTAAAAAAAAAAGAAAAAAAAAGATGAAAGATAAGGTTGGCTCTTAAAAGAACCGTTGTGTTCATGCAGGGACAGAGGAAAGAAAGATTGGGAATATTAGACGGTACGACAAGTGTGCTGATCTATTTTACTGTTCACCAGGGAAACACTGGTCTCCCTATAAGTAATTAGATCGTGACAAGTGGCGCACCGTACTTCAACCCTCGCAAACCGCGGGTTAATTTCCAGAGGGCCAGCAAAAGGAGATTCTCCCCCACAGATGAAGGGCTCACCTGACCTGCAGAAGAAGGAGTCTGCCCTGCAGATGATGGTCCAGGCTGAGCTGCTGTGGATGTACTGGCTCGTCTTTCTGAAGAGTTACCTCCAAAAAGATGACCATGTGTCCTTCTGTGTACTTCCTGGAGGTGTCTCTTCATGGTGTGATTCCCAAAGGAATACTTCCTGTTAGGATTACCTCTAGAAAGTACACGCTTACACAGCTTGCAAGTAACTAAGGGTGCATTCACCTTTTGCTGGCCTTCTGGAAAAGTAAAATACTCCCAAACGTAAGAAGGCTTTACTTTCCTCGCTCTCTGCCTCAAGACAGTGCTGCTGGTGCTAGCCTCACTCTCAGAAGAGCTCTGCTGTTCTGCCATCGTATCCCAAAGACAAACCAGCTCCTTCTCCCAAGGGATCACAAGCAGAAATGAGGGGAATGGGTGTGGTGTAGGAGAGTTCTAGAACTGAAAGTAGTTTCAACCAATCAAAAGTTGTGTTTCAAGATCACATGACCTACCGTACGCTTACGGTACGCTTACGGTACGCTTACGGCAAAAAGTACGCGTGCGCGTAAAAAAGACACGCGCTTGCGCGCATGCGCATAACAGTCACTCCCCGGCACTTCCGCGTAACGTGCGCGTGTTGCGTAAGCGCGCACGCGTCCCACGCGCAGTACGCGCGGCTACGCAAAGTACGGAACTATACGCAAGCAGCGTAGATAGATTACGGGCGTTGCGTAAACCGTACGCTTACCGTGAGCTTACGGTACGCGTACTATAAAAAAAAAAAAAAAAAAAAAAAAAAACTGGAAATAAATTTTACATGTTTATTTTAAAAAATATATATAAAAAAAATATTTAAGGATTTTAAAAATTTAAGCATAGTCTTTATAAAAGATAAGAAAATTAAATTAAAAATATGTTTGAAAAAAATGAAGAATAAAAAAAAAAATAGCATTTAAAAAACCTTGCAAATTCACTGAAAAAACCATGGGTTTCACACACGTTATATTTAGGAATTAGCATTTAAAAAACCTTTCAAATTCACTGAAAAAACCATGGGTTTCACACACGTTATAGTTAGGAATTAGCATTTAAAAAACCTTAGAAATTCACTGAAAAAACCATAGGTTTCACACACGTTATAGTTAGGAATTAGCATTTAAAAAACCTTAGAAATTCAGTGAAAAAACCATAGGTTTCACACATGTTATAGTTAGCTGGACATTTTACTCGTAACAAACCAATGAAATTGCCCCGTTATAGTTAGTTCAGCTAACTATAACTCGCGCGCCCGCAATGCACTGCTGATGACGTCACATATTACATCACTCATGACATGGTCAGTGACATCACTCATGACATCACTGATGACATCTCAAATGACATCACTGATGACATCACTGATGACATCATCCTTGTGATAGAGTGGCAGACCTCCTCTCACCTTAATATAAGCTTTGATACACACATTCAAAAATAGAGACTAAAAATTTCAAAACAATGGACATACCAATACCAGTTACAACAACCTCTTCAGTAATTCTAAGATCCACATACACATCCACTCATTCACCAACAGTCCTATACAGTCACTCATACATGTACTCACTCATCATATGTACTCATACATCTATACATCCTGTTACACAATGCCACTCATCCATAGAGTTACTCACACACATAGTCACTCATGCTAATAAAGAATAAAACATACATTTACTTGCATATACAGTAATACACACACCACCATACTTACTTCTACGGAAACTTACACATACTTAGTCTTTTAAACAATCACTTATAGAAACACATACTTATTCATACAGGAACTCTTTCAATCTCTCCCTCTCACATATACTCACATATATACACCAATAGTCACATATACTAGTTAAAAACATATGTAGTTACTCCTGAAGACACTATTGAGACAGTCATTCACTCAATAACACACCCATACACACACTCATCCACACATACAGTCCTGCACACATGCTGTCTTCAACACATACAAACAGTGAGTCACTCATTCATGCATCTATGCACTACGTAATACCCCCCACCGTACCATACAGACACTCAGACTGATACTCAAAAAAACAACTAATAACCTATATAGACACCCATGTAGCTACTCACCAACCCATGCAGCCACTTATACACAAAGTGAGAGATACACTTAATCAGTCAGTAACACAATCAATTTTTCAAAAACAAATCATCCATTTAGACACTTATATACCCATTTATTCTTCCATCGACCTTGAGATACACATATATAAAACATATTTAATTTTCAGAAAAACACACATTCACTGGATGATGTCATCAGTGATGTCATCAGTGATGTCATTTGAGATGTCATCAGTGATGTCATGAGTGATGTCACTGACCATGTCATGAGTGATGTAATATGTGACGTCATCAGCAGTGCATTGCGGGCGCGCGAGTTATAGTTAGCTGAACTAACTATAACGGGGCAATTTCATTGGTTTGTTACGAGTAAAATGTCCAGCTAACTATAACATGTGTGAAACCTATGGTTTTTTCACTGAATATATATATATGTATACATATATACACATGTATATAAAAGATGGGGTGATCACAAGACTCAGGGAAAAGGGCTATAATGCTAAATTCATTCAGGAAGTAAGTACTATAGCTGATACCTTACCTGGAAGTAATTTAATGCATCCCAAAAAGATAACCACAGAGGACAAGCAAGAATAGGTCAGGTTTATTCCACATACTCAAACCAATCATTCAGAATTAGGAACATTTTCAATAAGAACTGGCACATTTTACAGACTATCCAGGTTTTGAATACATATTTGCATGAGACATCACAAATAACATTCAAGAAGAAGTAGACTGCATTCAAATGATCTAAGTCATAATGTAATTACATCTAATACAGCCTGCCAACAAGCATACACTAATAGAGCAGGTTTCTTGTGTTGCATGAGGTGCAAAACTTCTATCAATTGTTCAAATTGCACCAAAATCAGGGTCCCCAATAGTAATAGGGAATTTGAGATTAGAGGTAACTTTGATTGCAACACAGTCTTCTGTGTCTACTGTCTCGTCTGCCCGTGTGGGAAGTAGCACAATCCACAAGGTGAAAAAAGAGGGTGCTGGAACACAAGAGAGTTATAAGAAAAAATGATATTTTATTTTAGAAAATTTGTTAAGCGCACAAATACCCAAGGGTGTCTCGGCGCTGAGTGTCCACTATACATGTCCATGAGTAGTTATTGTTTGAACAGCCAAGTCTTTATCTGTTTGCGGAAAGAAAGAAGGGAGGTACAGGTTTTGATGTAGCGTGGAAGACTGTTCCATAGCTTGATAGTGGTCACTATAAAGGACCTATCGCCCCATGAGACCTTCTTAGTCCTAGGGATCTGCATAAGACCAGCAGTAGAAGATCGGAGAGATCTGACAGGATTGAAGGGGCAGAATGCGTCCTTTAAAAAGGCAGGGCCTTGAAGGTAAATTGCCTTATACGCAATGCAAAGAGCTTTGAATTTGGTTCTTTTCTTCACTGACAACCAATGAAGCTGTTCAATGGTGCCAGAGATGGGAGTATACTTGGGGGTGGCCGTGATCAATCTGGCCGCAGCATTCTGCACCAACTGTAGCTTTTTTAAAACTCCTTCCTGAGCATTGACTAAAAGCGCGTTACAGTAGTCTATGCGAGATATAACTAATGCACTGACCAGGGTTCTGGCCATGCTCATGGGAAGATAGGGTAGGAGTTTTTTCATCATTCTCATAGTGTAAAATGAGGATGATACTACTGCATTAACATGGTGCATAAGAGTAAGTTTAGTGTCCAGTAAAACTCCCAGATTTCTTGCCTTGGTCACTGGGGAAGGGGGAGGTCCCAGGACGGCAGGCCACCAAGTAGGTGACCAGGCTGGGGAAAGGTTGCCAAACACCATCACCTCCGTTTTGTCGGAGTTAAGCTTCAAGCAATTTGTAGACATCCAGTCACTTATTGCTAGCATTCCCTGATTAAAATTGGAAGCCACTTCATCTCCATTTTTATTAATGGCTAAGACAATCTGGGTGTCATCAGCATAGGATGTCACCGCCAGGTGATAGATTTTTATGACCCTCGCCAAGTCCGACACATAGATGTTAAATAGTGTCGGACTTAGCGAGGATCCCTGGGGGACACCACAGGGGAGAGTGAAGGGAGGTGAATTGAAACTGCCGAAGGCGACTGATTGTACTCGATCAGTGAGAAAAGAGGAGATAAGATCCTTAGCACCAATAGAGTGATCAACCTTGTCAAAAGCTGCTGACAGGTCCAACAAAATGAGCACTGCTGATCCTCCACCATCAAGTGTCATCCTGATTTCATCCGTGGCCTTAATAAGCGCAGTTTCTGTTCCATGTCCCTTCCGAAAACCAAATTGTGAGTTATCCAGACTGTTGTTCTGTTCTATGAAATCTAAGATTTGGATATTCATAATTTTTTCCACAATTTTGGCGGGGAAAGGGAGGCAAGCTATAGGGCGGTAATTAGCGACTATAGAAGGGTCTAAGGAACTCTTCTTAATGAGAGGTTTGATAGTCGCTTTCTTCCAGATGGATGGAAAGATATTAGATGAAAACATGGCATCAAAAATTTCTGTAAGTTTTGGACCTATGATATGTGGAAAATTTTTAAGAATGGAAGGGGGGCATGGATCCTCGGGTGAGCCAGAGTTCGTGGTACAGATAAGATGAGATACCATTTCAGGCAGAACCTGAGTAAATTCCTGGAAGGAGCGAAGGGGAACTGAGTGAGGCAGATTGGAACATGTCCAGGCAAGGGACTTATAATCATTAGGGGTGGGAGACGAAAGTCCAGTACTGGTTGTGTGAGCCTTGAATTGAGTAAAGATATCCGTCACTTTCTTTTGAAAGTGATTCGCCAAGGAGTCACAAAGCTCTTGCGTAGCTATGATGGGGGTGGTTGTCGCTTGACCAGAGAGACGAGTTACTACCTGAAACAGTTGTTTAGTAGAGTCATGTGCAAGATTGATTTGGGTACTATAAAATTTGCTTTTTTCCGTGATGATAAGTTGCTTGTAATTAAGCATCATGACTTTGTAACAGGATTTTTGATGAGGGTCGTAGTCTCGTCTCCATCTACGTTCCTGACGTCTACATTTTTGCTTTTCTTGTCTGAGGGCATCATTGTACCAAGGTGCAGATTTAGAAGCCCTGTTAATGGATTGTTTCTTTAAAGGAACTGTCATATTAACTGTGTTTTGTATCCAATTGGTGTAATTATTAGCTCCTAGTTCAGGATCAGTCACAGTGGGTGGCAGAAACGTTAATAATGAAGACTGAGAAGCAGAAATGTCAATGCTTTTCCACGCTATAAATTGATTAGTGGGTGGGAGATTTTTAGCCAAGGGGGGAGTAGATTTTAGAAGAAAATCAAAAATAATGGCCGAGTGATCAGTCCAAGTGATGGGAAAAACATCCTTCATCTTAAGTGATGTATTATTAGAGAAAAGACCATCCAAAAGGTGGCCCGCAGTATGCGTGGAACCGATATGCGATAAACATTACCCAGTGGCCCAACATTTGAAAGAGAAAAGAAAGAAACCAAGAAACCAAAAAGATACCAGAGCAAATATAACAAATGAACACTGCTCGGAAACACACTCTTCCACCACAAGGCAAAGGGCTCACGTGCAAAGAGAATTGGAGGATAACACCACAATCCTTATGTCTGAATATACATCCCGTGGAAGTTCTGATATATTAAATGGGACTAACATCTTACAAATCCTCCAACACATCCCTGAGTTATCATCCATTACAACAAAAGATCTAAATCAAGTTCAATTTAAGGTTCTGAGCAGCAATACAACAAGAGAGTCGACAATAGTAACATGGAAAAACAACATGATAGCCCAAATGATAATGAAAGAAGAGGACCAATTTGCGAAATGGGGGATCAGTGTACATAAACCGGAAGAGGAAAACTACCCATACATGCTAATGGGTAGACCCAGCAACAGAAATACACAGTCACTGAGAAAGTCCATTTTGAGAGGGACAAACAAAGCTCCTTGTCCTATATTATACCCCAATTAAAAGAATACACTTTTCGCCTAATTCTATTGCAACAGGGCGTAAAATTACTGAAAGAGAAACAATTGAGCCATACAGATATGTACAGGATGGAGCTGCAACGATTCGGTCAGGTCGACAATCAAACTGCTCCTAGCATAAAGAGAATCGACTGGCCTGTGACCAGAACGAACAAGATCATAAAAGTAATTTCATGGAACGTTAGGTACTAAAAACCACACTACAGAACAGAGTTGCCTTTGAATTTCTACAGACCTACAGAAGAAACTTGGATGCTCGCTCCATTGGTCATACCAGGATTCAAGGAATTCCAACTTCCAGCAAAAAAGCTCAATGTATTTAAAAGGCCATCAGGGGACCTATCTATATAAGTAAGATTAGGCATTAACATAACATTAGCAAAATCTTAAATAAGCATGGACATGGTCCAAGCCTTATACCTGCAAGGCTTGAAACTGAATGGTTCCCCAATAACGATTCTACTCTTGAATGTTTATTTCAACTGCAAAGACACACCGCGACATGGCAAGTTGAGGGTTCTGGTTGATACACTTGATGAGCGGCTGAATAACTACCCAAATTGTGAGATCATAATGGCCAGGGACTTTAATACTCATAACCTGGGGACAATAATAGATGCTCCATCACCCAGGGACCATGCTGGAATTCTATTGACTTCATTTTTAAACACCTACAGACTAAGGTCAGTACAAGAGATACAATTTGTCAATCACGATACGACTAAAAACTCCCAGGGAAAAAATAAATCAACAATTTATCATATTTGTATGCGAAACTGCTCGCATGAGCAAGTGGTAGAATTCCTAAAACCAGTGCCGCAGACCAGAGATCATCTCCCATTGGCCGTAGCTATCTCTCTGCAAGCGGTCACTCTTCCGCACATCACCCCCCCTGAGTTGGCCTAATGAGGAGGAAATACATGTCCTCGTGAGAAGACTAAAGTGGAACAAAATAGACATATCCGGCCTGGCAGTCAGGAAAAACAACTGGCCAATACTCACCCTCGACTACACTGAGAGTAATATACCTGAGAATTGGACAAAATTGGTGCCGGAGCTGTATCGCCGTCTGCTAGGCAAAAAACCAAACCATTGGCCTGACCACAGAGAAAGGGTGTGCTGCCAATTTCAACCTGGGTGCAAAAAATATTCATCTAAGCAAGAGGGGTCTGAGACAAGCCAATCGCAACTACAAGCGTGAGAGAGACAACAGAGCACTCCAAAATCATCTGACAACGAGGAAATTACACCGAAAAAAATGTATGGAACTTTAAAAGGCAACAGGAAGGCTCCCGGTGGTTGCACATTTTCAGTCTGTTAACTCCAAGCAGACAGGCTGAATTTTGGCTATATATCAATAGGTTGACCGGGCACATTCACGACCGGAGTAATGGAGTTGCTAGCCACACATGGATCAACCATGTGAACACACTGTACTGCAAGTTTTCTTATAAATCCCTCCACACCAACATGCCAATCATATAATCATGGAAGAAACAACCAAAACTTTCGACGTGCATAATCGTGTGCTATTAATATTAAAGAACATCAGAAGGGATGGGGCTCCGGGACCCAATGGCCTACCTGGACACCTTTTTAGTGAGGACTGTGAATTTTGGGCAACTATATTCACTCTGTTATATCAGTTCTGCATGGCTAACACAAAAATTCCTGAAGCCTGTAAAGGCTCCCAATTACAACCAATTCACAAAAAAGGTGGCACTGGAGAACCAACCAACTATAGGCTAATAGCCCTTCTGGATATCGAGGCAAAGGGATAAGCAAGCCTCCTCTTCAGATCTGCAAAACTGGGTCAACGAGGATGAAATTCTACCAGCTTATCAATCTGGCTTCAGGGCAGGAGCATCGACATTGGACAACATTCTAACCCTAGAATATCTGGTAGAACAGCCCATCCAGAACAAACAGCACCAGCTCTTTGCATGCTTCATAGATTATTCTGCGGCGTTCAACTGTCTCAACAGGAATCTGCTCTGGTAAAAATTACAAAACTGGGGAATATCGACCATGCAGCTGAAAGCCATCATTGCCCTCTACACCGGAACCTGGGTAAGGGTGAAACTAACCATGTACACAGCAACAAAAAAAGTGTACAGGGACCGAGGCCTGAAACAAGGCTGTGTACTGGCGCCCCTGCTTTTCAATCTATATACTGCAGACCTGGGTAAACCAATATCAAAAGCCAACCTGTTAGCTCCTAAATTTGGGTCGACTAGACTGTTCCTAATGCAGTATGCAGACAATATGGTCTTAATGGACCACACTAAGACGGGTATGCAAAGAGCATTGGATGCACTAAGCATTTGCAACATGAAATTGATCTAACAGCAAACGCAAGCAAAACGAAGGTCGTAATGTTTGGAAAATACGCCAACAAACTCAAACATCAATGGAGACTGGGCAATTTGGAAATAGCAACAACAACTAAATATAATTATCTGGGGGTTTGGATCATGAGCAACAGCAAGTCCACAGCACATATCGCATCCATAGAATCAAAAGCTGAGGCTGTGACATACGCCCTTTGCAAACTCAACTCCAAACTGCGCAGCCTGACAACTGAGCCCATCCGAAAGGTCATAAGTGCTAAGTTACTTCCCTTAATACATATGGCCAATTAGCATTTCCTGCGGCATCAATTAACACCATGGAGTCTGCCAACTGCCAAGCATTTAAACAGATTTTTCAGATACCCGCCCATGCCCCGGAATGCCTTAGTATGGCTGGAATTTGGGTTAAACAACATTGGGCATCGATTATTCAACATTATCGAGGGGCTTGCGCAGCACCGCCGATACAATGAAAGCAATTTTAAAGGACATCTTCATGAAAGGTAAAAATTCCTGGGCCGACGGCCTTCTTACTGCCTTCACTGAACTGCACCTTGACCTGTCCAAGTGGCGGGATTTTGTTCACCACCCCGGAATTTTTAAAACCATTTTAAAGAAACAAGATAGCCTACTATTTAAGCATCACGACATGAGGCTAATAGAGTCCTCCAGCAGCAATATCGGGCTCTTAGCTAGTTCCTACAAGGATAAACTGAGACAGCCATATCTTGACTCAGCCTTGAACAAAACAATTTTAAAGCAATTTCTGTTAGTCAGACTCATGGTACTGCCAATAAAAGATATAAATATTCATTGGAAATCACTAGAGGCGTTCACCACCTGTAGACTGTGTCATTAGTATGAGGAATCTATGGCTCACCTGGTTTGCATCTGCCTCCAACTGAATCACGCATGTTGCACTTTTTAATTTGGAGATTCCAATGAAATTGGCCAGACTAGTGAAATTTGCCTGCCAGCTCAAAGAACTCATAAGTAAATATCGAGTCAAGAATAATAGTCTGACCACAGCTTCAAACCAGTGAATATATATCAAATTTTTATAGTCTCTTGATGTCATGATTTTTTATTGCTTGATGTGTTAAATGAAATTATATAATTATGTTTTATTACCGATCGAAGAAGGTACGCGAAAGGAGACACCACGCCCAGTCTTTTGTAACAATTTTAATTAATTGAAACAATAAATAAATTCATTCATTCAACATCTCAGTATGACAAAATCTTGTCATTTGTGGTATTAGACTCCATAGGAACACAACACAGAGGGGGTGACAGGAAACAGAAACTGAGTATTTTATAATCCAGATGTATCATTGACTTTGAGACACTCACACCTATAGGACTTAACTCCAGCAAAGAATTAGCAGTGCACCTGGGATAAACATATTGCTACCCGGAACATAACATTATTTTAATTGGTTGAGTGAGGGAAGTTGAGCTACAAGTACTTAAGACTCCTATTTCGAACATAATGAATGTGGTCTGCTATTGGGAGGTACAAAGTATATGAAGGAACTCCCCCCTTTTCTAACACTTTGTCTCTTTTCTCTTTCTATTTCTTCCTTTTTTTTTTTATTGTAGGCACTGTATATCACTGTGGGTTGTAGAGCGGATGCAATTATTTTAACATAAATAGTGATATGTAGATTTTTATGCATCATTTTAAAAGTGTATTGTTATTTATATATTTTTTCACTAGGTTTTTTGGGCACGTGAGTGAATATGGAGAGTGGCGAGATGAGTAACGTTCCTGTTTAAGGCTGAAGAATATGGTAGTGAGTTCAGTTATGAAACAAGCATCCGAAGGTTAGCCCACTTGGGCAAGACATCAATTTACCTATTGTGTACAGCTTTAGTAAAAATATTCAGAGTATTTTAAATGGAGATACGCTCAATAAAAACTGTATGGAATTGACTTGTTTCTACTTTTTCCCATTTGGGCCAGAAGCGTTTCAGGAATCACAGCTCTAGAGAACAGGAACGATGTATATATTTTGGTTTTCTATTACACATGCCATCATTGAATTCAATCTGGTCTGTTGCGATTTGATGTTATATAATTACAAAAGTGGTGATTTGGTTATACAAGATTTGATTTATTATGATTAAATCTTGAAAATTTATGAATTTATTAGCTTGGTTTGCAACAGACTTTAAGAGTATGATGCGTGTTAAGATGACACCTATTTTCTTGAAACTCTTCTGGCATGGCACACATTTGTAGACTGTTATTGATTATTATGAATTTGTGTATGTAATGAGAGTTGTGTCGGCTCTCGCACTACACTGTGGCAAAGAGCTCTTCAGAGAGGTATAGCTTCGTCCAGACACCCAGTATAAGTCAAAACAAAACCCTTTCAGGCATAGGATGACGCATAAATTATGCAAAAAAGGAAGCAGAGATCTCTTGGTAGTTCTCAAATCTAGGTGGAAAGCAGCTCTAATATAGAGCACTCTCAACACCAGCGACACTCAAAATTTGCTCACCTCAAATGTCTGCTTTTCTATCAAAACATTTAAGCATAGGATTTGCACAGTGCCATCCACGCCGAGATAGAAATGGACAAAGTCTTTTGCCATTTCCAAAGCAAAATCTTTAAGCATAGGATTAGTTGTAGAAATGGAATAATACCCTCAAAATCAAACATATGTCCTGCTGCCCTGCATGCCATGCTGCAAATACCTTGCCCTCCATACCCGGGGAGAAACCCTATTCTCAAAAAGTGGTGTCATAGGTGAGGGAAACGTTGTGAGTTTCCTTCTAGTGGCCCCCGTCCCACACCTCCATCATCGTCTTTGTAATGGGTGACCTCTGAAGACTCAGCGGACTATCTGATTTCTTTAGCAAAGGCACCTTCACAGTGGGATCCCTGCTATCGCCCTGTCCTGAAACAGCCATCATTTTTCTGACTCATCTCTTCTCCACTCCACCAGATATTGCATCTGAGCCGCTCGAAAATAGTCAATTCCACTTGGGATCCCCAATCCCCCATCTTCCAGGCCCATATAACCCAATTCCCGCCGCATGGGCGGTCGAGTTTCAGACCACACAAAGTGGGGTATGTCCTTTTGAAGGGAGGTGAGGGTTCCCTTAGGAGGGGTGACCGGGAATGTTTGAAACAGATAAAATGCTTTAGGTAGAGTTGACATTTCAATGGCTGCTATGCAACCCAATAGTGACAGATGGTGATGTCTCCAATTATCTAAATCTTTCCTAATCTGTCGAGCGAATTTTGCATAATTCAATGTGACCGTTTGCTTGATGGTTGAGGCCAACTCAATCCCCCGATACAGAAAAGACTCAGCTGCCTGGGCCACTGGGGAATGGTTTCCCACTGTTGCCGAGCCCCGAAGCATCTTAGATAGACTGAGGGCCTGTGATTTTCCTACATTTACCCAGAAATCAGAAACTGACCAAAAGTCTCCAGCTCCTCTAGAAAAGCTGGGAGTGACTTCTCCAGAGTCATCAGTGATGCTAACATGTCATTGTCGTATAAGCTACTTGGGTGGTTTTCCCCTCCAAATGGAATGCCTTTAATATCTTGGTTATCTCTAACCCTTTGTGCTAGTGGTTCAATGTAAAGGGTGAACAGAAGGGCGATAAAGGACACCCCTGCCTGGTAACCCGTTGAATGCAGAAAGGGCGAGAGGAGATACCATTGACCCTAATTGAAGCTGTGTGGGAACTATAGCAGCTCGCCACCCACAATCAAAATTGATCCCCCATGCCAAAGTGGGACAGCGTTCATTCTAAGTATCCCCAATCCACCCGATCAAACGCGTTCTCGGCGCCGACCGTCAATAAGAGTGCATCTAGATTTGTATGATGGGCCTTATTGATTAAATGAAGGATCCATTTGTTTATCCCCACTTTGACGATTTTGGATAAATCCCACTTGAGCCGGCTCTTTTATAGCTGGCATCAGTGGGCCTAGTTGTGTAGCCAAAATACTTGTCAACAATTTTAAGTCCATATTGAGAAGGGATACGGGGTGGTAGGAGTCACATAGTTTTTTGTCTTTCCCTGGTTTGGATAGGACCACAATGGCTGCCGCTAACATGTTAGAGGGGATCGATCCCGGCCCCACAAAGGAGTAAATAATCTTGTCAGGATCAGAGCTAAGAGTTGTCAGAATGTCTTGTAGAAAGCCGCAGAGAATCTGTCCGGTCTCGGCGACTTGAGAGGTTTAAGGCGTGATATCGCTGTGATCACCTCTTCAGTCCGTATAGGAGCATCATGTGAGTCAGCTTGGTCGGTAGTTATCTTGTGTGTGTGAGTTCCTTCTAAGTATGATGACATGTGGTGCTCTACTAGGGCCTGCCCCTTATATAGTTCCGCAAATAAGTCCCGGAATGTCTTTGTCATCTGTGAGTTCCTCCCCTCTGCGCGCCCCCCTGAGCGAATTAATCTTTGTTTGTTGTCGTCAGGCTCTAAGCTTCTCTGCCAGCAGGCGCCCCTATGTAGTAGGAATGTTTTACGCATAACACAGCGTATTCATCTCTATCTAGATCTAGTCCCACTAATAGAACTCTCGCTGCTTTCAACTGGCACCATACCATAGGCGCCCCAGTACAACAATGTACCCTCTCAAGTTCTTTAACTTGTGCAGTCAGTTGCTCCCTCTTTTCTTTACGCGCATTATTATATGCTGCAGATAGAGCTATAAGCTCGCCTCCCATCACTGCCTTCAAAGCCTCCCATAAGGTAGAAATGGAGATATCTGGGGAATCATTGATTTCTAAGTAATCCTGAATACATTTGGTGAGTTGTTGTGCCACTGTATGTTTGTGGAGCATGTTTTCTTTCAAACACCAGTTCCCAATGTGTTTCTGTTGTGGTGGCAGCTGTAAGGTGCTAGTCACTGTGTCATGATCAGAGAGTAGCACTGGTTCTACTTCTACTTGTCCTACCACCCTGCTAATTTCCTTCATGCCTAATGAGTATTCAAGGTGTGCATAGGTTCCATGAGCGTGAGAAAAGAATGACTATTGAGTCGACTGGGGGTGCCCCTCTCGCCACAGGTCCACTAGCCCCATGGCCTGTAGCCATTTACCCCCTTCCTGTGACAACTCTCCAGTCTGGGTGAAGCGAGTGACCGATCTATGTTTAGTCGCATCCATGACTATATTCAAGTCACCCTCCACCAATGCCATACGTGTTTGTGTACGCATGGCATCTGATATTGCTGCCTTCAGAAAGCGCTCCTGTCCCAAATTAGTAGCGTAAATCGACCCTATAACCATAGGATGACCCCCTTAATAAAATGTGTAAGCTAATAGCCTTCCTTTTATTTCTGCAACCTTTTCTCTCACCTCCCCTCTAAAGCGCTTAGCAATCAGAATAGCAACTCCCACTTTCTTATCTGGGTTAGAAGAGAAGAATTGTTAGGAAAGGCTTGCAACCGTAGGCGGTGCCAATCTTTAGATAAGAGATGGGTCTCCTGGAGGAGGCAGATATCTGCTACAGAATTTTCTAAATATAAAAGGATGGCCTGCCTCTTAATGGGGTTGCTAAGGCCTTTCACGAGTAAGGACCTTCAATATGTAGTTTGCTATGTTAAGTGGGATTATGTGTGGCGAAGGTCAACTATTGATGGACGGCTATTTCCCCTCTCTTCCAACTTTTCTGATGTTTCGCACTTCCCCTTTTTGAATGTGTGTTATCTCAGTTGCTCCTTTTCTGTACATACCGGTTCCCTACCAAGATCTCCCTAAACCCAACTGGAAAGAAGAAAAAAAAACCATTTAGTCCAGGACCCGCTTGTCGAGTCCGAGCATCTCTGGTATACAAATTAGTTAGGTGCATAATGTGGGCGATAAGTGTCCTCCCCGCTCCAAGGAGCCTCTCCCGCAAAGCCCAGCTCTGTCCACTTATCTGTCCCCTGAAATTTCAAGTGCCCTCTTTGGAGAGTTTCTCATTAGACAATGTCTCTAAAATTGCTTGTCTCTCCTGAGCTGTGGTCACGAGGTCTCGTTTCACCTTATGCTCCATGGGTCGGCCCCCTCGGGCCCGACGCCACCGATCTCGAGGTTCCGTGACACCACCTCTCTCCGGTTCCTCTTGTTGTGAGTGTTCGATGGCAAGGACACAGCACGTTTCCTGTAATGATCTAAGTTGGTGAAGCTTGCCTTCCCATCTGAAGATCAGTCTAAAGGTGTGTCCCCATGAGTATGTGATCCCAAGGTTACGCAAGTGCATTGTAGCCGGCCATAGTCTCTTCTTTTCTATAAAGTTATCATGGCCAGGTCTTGGTAAAGAGCAATGGAGTGATGCTGGTAGTTAAGAGGCTGTTTATCCCTAGCTTTTTGTAAAATGTGTTCTTTGAACTTAAAATCTGGGAGATGAGCCAAAATGTCCGGTGGGGGAGCAGGCGATTTTCTCTGCAGGCCCACCCTATTTTTATTTCAAAATCTGGAGGGGCCTCCAATATATTACTGAAGAGGTCTTGTAGATACAGCGAGATGTCTGAGCCTTCTTCCTAGGGCGGAATTCCTTTAATCCAAATGGTATTTCTTTGAGAACGGTTTTCCAAATCCTCCGCGTGTGCCTGGATGTCAAATTTGCAGGGCCGGTAGTCGAACAACCTCCTTCTGTAGCTGTTCCACCTCCTCATCTCAGGCCAGCTCATAGTCCTCAATACTTGCCACTCGTTCCCCCACTGCATCGACATCCTGTCGGATCTCTTTCAGCTCTTTCGAGAACTCCCCTTTGAGAGTCTGCAAGTCCTCTGTTAGCGTATTGAACAATCTTTCCAAGAAAGAGTGCGTCATCGGCTCTTCAGCAGTATCTTATTTCTGCCCCATTCGCGTGGTAGGTGATACCCAACCCTCTCCTCCACTTGCTGCTGGAAGCCTAGTTAGCATGTCCTTTAAATTCCTGCCTTTCTTTCCCCTTAATTGAGACATGACTACACTAAGTCTGTGGAGTTGCTGTAAGAATGTTCAAGACACTCCTAGTTATGGTCACAATTCTGGACTATCTGATGTCTTTTGTCGGTACTCTATAGAGCTCCTGTGGGGCAGGCTCCTGCTGTTTAGCCAATGGGTAGGAGCTGAGTTCTATGGCATTAACAGTGATTTTTGACCCCCTCCAGTCTCCCCCAAATGTATCTCACCCATTGAGCTCCCACGTGGAAGGGGCCTGCTCTTGAGCATCCCCAGGCCCAGTATCTTCGTGCTCTGGTGCTGCCTCCCTAAGGTCTCCTTCGGTTGTTGGGCGATCGGTTGTTGAGTTCTGGGATTTGATGTGGTGAGGCCCCCTCAACCCTATTTCTATCTATGTGTTCTTCTCAGAGTCAGGACAGCCCACCGATTAACCTGTTTCCCAGGCCCACATGTACCTCAAATGGCCTCACCTTACCTCGGAGGCCGGTCTCTGCCTCTCTGGCTTGTTTCTCAGGAGAATTGAGCCTTCCATCTCTGGCCTTGGCAGATCACTGGGGCCAACCTCCCTCTGTCTCTCATGTGGGCTGCCTGGTGTGCTAGCTCGGCATGTCCGACCACATGCCCCACCACCGAAGCTGCTACTTTTGTCCAAATGATTGCACTACGGCAGGCGACCTCGTCCCGTGCCCCGTCCCAGAGACTGTGCTCTACCTCGCTAGGCACCCTACACTCCAAACACTCCACTCTATGCAGGCCAGTCACCCATCGGAGCAGACACGCCCTCCAAGGCCGTCCTCTCTCTTGCTCGCCCTAGCCTAGTTAAAGCTGCGTGGGACTCCTGTCATGCCACTGGGCCTCTTGGTGGTTTTGGGTCGGTGCTCTAATGAGCCAGCCTCATGTATGCTCGGATGTCCCTGTCATGGATGCTGAAGTTGATGTCGCTTTTGGATGCGGCCCAGGCCCGGGGCACGTCGCTGAAGTATTCCTCCCTGGCCTCCGTTAGCTCCCCGGAGGCCTCTCCTCTTCCTCGGGCCCAATCTAAGGGAGCGTGCTGGTACGGACCTCTCCTACTTCTCCGGTCACCCAGTCTCCGGGGCAGCTCTTCCCAAGCGGTCTTCACAGTGCATATCCCCTCTAGCCCCCAGCAAACACTCCGGCATTGGTGCTTGGTTTCAGGAGGCTCCGCCGTCTTGCCCCTCAGTCCTCAGTTTTCGGGGCGGTATTATGGCACCGGCACCTCTAGTTAGGACCTCCGTAGGGTCGCGCCAGTATCCCCCTTCAGTGTGGGGCAGCTTGCGCCTCTGTAATGCCATCTGGCATTGCGGAGGGCAGACGGGAGCAGGGAGACGAACAAAGCACGTCTTACCCGTCACCATCTTGACCCCCACCAAGAAAAATAAATAAGGAAGAACACAGAGCCCTTTGCCAGCAGAGCTGAAATGCAGCAGACCAAGTAGGTAAGACAAATCCCAGGAGATTTAACAGTATGGTTTTTGCTCACCAAGTACCACAGGCTCACAGAAGCACTCATGAAATCAGTGCACATGTAGGTGTACCTAACCATTGCATTCGCAAAACCTGTCATAGTCCAGACCTTCGTTTTCCTACTTATCCCCTGCTAGTATGGCATTTGAACCACTAGGAATGACCTTGCTTTGGCATTTTGAGATGGGTGTGGGGTATTACTTCAAAACTGTGAGCACTACTTGTGTAAGGGTTGGCAACAACTATGAATGAAAGAGCATTGCTGACAAAATGTAGATTTGGTTAGATTATTAATTTATTGTATCTATCCAAAGGACCTCTTCCTACAGAATATAATTATTCTTCTCAATGTGACACTTCCTTCTGTAACCTTTTTTTTCAGAAAAAGCCTCGCAGCATTTTTACAACTTCTCTTAATATCGTCATAATTGATCATTCATGCGGTGGGAAGGATTTTAATTGCAGCAGTTAATTTAAGGAACAAGCTGATTAATTCATGCGAGGGTACTTTTATTAGGAAGGGCCTGTGGGCATTTTGTGTAATTTTGACCACAACCTTAGCTTCTTTCCAGCTTGATCCCTTAAAATTAATATTATTCAAATTGATTATATTTTACCAATAAATTATTTTGTATGTTACATTTTTTGGAATATTCAGAACAATTAAATATATAATGATGAGTGGTATTGTTTCTTTCATAGTAATTGTTATCTATTGTAAATGCTTCCTATTATTGAACTGCATTTTGATTTGTTTTAGTGTTTTTTTATCATTGTTTTTATGGTTTCACGTTTGACCTGAAAATAAATACAATTTTGGTGTCAAAAAGCTATCTTAAGACAGAACACTATACTCATACAATAAATTATATTCAACTGTTAAACACTAGCAAATGGCAATATATTATTCCACAGGAGCAAAGGAGAGGATCATAACTCTTAATACTGCCCTATCCTCTAGCAAAAAATCATATATTTTAAAGAAAACATCTACATGTACATGTTTTAGTAATAAAAGGTGTGCCTATTTTATTATATTCACCACAGTTATGTTTTGGTCACTTGGCATTAAGGGGTTAATTATGACTTTTCAGCAGAGTGGTGGCACAGCGGTGCAAACGGAATGCCGCCCTGCCCGTTCCCCAGATTACAACTAACAAGTAGTCTGGCAGGCGGGCAATGTGGCGGTCACATGGCAGTGCCTCTTTCAACATTGGCAGTGCCTTTGGACCGCACTACAAGGTTTCTGCATGGTATGGACTCAAAAGTCAATGCCATGCAGGAACCTATGTACATGCACGCAAGGGGGACCATGTTAAGCCCCCCATGTGTATCCACATGCGGACGAGGCACAGGGCACCATTTAGGGCCCCCTTTGTTTCCTCTCCGCCAGGGTTTTGATGGCAGTGGAACTGACATGAAAACCCTGGCAGAGAGGAAACATGCTTGGTGGGACCGTGTTGGTCCTGCCCAGCATATTGCAGCCTCTGGTCACCACTCCAATGCCAGGGAACGGGGGTTCCCTGGAGGAGCCAGTGGTCCCAGGGCAGTCGAACTGCCCAGGTTGTAATTGGGCGGTTGGACCGCCGGTGTGGTGGTGGCTAGATCCACCACAGCTGTGCCACAACGGAGACTGCCAGATTCATAATGGGGCCCTAAGGGGTCTCAGACAGTATCTCCTTTTAAGAACAAACCACCACAATGGACAGTTACACACTTATTATGACCACCTATCAATGGGTGGACACATAAGATTTATACCCAAACAGAAGTACACTATATTATGGAATCCTCTAAATTCTAAGCAGCCTCTTGAAATAACTTCATCAAAAAGAATACTGTCTGTGATGTAAACAAAGTGAAACCAAATCTTAAATATAAAAAGTTCGGAATCATTGATTCCATCGCGCTTGATTGACAATTAAACATATGGGGACCAGCATTATGTGGTGCATTTAGCAGTAGTATAATGGCACTACTAAAGTACTACAAAATAATATTCACAAACCTGTAGGAGTAAACCTCCACCTCTCCTATCTTTTCTGTGGGGAGATCCTCACAGATGTAAGTTTACTACTTATTGAAAATGTGGGAGGGACCATGGGGAGTGCTTAAAAAATGGACAGCACTTATTTCAAAATAGGTGGGGTTTAGGGAGGAGTTAAGGAGGGATAAGGGAGGGTTAGGGAAGGGTTTAGAGAGGAGCGGGCACCCACCCACTATAGAGTCAGTCAATTGATGTTCACACACTGCATTTTTAAAGCTACCATATCCAAAAGGGACCCAAAATAGTAGTAAACTACTTCATATTGCATGGCAATTTATCAAGGTAAATTCCATTTGCGAGTAATTTACTTGTGTAATTTACTCTTACACCTTTGACTACTTTGAGCTACTTATCAAACCTGAGCCTAAAGTTACTCACAAATGTAGAATTATACATCTCCACACCCTGAAAATGGGACATAGTCAAATTTATGAAGTTAAGTCTAGCAAAAAAATATTACTGAGGTCAGCACCACACGTGATCAACCACTGATACTGTAACATCCTCCCATAACAAATACTACAGTTAGGGATTTAAAATAAAACCAAATAGGACACAATGTTAAATGTTAATGTTAAATAATACAGTTCTATGCCTGGTAAAAATTTAATATTTTATGCAGGCATTCATTTTTTTAATTAAAACATTTACATTTTGCCTTAACTTTACCATTGGGAGGTCGCCACCCGATCATGGGATCTCTGTATGGAAAAATATAGGGATGAGTAAAACATTTTTTTTTAGCTTAAAACATGTGTATTAAAATGATATGTTGCACATTAATGTAAATTTATTTTATATACCTATTGTAAATGTAGAGACAAATAAGAAATGCGACAGCACTAATAATTTAAATCTTCAATTAATTTAAAAATATTAAATAATACAAATCTGAAATTTGAATGAAAAAAAATAAATTCCATCTAAAGTAATATTATGTTTCATTAATATTCATTGCAAGTGATATATAGAATTAAATATAAACATTTTATAATTAAATAATACATGTTCTATTTTTTCATATTTTTAACATTACATTATATTTATTTATGTTTTGAACAAGTTTCCATAATTTACATTTATTTAACATTATTTTCTGTAGGGATTCATTTGTAGTCCCTACCTCCATTTTTTCCTATAGGAGGGTGTTGCAGTAGCAGTGATTGGCATGTGTGGTACTGGATTTACTTCATCATTGAAATGGACATATTTCCTGCAATTATGGGTCCCTTTTTGGCTGTAATAACTTTAGAATTGCAGTTTATACATAGCGATGGGCTTCTTTTTTGTGGGCGGGTGCATGTCCTAACTTAAACCTCTACATAAACCTCCCTAAATCCCTCCTTACTCCTCACTTAATCCCCTCCCATTTAGTAGTACATTTGTCCCCCTTTTCCAGTCATGCACCCTGGTCCCTCCCACATTTATTACTAAGGGGTCGATTCCGATCCGGGTCGGACAGCTCTCCGAGAGCTGTCCGTAGCCTTACCGTGCGTACTGCACAGTATGCGGTACATGGCCATGACGTCATAGCTCACGTAACCTTCCGAATACCTGCCACAGTCCCAGGGCAATGCAGAACCCAAGGAGAACTACAAGGCACACATGCTGACACCTGCAAACATTGCAACCCTGAGCCCGACAAGTGGGAGCAGTCACACACACATACACATGTCCCAATCACTGAAAGGTACCACCTAGGGACTACTACATGATATTGCAAACAAACAAGTGCCTTGGGGAACCCTGACTGTGTTCCATCTGTGTCTGACCACATCATCACCACTCAGAACAGACAAATCCCAATGATGAACCACCAATTAACAGTAGTGTGTCATGCACCCACACATCTGGTACCCCAAGGCAAAGTTGTGGGATGAACACAGTACCACTCAGCAAGCATCAACTACAGGAACATATCAAGGGAACACTGCCTGTGTAGGAAAAGGGATGTGGACACACACAAACATGCTCATACAACACACACCATGGGCCCAGGCTATGTCACGGGACAACACATCCGTGACATAGCCTGAGGGGACCCAACTCCTGTGTAAGTCCAGCTGTGCCAAACATAGTCACAGCACGTCCCACTCATGTCAGCAGAACACTTGGTCAGTCAGCCATCAGTTACCACACAATGAAGGCTCTGGTCACAACAGCCTGGGTACGTGAGTCTCCCCAAAGTCATCTGCACATACACATTCTCAACACATATGTACAGCAAGTTGCACAGAGGACCCAGTTGCTCCTATACCAATGATGCCCACACCAGTAGGTCCAGTGGAGATGCGCCCAAAGTCAGGGAAATAGACAACTTGGACAATGGGAAGCACATCATATGTGCATGGGTGCAAGCCACAGATGTGACCATGCAAATGAAATGTTCACAGAGATATCCACAAATTGTTGATCATGACACACACAGCTAGCTGCAGAGGATGACATGGAAACCGACCAGAAAAGGATACATATCTCATGGACCACATGGAGTACCTCACATCAACACCTCAGTATTCAACATTGGAAACCAAGTATTACAGGTGCAAGGGCATGCTAAACATCATCAACCTAATGTACAGCTAAATCAAGTTCACAAGGATAAAGAAAAAAGCTTTATTCAGCATATGAAAATTGAAATGTCCGTTCAAACAAAAGGCCAATGGCCAGTCCATCATCAAATCACAAGGAGGGAACTTGAGTGACAACTGTCACACATTGCTTGCCTGCACTGGAAGGACAGGGGACATCACCTCGGAGAGGCATACATGGGGGCAGGCCAGGCACCGCAAGGACAGGATCAGGGCAAAGCAGAAGGAGGCAGTGAAGGGGCGGTGGATGCAGGAGAGTCACTTGCAACTGCAGTGGAGCTGACTGAAGTGGTGGGTGCAGTCACAACTGTGGGGCACAAGTCAGATGGGGTGGGTGACGGCACAACTTCAGTGGGCAGGTCAGATGGAGTGGATTGGGTCCCCATGCAGTGCCCAAGTCAGACGGGGTGGTCGTGGACTCCACTGCAGTGCCTAAATCCATGTGAGCGGAATAGGGTGCAGGTGAGGTCGGCAGGACAGGAGGGGGACACGGTCCCCACATCAGTGGCACTAACCATCTGACCGGGTGTGGATGAGCAAGTGGTAGGGGGGGAGGGCCTCAGCATTTTGGGGATGGTATATCTGTGGGTGGGGGAACCCAGGGCAGGGTGTGGCGGGGGAACCTCTGAAGTGGTGGCCTGGGGGATGGAGGACAGAGACTTTGCCTTGGAGCTGCGTGCGGGTGGGGGCCTCAGTCTGACTGCGCCTAGGGTAGGGTGTCCGGGTGTGAGGGGCACTCCCCTCTGTGTGTGGGGACTTCCTCTCCCCTTGTAATCTGGATCTGCTGGCTCGGTGGGGAAGAGACCAAGGTCACAGAAGAGCTTCTGTGGAAATGGGGTTGCAGGTGAGGCAAGGGAAGGGGGCTGGGAGGGAGAGGTTTCGGAGGACTGTGGAGTGGTTGTGGATGACTGTGTGTGTGTCTGCAAACCATCCCCTGTGAGTGTGGTATCAGTCCCCTGCGCTTGCTTATGTGCACGTCTAGGCCTTGGTTTGGGTGTTTGTGTGCTGCCCGTGTCTGTGGCTTTGTGAGAATGTGCAGGTTTGCTTGGGATAGGTAGGCTGCTAGGAATCATGGGTGGTGCAGGGGTAGGAGGGGTGCAGGACTGTTGGAGGAGGGACACTACTGCCGTCAGGGAGGAGTCCACGGACTGATTGGTCCTCTGTAGGGCAGACATGCCCGATGAAATGCCCTCTATGACCAACACCAGTTGCGTCAACAGAGTGGTGTGTGCATGGAGGACACTCAGCATCAATGTCTTCCTTACATGGATCTGTCTAAGTAAGTCCACAGACTCCTCACTCAGGGCAGCAGGGGACACAGGGGCAGGGGGTGCGGTGCCTGGCACAAAGGAGACATGCTTGCGAACACGGGAGCCTCCACGGACCTCTGGGATAGGAGCCGATGGGAGGGTGGTGATGGTGGTGGTGGGGGTGGTGGCAGGGACAGCCTCACTAGCTGGGGTTTGGCGGCTGCTGACACCCGCCTCCACAAGGGAGTCATCCTCAGAGCTGCTGTGGCCCTCAGCTGGGGTGGATGGTGCTGACGACTCCTCAGTGTGGCTCAAATCGCCCTCCGTGCCACTGGGTCCCCCGACTCCTCTCCTTCTGTCCCTGTAAGGCTCTGTGGCTCCTCCTGGTCCATGGAGCTGTCGCCTCCTGTGGCCGTGGATGTATCTGGATAAGAATAGGAAGAAAGAGAACATCAGTCACCTGCACTGACTGCACACACCACTGTGAGTACATCACATCACAGGGCAAGCCCTGGCATCATCAGCTGAACACTGCTCAAAGTGCCAACACTGTTTAGAATAAGCCAATTGTCATTCTCAACATCAACCACGGCACACATATCCCCCCTTGACTTGCACCCATATGTCTGTTGCATGTTGGATGCTAATACCCCAATGTCCCGACATGCACCACCCACACATCAGTTGGACATGCAAGTGAACATGTAGGAGTATGTCACTATACACACAGCACATCTCTTGCCACTGACTCTGTACAGGTGTCCGGATGAAGGGATGGGCAGATACTCCTTTCACATGCTTGTGATGCATGCCAGCAACACACACTATGATGTCCTCATGTCCTGATAGTCAATGCAACGATGGGGTGCATGGTGCACACTTGAACACAATGCAGGATCACTCATAGTAAATTAAATGCCATGGCAGTGGCATGCCTGGAAAGTCAGTCAACACTGTCTCCTGTCACAGGGCAGGGCATCCAGACAACAACAGTATGCACTGTGTCACAATCATTGCTCAGGGGTTAAGCAAACTCTGCAGCTGACAAGGGCACTTACCCATCCCCTGCAAACAACATATCCAGGACCCAGAATACCCCCACATCATGCAAATCAGACATACAAGTCTCTGCAAACACAACTCCATGTATATTAGCACATCACAGTCTGCCATGCATGTAACCCAGCTGCCTGAAGTACACAGTTGCCTACACCATTGTGCGCTGTCAGATGATCACACGCCTATATGTCACACAGGTTTTGTCTCTCAAAGTCACATCTCAGATGTCCTGCTGACCCTCAAAATCATGGACACCCAGTTGTACATAACAGGAAGCCACACCATAATGACACAGAGGCAGACACCTGAAGGCACATGTCACGAAGCACAACCTGTAAGTTGATACACAGGAGTGGGATTACAGAGTGTTTCTAAATGCCCTTGAGGAGGCATGACTGCCCAGGTCTAAGTGAAACAGTGTTTGGCCCTGGACAGTAGTCAGGTGGCTAAGCAAGAGTGACATACTTGATATACATACTCCTGAGGCCCACAAATTGGAGTCCCCTGCTGCATGGGTTTGTTTGAAATACCCCAGCCACATGTGGCGAGTCAGACCAGCAATTGTAACACATATCAAGGGCACACACAGATCACATGTCAGATAACAGGCATTGGACAAACAATTGAACCACCCAAAAAAAACACACAACAGAGTCACGGGAACAGATGCAGTCCGGTAGCTGAAGCATAGCTGACTGCAGGGACACAGTGCCCTAGTGACACAAGCAACAGACTTTAGGGGCCACACCTGTGGAACAGATGAGTGGGGTGCATCACACAATTGAGGGACCTGAGTATTGGACTACAAGACCTACGTAATGTGGAAGTGTGACAAGGCCAAAAGACTGCAATTAGCATGTCAGACATAGTACACAGATTAGGCATGGACTTACCCCCTTCTTGCTGCTGTCTGGCCTTCAGCCGCCTATCCAGGTCCGGGAAGACCACCGCCAGTATCCGGAGCATGTGGGGAGTCAGGGTCCAGTGTCAGCCCCTCCTGCATGGAGGTGACAGCTTCAGCTGGACTCTAGCTATCCTCCGGGTCCAGCCCCGAAGGTCCTGCCACCTCTTCTGGCAGTTGCGGATCCGGCGCTTGTAGACCCCCACCGAACGAACTGCCCGGGTGATGGTCAGCCATATCTCCTGCTTCTGGTGGGCATCAACCTGTGAGGATGAGAAAGTTAAAAGTACATTAACACACATGCCCCATATTTGTGCTGCACACATTTGGATATACATGTCATCATCACAAATGGAAATGAGTTACACAGGTAGTGCAACCATGGGGAAGGACAAATCACCTGCATGTCTGACATGTTAACAATTCCTGGGAAGTTTAAGCTTGCACTAATGCACTTTAGCAGCAGAACACCTGTTCATTACATGTACCTACACACTTTGGGTGACGAAAGTAGTCAGTGAGAATGCTTGCCACTGGTGTACACACTGCTAGTACTGCT
The DNA here is from genome assembly GCF_964204655.1 of Triturus cristatus. Classification (NCBI taxonomy): domain Eukaryota; kingdom Metazoa; phylum Chordata; class Amphibia; order Caudata; family Salamandridae; genus Triturus; species Triturus cristatus. The sequence goes on from NC_140588.1 coordinate 255,002,396, forward strand.
AGTCAGACAACATGCACAATTAGGAAGGCAGTGGACTGCACACTCACCTGCTCCCCTGGTTTCCCATACAGCTTGCTGTACTGTGGAAGGAGCCCGTCCAGCAGTGCCTGGTTCTCCTCAGTGAAGGCTGGGGCCCTCTCCAGAGTACGTGCCATTGCAGGAGCCAGAGGATGCAGAGACAGAAGCGTGGTAGCAGGGATGTGGTCCAGGAGCATGTAGTGCAGGCAAGTGAGCTTCCTGGGGGCCAGCCAGCCTTATATCTGTGCTGCAGAGGCAGAATCTGTGCCATGTGTCCCAAGTGATAGGTCCAACACGGTTGCATTGTATGAATCTGGCCAATCCAAGGAAATGTACGACTCGTACACGCCTTCCGCATCATTCAAATCTTCACCTTCATGAAACACTAGGAATTGCAACATTGTTGTAGGCATCCAACTGAATTTCCAGCGCACAACTCGTACAAGTTTTGAATCTGCATCCGTCTCCATGACAGTCCAGAGCCAATGGGTGCGTTCAGCTCGGTCAACTGACTATACAACGCGTATTTTGAAAATACACATGCACCCGTCTCCATACGATTCAATGGCCAAGGCGTATGCCTGTCTCGGACCATGCCTGCCCGACATGTATGCATGATAGTCACCCGCGTCGGGCCTCATTGCAGTCAATGGCAAAGCGTACGCACGGCTCGGTCATGAACCGTGCAATGCGTACGCATTGTCACCCACGTCGGACAACATTGCAGTCAATGTCAAAGCGTAAGCACGGCTCAGTCATGAACCGTGCAAGGAGTACGCATTGTCACCCGCGTCGGACCTCATTGGTGTGACTATTCGACAGATTCAACACACAATTACTTGCCAGGGACACCTGTGCACACCTACCACACCACAGCATTGGTTAAACAGTGTCCCATGGTATGTAAGGCTGCACATTTGAAGTGTTGGGTGGCACTTTTGTTCAGCCACTCCCAGGCTGTGCACGTGTACATGGGGGCAGAATCCTTAGTGTGTCGTGAACATTACCACTGTGATGTGCAAATGTACAGTAATGGGCATGAGTCACGGACACAGTTTCATGTTGGATATGTTTAGGACATGTCACATGCACCCTGAGTCCTGGGGGTGATGGCATGTACATCACAGTGAGACCTGTAGCCACAATACTGATGTGCACCCACAGTCTGTGTGCATGTTGTGTCTCAGATGTGTCTGATCAAATGTGCCCAATGGGAGACAGTCTCCACATCCATGTGGTATATGCATCTACCTTGATGGTGTGTGTGTGTCTAAGAGACGTACATGTAGGGCCTGCAGGGACAACAGTGGCCACTACCTGTGGGACTCACGCTTGCCTTGTGGTGTGTACGGCAATACAAGAACCCTGGGTATCTGCATGGCAAAGATCTGGGATGCTTGGGAGACATCAGGCCTCACTTGTCACTGTGGTGTGTGTTTGTAACGTCACAGCAATACATAGGCCGGGTGACACAGCCAGATGATTGGCCATTGCACTACATGGGACTCATGTGGACATGTGGAATTGAGATGTGAGGTGATGGTCATGTAGGTGACATATGTATCCATGCCCAACACCACACACCTCAGTACATTGTGTAATGTCATGATCTATCATGTCATTATGAGCCTGGTCATGGCCACATGGGTGGATGAACCGACAATCTTCCTTTGTTCATCTCTGTTCTGCAGGGCACCAGCTGTCCATCGACCATTCCCAGACCTTGCAATCATGCAGGAATGCGACTGCATCCGACGGTATCGCTTCACCAGGCCACTGATTGAGGAGTTGGCGGAGCAGTTGGCGCCACATCTGCTACCTGGCCGGACATACCTTACATCACTGACCCCAGAGGTGAAGGTGATGGCAGCCCTGCACTTCTTTGCTACTGGTACCTTCCAGTACACTGTCTACAGCAGGTGGTATGTCGCAAACTATGTTTAGTCGGGTGCTACGTGATGTTGCATTTCCTTGACCTGTACATCACGTTCCCTAGCCCACCTGAACTCCCTGAAATAAAGGATGCCTGTTATACACTGGGGAGGATGCTGAACGTCATCGGATCTATTGCTGGGACACGTGTGGCCCTGATACCACCACAGGCACGTGAGCAGGCATACCGGAACACAAAACATTTCCCCTCGATCATTGCTCTGGTGGTATGTCTTGCAGACATGTGTATCACACATGTGTGCGCACGGTTCCCTGGTTCTGCGCACAGTGTCTACATAATGAGGGGTAGTCGCATTGCAACGCTGATGTCACAGATGCCAGCTCAGCATGCCTTGCTTGTCGGTGTGTACTGACTGTTTATCATTGTGTTTGTTTGTCAATGTTGTATTCCGCACTCCTACAAAACTCAGCTACTTCTTCATTTTTGTGTGTGTGTAGGTGACTCCGGATACCCCAACATGCCGTGGTTGCTGACACCCCTCAGGAACCCTGTGACACCAGCCGAGATGCACTACAATGAGGCACATGGTCGGAGCAGGAGGGTGATTGAGCGGACATTCGGCCTCCTGAAAAGCCGCTTTCGCTGCCTGGACAAGACCAGAGGGGCCCTCCCATATGAACCTGCAAAGGTGTGCAAAATAATCCTTGTATGCAGCATGCTACACAACATGGCAGTGCGGAAGAACGTGCCTCTCATCCAGGCTGACGATGACGATGACCAACCTCCGGCACCTGTGGAGGATCCCGGCCAGGGCCAAGATGCCAGTGATGACGAGGATGAGGGTGACTTCCGCTCACAGTTCATCAACAACTTCTTCACCTGAATGTGAGTTTCCAAGGTTGTTATGTTAATGTATGGAGTTAGCCTGGAATGTGTTGTGGCTGCTCTGTTGCTGTCTGAGTGTGTCTGTATGCCACTTGACTGGATGCGTGCAGTGATGTGTCCATTCAGGTGGTGTGTACTCCACAATAGGGTACTACTGCTAACTTGTTTTTGTGTAGGTTTATTGTGACATGTTTTGTGCATGTGTATTTCATTTATCTCCTGTTCTGCTGTGCTTTTGACTGTGTCTTGTGTCTGTCCTTCACAGGGTAATTTGCCTGTTGTTTGTTCTACACTGACCCCAACATGCAGAATCCGACAGTGTGGGAGTAGTCAATTGACATCAAGTGATGTGCCACACACCCCTGGACTACAATTCTCAGACACTCTGTGACCGTGTGTCCACCGTAACATACAATTGCCTTGCAACTATATTTGAATAAACATGTTGCTGATGTGTAATGGACCTGTGTTAGGTGCGTTGTCTGTCTTCCCACATCTGATTGACATTTGCTTACCTCACCTGTGGACTTGTTACCACTGACTGTGGATAGGTGTTGTGGTTGTGCATACCTATGTGTTTCAGGTCACCATCATTGTGTGTGATGAGTAACATGGCCATGGTGAGTATGTGTTGTGTTGCCATAGTGGTGTGTCTCCCTCAAATGTGTCACATCACCATGACTCACCTAACGTTGGTCACATTGTTGCAGTATTTGGCATGCACTGTGTTGTGTAGCAGATCGACATCTCCATGACACATGACAATTTGGAATCACAACAATTTTCGAACATATGTGAGGAAAGTGCACAGGATGGTGGGTGCTGTACATTGGTTTTGGAATCCAAAGTTCACATTAGAGTTGGAAGAGCTGGTAGATTAAATGTCCAGAGTAAAGTCCACAGTCATCTGCTACATTTGCCCAACATGAACCCTCCATGTCATGTGGGCGAGTTGTGTGCGATTGAACAAGGTGAACGGGTTGTGCACAAAGAACATTGTCCAGAATAGGTTTAGAGGCCCTGGGGGATGTGATGGGACATCTGCCTCTCACATGTCCTTCTTTGGACAATCCATCTTCTTCCTGGGGGAAAATCCTCAGGTGCAGGCCTCTGCGGTGCAGGGGACTCTCCGCCAGAGTCCTCCTCCCTCCCTGTGCGTGCCAGTTGGGGGTCATCATGCAGTCCAGACCCCTCTGCAAGGTGCGCCCTCTGCCTCCCACCCCTCCCAGCATCCCGGGCATGACCAGCGGCGGGACGAACAGGTGACAATGGGACCCCTTGGGTGGTGTTGCTGGTGGTGTTTGCTGTAGCTTCCGGGGGGGTCCTGTGTCCCTGTGCTGTGGGTGTTCAGTGGCCTTGGTCTGTCCGTGTTGGAGGGGGTGCCCTGTCTGTTTCCAGATGCTGGAGGCATGGCTACAGGGGGTGCAGATGTTGATGCTGCTGGTGCTGCATGATGACTCACACTGGAGGGGTCAGGTTGGTCGTCGTCATCCGAAAAGGACAGAGACAGAGTCAAACCAGAGCTGAGTGTCCGCCAGAGTCTGGGCCTGGGAATCCTCTTCATTTGGTGCTGGGTCCCCAGCACCACTTGTGTTTGGAAGAGACACACAATGTGAGTTATGTTTCTACAGGCATCAATGGTTCACAAACATGACATTTTCTACTGTACGAACAGATGCCTGCCTGTACACTGCTTTTTTCCAGCTTGTCACGGACAGAGTTTGATATTGTTGTTGCCCATTTCCCAGCAGGGCCTTGTGCTCCCCACAACAGAGCCCAGTGTCAGACATCTTGTCAGTCCCTTCCCACTCCCTGTGAGGCGAGCATGGTTCAGTGTATGCTTGCTGGGCCATGTGGGTGGGTGTAGATTGTCTGTGACTGCGACTCCCGTCATACTCTTGGCTACACCCCCCTTCCCAGCATGCCCATACTTCCTCCCTCTTGACTCTACTTCCCCGTGAGGGGGTGTGACAGCAATGGCAAGATGGCTGACTGTGAAGTCCTGGTGTTTGTTGTTGCCCATTTCCCAGCAGGGCCTTGTGCTGCCCACAACAGAGCCCAGTGTCAGACATTTTGTCAGTCCCTTCCCACTCCCTGTGAGGCGAGCATGGTTCAGTGTATGCTTGCTGGGCCTTGTGGGTGGATGTAGATTGTCTGCGACTCCCATCATGCTCTTAGCTACACCCTCTTCCAAGCATGCCCATACTTCCCACCTCTTGACTCTGCTTCCCTTTGATGGGGTGTGACAGCAACGGCAAGATTGCTGACTGTGAAGTCCTGGTGTTTGTTGTTGCCCATTTCCCAGCAGGGGCTTGTGCTCCCCACAACAGAACCCGGTGTCAGACATCTTTTCAGTCCCTTCCCACTCCCTGTGAGGCAAGCATGGTTCAGTGTATGCTTGCTGGGCCATGTGGGTGGGTGTAGATTGTCTGTGACTGCGACACTCATCATACTCTTGGCTACACCCCCTTCCCAGCATGCCCATACTTCCTCCCTCTTGACTCTGCTTCCCTGTGAGGGGGTGTGAAGGCAATGGCAAGATGGTTGACTGTGAAAACCTGGTGTTCGTTTGGCTACAAGTCCAAAGAGAGCCCCTGTGCTTCACACAGCAGCACCCAGTACGGGGTATCTTTTGATGATATTTCACAGAGGTGTGGGTCAATGCATTCTACCCGGTGGGATGTGTGGTGTTTTTGTTGGGGGGGTGTGTCTCCACATGCTGGTAAGTATGGTCAGAGCTGTCAGTCATCCTTCCCACCCGCCAGACATCCCACCATGACACGTACTTCCATTAGAGGGCGTGCAAGTTGTCTTTAAGGATATCAGTCAGTGGTGACCTGCTTCTGATTTGCGCACATGCCCTACCAGGGCCTTGTGCTCCCCACAGCAGGACCCAGTATCAGCCATCTTCTCAGTCATTTTCCACTCCCTGTGATGTGGGCATGTTTCAGAGAGGTCTTGATGGGCCAATCAGGATGGGGAGCATTATCTGTGACTACAAACCCCATCATGCTTTTGGATACACTCACTTCACCTGCATCCCCACTATTCCTTCCTGTCAGTCAGCTGCACTGTGAGTAGTGTGTTTGTGGTGGCAAACTGTCTGGCAGTGTCGATCTAGCTTTGTGCCACTGGCTTGCTCTATTTGTTTGTGGGTTAGTGCATGTCATGACAGAGTTCCAAGTCACTATGAGATGGCAGGTATTGTGTTTGTCTGACTGGCATACACATCTTGGGATGATTATCTATTGGTTACTGTAGCTTTGCTTGCGGTGCATAGTTTCACTGTCCCCTTGCCACACAATCTTAGGTATGTTGTTTGTGTACTCACCAGGCTCTGGTATGTCTGTTAGCCCATGGACGCTCTCTGGTGGTAGGATGTCCCGCACCTTCTCCTCCCAGGTCCTGAAGGAGACTGGTTTGGAAGGAGGGCCACCGCCAGTGCACTGACTCAGAACGTGATCTTTTTCGATGAGTTTCTTGATCCTCCTGCGCACGTCATACCACCTGTTCTGGATATTGTCCTTTGTGTGCCTTGCTGGTGCCTGAGTGTTCACCTTGTCTACAATCCTCACCCACATCTTGGTTTTCTGTGACATGGGGGTCCTTTGGACCAATGTACCAAACAAATGTGGCTCTACTCAGATGATCTTGTCTACCAGCACTTCTAACTCACTATCTGTGAACTATGAATTCTTCTTTGGGGGCATGGTTATGGGTGGTGGTGGTGAGGGATGTGTGTGTGAGGGTGTAAGTGAGGGTGGGTTGGTGTTGGTTTTGCTGGCTGTATGTGTGTGTGCTTTTGGATGAGGTGCTGATGGTGTGTGAGTTGTGTGATGGGTGAGTTGTGAGTGGGTCTGTGGTTGCTGTGTAATGGTGTTTGCTGCTGGCTGTGTCTCCTGTTTGCAAGGGATCATGGTAGTGATTGTAGTCCTTTATATATTTGAAGTTGTGGGTGTGTCTTTGTCCGTCCCAGGTTTTTTTTATTTGATATTTATTGGCTTTGTCATTGCTTGTTTGGTCCTTTTTTTGTCTTTTTCCTTTGGGTTTTGTAGGCATGAAGGAGACGTTCATCTGACGGAAACGGACGCTGATGTTGGCTCGTGCGGGCTTCTCCGCCTCATTCACGCTGCCTATCTTCTGTGTTTCATACGCGTTGGTCGCGGAGATCTCTATTACTTGTGGGCCCGGTTTTCTGTGCATGTCGGTCGTGCGGCTTGGTCTCCGTGCGAGTCGGTCTGGGTTTACACGCATTGCTTCGTACTGCGCGGATCGGACATCGCGGGTACGGGTCGGTCGGGTTCATTCCGGGTTCGTGTCGGTCGGTGAAAATCGCGTTGGTTTTCCGTCCGGTTCACTATTTTCCCTACGGCTCGGTCGTACGGCTTGTATTCCGTACGTGTCGGTTGTCATTCACAAGCGTTGCATCGTACTGCACGGTTCGTACGGCGCTGGTCCGTGTCGGTCGGTATCCAGTCCGGGTCCGTGTCTGTCGGTACGTTTTGCGGCTGGAATCAGAATCGGCCCCCTAAGTAGTAAACTTACATGCGTGAGGAACTTCCAGTTGAGAAGCTAGGCAGAGGTTGCGATTTACACTCGTAGGTTAGCATTTTGTAGTACTTTAGTTGTACTATTGTCGTATTACTAAACATGCAATAAAATGCAGTTTGTGTATAGGCCCTGAATAATTAATCATCTACAGTTTAATCACCTAGCTATCCAATTTAAACTACATCTCTCTAAAAAGGGCTAAAATGTGAGATATGAGACTAAAAGATATTATATTTCATCCAAGCTTGAAAATAATAATTATCATTATAATAATGATAATGATTATAAAGCATTCATCTACTCACCCTGGGTTTTCCTATGCAACGGAAAAGCACATCAATGCCTCGCCAGGGGTAGAAAGCACTACACAAATACAAGTAAAATACAATACAACACCACTGCAGACAATTTCATAACTACATGGAACGTTTTATCACCACAGAATTGAGCCAGTGGACCTGCCCTAAATATAGGTAGGCAGACTAGCCCTTGCTTTGCACTGCACTGGAAATACCCTTGCTATTAGGAAAATAAAGGCCAAGATATCAGTTACAGGAAAGCTATGGTTTCTTTAATTATAGATAAACAAATAATATACATATATCTATTAGAATAAATGTAAATGCATAGGGCTGGCAGAAGAGGTCTGAATAATAAATGATCTCGCACAGTTTCATGCTGTGGCCAAGTCAAAATGGTTCACTGTTCTGCCAACTCTCAATAGCGCTTCCACTTGAAGCATCACTGAAGATTCTCTTGGGAAACGAGCTGTGTTATATTTATGATTGATGAGATAGACAACGGTAGTTGAAAAATTAAATAATAATATAACGTAGTGCAAAAATGGGCAGGGACATCAGTAGCGTTTTCTAAGTTCTGGCAACAAAGCAAACATTTGCCACAAGCTTGATGCCAAGTGATTTTACAGTTTTGAATAAAGGCAGCAGCAGAGGTAAGAAGGACTCCATCTACACATAATAAAATATAAGGACAATGAAAAGGAAGATGATTTCATCTGTGTATTTTATGTTCTTCCCAATAACCCGATACTAACTGAGCTCTTCCTCGTGGTTGCATGTCAATGTATCAAGGACAACAATATCAATCTACAAAAATATTGCTTGAACTGCATTTCCTATCACTGCTTATCAAGGTAACAATAAAAGTACTATTCTTAACTCCACATCTACCAACCAACAGGATTGAGTTGTAGTCATTGTAATTGATACAATATCTTTGAAATGAAGTATATTGCTCACAATATAGGTCCCCCCTTAATGTTCAGCGCAGACAGAGAGCCAGAGAAGAGCTGTTGTGAGTGCAAGAGATATCTGAAAAATCAGGCCATTCACTAAACAAGTAGACTGAGATGCATATATTATTATCCTCAACAGCACATAATGTCAAGCATTTGGTATGAGTCATATTTTGGCCTAATCCCCATAATGGTATGAGTATGCATGTGGTCTGACATTTTATAAACCTTCCCTTGTAGCTAGTAGCATGAGACTTTTTCTCAACAGTCGCGCCACTTAGACTGACTGATTCTTTCAACTTTTAAATAAATGTATTTTTGACATTCCTGTAGCTTGCGGCGGGGATAGAGAAGACTGTCTTCCTTTTGAAATTCGATTAGGCCCTTGTGATACAGAGGGCTGCTGATTAGTCTTCCTGAAACTCCCATTTGGTGGATAGAAGGAGTGAAGGCTGTAGCGGCATGTACTGTTGTTAGAGTGTTAAAGGCTTTTTTAAAGGGGGTCAGCCCTTTATCGTCTCTCTTCCTGATCACTATCAGCTGTGGCTGTTGTGAGTAAGTTGCAGATTGCTCACACCTCTTTGTGCTTCTGTTGTGGATGCTCCAGCTGGAAGAAAATCCTGCTGTATAGAGCATTAACCTAAACCAAGGCAGATTATGCAAGACAGCCTGAGAAAGCCACATGAAAGGAGACCCGACTTAAACTGGGTCCGAAAGTGCAGAATGAAATCCACATCCTTGTCACTCAACCATGTAAAAGAGTGGGAGCTGTTGATCCAATTGTTACAGATCAAAGAGCCACCAGACAACTACTGAGAAACCAGAGCTGATGTCTGTCAAGACGGATTCACAGAGGTGTGGCATCATCACCTGGAATCTGATCTGGAGTAAAAAGGACTGCATGTCTGGTCCTCGAAATTCCTGAGGAGTCCTACTAGAACCAGAGGGAAAGAGTGAGCCAAACCACAGGAGGAAATACTTTCTGCTGTGGACAGAAGCCATTGACCCTAGAGCTTTGGTCTGTCCACTAGAGTCTTGTGACTGACATGCTCTCGACTGGGAGCAGGCCATTGAACCCAGTGGAGGAACTGCAGCATGTCCCCAGCATGACCGAGTTTCTTCAGCCCTCTGCCAAAAGTCTGGCACCCACCCAGCCCAAGCAGATCTGCTGCATGTGGGAGACTGGGCTGTTGGTTGGCTGGGGTGTGAGCCCTTGTCAATCAGCAATCCCAATCCCTGTCAGGGTGAGGAATAATCCAACCCTTAATTAACCTGTGCTCAACCCTCTGGTAGCTTGGCACAGAACAGTCAAGCTTAACGTAGAGGCACTATGTAAAGTATATTTGAGCAGCACTTTAAAGAGTAATACAGTGAAAAACACACACAAAAAGCATCCCACAACAGATTAGAAAAATAGAGCGTATTTTAATAAATGAAACAAGACCAAAATGACAAAACTTCAATCAGTAGAATTGGAGATATGCAATTCAGAAGATTTCAGTGAAAAAAGTGCAAAAAAGCACAAAGCGCCAACTGTGGATATTTGGTCACACTGGTCCAGGACAATGTCATAAATTCAGGCAGACTGCGATGCAGCATGGGCTGGCTCCAGTGACTTAGTTAGGCCTTCCGAATAAAGTACCTTAAATCCTAGTTTTTGGAGTGTGTTGAGGATCCGTTTCAAAGATGCGTTGTGCAGCTGAAGCATGCATCAGTTTCAAAATGCATCCAGAATGTGATGTGAGGTCCTGCGTTGTCGTCAAGACTGCCATCATTGAGGGATGCGAGGGCACGCGATGCATCATGCAACGTCAGTTCTGAAGAAGCTGCAGAGGCAATGTGGGTCATTGCAACCTGTTCAATCCACTTGATGCATAGATTCTTCTCAGGGTTTGCTCCACATAGCTGAAGAAATGTGTTGGTTCTGCTGGATTCACAGAGGCTGGAAAAGCACATGAGGCCCACTTCCAAGAGTCCAGCCCTGGGGTGGCCCCACTCGGCAGGGTAGAATCACCAACTTATATTCATATACCTGGGTCCAAATAAAAAAAGGGGACGGTCGGCGCCTAACAAAGAAATTTCCAACAAAAAACGGGCTAAAGCAAGGATGTGTGTTGGCTCCTAGTCTCTTTAACATCTACACCGCCGACTTAGAGAGCAACCTTCGTATAATCCAGGGTGACCCACCGAATCTGGGAAAAACATCTATAGCAAGTCTGCAATATGCGGACGATATCGTGCTTCTTTCTCAAACACCACTTGGATTGCAACAACTGATTTCATAACTCGCGTTGTATATGTCAAATGCACATTTAACAATAAAGCTCAAGAAATCCAAAATCCTATGCTTTTCCAGCACTCACAAAAAACAATCAACATTTGTTTAGAGGATAAATTCCAGCACCCTAAAACAGGTGGATGAATAGAAATATCTGAGCGTCCTATTAGATCGCCAATTAAACTACAAACATCATTTATTTTAGACCTCAGGAAAACCAAATCAAACCAACTACAATTTGCTTTCAAAACCATACCATGCAGAAGTTCAACCAGGCACCTACCAAAGGTGGTTGCAGCAACATTTCTGCCCTCCATTACATATGGCTCGGAAATGTTGGACACCAAGGATTCCAAAATTTTAAATCTTGTCCAATAAAGTTTGTTAAAAAAATTGTTCTTAATTCCGCGTCATATTTCCCAGGCGCAAATACATCTGGAATATGGACTAACAAACCAGATACAGGCCAGACAAGGTGCTCTGGCCAAATATTACTGCCGAATGAGGGCAGTGGAAGACAACACGCTAGTCCATCACTGTTGGGAGGAGATCAAAAAACAGGCTAGGGAAACCAATTCCACATGCAAGACCCTTAGGCAAGCGCTACTATCGCTAAATCTGGAGGAAGCTTGGCACACCCCAATGTCATATTTTGCTTTTATACAAATTACTAATAAATCTATCAAACAAGTATCGTTGCAAACTTATAAAGCACTAGTGGCTGGCAAAAGCCACGCATGGATGGTGATGCCAACGTACAAACAATTTAAACAACAACCCTATTTACAAGAATGCTTCAGAGATCACTATAAGAGGAAACTATGTTTACTAAGGTTGGGGTGGTTTCCGATTAAAGATCTCACCCCAAAATGGTTAGGGACTTGGCCATCTCTGGATTGTCGCCTCTGTGATAAGGGAGAAGAGACGCTATTACATCTATTATGTACCTGCCCGGCCCTATACAATTTAAGAAAGATCCTTCTGAGGCCAATGCTAAGAGAAACACAAGTCAGGACCTACAGAGCGGCCGTGATAAAATGCCTCAGTGGCTCTTCGATCCAACATTCCTGCAAAACGATCAAATTCCTGACATTTGCAGCTCAAGAGCTCGAAAAGAAAGCTGTAGCAAAACAGGAACTGGGAAACATGGACATATTGCACCCAGACCCAGAGCTTTCTTGATGCTCTTTGCAGCTTCCTCTCCTCCCGCTCTCCTTTTATTCCATGTCATTTTAAGCACTTTATTTGAGACGGGGGGATAGTCATGCTTATTTAAGCACAAGTTTTAACGTGTGCTGCATCCTTGTTATAACAATCTTCTGGTGGTTCCAAGCTTCTAATGTAAGGGCTATCCTTCCCCTTCTAAAAATTGCTTTTCTGGTTTTATTCAGCATGCACACTTGCATAATGTTGCCCAGCACACGAGGGCATGTTTCACCTTTTTTATCGCCTTTTTCTGTTTTTATTTATTATGAACATTTGATCAATGTTGCCCAGTACATGGGGGCATGTTTCACTTTATATGATGTTGTTTTCCACATGGTGGTACGTCCCACCCTTTTAAGATTTTAACAAATCAAATAAAAGTATTTTTAAGTAAGTAAGGGTAGAATCACAGATGGAAGAGTCCAGGTGCTAGGTTCGAGGTTGTAAGAGCCTTTTGTCCCTTAGGTTCAAGTCAGGAGGCCAGCCAATTAGCCTTTGGAGTTACTCTGGGGTATATACACAGGGTATGCAGCCCTTTCTGTGGAGGCAGGAGACAGCCTGATCAAATTTAAGGGGAGCTGGGCCCAGCTCCTCTCTCTCATCCTGCAAGTGAATGCCCATCCATGCACACAGCTCCTCATTGTGTGTGACTGTCTCGGAGGAATACACAAAACCCAGCTGTCACTGTCAACTACACCCAGTCATGTGACTCAGAAACAGGCTGCAGTCACTAAATGGCTAAGGCAGAAAAATGCCAACTTTGTAAAAGTGCAAAAAGAACAATTGATGGACAGAATGCTGAACAATGTCAAACATTCACACCCTGTACAGAGATCTGGGCCTAAATCCATGGTTGTTTTGTTCACTATGTCATTCTAGTTTAGACCCTAGACCCAGCCATATGCAAATCAGCCTTGACTCTGTTCCTCATGGGAACAGTCCAGCCCAGTCCTCCCTGGAACAGAAACTTGCATTCTGGGACCAGTTTCAGGCTTTCACCCCTCATCAGCCAGACTAGCTTGACTTCAGTGGCATGGTAAGCACAGGAACCACGTTTGAGCTTACCCATCCCACTCGGGGTGATAAATGCAAAAAGAACAATTGAAGGAAGGAATGCTGAACAATGTCAAACATTCACCAACCAATACAGATATCTGGGCCTAAATCCATTTTATTTTTGATTTCCATTGCATTCCATTTTAGATCAAGCCATTTGCAAATCAGTCTTGACCCTGCTCTCAATGGGAATTGGCAAGCCTGGCTGAAGAGGGGTGATTCGTTATATCATATCATACATATGGCACATTTTCCTTGTTTGGGCCGGGTGCACCTATTAAAAGTTGCGCCCAGCACAAACAAAAAAATGCACCATATTAGGTTGAATGCACTGACCCCAGGGCAGCTGCAAACTAGTGCTGCCCTGGGGTCAGTGCATTCATGTGTAAAACGGAGCAGCTGCTTTGAAGCTGCTCTGTGTTTTACAGTGCAGGCGGCAATACAGCTGCACTTTTAAGGGGGATTAGAGATCCCCTTGCTGGTGGGTACAGTGAGTGACTGCAACCTCCTGACAGATTGTTTGCCCCTGCGCCCATGTATGTAATAAGAAGCAGAGGCAAAGGGATGCCTACATTTGCATGGGGCCTGCCCAGGCAAATGAGGGAACGTCCTCTGATACTAGTGCTGGTGCTTAGGTGCACAGTGCTGTCAGTATTACAGAAGGGGACACACAAGTGTCTGTGGCCCCTTCTGTAATACCAAAGTGTCCCGGAAGTGTGCAAAGTGGGTGCAAATGCTCATTGTGTAAATGGGGCACTTCTGTAATAGAGCCCTTAGTAGATTACAGTAGAGACTACCATCTCTGTGGACACCAAATGACACCTGACAGTTGTCATGCTATCTCCTATGTCTCTCCACCCTCTGCCCATTGACGGTGACTCACTACCTATATTTCTTAGTGTTGTTAGGCATATGGGCCTTGATAGAGTTGTTTGGGATAAGGTCACATTTGACATTTTTGGTCCTACAGGCACACTGCAGATTCCTTATGTCTTTAAGATTGCAATGGGGAAAGTAATTACCTCTTGCTTTATTCTGGTGATTGGGATGTAAAACAGTTACCTCAGTACTCTCAGAGCTTGAATATTATACTGTATTTGAGAGAGAAGGTTTGTACTTTAACCCTGATAATTATGGAGAGAGGTTTTGTTATCATCACTATGTACATCATTATTTACAAAGACCTCTTCTAAATATGGAGAGATGTTTTGTTATCATCACTATGCACATCATTATTGACAAAGAACTAGTGTTCCACGTACAGGCTTCACTTTTTTACACAATGGAAACATTGCCTGACTCCTCCAGTGGGTAGCTCAAAGACATAAATGGGCTAGTTTGCATATGTTTCATAATTCCCAAGACACTGTTTGCTTTTGTTTTAAACTTGTCATTTCAAAAGCAAAGAAAAATATGCCGACTCACACAAAAATGATTTATTCGGATTTATTCATTTTCCAACTGGCCCTATAAGCGGCTATTCCTTTTGAAAAGATACTGTTGATTTAAAAGCATTTTGAGGAACTAGATACTGGCAAGTCCAGGGATCAGACACTTTATTTAGAACGTATTTGATTCCAACACAGATGATTTTCTTAAATATGACAGTAAAGCACACTACTTGGTCGGGTCTAGCCAAAATTAAAGAAATTAATTTGTCCAGCATTCCCACAATTGCCCTTTTTTTAATTGTCCACATTTGGTAAACTACACGGAGGAACAGCTCAATAGTATGGCGGAAACTCCACGCAGGGTTTTAAAGCTAGTAGACCAGACTCTGGTTACATTTAGTCTCAACACTCAGGGGTTATTACTACATATTCCGTGGGAAAGTTATGCGAGCAATGGTTGCAATTTTCCATTTTGTTTTCAGTCAAAGAACATATTTCTCTCCTTTTGGATCTCATGAATTTACAAGATTTCTTGTTAGGTCTGAAGTTTCCACATTCTAGAAGATTTATTTATGCTACCCATAGTGAAGTTTGGAAACTATCACAAATGGAAGCTGCTGCACGTTTAAGGCAAATTGATCAAGCTAATTTAAAAAAAGCACTGGCTGCAGTTTATGATGACATAAATACTCATATACAGTGTGAATAGCATTGTATTGTCGGCAATTGACATTATACAAAATGACATGTATTTATTACACATTGGGAAGAGTCAGCTTAGGTTGATTATACAGTTGAGTTGGACACAACAAGTTGAAAAATCTCACTGCGTTCCATGGTGATATTTGAGCACAACAGAACTGTTTTTGCATTTTTAATTTAACATAGAAGCAACAGGTCATGGCTAAGAAAGACGCTACATCTACAATGTCAAACATTGAGAAATTAGACCAGTTGCCTTTCACAGTAGCTGAGACACTGTCAGCAGTATGATTACTACACGGGATGACCTCATTACCAATTTCAACTTTTCATTTACCATCTTTCTTGAAACATTTCCCGTAGGCAGATATGAGTCTTAAGGGGAGAGTTTTGTCCACGAATTGTAGTCATTGCCATTTGATTACAAATGTGTAAGTGATGCAACTGGGAGGTGTTTGTTAGTGGAAACAAATATAAATCTTCGGTCGCCGACTCACTCATTTGTGGAGGGGTTACGCTGCACGGGGCATGTAATGCTTTGATGGCCAATCTGGTGTGGTATTTCAAGGCAGTACCAGCTCCTTCAAATTTTCCAGTCATTAGATTACTTTCCAATGGAAGTTATTTGATATCAAGTTGCTCTGGGTGAGAGCAGGTGTCACATATGTGGCTTCGGTCTCTCAGATAGTAACATGTTGCAATTCCGTACTATTTCCTCCAAAATGCACATGGTTACAGAAGTTAGTTTATAGCCTACCATTCAAACTTTCAAGGTTAACTTTAAAAATCTTAGCAAACTAAAAGCCTTAAAGTTTCAGAAGATTGTGGCACTTACATTTGTGCATGAAACCTTTGAAATTCAAGTAGCTAGGTTGTCCTCTGAAATTCAATTGCTACTTTGCACAAACCGACCCTGGCACTTAGGTGAATTTGTACATATTTAATACTTTCAAAACTGTAGGTGTGGTACACCTTTGTAAAATGGTTGGGTCTAGCTTTGTCAGCACATTCCAGATAAATTTTGGGGTGATACTGTCCTTCATACATTCAATGTATTCTGTTGTTTTTGAAGGTATACCACTTGTGTTGTTTCTCTTTTGCGGTATGTTGGTGTTATTTGTGTTGCCCCACAGTGGATGTTCCAGTTAGAAGCCAAATGATGATGGATCTAACCCATGTTCAACTATGTCATGAATGCATGATTCAGGTTGTTAGAGCGTCTTTGCTTCAGGAACTGAACTATGACTGGTTCTTGTCTTTTAGACCGGTGTGGTGTACCTGAGTGCAGCCTGCGTTCTGCTGTCTGTGGTGCCCTTTCAAGTGCACACTCGACATTTGCCTTGCAATGCAATTGGTACAATCCATGGACATGGATCTGCTGATGCATCCAATGAGGACCCATTTTTGGAGTTGTCCCATGAGAGTGCCATTGCATCTGGATGCTTTCTATGAGCCATTCTTCTCCTTGGATCTAGATGATCCGGCTTCTGTTTTTTTAGATCCCGGTTCTTATAGTGCAGGTTCACTGCAGGATGACATAACTTCAGCATCAGCTGAGGGCACTGACCATGTATGAGAACATGGATAACATCATGGGAGACTCCTTTGAGCTTGTTTTTTTACATAGTTTTTAACTTTTATTCTTTTTATATCACATTTTAATTGCCATATTTTTAGATGGCTAATGTTTGCTTGGCTTGTGAGCGTGACCATATTTTTGTATGTTGTTTGCCTTTTTTAGTATAGTTTAATGTAGAAGCTTAGTCTTTTCCCGGCCAAGGGGAGGGTGTCGTGAGGCCTTCTTGAGCCCACATTTGTTCTGCTTTTTAGCTTTATATTTTATATGTTTTAGCAGGCATCGTTTAAGCAATGTTATCATATAAGTTTTTGCTTGCGCTATATTATTATGAGAAGATGCTGTACATGGTGCTTGCTTTTAGAAAGTCTTTCCTGTCATGAAATCTGTGCACTCCGTTCAAGGCTAGGAATACATAACAAGATATCATAGTGCTTGCGTTGCCCATTTGGAGACAGCTTCTAACATCTAGACATATCATTGCTGTACCTCTAACACAATGGTTTCTAATATAATAATGGTAAACTGGCCTTCAGTGGTCAGAGATGAGCAATCCAATCACAACTGTCCTGGAAGAAATCCTGTGTTCAATACGCAGATCTGCTGATGCTATTCTTCCATCCTGCAGAGAAGGATCGCCAATTCTATACCAGGACAATTCCCTAGTCCAGCTATCCAGGTATGGGGGCTCAAGCTAAACGAAGGGACCAGGCAGATGATATACCCACTATGCTCTCAGAGGAGGTGTAGTCTTAGGTAGAAATATATGGAAACCAGACTGCCATGGTTGAACTGTTTATTATTTTCACCATGCTCGTCATGCTGGTTACCTTGCTTTGTTTTATCTGCTAATAATTGCAGATGATTCTTTCTATGGAAAACTGCAATTGTTTTAATACATTTATTCATATCTTTCTTGTTTTTTTCATGGGCATATATAAGAAAACTTTAAAAGGTTTAAGATCTTTTTCTACGATTACCTTCAGGATCAGAGTGTCATGTTCAAGGTTGCCAAACACCACCTGCCACCCCAGGAAAGTTAGGGGTTTGGGTGAGGCACAGTGAGCTAGCTAGGAATAGGGTTGACAGTCTCTGATGGTGTAGATGGACTAAGTACCTGCATTCTGGGAACCACATAATAGCACCATCTCTCCACCAACCAGGGTCACCAGGGTAACCTCTGCACTACCCTCAAACTGTCATGAACCTCAAGGTACTTCTGTATACCCTACTAGGTACCTCGTAACAGCAAAGGAGAAAAGGTACCTCTGAACAGACAATGAAAAGACCAGGAACACTAATTACACCAATGTGTCAGGGTTTTCTCATCATCCTAATTATGTTGCAGAGTAATCCATGATTATATGTGCTTCACTGTTTGCCCATGTGCTTAACTGCGCCCTTTCAGTTTTTTTTGTTATTGTTGCTTTGATTTCTTTATTTCTTTTGTTCGAGTTTTCTTTCCAGCTCGAGTTTTCTTTAACTCAAATCGCCAAGAATGCGTACCCGCGGCCACCGTAGGAGCATTGTGCGTCCATAAAAGGAGCCACGCCCATCTGCCAGACTCTGATTATTCAGAGTCTCGATCCAGAGAGCAGTTCTGGCGGCTTTGTTCTGTGAATCTTGATAGCGACTGGAGCTGAGAGTTACGCCCGTCTGAAGCTGAGAGTCACGCCCGCAGGTAATCCTGTTGAGAATCTACGTTGGAGCTCAGAGCAGGTAAGAGACTCTATCTCTGGCTCTTCTTCGTTTTAACACCCACTTTGATTCCGAGTTGCTAACACCATTTGACTCAGCAACGCGTTGGGAGCCCAGACCATAGTTGACTGTGGGAAAACTGTGTAGGCTTGCTTGAGTACTTGACCCGCCTTTTGATGCACAGACACTACAAGTGAGCATTGTATTTTTTGGCGCCTCAAACATTGCTGTAGACGATTCAAAGAAGCTCATAGCTTTGGCAGGAACCATTTGATCTGTTTTAAATAACATTCTGGAGAATGACAATTTAGTTACAGTGGTAAAGGATCTCATTTAATAATAAGAAAACTAGTGACATTCTGGAGACACAAGAAGAGACACTATATTTTACAAGTACTACAATATACATAAAAGTTGCATATGTTCAATCATTGAGGAGTGAAGTCAATGCCGTAAATTGAGTTTACATTCCAAGGTGACAAGCTATTCTGAGACCCTCAAAGACAGTGAGAAAGGATACAAAACAGAAAAGGTCAAGATAGAACTCTTCAAGTCAACTCAAAAGAGAGTACTTTATTTTTGTTCGCAGGTAAATCTGAGTGTATTTACATCTAATTTATGCTTAAAAGATAACCATATGTATATGTCCTGGGAGTTGAAATTCTTATTGAAAGTATTGGTTGTATTTCTGAAGGTCTCCCTCCCCGCAGTACCCTCCCTAAATTCCCTTCCCCTCATCTGGCCATTCTGAACCTCCGTTATTGTAAAAATCAGAGTCGGAGCTGCCAGAAGGTGGGCCTCTTGAGTGTACTGCTCCTGAGGAACCCAAGGGACCTTTGACACAAACTAACTGGGACCATCTCCTCCCTAAGCAAAAATCTCACCAGCCCGGGTGTCTGCCTACCAGTTGAGGGACACTTGGCATTCCCCCTATAGTGCACAACCTGTTTGCACTCATTTCACTTTGGGGGTGCCTTCCCTGAGGACTTGTTGTCAGGCAACCATGTCTTCATAAATCTGACTTAGTAGTTGCGTCGCCCTTGCACCCCATTGCTTGGTGACGCAACTGAAGTATAAATATGCCACATAATGCTTCCTACAACAAACTAATTACCATTTGCTTGTAGCCAACATAAACACAGCTGAAGTGCTGTGCTTTGCAAAAATCATTGCTATGATCATATGCGTATTGCTAGTTTCAATTGCGGAAACTATGCAGAGCTGCTGTATCATATTGTATTAGCACAAGAGGCCTTAAAGTATGCAATTATAGTCCAGCTCCTGCCAAGAACAAGGGTTACTTATATTTCTCACACTACTGCAATGGTGTTCAGTTACCAGTAACTTTCAACATCAACTCCTTCTCCTTTCCTCTTCATAACAGGCACTCATACCAATCAGATAAATCCACATCAGGTTTCTACATGGCAATAGATGATTCAGTCGACTGTGCATTCTACTACACAGAGGAATCTTCATATCTGTTGCCCTTTTCTCTACCTTTGTGTTGTTCTACCAAACTATTCATCGGTCACATCATCTACCACTTTTCCAAAACACAAAGCAGAAACTTGAATACAAACTCTATACTCTTGCATATATTTCTTTGTTTAAAACATGTTCTCTCTTCAACAGGACAACATTTCCAAATTACCACCGGTACTCTCACCTCTCTTAGTTACACTTTGTTACCATCACTGAGACAGGGATCAGTTCAAAATGAACCACAGAAATACCATCTCTTCACGCCAAATGCTCTACATCTTCCCATGCACCTGGCAATGGTCAAAAGGTTGAAGGAGTGGGCCTTCTCTTCAACAATTTACAGAGAACTACCACGTCCTAATATTAGGAGCGGCGTCCTTCATTTCTCAAATCATGAACTATCTTAGCTGTCTCTACCTATGTCCCATCATGACTGAAATCACTCTTTACCACTTTCTCAATAGAGGTGTCTAATCATCTTTCCTTAAATCTGCAGTCTTCAAACCACTACTTAAAAATCAATCACAGATTGTCCTACCCCTGCTACTAATGACCTGTCTCTGTACTTCCTTTTATATTTGAAATTCTTAAACAACTAGACTTTGATTACAAGTGCAGGGCTAAATTCTGATCTCTGTACAAGCGTGTTTGCACGGAGGTCAGAATTATGACCTCTGCAATAAATATCACAAACTCGCAGTTTTTCCCTGATAAATTCCTGCAGGGTTGACCTACCGAAATATATTGTGGAAAAGGCCCATTGAAAGGCAAGACATGCACAATTCAGTGTGGTAAATAAAGATTACGCATGTTGTGCCTCATTCGCAAGTCAAATAATTGAAATAGGAGGTATTTATTACACATGGTAAATTCCTCATTCTGGAGTTAATGGAATTTGCCACTTGTGGTAAGTATCTCACTTATACCACCTAACTTGTAATATGGCCTTAGGGCCATATTTATGCCTTGGTTTGCATCGCCCTTGCACAACGCATCTTTGCATGGCTTTGAGTGGTTAAATATATCCGGACAATGCAACGCAGCGCAAATCGCTCCATTGCGTTGCTCTGCCTTGGGAAGGCATTCCATGGGTGATGCGTGGGTGCTCCCATGCAACTCCCATGGTTGTTGATGCATTCACAGAATTACAAGCCTTTGTAAACCTGGGAATGCACCTAAAAGATAAGTCTCCCCAGGAGAGGTTAAACGAGGAGAAATATCTTTATTTCTCCTCGTTACTTCCTGTTTTTATGTGTGCGGCATTCTGCAGCACACGTGATAGAGGGATATGCCTCTCAGGGTTGATTTTGTGAAGGAAGGTGTCCCTTCCTGGAGAAAAACAATCCTGCATGCAACGCAGGCACACTTACACCATGGTGCAAGGGTTCCTTTGTTGGCGCTAGTCTACCCAGTGTGTGCCAGCACAGGGGGAAAATTCAGGAACGCGTTGTATGCCTCAAATACATCGCATTCCTACCCTTTCTGAGTGACGTAGTGCAGCATGGTGACTTTCTGTGCTGCACCGTACCACTATTTCAAAAATGTGCCCCCTAGTGTTTAACTGCCTCACCACCTTTTTTGCTGCTTTCAACCTCCTGGATCACTTTCAGTGTGGATTTCATGCACTGCATTCCATTGAAATGGCCCTCTGTCATGTTTCCAACTTCATAACATCTGCCATCACAATCACCTCTCATCTATTGTGGAGAAGTGTAGCTCACTGATTAGAGGAGGCATACCCTAAAGCAGAGGGCAGACCCGGGACCAGGGTTCGATTCCCGACGCGGCAGGGTCTGGAGCCCAATTCTCCATGGACTCGATAATTCTCGCTTCGGTGCCTACTCTAAGCGCGAGTTCACACTATGCAGCTCTGGGCAACAAGCTTGCTTAATCTCCACAACGGCCCCCTGCGGCGGGATGCCTGGCTTTCACCTTGGGGATGCCCAGTATGGGTTATCTCACAGGAAAAAACCAGGACGGGTTCCCAATGCAAGCGCTGAGATGCCCAAGGGTAATTTGAGCGCTAGGAATTGCTACAATTTTTTAGAAGACTAATATTGCACACCTACACAATGTATGGGTGAAATACCCAACTGATACAAGTTTGTCAGTACTTAATTGGATCATATAAGCCTGTTATAATGTCAAGAAAGATGAAAACAATTTCTTCAAATCAATATGCAGTCACAAATTCAATCCAGGACCCTTGGATTAATAGTTGCTTTTTTCCATCTTTTCTTTATTGACACATGTTAGTCAATTCCAAATACACGGACCAGCCGACACGTGTTTCGTCTTACAAAAGACTTTTTCAAGGCAATAAGTTCAACGGCGCAGTAGGTTAAATATCCAATCATTTGGTTCGTAAACACGAATTATCATGTAAAATCGTCATGTGTGCGATCACACCATCAAAATTAGTAAATGCACTTATCTCGTCTCCAAAATTCAGTAAAATGTAAATACGTGCATCCAATAATGTCATCTAAGTGACGTGCTGGCTCCGTGATACGAGCGCACTCACTACAGGTTTCTGCCGGTCGAGTAGTGTCACAGTCTTCCGTCCCGTAACCTTACGGGACGGAAAAAGTCTTTTGTAAGACGAAACACGTGTCGGCTGGTCCGTGTATTTGGAATTGACTAACATGTGTCAATAAAGAAAAGATGGAAAAAAGCAACTATTAATCCAAGGGTCCTGGATTGAATTTGTGACTGCATATTGATTTGAAGAAATTGTTTTCATCTTTCTTGACATTATAACAGGCTTATATGATCCAATTAAGTACTGACAAACTTGTATCAGTTGGGTATTTCACCCATACATTGTGTAGGTGTGCAATATTAGTCTTCTAAAAAATTGTAGCAATTCCCGGTGGTATGTCCTGTACATATGGATGGTGTCTATAGGTAGTGGACACTAATTGAAGCTTTAAGCACCTTACAGCCTTTTACTTATTTCTATATATTATTGACGCCTGAAACTCATTGACTATATTATCTTGCATTTTGGTGTGCCGTTTTTCCCTGTTTTCAGGGACACTACTACCTACTTTTCTCATTTGCGGTAATTTGAGCGCTATATAAGACCGCACATACATACATACATACATACATCTATTACAATACTTCTTGAACTGTCTGCCTTATTTGAGACTGCTGATCACCCCACATTCCTCTCCACACTATTCAGTAGTGGAATCAAAGAGTTGGCATTACTTTGATTTCCATCCTATATCTCTGGCAGGTCCGTCTCTGAATCTTTGTGCTTCTCACTCTACCAGCCAGTGCCTCACAAAGCTCTGGCCTATACATCATCACTCTCCTAGATTATTACTTATTCTGTATTTTATTACCATCTCTATGCTAATGACACTAAAATGTGTCTCTATCTTGCCACAACCACATCACACCAATGAACACAGATCAAGACCTGTCTAACATCCATCTGTAACTGGATAGCTATTTGGTCACTTATGCTGATCTGATAAAAAACTGAAACAATCTACTTTTGTGTAGCCTTGATGTTATAAATGGGGTTTATTGTTGGCAGAGGTATTTACCTGGACCAGGCAGTACCCACAACTCTAGTCAGGGTAAGCTAGATACACAATAGAATAACCTGCACTCATGCATTGGTAGCTTGGCACAGAGCAGACAAGCCTATCTCCAAAGACAATATGTAAAGTTTTTGTGAAACACACAGGTTATCATTGCTACTGTAGTAAATGCAATGCCTCTTCTAGTGTTGTTTCAAATTATAAGTGCTACTACAGTAATTAAAACAAGTTACTGCTGGTTTCCAGTGCAAGGCTGTTCATTAGCCCTGTATCATTAGGCATTACAGTTGAATGCAAGGAGGTGTGGGCCAGAAGCAATCACCCCGTGGGCACCACCACAATCAGTACCTTTGGTATATAGATGCTGGCATCGTGTATGGGGACTCTGCGATGCAGAGACGGGCTCTGATGTCTGCTTAGACAAGGGGAGAGCTGGAATCAGGGCACACCCTCAAGCTCGGGTTCCTTCTGCCGGCAACTGTTGATCGTCACTGGCACCACTTTGTATTGTCTTGGTAACCTTGCTGCTGAAGCGGCCGCGCTGATGGATTTCCCATAGCACGGTGGTGACTTTGCGGAATTAAATCACAACATAAGCTAATTGAATTTTACAATTTTGGAAGTCGTAGAGAAACTGGAAGGAAGAGACAATAACAATAGTCTTCTACAAAGAGAGAATTACTCGATCACATTTTTGGACTCCATGAAACCTCGTGGTCTCGTGGTCTTAATGACCGAATGGAATTCTTGTGTTAATCATAATATATTCATGGACATTTATTTTTGATTTTCACAGAGGTTTACATCTATAGATTGTCCTGGCACACTTATGTGCTCTCTCACCGTTCATGTACTGTTAGTTGTTACCAGTTACCTAACATTTTTTATGGTTCTCACTCTTCTGTATTATTCCCATAATTTGTATGCACGACTATCTTTCCTCTAGACCTGTTATCTTTAGTTTAACTTCTTTAGAATTTACACTATGCCTGTATTCCTCGTTTATAATGGTCATGCACGAATAAGAGTTCATACCCCGTTTTTCAGCTACCCCGTGCACCCATCACATAATAATCTATATTTTTCTAGTGCTTCATTAGACCACTCATTGTTCAGATTCCTACTCTTGTGACTATTTGGTAAGATTCGGATACATCATCTTCTTTTTAATTGTCCATATGATTGACTAGTTTTCACATGTGTTTTACAGATTTCTGAGTTGTTAATTTTGTAACATGGATGTAATTGATATTGCACCTTACAGTGTGTATTATTTTAAATTTTTCACCATCCATCTGTATTTCTTTTATATTTCCTACTGGTTATCGGTACACTTTCACCAGTCTAACATGGTGCTCACACTCTTTATTACTTTATTTACTGGGTCACGTAGTCCGTCTTTCATTTCTGCACCAGCATGTTATCTTGCGTCCCGGGCACTACACTGTTGTTTGAACGCTGTAGGAAGGTGGAATCCGACTGCATGGTTGTCCCCACTTTTTTCCTGGTGTTTTTCTGGTTTTCGACTTAGTCTGGCTGGGATCCTGCTATTCAGGACCCCAGCCTATCTGCTTGATGGCAGGGGACCCTTCCAAGGTGGTACCCAGTCTGGAGCAGGTAACCTACCCCTCTCTACCTTACCTCAGTCAGCCCAGGGCTGCAGAGGTCAGGGAGTTCAGTGGACCCCACAGGGCCCCCTGTCCAGAGGAACCCCCCCATAAGCAGATTGGGGCACCCAGTGTAGGAGCCCTGACCAGGTGAAAATTCCTCAACACACTGAGGGATCCCCCTTACCCCTTTGTAGAGACCTCCTCCAGATGGACTCTGTTGGGCAAAGGCAACCCTGGGACCAAAAGGTTCCAAACCTACCATGTCCCCTCAGTGTTCCAATCAAAGGGACCCAAACCCCAGCTGTAAACAGCCAATGGTTGACCCTTAGGGCCAGATACAAATCAGTCATGGAAAGAAAGGCCTCCATGGTGACCAGTGACCTGAGGAAGCTGAGACCAACTTTATTAGGGCCTCACTTCTCTACTCAGCCACCCCACCAGCCTTTTACTTTGCCAAAACACACTACAGGTAGTAACTCCAAATGGTGGAGATCATCCCATACCCTTGGGGTTAGGGATTGCTTAGTGGACCATAAGACAGGGGGTAACCATGCTAGTGCAGGTTCTTCCTTATATGGCCACTAAGTCAATAAAGGCTCAACTGGCCACGTTTAGCCTTATCTCCTTTCGTTTGGGGGGGAGGTTATGTAGGAAGGTGGAATCTGACTGCATGGTTGCCCCCACTTTTTTCCTTGTGTTTTGCTGGTTTTCGACTTAGTCTGGCTGGGATCCTGCTATTCAGGACCCCAGCCTATCTGCTTTCTCCCTAAAATTGATTGCATGCACTTTAGGTACACTCTAGAGTGGATTCTGGGGTACCCTTGTAAGTCCCTAGTATATGGTATACTATGTACCCAGGGCATAGGTACCCCAGAGGCCTACCAGGGGCTGCAATATGTATTATGCCACCCCTGGGAAGCCATCCAGAATGGCACAACAGGACTGCTAGAGCAGCCTGTGTAAGGCGGCGCATGCACCCCTTACTGAGATATAGGTTCACTATATCTCTCCATATCACTGCACATATAAACCTATCAGTCACCCCTATGGCAGGCCTTACCAATCTTGAAGGCAGGCTGCTGGGTTTTATGTGAGAGGGTGCCCATGCATGAGCAGTGCCCCTCTGCAGCCTTCAGAACCTTTATTCCGGGGTTGTTTGTGATGCATCCAAACCATATACTCTTAAGTGCATTATAACCTCGCGGCAAATGCTAACTTTAGAATGGCTGCATGGAAACATGTCATGTTCGGTGTCAAACACCTTGGAATCATACCCCCACACCAGTAACTGGTGTGGGAGTATCATCCCACCCTTCTAGAGGGAGAGACATGCCAGCACCGGTATACCCGGTATCAGCTAACAGAGCACTGGCATCACAAAATGGATGCTGCCAGCCACAGACACGAGTCTGTCCTCCTGCTGCTGGATGAAACTCCGGCAGGGGAGGCCTGGACAATAGGTTTCCTGTCACAGGGAGGTGTCACCACCTCCCAGACAGGCTTTAGTGTATTGGGGCTGGGTGGATGCACTCTAAGAGTGCTTTGAAGTCCTGCACTGGGGACACATTTGGTGTCCCTGTGCATAGTCCAGCTCAAACCGGTTGCAGGAGCTACCAGCCCCTGCTCTGGCATGAAACTGAACAAAGGAAATGGGTGTAGCCACCCCTTCCTTGGGTATAAGATAGGAAACCCTGGCCACAGGACTTTAGATTACACCTGGACGAAACTCTGATACATAATCCTGGAACTTCGAAAATCTACAAGGCGCTAGATGACTGAAGAATCTCCCTTGGAGTAAAGGAGTTACTCCCCTGCAAGGCAGGTACCTAAGATGCATCTGACCAGTTTGCATCTCCGAAGCTCCCGCTGGAGTCCAAAGAATGTGCAACACAGGAGGTGGGTTCCAAGACTTCCCAGAGACCGACCCGAGCTCACACCAAAAATGAGACCAGTAGCCCTTATGGGGACCATGGAACTGGAACACCCGGACACCGTGCTCATTTGTGAATGCATATGGTTCTCATCGATCCTTGAGACTGTGCTTTGGGCTACTTTTAGTCCACACCCCGAGCAGTGTCTCCACCGAAGATTACTGGCCTACACTCACCGAGTGACCCCTGGGCTGGTATTGTGTGATTCCTCTCAAGATCCCTTCTTGATCCCAGGTCCGTCGACTGGTGGGTCCCTGTGAAGGCAACTCTAACTTTAATTGAACTTACCTGGTTGCTCCGGACATGCCTTGACTCTCCATTGCTTGAGGAGTCCCTAGGACCTTGCTGGTCCTCACTGAAGCATCTTTTCTCTTCTTGCATGGGTTGCTGTTGCCAAGGCTTGTTGGGTTCAATCAGAGTACTGACACCGCAGCACTCGACACGCTTTGTGGGACAGCTCGAATCCAGCTCCTGGTCATCGTCGATGCCTCCTGGTCCTCGTGGCTGCAGAGTCAAGCTTCATCTCTTTGCACCTGAAACACCCGACATCGGTGGGCATTCGTCTATTGTGCCCCTGGTCCCTGGCGAGTGACCCAGACTCTGTCCCCTCTGCTTTCAGGTTCTTCTGATCTTCGATCCAGGCTTGGATCACACCAGACACTTTTCTTCTTTCCGGCAGCAGCACTCTGCAGCAAGTTGCCATTGAAATCAACGACGATTGCCGACACCATTTGACACCTATGCACCCGGCATCCCTGGGTGAGGTAACTCAAGTACTCCGGTGCTCCCATGGGTGTTGGCCCTAGAACCCCCAAAGCCTAAAGGGGTTTGCTCAAAGTCCTCTCCTAAGTGTCCTTAACTTCTTAAATTCTAATAGTACGGGGCTCGCGCCTGTGCTCTCACACTGCACGCGTCCCCCGTGGGTCTCCTGTGTCACTACCTTGGGTGGTTCCTTGGGGTCCTAGCGATTCCACGTGCTCTTGGCACTGTGTCTAGTCAAGTCGTGGTCCTTATACCACTTTCTTAATATATGGTTTGGCCCGCCCCTGGGGCTCATTGTATATTGTGCTATTTACTGTCGTTTTAGAACTGTATTATTGTGTATCTTGGACTATAATCTCATAAAGAGATTAGTAGTGGGTGTTTAGAAATAAATACATATATTTTATATATACCATGTGTGGTTCTCCTTTCATTTAGTAATTCAAGAGGTTATAATCTGGTAAACCAAGCTGCTTTACACTCCTTGAAGACTTAGCCTGAAGGCTGCTCTCCATAGCTACCACTAGGATAGCTTTCAATAAAGGTTGTCTTTAACCCCTTGGCTGCGGCAGGAATTCCGCCGCAGCGCTGGGGGGGGTTTGGGGGCAGCGCGGTGGCGCTGTGCTCATGACGGAGCCACTCCGTCATGAGCCACGGTTGAGCTGTGCTCATGACGGAGTGGTTCCGTCATGACTCCGCCCACTGCGCTAATCGCCCGCACAGGCGGGGAATCAGTGCAGCGTGGGAGGAGCGGCGGCCAACGGCCGCAGCATGATGGAACCACTCCGTCATGAGCACACGGCACCCGTGGCTCATGACGGAGTGGTTCGTCATGAGCGCTGAAGGGGTTAAACCTATTCATCAATAAGGGTTGTTTGGACTGGTACAAGGTGCCCACTATAACTAGTGGACAGCATATACCAGGCCAACTTATCACAAATGCCAACTCCAGCGACTGCTTCGAGTCACTGCCACTTCACCGAAGTAAGTTAAGCTAGTCAGTTCGTGACTTTGCATGCTCTTGTCACGTTTGCTTCTTTAAACTGTTTCACTCAATATTGCTGGAAACTTTTCACTGTTATACTCTTTTCGACGAGGCACCCGCGTTTGCTCACCGGCTTTCCGTCTTTGAATTGTCGGCATGTTCGCTTTTATTGACCACTTTGGAACCTTTTTCCATCTCAACTTACATGAAGTCACAATTGTTTGAGCTTTACTATAGCTCATATCATGTTGTACCCACGGTTTCTTACATGTTATTTTGAATATTTTTAATTAGTAAAGAAACTAGTATTTTTTGCATGCTCTCTTGCATTAGTCTCTCTAGTTAGCACCTTGAGTTGGCTCAACGACTTACAGACGCATGATAGGACCTCACAATTCAGTGGCTTGTTTTATTCCACCTTTTATTGTCACCTGGGTGAAGGTGCAGGCGCACCAATGTCGATTGGTTACTCATGACATCAATGCCTTATTCTTGTACAGATTTTCCCTGATGAAGAGCAAACAATGCCCGAAATGCATTGGAAAAAGTAGATATGTATACTTAAATGCATTTAAGTTGTCTCTATGTAGTTGCGATATGATGAAGTGAATATTGTTGCGTGAATCAAAGAATAAGAATAACATTCTTGATCAACTAACTTTGAGGAGCTTGGAAGAAATGTTCTTAAATGAACGTTTGCCTTCACACTCCGTGATATTCCTGCTGTGCTCAGGGGGACGTTGCCTAATTTAGGATACGCTACCTTTTCATTCATTTACAAAACTCAACAACCAGAGAGTGATACCTCTGAGGCACGTGACAATTTAGTACCCTATTCAGATCGTAGTGCGTGCTCCACCACATTTTCTTCAAGTTCTAAAAGTGGCATTTCTAAAATGGTAATGTAAATCCAACCTTGTCATTAAAGAGGATCTATCACCACCATTCCAGAGCTATTACAAATTAAGTTGCTACTCTATTCCAATGAGGAATTTTAGCTTAAGAAGTATTTTAAGGAATCCCCAATGCTAGCCTATGGAAGGAGCAGGCCTCCCAGCAGTGAAAATCAGATTTAGCTGTTTGTCATTGCCAGGACATATAAGTCTTAAAAGTACATGTCCTGACTTTTAGATACACAGAACCCTGTCCTGAGGGTCACTTAAGGCCTACCTTAGTGATGACGTATGTGAAATAAAAGGGGAGTTTAAGGCTTGGCATGTGGTGTTAAATGCCAAGTCAAGGGGCAATAAACTACACACACAGGCCCTGCAATACCAAGCATGAAACAGGTTTGAAAGGCTACTTGTGTCGGTCACACAACCAGAGCTGCAGGCCTACTAGTAGCATTTAGATTACAGTCCCTGGGGACATGGTATACAACTGTACAACAGACTTACAGGTAACCTAAATATGCCAATCAGGTATACACTAATGTCAACATGTTTAAGGTGAGAAGCACCTGCACTTTAATACAGGTTAGCAGTGTTAAAGTGCTCAGAGTCCTAAAGCCTGCAAAAATATAAAGCCAAAAGTGGGACGCAACCAGCAAAAAGTTGGGTGAAAAACGGTCCTAAGGATAACAGGTCTAACACTAGACACCTGTGTCTGTCCCCTACTCTAATAAGTTAACCTCTGATATTATTCCTCCTCCTTCAGGCAGGACCCTGGTGGCATATTTGAATATCCATGTAAATGAAAATATTCATAACCAGCATGTTGACTCTACAAGTTACTGACCATAGTCTTGAAAGGCATGAATGGCCCTTCTCCTAACTTCCTTTCCTAAGCCATAAACAGATTAATTCCAACATCTGGTATAGATTGGCTAGTCTTAACCTTCCAGTCACCCCAAAGCCTCCATCATGTAAACATTGTTGCTTTATACTAGGGTCCCATTTGTTTAAGTATTCAGATAATAATCTGAAAAGTATTTCACAATACTATTCCATTACATGTTCAAACCAAAGCAATTAATATAAAAAGTGTGCTTTATCAAATACCCTGTGCAATACATAACAGAATGCCCATGTCCTATCTGGAAACTGGTCTGTTTTCACATTTTTGCATTTATCATCTGAGTTTCTTATCACGCACTTATGCCTGATTCTGATGCCACCCTCCAAATTTATTTTCAATCTGTGTACAGAATCATGGCTCCTATGAAGAGGAAAGGTCAAGAAGGTTGCATTGGTTTGAGTTGTCTGGTCATAACAAAGCCCCTTCAAATAGACATTTATATGATCTAATCTAGGTCTAGGAGAATTGTTATTTATGCCCAGGAAATTCATGAAATTAACTACTTTTATGCTAAGTAAATTTCATGAAATCTCTTGAACTTACAACATACTTCATTTTGCATCTATATGTTTCTTTACCTGAGTTTACCTTGTGTTGAAAGGTCTAATGAGATACCATTGGAAGACTTTTTCTTTTCAAAGAACTCTCCTCCTACGAAGTGCAGGATAACGAAAAGTGACGTGAGACACCTTTAAATTACATTTTACTACAAAACCATAATTTCACAACATTTTAATGGAATTTCGTGACACTTCCCAAGAAAAAAATACCCAATTTCGCCCAGTCTTAGTCTACCTTCATAACCCTAAAAAGGGACTTTCTTGCGAAAGCTGGGAAACACTTTAAATGCCATTTGCTGCCAAATCCATTTAAATGTGGGATTCTCATGTGGAACCTTTCTTTCACTCAGGTGATGGTCGCTGAGGCTTAGAGAGATTACAGCAGCCAGTGTGGTATGTATGTATGTCTGTGTTATTTCTATAGTGTGAACCTTGCAAAAAGTCAGTGGAGAGCTATACAGGGTCTAAGAGAAGTATAGTGTCAATGAATGATAGGAGATGTAGCTGGTTTGTTGGCTGTTAATGCATTTTGATGTAGTGTTCTTTCAAGCAGAGTCTTCAACTCTTTCCTAGATTGGAGCAGCAATGGAGAGGTTGTGATGGATCTTGTTTCAGATCCTGGGTGCATAGATGGAAAAGGCTTGTGGCCTTGTTTTTCTCTTTTTTACACTTCTTGGTCTACAGTCTGATGGTGTCCTGATTCTGGGTGTACAGAGAACCCACAATGATGGTGATCTTATCTACAATAGATATATATATATATATATATTTAAAAAAAAATCTTTTTATTACACAATCCATAGCATATATATAATTATACATTGTCATGACATAAATATTTCTTCAAATAAACATAATGAGACAAAAAAGACAATAATCCAGCAACGAAAAACAAAATTGCCATGATCAAAACAGTTAGCTCATATGTTCTATCATTGAAGCCCATATCTGGATACCTAATTTTTGTCTTTTTGGCGATTTCACTCAATGAAGACTACATTCAAGATAAAAAATATTATAGAATGTAGCTCTCCACATCTCAAACGAGGGGGCCTCCCTCTGTAACCACATGAGGCTAAACATAACCGAGCCACAGCAGCAGCTGTGGATCGGGTGCAATTTGGAGATTGCCCCCGATCCCCAGTAACATAACTTCTTTTATTATATGTATTGGTTATCCCTGTAATTTTGGACAAAAACAGATCTTTATGTTGTTTTAATTGTGAAAGCGAGATGCAATCGTAAAACAGGATGTCAGCTCTATCTTACTTCCCATCATTAATTCCACCCCACTTCATCATCCTCTCCGGGGTATGATATAATTCAAAGATAGTCTTGAAGTGTTGTATTTTCAAATTTTCTGACATCAAAATCTTCCCTGCAGTATCAATAGTTCTTTGTATATACTCGCTTTCCTGCCCTAGTCGTTCACTCCATTTACCATCTTGAACAGCCAGATCATCTCACTGCTTCTCAATTATCATGGCATATAGTGCCTCTATCCTTGCCCGGAATTGCATATGGATGGGGGTGATGTGATCATATTTCATTAAGTTTTGGGTGAGGCATGCAGGGTGCTGTTCCGGGGTGCCAGTGTGGATGCTGAGAGGCAATAAAACAGGGTGTTAACACCAACCAGATGTGTGAGTACATCGACTTGAATGGCAGTTCTGAAGAACCTTTCTGAACGAAATTGCTTCACTTTCTGGTAGCCATCTTTTCGATGTTGTCAATGTGTGCCTTGAGGGTGATGTTGGTGTCCAAGATGTATTACAGTGAAAGGTGGGATTTTGAAGGCATCAAGGTTCATGTCTTTGAACCAGGTGTCAGATCGTAACCATTAACCTGATCAATCCAACCAGGGGGTGCGATGGGGTGAAGTCCGCCCAACCACAACCCTTCATGTTCTTCCTGGAGAACAAATGAAAACTGCTCTCCCAAGTCAGACATGCAGGGGAAAGGGGGAATGGAGAAAATAATAAATAACAGCCTATGGATACTGGATGGCCTCTCTTGCTGCGTCTTCGGAATATGTATCGTTAATAAGTGAATGTAGGGGGCCAACCCTGAAAGGTGCACCCTGTAGTCAAGATGAAGGGGGCAGAAGAGATATTAATATACCCACACTCTTCCCTTCAACCTGTTTACCCTTATACAAGCACTATACCCCCTCCAGTACTCACTCAATATTACACATACAGACTGAAAGCTGTAATTGCAGAGAAAACAGTTCAGGAACTTCACTCTTTCTCAGGTTCACATGGTAAAGACTGGTATTGAGAATCCACCTCAAAGATTCTGGAGTCTACAGGGTTAAGTTATCCATTGTGATAGACCCGGTGGGTCTTCCAAGGGTTGATGCAGTACTTAATTTTCTGGAAAAGTCTTCTGCTTCTGTTGGTCACTTTATTCTGTTTTTCTTCCATTTTCTTTCTTGTCTGTGGATGGATCGTTTATTGCCAGTAAGGTCTTTAGTGTACCAAGCTGTTGAAAGCTTTGACTTGTACTTGTATATTTTAATGATTTTGAGGAAGATAATTAGGATAAGCTAGTGGATCAGAATAGTGACATCATTGATATTCTTTCTCCCACTGAGATTACTCCTGCTATAGTTTGTGAAAGAAGAGTGCCTCCCAGAAGATGAACAACAAGACATTCTATGCATGTATATCCACTTACACTATGTACATCCGCCTACAAGACATACAAAAAAATTCTACATTTGAAGACTTAAAAGGCAAAGATTAATACTATCTAGAGCACAGCCTACTATAACACACTAAGAGCGAGGTGAAAAAGCACTCAAGGAGAATTTGGGAAGATTGAGAAAAACATGTTGGATGTACAAAATAAACAATTGGACCCTATTGGCAGAAACATGGATGAAGGATTGTCTTTCATTGTTAATAGCACTGATAATTGAACTGATTTCCTTACATCATTATGTAGTGCAATTCCTGAGGAAAATCAGCAACAGAAGAAATGTTATCCCCATGTAGTTTTCAGAATAGAAAACTATAGTAAGAATGTAGACAAATTGGGTACTACTACGGGGGTGCTTTGCTAACCATAAGTATTCAACAGGAAATGGCACATTGTAGTATGGATGTAGCTAAGGGTTTGGAGACGCTTATATCTTCACTGGAATTGATCCTACTATGCAAACACATTACATTACACTGATCAGGCAAACCCTGCTCTTTAAAGTGAGTAGGCTTCCAGCCACAGTAAGTTTCCTGTGTCTGATGTAATAAGATACAGACATACATGTAATAAGGCAGATAAAAGAGAATGGGACTTGTCAGAAACAAATATTGATAGACCAACTCTTATAAAGGTATGAAAAAGACATTAAAAGATGCTTGTGAAAATTAAAACAAAACTCATTGTGAAGTTAAAAATGTGTCTTGAACATAATTAGCTGTATTTACTTTTGAATTGTCTCTTCTACTTTCATGTGAATAAACATGGACATTTGATTACTTATCTACATTTTTAATATGCATCTTTATTATAATACATTATGCTGCTGTTCTAATGCACTTACCTTTGATAAAGTGTTTTGTTATGTATGTACCTTGATCCCTTACATCAGCAGGTCTTGTAGCATCATTAATAGGTGTGTGTGGTGGTAGTTATTCTTCCTCATCAGAGATGTCAACTTCAGGTTGGATTGCAAGTACTTCCTTGTTGCAATGTTGTGCAACACTGAACAAGCTGGTACTATTTTACCCCCTCAGGTGAATATTGCAGAGCCCACCACTTTTTTGTATGCAGTGGAATCTAGCCTTGAGAATTCCAAAAGTGCATACAATTACAGCTCAGATTCATCTGTGAGTAACATTGTATATTCTTTGGCTACCTGTTTAAGCATTCAGGTCTGGGGTTGTGATCTAAATAAGCACAGCATATGCACAGTCACCTAACACAAACATAATGTTACATTTCAGTACATTAATATAAATACCTAATAGAAAATCATCCCCAATGTCCAGTCTTTAAAAGTGGTTGATTAGGTCGTAGTGCCTGGAGATGTATGAAGTTTATGCTGATTCAAACAATTTGACTAAAAATATATTATTAAGCAATCTGCATTACATGCAATTTGTATGTTTAAAGAGTGCTGTTTTTCCTGTTTGTATGCAACTTTTCGGGGGCATTTGGTTGACAAATTAAAACGTATTCCACCCACCCTACATATAACCTGAGGAAAATGAGCCATTTGAAAAAAGCTAACTTAGTATTTCTGCAAATATTGGGGATTGTTAGGAAATGCAATATGTCTGTTAATGTTAAGAAACATTGCATTCAGGAAATTGCATAAAAAAATGGAAATGTGACCTCCCGGAAACACCTCCTGCTTTTTCTACAAAACCCTGATAGTACCTTGAGGCCAAAATATGAATGAAGCAAAGTACTTGAATGTGTGTGTCCCAAGACAAGACTGGGTCTTATTTCAGCAATGAGATCCAAAATAACATTGATGCTCACCCTACACATATCATACATTTCCTCCTCAGTCTGCCGAAATAAAGTCACTCTGCCTCTGAAAATGTGCTGCTGTCTTTGTCTTCTACTCTGTTAGTGTTTAGCAAAAACCCTCATCCTCCATGCCAGAGCAAACAGAGCAGCCATAAAATGTGTTTCCTCTCCTTTGAGAATTTACACCTGATTACCACCTGCTCCCACTTGATGCTAATTTGAGAATGCAAAAATCTGTTTTTGCGACTATTAACAATTTCCAATTGTTTAATACATATTATTTGGGAAATGCAGTTAGGGAATCATGAATAGGTTATCGTTATTTAAAATAAAATGGGGTTGAGATACAAGAATCGCACCCATCATTCCTAGTGATTTCATAATAATCCAAAATATGGACAGTACAACGATTCAGAAGGTCAAACCCCTAACCTCCAATAACAGAGTCACCTCTGCATTAAGTCAAAACAAATGATCAGCATGCCGCAAATAGTGTATTTCACCAATATCTTCAGCTATGTCGCCAGAGTCCTCCTCAAGTTTGGATATGAACTTAGTGCACTGACTCCATTTCAATTTTGTTAAAATATTCCTTTTTATTTATATCTTCTTAAAACCAGTTGTCCAATAGTAGCGACAAAAATTTGCCAAGGTGTATCGTCTCTACATGAGACTTCTTCAGGGCTACAAAAGTATGAGTAATAAACATACATTAAAAACATGTATGTTTGGGGCATGGCCTAGCATTCCAGCATGGTGGACGTGGTTCAAAGAAGCTCCTATAGCCGTACATTAATCTGACACTGACCCTGCCACATTGATTCCTGAATCGCCGCCGCAACTGCTGGTGGGTGGTGCCCCTGCCCTGCCGGACCTCCGAAAATCCTGATTGAGTCACCCCCTCCGGATCTGTGGCGAGATCCCGGGCGAGGAGGAGCTGAGGTCTGTGAATCCGCGGCCTTGATTTTGGGGCTAAGCCAGACAGCACAGCCTGTGGCTTTGCCGATTGCCGTTGACGTGGAGGCTGCCGCCCAGAGATATACGAGTGGCTGGTGGTGAGTGATTGATGCATGGGGGGGGCTCCAGACAACATCGCCTGAGACCTGGCGGCCACATTGGGACACGGTGCGCCTGTCCCTGGTGGCCGGGACCCCGGGTGTTGGTGTGGTGATCCGGGAGAGGTAGCTCATCGGGAGCCCCCATTGATTGCTATAGTCCGGCCTTTATATCCAGCAGAGGGCTGCCTAATTGGTGCTGCGTCTGTTCCCGCTGCAGGCGCTGCTGAGTTGCCAGGGGCCGGGTTGGGCCGCAGAGTTTGCGAAGAGTAGAAGACCCATCATAATTCCTGGCAGTTGAGCCTCTGCATGAGCGCCGAGCAGGGCTTGCCCCCCCCGCTGTTCTGACGCAGGAGAGTGGTGCCACCCTTGTGCCAAGCTGAAATCCATGCACTTGTTGCTAATTCTCCTCACTTGGAATAGCACAAGGGGCCATACTTGTACTACAGAATAGCCCCGGGCCTCAATTTATCAAGGGGCAGATCTTGGATGCTTGGTCATCAGGGGCCTTAGAGTTGCGATGCCTATGCTATATTGTAGGGTACGCAGGGAAGACCAAGCTGCTGATCGAGCTATTGTTGTTTCTCAAGCCCCTCATAAATACGCCTGCGGTGTCCTGGGGGTACAGATCATACAACGACGATCCTTCATTCCTCTGTTGTCATTGACCCCCCGAGAGATTAGAAGCCATCGTATCCGGTGATGGATCCTGCCGCCATTTTGACTTGGCTGTTATGCTTGCTGTGTGCCAGACATAAACATTGAGGCTACACATACGTGCCATCACAATTCTACCATGACTAAAGATAAGCCCTCAGACGCGGGGCCCGCCAGAATACCATGGACAAATACACGGGAGCTGTGGCCCCGGCCCCTAATTCGGGCAACCCGACGTCACCTGTCACAGTTAATGTCGCCATTCTTGCTGCAATAACGCAGTCTAGGGACACACTGGAGGCCAAGGTCAGAGCAGTCGGCTCTGGTGTCATGCTCCTACGTCAAGACCTTTGTATGCAGTCCGATGCATTACCGATGCAGAATCTAGAATATTTACAGTAGAGGACACGGTATCCACACTCTAAAAGAAAATATCTTCCTTGGAGACCACCACGAGGGGTCTGGTATTGCGTGCAGAGGATGCAGAAGGGCGCACTTGCAGAAACAGCATTCGTTTTGTGGGGTTTCCCAAGGGCTACAATGGTAAGGACCTCCTGGTTAAATGGTTGACGGACTGGCTTCCCCCTGGGGTCTTGTCTCCTTGCTTTATTGTTGAGCGGGCTCACTGGGCGTTGTTGCAGAGGTCACCGCCCGGCGCCCGGCCCAGGCCCATCATCGCTAGATTTCTGAACGATAAAGACAGAGATGTTATTTTGCAGCAGGCCCAGCTTAAAGAGAAACTCCACTAAAACTCACACTCTATCCTGATATTTCCTGACTATACGAGGCTGGTCCAACAGCGTCAACAATCCTTTACAGAGGCTAAAGCCAGACTTCGGTCCCTAAAGATACAATACTTCCTGTTATTTCCGGCGAGACTGAGGGTGTCCTACAAGTCGTGGATGCATTTCTTTGAATCTCCTAAGGAAGTTTTCAACTGGACTGATGAAATTGTCAAACTCAGGCTCCACACGCCACCTAGAGTAGACTCGGACTCATCGTCGGGTGGTCCAAGCCAGAAGATTTCCCCCGCCAACAACAA
Organism: Triturus cristatus; assembly: GCF_964204655.1. Classification (NCBI taxonomy): domain Eukaryota; kingdom Metazoa; phylum Chordata; class Amphibia; order Caudata; family Salamandridae; genus Triturus; species Triturus cristatus. The sequence goes on from NC_140588.1 coordinate 255,040,829, forward strand.
GCAGCGCCGCAGATCACGCTCCAAGAGACGCTCTAAGACCCACAGCTAATCCCCCATCCGCTCCACAGAGGACACTGTATGATGAAGGGCAGCCATGGTGCATCCACCGTGTGAACATTCATCGCTCTGTCAATGGCACAGCATCCTGGGCTACTTTTAATAGCATTTTCCTGTGATTTTGAAGACATTTGTATGTATAAGGGATGTTATTTGGGGATCCATTGACGGAAGGTGGTTCCAATCCAAACCCCGTTGGGATCGGACACCTGTCTGGCCAAGATAGATGCTTCTACGTTCATGAGTTATTGGGATGGGGGGGAGGGGGATGGGAGTTCAGGAAAGTTGATTTTTGTTGTTGAAAGTGTCCTTTTTTCACAATACGTATGTACGGTCTCAAATATATATGTCACACATACCTTAGCTTCATCCACATGCACAGTTATTTACCATTGCGCCAGTCATGTCTCGGTTATCTGACAGGTGTCTTCATATTATTAGTTGGAATGTTCGAGGCCTGCTAGATAAGGTTAAACGAGTGGCCGTGCTATGCCAGGCCCAACGATATGCAGCAGATGTCTTGCTTTTGCAAGAAACACACTTATTAGGTACTAAGACGATTTGGTTATCTACGGATATTCCACTCTGGATTCACCCGGGGCTCCCGTGGGGTGGCCATTTTAATCCATCATAGAATTCCCTTTCTCCACGAAATGTGGCTTGACCCCAAGGTAGATTCATGATAATTACGGGCACACTATTTGGCGAGCCATTTACTCTGGGTAGTATATATGCTCCTCCGCCACTAGCCAGTAATTTGACAGAGCGCCTGACTTGACTTTGGGCTGAGGTTCCTCATTTTCTGACTATATTTGGGGGTGACTGGAATGACATTATATTCCCCCATACCGACAGATGGTGTAGCACAGATGGACCAGTCAAATTAAGCAAATCGAAATTGCAGCTCCTGGTGAGGGGAATGGACTGGATAGATGCCTGATGACGACTACACCCAACTGACACAGAATACACATATTGGAGGCTATGAAGCAGACGCTTCAGGGGATAGATATTGCATATTGTACTACACTGCGGTGGCAGCGCCGCCAGAAATTGACACAGTTGGAGGCCCAACTTATGGACTTAGAGCTCCATAGTAGGACAGGTGAGGGACATGCAGCGCGCTGAAAATTAGTATATACACAGCAGATATACGGTAGTGAATTGATGGATGAGACTAGAATAGCGTGGCTCGCCACCCGTAGTAAAATATACAAGTGGGGGGATAAGTCCAGCCCACTGCTGCATCACCTCTGTCAGAGGGCGCTAAATCCTGTGACTGTTCCTAGTGTCTATGGCACCACTGGGGATGTGCTCACTGACCCCCTGCACATTGCGACTAGCATTGAAGGTCTGTATGCTCCTACAGAAGTTCTCCCTCTTCACATGATTCATAAATTTATAGATGATTTGCCTCCATGTGCCTTGGCAGATGCAGTAGGAGAGGAGTTGGATGCTCCAATAACTGCTAAGGAGCTCCAGAAGAATCTATCCGAAATGCGCTCGGGGAAAGCGCCTTTCCCAAACGGCTTACCATGCAAATTTAAAAAAAAATCAATCTCTCTTGACGGCCCGTATCTCGCGGCGTGGCGCTTACGGCGGCCGTGGATGAGGGGAGTCTGCCCAAAGACTGGCGCTATGCAGAAATAGTCGTATTCTTAAAATCAGGTAGACCCCCTGAACAGCACGCCTCGTACCACCCTATATCACTCCTTAATGTGAAGGTCAAGCTCCTTGCTAAAGTCATAGCCAACTACATTGTACCACACATTACAGATTTAGTCCTTCCAGATCAGGCCACAACATCCGTCCGGCACATAACGCTATTGCGTCCGCTGACCGCCTCGGTGAGCCGGCTGCGCTTCTATTGGCTGCCATTGACAGGGCATTTGATTCCCTTAGTTGGCCCTATTTATTTGCATTATTAAGTCAGTTAAACTTCGGCCCCAGCCTCATTAATTACATTCAGCTTCTATACACTGATATCACCGTCTCGGTCCGTGTTGCGGACTCTACATTACAGCCCTTCCCCATTGGGCAGGGCACTTGTCAGGGGTGTCCCCTCTCCCCATATCTTTCCTCGCTGGCTATGGAGCCTATTGCGGCATGGGTACGAATCGATGTGCAAATCCATGGGTTTGAATGGTCTAGGGAGCTCTCGGATCTTATAGCTTTATATGCGGACGAAGTCCTATTCTTTATTACGCGTCCTGTTCGGTACAGGTCCAAACTGCTTAGGATTATGCAGATCATTGGCGAGGCATCTGGGCTCTATATTAACCCCTGGAAATCATACTTGTGGCCACTGCGGGATGGAATGCAATTGGACGAATGGGCCGGGAGGTAACTACAGTGCGAGACGGATTTAAATACCTTGGGGTCTTTTTGTCCTCCTCCCAGCCTGTGTCATGGGAACGTAATCTAGCCCAGCTGTGGATGCAGATAGAGGAACTGACCCGTTCGTGGTCACATCTACCACTATCCCTATTCGGCAGATCCGCCATTTTCAAGATGGTCTCTCTGCCTCGGTTATTATACCAGCTTCAAAGTCACCCGTATCTGATACTGCCGGCCTGGTTCCAACAATTGAATTAAACTCTTCTGCACTTTCTCTGGGGTGGTGGCTCCGCCTGAGTGGCCTTGAAAACATGCTTCCAGTCTACGTATTGTGGAGGCATAGCCACGACAGACGTTCAAGCATATTATGAAGCTTCTCATATTCTTATCCTAAATGACTTGTGGTATGGTGACAGGAGTGATCCTGCATATGCGGTTGAACACTTTCTGATGGGCAATATCTCACTTCACACGATCCTGTATGAAGGCCCGACCCTAAGGGCGTTGCCACCAGCAACTGCCACGATATTCAAGGACTGGAAACGCTCATTGCAACAAATAGGATGGTGGGGTCGATTAACCAAAGAAACTCCCTTTGACATAACGGTCTGTCGCCCCCACTGGTAGAGTTGTCTGTTTTTTCTGGCTGGGAGGCTATAAGAATAATCAGAGCGGGAGATGTTCTTCACGGCCGGACCCTGAAGTCCTTTCAAGAACTGAAACACAAATACTCGATGCATAGATCACAATTCTATAAATACCTTCAGTTTCGTCATGCCTTTTCCCCATGTCTTACATGCCAGAAGACCGTACCAGATTTTAATACTGTAGAGGCCAAAGTATTCATGGGAGAGCACAAAATTACCAAGATATACCGTACATTGACAACAAATAGTCCCAATACACTGGAGGGTACACAAGAGGCTTGGCAGAAAGATCTCGGCCCTCTAGATGACGAAGACTGGGCTGAGGCTCTGGAGTCCCCACGTAGTGCTGCCATTGCAGCATGACTACGTTATATACAATTCAAATACCTTCACAGGGTCTATTACTCACGGCACAAATTGTGGCGAGCTGGATTGATTGAGTCTCCGCTCTGCCTGTGCTGCCGTATTTCTGATGGCACTCATAGCGAGATATTGCACAAGCATGGAAAGATGCTTCTCTGTCTTGGTTAGTGTGTGGAAGCAAGGTCTCGACTTCTGTATGGGGTTCGAGATAACAATATTTAAAACACAGGCATGTCCATGGAAACACCCCAAGATTTGGAAAAGGTGGGCGGAGTATCGGGGATTGTACCTAGAACCCATTCCAACCGTCTCCACAGGCTCACGGAATAAGATGGAAATATTGCGGAATGAGCGAGGTTGTAAACACGTAATTAAAAGACCAGATTGGCTAGACCGGACATGTACTATAATATGGATCAGATGTATGACACTTGAGTTTTATGTTGTTTTGTTCAGTTTTATTATTTTTGTTTTTCAATTGTTCAAATGGCACCAAAAAGTCAACATTTTACTTGCAAATATGTATAGTGAATTGCTGGAGCACCTGGCATCACCAAGCCAGTGGTGGCTGTTGACAATAAAAATTTGTTGTGAAAAAAAACATGTGTGCCATCAGACATTTTTCTTCTTACATATCATATCCAAAGTCCACTTACTATCAGTTAATATGATGTAACAATGGATGTTCATAGTAAATATAATCTGTGCATTATACACCTATTATTAATTATAAAACAGTGATTAGTTCCCAAAGAGGAGGATAGGATATAATAGAATCATTTCATTGGGCATGTAATTCTCTGTAAGGCAGGGTACCTGGTTGATTAATTAGTGTCAAAGAATATTTCTTCCTATTTCTCAATTCAATTTTACATTCCGCTAAGCTATTAGTATGTATCTTATTAGTTGAATTTCTTGGAAACAAATGAAGCATTCATCAACCAGTCTGTTCTTTCAAGGTTTTCTGGGTTTGACTTCCCTCCTGATTCAGTATCCCTGTCTAAACATGAACATCACTTGTTTAGCTAATATATTCGCTCATTATTTCAGATCTACAGGATATAATTCAATCCCACATTTATATCCCAATTTTAACTGGTTTCATGTCTTATTGGCAGAGATGGTTCTCATTTCCTTCATTACAATGTATCCAAGGCATTCAAGTATGGGTGATGTGCTGAAATGCATTGTGGGACATGTGGTCCAAACGATTTTGGCTTTGTTGTAATAGGGAGCACATACTTGAATGTAAGGGTCATACTTCTGGCCCATAGTCTTCTATAGGGCTTTGGCGTAAATCCAAAGCGACACAATTTGCGGCTCGCAAAATGCAATTTACAAAAGAGTCTCTGACACTGTTAGCGATTCCTAATGGGGTCGCAAATTGCCTGCCTCATTAATATTCATGAGGCAGGTGCTAAATGTAACCCCATTAGGAATGGCCAGCACTCACAGGGATGGTGGCCTGCTGGGGTCAGCAGACCACCATGTCTGCGACTGCTTTTCTAATAAAGCAGTTTTTTTTAAATGCAGCCCGTTTTGCTTAAAGGAAGACATGATGCATTTAAAAAAGAAAAATGAAAAGTTTCTATTTTATTTTTTAAGAGCAGGCAGTGGTTTTGAGATTGACTTAGGATTCAATGCTGGCTGGAGGTAGGTGTGGGACGTTAGCCAGGACTACCACATATGGGCTACATTCAGGAGGAAGATTATGTTGGGTGGGATTGGAGGGGCCAGTATGGGAGGGCACACTTTCAGAGTTGGGGCCAGAGTTGTACTGGTCATTTGAGCCTGATGGTGGACAGAGATCAGAAGAGGCTGGAGCTCTCCCGCAGAAATGAACTGGGGAGCCATTACATGTGTGAATAAAGGGAAATGCCTGTCATGACTTTCCAAGTCAGAGGAAATATCCACCCTGGGGGAGTTAATTGGGTCAGCTGCCATGAAAGGGTTGGATTTTGGGGGTAAATAGAGCTGGAGAGATTTAGGACAGAGAGTTCTAAACTCTTTATTTTTTCTACTAATTGAGCAGTGCTATAGTGAACCAGGGCCTTAAACTTCTCAAAGATCCAATGCCAGTTGGCCTCCCCATTATTCACTGGACAGGGGCAGGAGGACGGCCTGGATGGTCACCCGTGCAGCCTACACTGCCTTAGCACTTGACTTTGGCTTTAGCCTTCTTAGCAGTTTTCCCAGGCCTGGAGCCACCTGTACCCTGGATCTGGTGTTTCCCTTTTGGTGGGTGGGCTGGTGGCCTGCCGTCTCAAAGGGTCATGGTCCTGGTAGTTAGAGGCGAACATCAGGGACTCCGCTCTCCCTTCAGCATTTCCCTTCGGAAGACCAGTGGGAGTTACGGTTCCTGTTCTGGGGCCGCATGCGATTAGGAAGGGAGAAATGGCCTGCAGGCTCGTGGATAAGTCACCATGCTCCAGCGAGAGGCGTCTCTCAGGCAAGTCGATTTACTTCAAGATAACCCCAACTGCTCTAGCTAGAAAGCTGTCTAAAGTGGTGGTTGCATGTGTAGAGGAGGAGTTGCACTTGTCACATTCTGGTAATTTTTGTTTGCCCATCCTGATAGTTAGAAAGAATAAGTGTAGCACCCAGTAAAAAACAAGGTTTAAATGGCAATAAATCAATGAAGAAAAGGGCCTTCAAAGAAAAAGTAGTGAAAAGGCTCTCAATGGGCTACTTCTATAAGCAGAACTCACCACAACAATGATAGGCCAGGCCCAGCCGCTAACAGGCGAGGATGGGCAAAGATAGGCCTGCTCTTAGCCTGGTCTTCGCTGAGGCATGCACCCGTGTGCTTTTTTCACCTGTGCATCTTGCACCTGTCCCTGGGCGCCATCTCTCTGTGCGCTATATAGTGGCAAAGTTAGCAGTAGCCCCACCTCCTTGCTGCAGTCCCAAGGGTGCCAGAGGTGTCAGCTAGGGGATGTAGTCCCATCCCAGTGTCTTTGCAAACAAGTACTTCACTTGTATTGGTAGACTTAGTGCCTGCAGCAGGAAAGGGTCCAAAACGCAACATGGTCACATCAAATTTTGCACTGAAAACTGAACCTCTTTTTGCAATGTGGATAGCTGTGAAATGTGAAACCTAGCTCAGCCAGCACCTAAAGAACCCTAGCAAGCCTTCACTAGACAATCAGGGTGGTCAATGACTTGTGAGACTCTCTCTGGGTAATTTTACCTAGAATGTATCGCAAATCTCAATCTTTGACTAAAAACACACATTTTCCTCACATTTCTATGAATAAATCTTCTGGAATCTGCGGGGAGACACAAATTCCCTACCTTGCTGTATTCCCCCAGTCTCCGTACAAAAATGGTAATTCACTTGTGTGGGTAGGCCTGGTGCCCGCAGCAGGAAAGGGCTCAAAACACAACATGGACCCATCACATTTTTTCACTGAAAACCAACACTTTTGTTTATATTGTAGGTAGATCTGGACATTTGGCCCAGCTCAGAAAGTACCTAGAGAAACCTATCAAACCTGTACATTTTTTAAAACTATATAGTTAGGGGAAATCAAGAAAGGGTGTCTTGTGTGGCTTTCCTACGTTTTTTACCCAGAAGCAATTGCAAACCTCAAACTTTAACTAAAAACACACATTTTCCTGACCCTCTGTGTGGAAAATGTGTGGAATCTGTTGGGAGCTGCTTTTCCTACCACCTGACATTTCCCCAAGTCTCTTGATAGAAATGGTACTTTCTTTGTGTGGGTAGGCCTAGTGCCCACAACAGGAAAGTGCCCAAAACACTACATACATTCTCCTGAATAAACAAGGATATGACACCCAATGTCAAGACCTCCTATCAGACCAAAAATTCTATGAGAGAATTACCAATGACCCCACAAAGAGACTACAAGGCACCATAAACTAAAATGATAGAGGAAGCACAGACCAACCAGTGGATATCGAAACACGAAGCAGACTTTCTCAGAACAAAATCTCCCAGAGTACCATATTTCTACTCTTTACCTAAAACACATAAAAACAGAATTCCACCACCAGGACGACCCATTGTCTCGGGGATTGGCCCCGTTTTAGAACCTCTATCGCAGTTTGCTGACCAATTCCTCAAACCCCTGGTACAACGTACACCTACGTATCTAAAGGACACACGAGACCTCTTGAACCAACTAGACAACCAGGTCTATAATGAAAACACCATGTATCTAGTGGGACTGGATGTAGAAAGTCTGTACACCAGTCTCCCACAACAGAAGACATTGGACACTTTAGAAAACATCTTATTCTCAGAACCCTGGACCTACTCAACACCGAGACACTTCGTGTTACAATGTTGTAAATTAGCCTTGACTGAAAATTATTTTGAGTACAACGGCACACTCTACAGACAACGCCATGGTACATCTATGGGCAGCACCTTTGCTTCTAGTGTGGCGGGTCTGTATGTCAGTGATTTTGAAGAGAAATACATACAGAATCCTATCAATCCATACCTGACACAAGTAAAATTCTGGAAACGTTACATAGATGACGTCATCATGATTTGGGAAGACACTGCAGAAACCCTACTAGGATTTCTAGGATGGATCAACTCCAGAGATGAATGCTTAAAATTTACCTGTATTTCTGACAGACGACAACTCGACTTCCTTGACGTCACTGTCTATTCGGAGAACAATCTCCTCCAGACAAAGACCTATCACAAACCCACAGCGAAGAACAGCTTGCTATCCTACCATAGTTTTCACCCACGCCCTCTCAGAGACAATTTACCATTCAGCTAATTTCTCAGACTGAAGAGAAACTGTCGCAATCTCCAAATTTATAAAACACAGGGTAAAGAATTAGGAGAAAAATTAGTCAAGAGGGATTACCCAATGAAAATAATCAAAAAGAGCGCGCAATCAACCGAGAGAAAACCTTCTACAAGTGTCTACACGGGTTGAACCAGAAGACCTCCGGACCTGTGTTACCACCTACAACACTATAACCAACACAGTGAAAAAAATTGTTAACAGGAATTGGAGAATCTTAACTTCTGACGCATTACAATGGCACAAACCCAGATTTGCGAATAAGAGAACAAAGAACATAAAAGATTTTCTAGTACACACAAGACCAACTCCACAAACCACCACAGAAACAATTACAGCAGCATGGAATCTGGAACCAATCAGAGGACACTACCCTTGCGGCACGTGCTCGGTATGCAATTTGACCAAAGTGACTAAGATCATTCAACTTCTCCCCAACCTAACCTGGACACTTCGTCAACACACAAATTGCAATACTACCCATGTAATCTACATGATCACCTGCCCCTGCGACCTTAGGTACATTGGGATGACCTGCCGGAAAATAAAGTTGAGAATTACAGAACATAAAAGCAACGTGAACTGTAAAAGATTGACAACTAAAATGAGCAGGCACTACATAGAGAACAATCATGACACTAGCGATCTGAAATGGGTTGTACTTGAAAGTCTGAGATCCGTTAATAATAATGCTGAACGCATTCTGTTTGAAAAAGAGCAACGTTGGATTCACCGCCTGGCCACAGACAAACAAGGCCTGAATGATAATATCCCTTGACACACATTGGCCTAAATACAATTTCTGAACCTCAGATCAATAATAATGTCTCAGTACTGAACCAGAGCTTACTTATACTTTTGGTCGATTACCGACTCTCGAAATTGTTCATTTTTCCATTGACCGCATATTTAATCACAATAGTGAGAACACACCATCATAGACATACACATTTGTATTTTTATCTTACACATAAATATTTACGATGCACTCGTAGTTTATCCACTCTTTGCCAACCACGAGTAGATGCCAACCATCACCGTGAACGGTACACAAACAATGAGTCTTTTGTCAGTTTCTACAACCGCTGCGCTTCTAAACGGTAACACTGAACGGGCCATTCCAATTGGAGGTACCGCGGAAAGAGGCAGATGCAGATAACGAACGTGACAGAACCGGTAAGCTTCGATGGCCGCCGCATTTGGGACTACGAGACAAACTAAAGTAAGATGCCTCTAATTTTCTCTACTTGTGCTTCCCTTTAACTCTAGCAACAGAGTTCTTCACTTGCCCCCGGGCACCTCCGAAAAAAAAAAGAAAAAATACAACATATCTTTTCCGAAGGTAAATTTGTACGATAAGTTATCTTGTCATGATTTGTTTTCTTGACCATTTCCGCCGACTAGTGACATAACCACCGATAGAGGCGATTTCTTATCACCAAACTTGTTATTTAATCCCCTCCTTCATAAGTTTATCTATAGATTTACGCAATGGGTCACCTACGACTATACACGATAATGGTCACGAAACTGCACATTTACTAACTAACCTTTAAGATAAGTGTCCACATTCCAGCCGGAACTAGTGAGAATGCATTTACAGTCACTCTTAAATTCACTACGCTACAACTTGCGTCCCCTCTCTTCACTTAGCCGCCCCTTTCTTCGCCTTTTGTCAAAATTATTCACTTTTAAACCTCAATTCTCTCACTCAACGAAAGTAGCTCCACTGACAAATTCATGAAGCAATATTTCATGATCACTCGTTATCTAAGAATATTTATATACAACTTTTTCTATCCTACTAGGTAACGATACTATTGATCTGACCCCACTAATCAGAACAAGTGGAGACATTTTTCACTTTAAGGAGCCACAATGCGCCTTCCTTCAAAAAATCGGTCCTGATGAAAGCCTTTAAGGCTGAAACATGTTGACCTCTACATCTTGAGAAGTACGGCAGACCAGTAACTCGGTCTCACTCCGCACTCCCCCTTTTTTTATCATTCTCTGATCAAGATTCCAAGAATAAAGTCACAACTGAAACAATGATCAGGAGATTTTAATTCACTTGATACGAACCCTCTCACACCCTCCCGATTTTTCATGTCTGGATGCTACTGTCTAACCAGAAGGTCTTCCTCCGGGTGGAGGGCAGCATACACTCAAAAAGACCCGATGATGATGCTGCACTATTACACGTAAGCGGTAACCCAGTTCATGCCGCCGTCGTACCTGTGTATAGTTATGAGGGTTCTTTTATGAAGGAACCAACAGCGAAAAGACCCTGGCTACACAGGACAAGTGGTCCACTCTCTTTTTGATTTTTTGCAAAACACTACATAGACAGATCAAATTTTGACACTGAAAGCTGACCCTATTTTTGAAAAGTTACTTGCATAGTTATCACCAGGTAAATGCTCTCGGAAGCCTTTGCAAACCTAAAACTTCGACTATAAACACACATTTTCCTCTGGGATCCTCGTGGACCTACCAATTTCCTACCACCCAGCATTTCCTTAAGTCTTAGAAAAATGGTACCTCACTTGTGTGGGTAGGCCAACTGGCCATGATAGGTAAGGGCCCAAAGCACAGCATAAACACAGCACATTTTGGCACTGAAAATCAATCCTTTTTTTGCAAGCTGTATATTTTGGGACCAAGCTCAGTCTGCACCTAGGGAAAACATGCAAACCCAGAGTGTAAAAACAGAATGTAAATAAAGGAGTGATCGTAGCCATTTACACACTTTCAAGTTAGGCAGGACATTACAGGAATGTGGGTAGAATCAGTGCAAGTTATACCACCCTGGACACCTCTGAGTGTTTAATTTGCAAAGAAATGAGAAGTTGTTAAATAACAATCCAGATTAAGGTTAGAGAGAACGGGGAGAGAATGTTGCCTAATGGCTAGGGCATTCGACCTCGAAGCTGGGGAACTAGGATCGAGTCTCGGCAGGGACGCTCAATATTCTGAGATTCTGGGCAAATTACTTAATCTCCCAGTGCCTAAAAAAAATTAATGTGTCTGTCTGTAATATAACTGGTGCTCATGTAAAGCGCTCTGCTAACTTCGGGTCTAGTTTACGCTATATAAAACTCCACAAAAAGAAAAGGTTTCGGCAGATGGAGTATTGTCCGTCCGACTGTCAGAGGACCTAATGTCCACCAGGCTGAAACTACCCTGCCTGTCACATTTAGAATTGACTGTCAAATTGGTTGTAATTTCAAAAGCATTTTCAGGAACCACCATCACGGTGGTTCCTGTCGATGCTTTTTTAAGTTTTACACATGGCTCCATCAACATCACCGGGCCATCCGTCAAATCAATTTTTTTATTTTTAAAATGACATTTTTCAGTGCCCCTGGTGACGGGCAGTGAAAATTCACCTGAATATCCACCCATCTAAATTAGGTGAGTCACTGATGGACCAAACTCAGTTGGGCTGTCCGAGAGATGGGTGTAACCATGGGAGAGATAGAGTAGCCTTCACCATGGTTACACCAATGTTTCTCCTGCATGTACATTGGGTAGGCGGACCATTATCTTTGTGTTAAGGATACATTATCTTAATTGTGACGGAGTATCCTGACTGCCAAGATGTAAATCTGTCCTTAAGTTATTTAACTTAAACCACCACTTACACTGGTTGATTTTGGCACCTCCTGAAGTGCTAGCTTTAAACAACAAATACCAATCACAGTACCTGAATATTGAAAATAAGACTATTAAAGATGAAGTATAAAGCCACATTAGTGTACCAACCGCTTTATGGGCTACTTACATGCCATTCACGCACCACACACAAGACTTTCATATTGCTAGCCACAGGCCCAAACCAACACATCAGTGCACTCATATTAACATACTGCCACCAATCAATGGCCCATAACATTCATAAGCCACAGGATGGACTCCCCAATCAACTCACCTTTCACCCAGTCATCCACTTGCATCCCAAAAAACACAAGCAAAGCTGTACACCCATATGGCCAGACATGTTGACAGTTGGTGCATCCACAACCTTCACGAATTAAAATACATTTAAATAAGTGTTTAATACCTGTAAAGTGTCTGTCTCAGTCAACCTTCTGAGCACTACCAAACTCATGCCTAGTGAACCTTTGTTACAACTCTCATGAGTGCCACATGAGGCTCAAGAACATGTCTTTAATACACCTTTAGCACACTAGGGGCCCTATTACCAAGGCAGCGTCAAACCACATAACGTGGCTAAAAGCCACGTCAAGTGGCTTAACGCTTCCTTGGTAATAGGGCACCTTTCAAGCTAAAATTAGCGAGAAAGGGGCGTGCAGTTGGTGTTGCGGTGGGCGTTCCACCGCAACAACAATTCACTTCGACGCTGCCACCTATTATCAAGAGAGGCGATAATAGGTGGCAGCGCCGAACTTAAGACCAGGAAAATCCTGGTCTTAAGATGGCAAACCTAGGAGAAATGCTTAATTTCTCCTTGTTTTTACGTTTTTCCATGTGTGCTGCCTTGTGCAGCTCACATGAAAAAAGCAAAATGCTAAGGTTTGTTTATGTACAGGAAGGTGTACCTTCCTGTACATAAACAAACCTTTTTTTAGAATGCCATTTTGTAACTTACATGTGTGCTGCATGAAGCAGCACACATGTAAGCTACACAATGGAATTTTCAGTTTGTTTATGTACAGGAAGGGACACCTTCATGTACATAAACAAACCTCCCTGCTCGCAGACACCTGGTGCCTATGTTGGCGTTAAGTCGTGAGACTTAGCGCCATCGCAGGGGAACTCCCGGCTGCACTATATCCTTGATAATATGGTGCAGCCTGACGCTTCCAAAGTGGCGATGAGAGGCGGTAAGCCAAGGAGGCTAACGCCTCTCACTGCCACTTCCTAGATAATATGCCCCTTACTGTGCTTAATCCAACTCCGTCCAGTTTGTGCACGTCAGTTGGGAGGTGTCTAAGAATGCATGGATGCCTAGATTCCGCAAACTAAGTGAATATATCTACCTCTGTTACTAAGGAAAACATGTTGGGGAAGACTGTCTTAAGTTACATATAGATCATGTCCTAAACTACTAAGGAAGTTATTTTTTGGCACGCAAAGTGCCCTGTGAGAATGTGGCATATATCCCAGCCACCATTTGTGCAGTGCTGTGACTGTAATGCATTTGTCATAGGGCAACTGAACATCTCCTATGTTCTGAAGGAGGATGAACATAGCGAGTAGGACACACATAGGACCCATACATACATAGGTGCAGTGCTCTAATATTATTTGTGAAGTGCGCTAGCACCCAGAGGGGTATCCTGCAGTAGACACAGGAGCAGTCAGTGCAGATCCATAGGCTCACCTAGTTGAAGAGCCAAGTCTTCAGCTTCATGTAAAATACAACAATTTTAAAAACGAAGCAGATGTGTAGGGGCAGGTGATTCCAAGCTTTCGGAGCAAGGTAGAAGTCACTACTGCCTGTTCTGGTGTTGCATATGCAAGGAATGTGTTAGAGTAGCAGGAGGGCTGAGCAGAAGTGTCTGTAAGGTTTCTGAAATCTGAGATGGTTTTGAGGAATGACTGGCCAGGTTTATGTAAGACTTTGAATATGTGTGTCAGGATTTTGGAAAGAGCTGTGGATGTGAATCCGAAGAAGCTCTTTGTGGTGCAGGTTGTATGTGTGGTGGGAGGTTGAGAGGGAGCCTGGCTTCTGTGTTCTGTATTGCTTGGAGTTATCTGCTTAGTTGAGTGAGGGCGAAGTTGAGTATCAGGGTGAGTGTGGTGCCAATGGGGTTCGTGTTCTTTGAAGAGGTGACTGCATGTGTATCTCTACTACTGTGACTACCTGCCTTTCACCTTTGCGACATCCCTGTGAAAGCACACTTAGCCAAAACTTTTCCTACCTGTTCATGTCTCTGTCTCCTTCAGAGTCCTGACTAATCATGTATACTTGCTAAGTGAACCTTTACTAAAGCATTCCATTGTTGAAGAAGTGAAGATTATTGCTTCTTCAGCAGTATGACGTTCAATAAGGTCAACTGAACATCAATGAAAGACATCGGACTTCCTGTGGTGGTCTGACGTTAAACAACATATGCATTGTATGTTGTAAACGGGATCCGGTGGGTGAACAACTTCTTATACCGTGTACAAGATATATGACTTGCTTTGTATTTCTGAATGACCTGGTCATTCTTACCTACTCCGCCCATGTTCTTATTTTAATCAGATATGCATATGGGCTTGTGAACTTCAGTCAACTGACCTCAAACCATGACTGGGAAGTGCTCTCTTCATTTATTGTTGTGCGCACGGACACATCCCATCTATCGGAGAAAATGACTGTGAGTAGTTCATTGGAATGCACCACATTATTTTGGGATTTCTTGAGCTTCTTTCAAACAAGCTAATGGGTGAATCCTTCTCGGCAACATCAAACTGTACCTCCTGCCACAGTGGCAGCTTTGTACAGTTCGCTGACCAGCTCTACACCTTTATAGAGGTTTTCCTAATTTATGAAGTAGTTGAACACGCTCCCGTACATTCCTTGCTGTGACTTCAAGAGTAGAAGGGCAACCTACAGGATTTAGAGCAGAATCCTTCCCTGTATGCACTCTTGACTGCATAAGTAACCAGTAGAGATCTCACACAGTATGTACATTTTGATGTCACAACAAGCTCTTTTCCTCTGTATGTTCTGATTGAACAGCAGCTGCCCTTTGAAAAGGATGAAGGACTTAACAATAGTTATATTCTTTCCATGAGTATACATCTCTGGAAACCTGGGAGACAAATGTTCCACAAAAGGCTGAATTTTAAACAACCTGTCATGGTCTGGATGGTCTAGGGGCAATGCAGCAAAATTATCATTGAATGCAGCATATGCTGTAACAGAAAGAAAGGATCTCTGCTCATGACCAAGCCAAAGCTGGGTGTTACCCAAACTGTGCGAGTAGACCAGTAGGACTATACCCTTGGTATGTACACTACCTCCATTTTGGGTATAATGCTCAAATAAAATTTCAGCTTCCCAAGTGAAGTGGGAGTTCACCGGTGTGCCTGGAAAGTGTCTCCACACTCCCTCAAAAACAGTTCAGCATACACATTTGTTTGGTGTAAAAGTTTCTCAAGAAAGTCACCATTCGAAAAGGGATGGATGTCAATAGACAAAAAATTGGCTGTATGAACCTTACATCCAGAGTCTGCAGTGAACTGAGGAATGTGAGGCTACACTAAATTGGGGGCTGCCAAGTGAGCTCTCGGTCTGTGCTTGCCACCGCATGTACCTGCCCTCTGGGCTGATCAACCTTGCTACTGTATCTCTGCTGCACTGATTGTTTTACAAAGGGACATCACGACTCCTGTGACCATGTTCCTGCCCACTACTAGAAGACAAGTCATCGGATGGAACTCCATCGGCTGAAAAATCGCTTTCAGATTCTGCCCCATTTTCATCTCCCTCAGGTGGTGTCTTAGTATCTGATCCTGCCACAGAGCTGTCTTCCATAACTCAAGTTAGGGCCTTGTGGCATGCTGATGTCACAGACTGACAGAAGGGGGGCTCAGGGCTGAAGTAGAAGTGATTCTGCTTTGCCCCCACCCATTTATACAAAAAGAGAATCCTCCGGTGCAAGCACCCGATCTTTCTTTTAAAGCCTCCCCAGTAGCCACAAATGGCCAATGGTTTCACGTAGGAGGAAGTGCATGTGTCAAACAGTGGCCGGTGCCCTCTCTAAAGGGGTTAAGGGCATCCCACACAGCAGCACATCTCTTCCAGGACCTGAAGAAATATGATCAGAGTTTGATGACCTGGAGGGGGATTCAAATGAAAGTGACGTCTCCACAATTCAGTAAAGAGTCAACTCCCTGTCTAGGAGTGAAAGTTCCTCATTGGTGAGGAGACCAAAAAACCTGTATGCCCAGCTCAGCCGCTTGGAGATGCAGGAAAGGAAGCTGGCCTTGGAGGAGAAAAGATTGACCCTAGAAGGAAAAAGGGTTAAGCTAGGGATGAGACCACGAGAGAATGGTGGCAATAAAAAAGCAATGATCTAAGGTTGCCCAAGGAGATTGTACCTAAATACACTGAGGGGGATGACATCGACAAGTGGCTAGCATCATGTGAGAGAGCTCTTAGGATAAGGATGGTGAGTGCACAAACACGGGGGTCCTTACTAAGAGAACTGATACCTACAGTAGGGAGATATAGACTCCTTATACTTGAGGATGACGTGGCAGAATCCTACACTAACATGAGAGAGGCACTCATTGAGCTATTTTGTCTTACCTCAGGAGTATAGACAAATGTTTAGGAGCATACACAGGGGAGCAACACAGACAGGGGTGGACTTTGTCGATGCCTCTGTGAAGTCACTGGATGGCTTGATTAAAGGTAACAAAGTAGATACCTATGAGGGCTTATACGATGTAATGGTTAAAGAGCACATTCTTACAAATTGTACCTCAGAGAAGTTGCACTAGTATTTGGTGGATTCTAATCTATCTAGCGTTACAGGAAAGGGCGGGAATGTACCATATTTATCCCAAAAAGGTACATTGCTCTCCTTTCCCCAGTGCTAATGGACAAGGGGCTGCCTAGCGCCAATGCAGGCACAGTTGCACCATGGTGCAAGGGTGCCTGTGTTGTAGGTAGAATTGTTTTTGTGCAGGAAGGGACACCTTTCTGCAAAAAACAATCCTCTGAGGAATATTCCTCTATCTATGTGTGATATAGAAATGCAAATATTTTTCCTCGTTACGCATCCCCTGGGAAGGCATAGCATTTTGATGTATTGCTAGGAGTTTACCCCTATTGGTAAATCTGGGAATGTGTCAAAATTCATGGGAGTTACGTGGAAACACCCATGCAATGCCCATGGAAGTCCTTCCCAGGGAAGGGTAACGCAACCCCGCAATTTGTGCTGAGTTGCATTACTCCTGATTTATCAAGCCACTCAGGGCCATGCAAAGTGACATTGCATGGCTTGATAAATTGCATTTTGTGGTTGCATCGCGCATGCACTAAGTTGCCTGGTGTATGCGTGATACAACCCCCTTCATAAATATGGCCCACAATGGCGAAGACACTAAATGCCAACTCTCTAAAAGTAATATTGCTATGCAAAAACAGAGATGTAAGAATGTACTCCTTCCCTTTAACATATTTAAGATAGTGGTGATAAAAACCATTTTGTTGTATGCGAACAGATACTGTGAACTGTCCCAATTTGTCACAGTACAATACAAAAGTATCCGAAAAAAGGTACGTAACATTGTGCATCCATCTGCTGCACTGCTAAGTGCAGGAATTTTTCTCACGATAGATCGTTCTTTGTGTAGTGATCGAATTTTATTCAAAAGTAAACCAGTAATTGTATCCATACTTCATTCCAAAGTTAATCTGTGCTTTTTAATCACTGCAGAGACATAGTGTTTCCAAAACGATGCTTTATTCAACATTTTAAATGCCTCCTGCTATCCATCCAGACTTTCAACAGTGGCATGTGTACGTAAAACATTCATATAGAGCAGAATCATAACGTTCCACCCAATGCATTTCAAGCCAAAAGGCCCTTCGTCAGGGGTTACTGAAAGAAATAAAAGAAACAACTAAATCAACTGAGCAATACAAGTTTCACTAAGTGCTGTGAGAAATACTCCATCACATAGCCCTCCTCAACCCCACCTAACCCTCTGCCACAAAAGGGACCAGAACCTCTGTTTTTGTGATGATGCAATGCACTGGAAATAACAAGAGGGGGCAGTCACTGTACACAAACAAGTCTCTACATACATGAAAATGCCTTATCTTCAGTGCCACAAACATGCTGGTTTCAACAGCAGTTCAGCATGAAAGTAACCATAATCACAGATTGGAGTGAGTCCCTCATAGGAAAAACTGTAAAATACAGATTTTGGTGCATACATACATATATCAAAGACTATAAAAGTGCTTTCCATAGGCGCTACTGCTTTTCAGAAAAACACAGAGCTCAAGTTATTATCCTTGCATGATAAATTTCTAGCGCCAAAGTTGTAGAGGGGGTCTGGAGTATAAACACACAAGAAGCGCTGGAGTAAATCACCGAGAAGAAATGGAGGAAAAGTCTATAATCTTTGAAGACAGGTATACTCAGTCCTTTACTGAAGAACCAGAACCTTATGGGCCTGGCGGCGCAGGGTACGCCCAAGTCTCCGGAGTTCACCTGCTTAGCTGCACAGAGACATGGGACACTCTGTCGGCATTAGTAGATCAGATTTATTTAGCTGCAGCTAGTACAGTTATCCTAGAAGTACACAAAGTAGGTTCTCAGGAGACTGCCACTTCACTCTGTGGTGCACAAGGTTTTATACTGTATAGAGTTCGTAGACATTGTCCAAAAACACTCCCAAAACATACAAGAAAGAGCCAATAAGGAAAGTTGGAAAACAAGGCAGAACCAATAGGAAAGGTTTGAAATCAGAAGTGTCGGATGACTCGAAGAGACCTCTCCTCCAATTATGTTTGTCACCCCAACCTCAATCGAATTCATTAACAGACTCATAACTAATTTGCAGGTGGCGAGATACGTTTGTGTGTGTTGGAGGACAGTCGTGAAACGAGAGAATGCTAGCAGGAGACAGTGAAGGCCAGTCGATAAGATAAGGTCAGGGAAGAATAGTGTGAGCCAACAGATAGTTGAGACGGGGATTAGAAAAACCAGACAGGGATTAGTGTACTTGGCTAGTTCTAACACCAGCTTTGTAAATAGAGGCAGAAAACGTATTTCGACACCGGTTTGTAGAAAAAGCAGAATAGACTTTGTTCGCCGTGCTGCCTGAGTGATGGCAACACAAAATGGCGGCGAGCCACAAAATGGCGGGTCGATTCGATCGTGATCGAAAATCGAAGTTCCTCAGACCCTCCTTTTGCCAGAACTCAGGCAAGATAGACTCATGTTAATCTGAGTCAATGTCGATAGCCATGAGGTCATCGAGTTGTTGCTGTAACATCATTCTTATGTTTTCTGTTACTTGCGGTTTGGGTTTTGGGATGCACATAGTAGCACAAAGGTCACAGATAGCGGGACCACAGTGCATACAAAGGAAACAGGAGAAAATAATGGTCAGAATTATGCCAAGAAACGTTAGTGCTTTCCAGCCCCATTTAGACAGTAGTCCCCAAAACCATTCCGTAAAAGACCAATCACCTTCGTCCTGATGAATAGACTCAGAGATTATGTGCAACTTGGAGATAGCCTGGTATACTGTCGGAGCGTCATTAGGTATGAAAATACAGCAACTTGATCCGATCAATTTGCACACTCCACCACGATCGGCAAGAACAAAGTCTAAGGCAATTCGATTTTGTAATGTCATAAGACGGTCCGCCTGTAGTTCTGCCGTGACGTTACTTAAGGCTCCTACAGTGATGTCTATTGTAGTCTCTACGACACGGACCAGTTGCCTTATATTTCTGTTGTTGGCCATAGGACCCCAAAAAGGAAGAAATCCTTTAAGGAAATCTCCTCCCTCTTGTCCTGCTGTGTCCTTTGAATCAATAATCCCTCTGCCGTATCTGGTTCGATGATGGTTTGCGGAAGCAGTGTAAGTAGGGGGAAGAAGAAAAGCTATATAACAAGTACCAGAGAAACCCGTTGGTAACCATGTATAAGCTCTATTATAGCAAATGAAATAGGTGCTTTGAGACGGCACTAGAGGAGGAGAGTTCTGAGAGGAATAAACGTACGTATAGGAGCAGTTATTCTTTTGTATGGTGTCAAGAGACCGATCGTTTATCTGTAAGCAGAAGTTGCCCTGATGTGGTATAGTCCAAATCGGTGAGGATTTTCCTTTCTTAACTTTGTCATTAAGACTAGACATATATTGAGTAATGTTCCAGTTAGTGTATGCTTTTCTTTCATCAGTGGAGATTTTACTATTTTCCATGATTTTAGCCATAGCTACCATACCCTTAATCAAAGAACTATGACTAAAATCCGGATCACTAACATGTGAACTAATGGATCGTCTGAATTTGCTTTGATAAGCATTGGAGAAAATGACGAAGTTAGCCCAAGCAGAACCTTCATAAGAGAACGGGAGAACTAAATATGGCATTCCTTTCTCTGTGGTGTGTGGCATAAGACCACACACCCAACAGTCAGTTGTATTGACCACTAATTGATGCTGATGTAATAGCTGGATAAAGGAATTGTTATAGTATTCAGTTCTTCTAATGAGTTCATGTGGAGGAAGAGTATGAAAGAGATGTGGAGAGATAGTAGGAGAAGGCAAAGAGGAAGAAGGGGAGGCAACGTTTGGCTGCAAAGCATAAATTATCCAACCAATAACCGCCAAAGTAATACACAATGATATAATAACACATAAAGTTATGCTGAAACGACTGTACATTATTTTACAGGATGCTTTTTTCATTTCATCTTTTCCCTCTCTATTCCCTAGTGTAGTTTCCATCTTTCTAATGGATGCTCACGGCAATCTTCCTCAATCGCTAAGTCACGATGGTCTACCGTCCTATGACACTGAAGATCCTGCAGGCCTATTGCCACTACTCAGGTCGTGACTCAGACTCCTACCGTGACCCTGCAACTGGGACAGAATACTACACAAGAGAGAAGAGTCTTAAATGTTCTTTGGTTTAGGTCTTAAATTATATCGTTCCTTCCCAGGAATGTTTTGGTCTTGAAACAATGTTCGTGGTTTAGTCGTATTCAAGCGACGATGTGATGGAATTGCTTCCTGTAAAATGTCGTCGTCCTCTTTCTCAGACAAAGTCTCATTCAGGTGTGCATCGCTGAAGGGTACGAATTGTGGAACTCTTTCACTTTCACAGTCACCAATACCTCTGCGTACCCACTGATCATAGGGCAATGGCAAAGGCACTTTCTTACAATGCACACCGTGAATCCAATTTTTCTTTCCTTCGACTTTAACTGCTGTTCTCGTGGTCAGCAAGACCATCCGGGGCTCTCGCCATCTGGGCTCCAAATTTCTTGATTTCTGGAAATTCTTGACGCAGACCCAGTCACCTGGTCGGATGGAATGACCTGGGTCTGTGGAGGCCTCCGGCAGAGCACTCTGAACCTATTGATGGAGAACACGCAATTTAGTCGTAAGATCATGCAGATAGTCAATCAACATTGGATATGGCAAGTATGAGTATTTCTTAGGGCAAGGAATTCCCCATACGTTGGCCGGACGACCAAAGATCACTTTGTAAGGGCTAAGTCCCAAACGAGAGTGTACTGTAGTTCTGGTGGAGAGCAGAGCTAATGGCAACGCATCGGGCCAATTGAGTCCTGTGCTTGCTTGAACCTTTGCTAATTGTAACTTCAAGGTTCCGTTGTAACATTCTACTAAACCCGCTGATTGTGGATGATTTGCCGCATGGAACTTTTGCTTAATAGCAAGACCTGCACAAACATTTTGCATGACTTGGCCAACAAATTCGCTCCCATTATCACTCCAGACAATGTGCGGCAAACCAAACCTGGGGAAGAATTCTTTTAGAAGGATTTTAGCTGTGGATAGGGCTGTGTTATCTTTTAGAGGATATGCTTCTATCCATCTTGAGAAGGCGCATACTACCACCAGAACATATTTGAGGTTGTTGCATCGCTCCATATGAATATAATCGATTTGCAACACCTCAAATGGATATGTCGGAGGAGCAAAGTGACCCACTGGAGTTGGGGTTGCCTTTCCCGGGTTGTACATTACACAACCAATGCAGTGCTTCACTACATTATCTGCACATTTTGGGATACTTTCATTCTGCCATACTGGAGCCAGAAGTTTACAAATACCTTTTGCACTTATGTGGGCTGGACCATGTGCCATAGTAACTACTGGGAGAACATAGGCATCTGGTAACAGCCAACGTTGATGTTCGGATAATTCCACCCAACAACCCATCTCATCTAACATTCCTGTACTTTCTTTCCACTTTCTTATCTCCCTCTCTGAAGCCTCTTTCTGAATCGCTTTTACACTTTCCACTGTATTCTCATACATTCCTCTTTCTCTGACCAAATTCGCAGGACCTGCCACATACATTCGACTCGTTGAATCTCTCGCTGTTTTCTTTGCTATTTTGTCTGCAAACGCATTTCCTCGACCAACGTCATCCGTAATCTTTTTGTGTGCACTACACTTCACGATTGCTATTTGGGTGGGTAAGGCAAGTGATTCGAGAAGATCAGTCACTAACTGACCAAGTTGTATTTTGGTGCCATGTGAAGTGAGAAAACCCCTTTCCCTCCAGAGACGCCCAAAGTTGAACGCTACACCAAAAGCGTATTGGCTGTCAGTGTATACGTTCACTCTTTTCCCTTTTGACAGTACACAAGCTCTTGTTAACGCTATCAATTCTGCTGCTTGCGCTGAATTATGTCTAATGCGTGCAGCTTCCACCACTGTGTGCAAAGAAGTCACAGCATAGGCTTAAACTGTATCTCCATTAGGCATCTTAAAACAAGAACCATCTACCCACAGAGTTCCATCCGGATTCTCTAGCGGTGTGTCTCTTAGGTTAATTCTTCCCTTTGTCTCTTCCTCAGTGCGGAAGAAACAATCATGCTGTTCTTTAACATTTTCTTCATCTAGAAGGGGCAACAGAGTAGCTGGATTCAGGGTATTACATCGTTTGATGTGTATGTGACTAGACAAAAGCGTCAGCTCGTATCCAGTTAGACAAGCACTCGAAGATGCTGCGTTTTCGTTCTGTTAAGTAAAGTATCCACTGCATGTGGCACCATGACAATGAGAGTGTTATCCAACATCACTCCAGCAGACTGTCGAATAGAGATTGCTGCTGCTGCTGTCGCTTTGAGACAACTAGGCAATGCTTTAGCTACAGGATCCAACGTAGCCGAAAAATAGGCACATGGCCGCTGTTTGTCTCCAAATTGTTGTGTCAAGACTGACAATGCACAACCTTCTCTCATGAACATAGAGCGTAAAAGGCTTAGTGTAATCGGGGGTGCCTAGTAGAGGAGCAGAACAGAGAGCAGTACGTAAGTCAGTGAAACTCTTTTGGCACTCATCAGTCCAAGGAAGGGGGTGAGGCGTATCTTTTAAAGTGAGTGCCAACAAAGGTTTGGCAATTAGAGAGAAGTTAGGGATCCACTGTCTACAATAAGAAGTAATACCCAGAAAGGCACGGACTTCCCTTTGTGTCGATGGCACAGACATTCGCATGATCGCCTGAATTCGTTCTGGTGTCAATCGTCGTCCCTTCTTTGATAGGAGATGACCCAAATAGGTACCCTCTCGACAAACATATTGTAGTTTGGAAAGTGAAACCTTGTGATTCAGTCGAAACAAATGGCGTGACAATGCAACAGTGACATTTCTACAAATCTCTTCTGAATCAGCGGCTACTAACAAGTCATCCATATACTGGATAAGAGCAGCACCAGACGGCAAATGAAAAGTATCGAGATGACATTTTAAAGCTTTACTGTAAATGGAGGGACTTTCACAATAGCCTTGGGGTGCGCGCTTAAACCGGAAGCTTCGGCCTCCAAGACAGAAGCCAAAAATGTCCCTACTCTCTTCTGCAATGGGAATACTAAAGAAGGCATTCTTTAGATCGATAACAGAAAACCAAGTCGCTGTGGAAGGTATCATTGTCAACAAAGCAGTGATATCTGGAACAACAGGAAATTGTGGGATCACAATTTTGTTTACCTCCCGCAAATCAATAACAAAACGGTACACAGGAGGCTGAGAAGGATCAGTGCGTTTGAGAACAGGAAGAATAGGACTATTGCATGTGTTACCTCTTATTTCTTCAACCACACCCTTCTGAATCAAGTCATGAATGATTCCCAAAAGCGCTTTCTCACCTTCAGCAGAAATTCTATATTGTGGGAGGCGCGGTAATTCAACATTAGGCCTGAAGGTGACAACATAAGGTGCAATCTCAAGACAACCCACATCGTTCGGACCCGTGGCCCAAAGTGCTGCTGGAAGAGAAAGTAATTCAGGTGGAAACTGATCTTTGGACAAATACATTGGGGAGGCCAATTTCTGTCCTAAAGTGAGATGTACGCCAGAAGGAGAACAATCTATCGTAGCATGCATTCTTTTCAATAGGTCTAAACCCAACAGATTCTCACCGCAACCATTCGTCAACAGAAGTGGAGCTTCCAAATCATAAGGACCAACTGAATAGGCAAATGGCAAGAAACGGGATTGCAAACAGGGGCGCCAGAAAATCCTACGGAAACATTTGTTAAGCCAGACAAAGGTGCCCCAGGGAGTTTAGAATGAATGATAGAACTTCTCATTGCCCCAGTATCCTGAAGAAATGGCTCTGAAACACCCATTGTAGTGACGTTAACATAAGGTCCATTTTGATCTACTGGGATTGGCACAACTCCCTTACTTTGTCCATGGCTGTCCTAGTTGGCATGAAGACTCTCATTCTCGCCTTCGACATAATGGTCTTCATTGTAATACTCAGTAGACCTCACATTTTGCTGATCAAAGTAGTTCATGGAATTGGGAGAAGGAAGGGCACGCTGTTCTTGAGTCAACACACCTCGACCTCTACCTCTGTTTGCTGACTGAAGGCCAGCACGACCTCGTGGAGCAGATAACGCTCCATTGCGCTGCAATAAAACCGGACAACTATTCTTAAAATGACCTTCTTCTTTACAATAGGCACATTGATTAGGTCCTAACAAAGGTCGCGGAATGTATGGCTCAGGTTTTTGATACAACCTCTGGAACTGCAGAGGCTGTTGAAATTGAGGCTGAGCATGACGTGGTGGATAGGCTTGTTGCAAGAGAACCTTTGTTTTTAATTCTTTTGTCTTTTTCTCTTGCTTTTCTTTTTCTTCTTTGTCCCTATTCTCATAATACTGCGCAGTAGCCAATATCTGGGCAGAAGAAGAAACAGCCCATGAACTTTCTGAATCTTTTAATTTGTGTGACAGCTCGGGAAGCAAATTGAGTACAAATTTGTCCACAAACAATCGCTGTCCACCCTCTGTAGCCATAGCTTGACCACTGTGGTCGATAAATGTCTCCTCGAAATGAGTAAAGAAGTCAGAGACACTCTCATCTTTCTTTTGTTTGCATGCTGCTAATTTATCCCAATTAACTCTCAATGCAGGCATCATAGTTTTCATTAACGTAATGATTCTACCAGGGAGTTCCGAGATCAGAGCGTCAGGCTTTGCGCCAGCCACTTGGTCTCTATCTGTATTAGTTATAACATCCCAAGTAGCACCTAGTTCCTGCGCGTGATCCTCTCTACGAATCTTAGCCCATATTGTCTGTGAGACTACATTTCCCATTAACATGTCGATATCTGCTAGGTTCATAATACAAGCATCAACTGTCTGTGATAATTCTTTATAATAACCTGCAGGGTTTTTACGAGGATCTGGTAGAGTCTGCTGAAGGGCTAAAACTTCAGATCTCTTCCAAGGGACATGTACCCATATACGCTGAAAATGAGCAGGGATAGCTGCATTAGCACCTGCTGCTGGAACCTCTTCCTTCCATACCGGAGGAACCTCTCTCATAGGATCATTTTTCAACGTCAGTTTAACCGACGGATCAGAATCAAGGAAAATCTGAGAAAACAGTAAGGATCTATAAGAAATAAGTGTCCTTACAGCTTCCTCGACTTTAGAACCCACAATAAGTCCTTTATCAAAATCAGTCTGAACATTTAACAGATTTTGTGGGATCGGACTCGAACCCACATCTTCCCATTCTTTAATGAGAGTGTCGCACATTACATTAAAAACATATCTTTGCGTAGGCGCATTCCATTGCGAAAAGGTAGGCATAATATCAAGCACACTATATTGTGGACCCTTCTTGATCCATTTTCGTGCAAGAGAGTCCAACCTCTCTCGTTCCTCAAAATCTGGGAACTGACTACGGGATTGTCTTCGAGCAAAAGCCGGAGACACATTTAAAGCTTCAAAGAAAGGAGATAGAATACCAGTGACAGTGTCTGTGAGACACTTACGCACAGACGGAGAATTAGACATCAGAATTGGAGACAGAGTATTAGGAGAACTGACAGGAGAAGAACTGATAATTGCAGGAGGAGCAGAAGGCAAAGGAGATCTAAGATCAGGAGATGAGGGCAAAGAAGTTGAGGCTAGCGGTAAAACCGGCAAGGGCGGTAATACTGCAGGAGGCAAATGCGGAAGAGCCGGAACAGGCGGAGGTATCGCTGGCGGCTGAGCAGGCTGTAACGGCTGAGGCACATTAGCACTTTGCGCATAGGGCGGAGGCAACCTTAATAAGTGGGACATTAGGGGATCTTCATCTATATCTTTCTTATTATCAGAAGGAGAAACAGGCAACACCGGATAGCATTTATCTATCGCCATACGATGTTGTCTTTCTGAAATTTCAGTCGCTTTGTCAATTTCATCATCTTTAAACTGTTGGGCAGCCTGTATAATTGTCATACCCTTTGCTTTCCTATCTCGTTTTGCTTGTTTAATTTCTTTCTGTTTGGCTTCCTTACGCCAAAGGCGGAAAGAGTCAAACATTGCCGGCCGGGCTTTTCTTTTGAATAAAACTGCTTCCAATTTGTCTAGCACATCAGGATCAAAACTACCATTCTCTGGCCATTTTAGAACACCATCTTTCTTCGTGTATCGGGTCCATGTCTCGTTAAAGACAATGGGGCCGATACCATGTTTTGAATAGAGCTCATATGTGGGAGTTCCAACCGAAGGAATCGGACAAGAGTCCTCAAGTCGGGAATCCCTATTACAACCAAGACAACAAATTCTTCCAAACTTAGTCAGACCAGGCATCTCACGATTTTTCCTGTCTGTTCACAAACTTCAAGGGAGTAAAACTCAGTTTACGCAGCACAAATGCACTTACCCTTGGCTTTGTTTATTGCAATAGACAAATCTAAGAACCAAAGAACAACAAAGAACCAAAGTTGTGGGCGCGACCCACGAAGATACATAACTAAGGACGTCTTCTCCCACCAACAGAGGCCCGTATATCGTCTCGCCTTACCATACATCATCAAAGGAAGGGCCAAAGTAGGGCGGCAGTCAGGGCAGCGGTCGTCAGTAGCCGTCAGGAAGGAGTAACCGCGCTGCAAAAGACCTTCGGACCACTTATGACATACAGGGGTCGCTTAATGTGGCTGGCGAACCCTCCGAAATTTTCTTGCGGGGTTCCTCACGACCTTCAGGCAGAACCGGTACCACTGAAGCCGCCCCACGTTGGGCGCCAGTTGAAGAACCAGAACCTTATGGGCCTGGCGGCGCAGGGTACGCCCAAGTCTCTGGAGTTCACCTGCTTAGCTGCACAGAGACACGGGACACTCTGTTGGCGTTAGTAGATCAGATTTATTTAGCTGCAGCTAGTACAGTTATCCTAGAAGTACACAAAGTAGGTTCTCAGGAGACTGCCACTTCACTCTGTGGCGCACAAGGTTTTATACTGTATAGAGTTTGTAGACATTGTCCAAAAGCACTCCCAAAACATACAAGAAAGAGCCAATAAGGAAAGTTGGAAAACAAGGCAGAACCAATAGGAAAGGTTTGAAAACAGAAGTGTCGGATGACTCGAAGAGACCTCTCCTCCAATTATGTTTGTCACCCCACCCTCAATCTAATTCATTAACAGACTCATAACTAACTTGCAGGTGGCGAGATACATTTGTGTGTGTTGGAGGACAGTCGTGAAACGAGAGAATGCTAGCAGGAGACAGTGAAGGCCAGTCGATAAGATAAGGTCAGGGAAGAATAGTGTGAGCCAACAGATAGTTGAGACGGGGATTAGAAAAACCAGACAGGGATTAGTGTACTCGGCTAGTTCTAACACCAGCTTTGTAAATAGAGGCAGAAAATGTATTTCGACACCGGTTTGTAGAAAAAGAAGAATAGACTTTGTTCGCCGTGCTGCCTGAGTGATGGCAACACAAAATGGCGGCGAGCCACAAAATGGCGGGTTGATTCGATCGTGATCGAAAATCGAAGTTCCTCAGTACTACTGTGGGAGGATTAGTGCGCACTAACCTGACATCAAGTACTTAGCCTAGTTCTTCAACTTGAAGAAGATCTCGGAACCTTGACTCTGGGTGCCACAGGGGTCCGAAGTAGCTGTGCAGGAGGGAGCAGGGAGGAAGACGTTTTGGAAACAGATGCCACAGGAACCACTGGTTCAGATGGACTTTAAGGACACTGGAGAGCTTCTTGTTCTGGAAAGATTCTTCAGATGAGTGTGAAGGGTGAAGCTCATTCTGCAGAGACTGAGGCCAAGACACAATTTGGGTGAGGTTTATATACCCTCTAGAAGGCTCGATGGATGTAGTTTGATCATGTGCATTACATGGGGCACATGGCCGTCTGAAAGGGAAAACATGTGTTAGTACACTCTCTATGACCTTACAAAATGGGCAGGTGCAACTTGTTGAGTGGAACCAAGTAACAGGAAACAAATGCATCATTTTCGCTTGAACGTGTGTAGTGGAAAACAACCCCAAGGTCCCAGTAACAGCGAGAGCAAGGCTTGCCATTTTCTCACAGGATTCTGGGGGAAGCTTGCAGGGACTTAATTGAAACCTACTCCAATGGCCTAGGAACAGCAAGAGTAGTGAATCCATGAATGTGGGGAATGCTTGCAGGA
This sequence comes from Triturus cristatus, assembly GCF_964204655.1. NCBI lineage: Eukaryota > Metazoa > Chordata > Amphibia > Caudata > Salamandridae > Triturus > Triturus cristatus. The sequence continues at coordinate 255,069,639 of NC_140588.1, forward strand.
TTTCAAGTGTAATGGAAATTATGGGTCCTGGGGAAGCATCAGTCATGAGGGTGCTGGGGAAACATCAGTCATGAATAACATAGCGTGCCATAAAGCCCCATAGGGGTACAGCAACATGAGCCCTGAACGCTAGGCCCACTACACAGAGGGTGCATGAGGGGTCATGATATCCATGTCCGACCTAGGGGTAAAGTATATATATTAAAAAGGAAGGTTTGGCCTGGCAGAAAGTTTATTTTGCCAGGTCGAAATTCCAGTTTAAAACTTTAGACACAGGCTGCAATGGCAGACCTGATAGATGTTTAAAGTGACACTTGAGTAATGTCATGTAGTTTCCACTAAGCAGTAGGAGCTGCACATTTGCGGACAACATAACATTGGGATGGTGCCCAACTGACCCGTGCACCCCTGCAAAGGGAAGTTTTTCAATATTTATTGAACCAAAATTATTCTTGTATAGAATATATGTACTGCAATGATGAATAGACAGAAGCAGATTAAAGTTATAATGAGCATCAAGACAGTGAATATATATATATATATATATAAATATATATATATATATATATATTCACTTAAAAAACCATAGGTTTCACACAAGTTATAGTTAGCTGTACATTTCACTCGTAAAAAACCAATGAAATTCCACGTTATAGTTAGATCAGGTAACTATAACTTGCGCGCCCACAATAAACTGCTGATGACGTCACATATTACATCACTTATGACATGGTCAGTGACATCACTCATGACATCAATGATGACATCTGAAATGACACATTGTGCATTGCGGTCGCGCAAGTTATAGTTACCTGATCTAACTATAACGTGGAATTTCATTGGTTTTTTACGAGTGAAATGTACAGCTAACTATAACTTGTGTGAAACCTATGGTTTTTTAAGTGAATTTGCAAGGTTTTTTAAATGCTAATTCCTAACTATAACGTGTGTGAAACCTGTGGTTTTTTCAGTGAATTTGTACGGTTTTTTAAATGCTAAGTTATGTATTTATTTTAAATTTTTGCGCGCGCGCATTTCGTACCGTGCACGCCTCGCCATTTTTTACAAAATATCAATTGTTTTTTTCTCCCTTGGGGGTCCTTAGATTTATATATTAAATGTGATTGTTAATTCTTTTTTTTTTTTTTTTTTTTTTACCGTACGCGTACGTTAAGCTTACCGTACGCGCACTCCGCGATTTTTTTTACAAATTATTACATTTATTTTTCATACTTTTTGGTCCTTCGTGAACCCCCTGACAAACGCTAGGGGGTCTGCAACTCTCTTCGTTGCCCCCTTTTCATGTTATCAACCTTTGTTTTTCAGTGCGAGAGAAAGAAAATGGCGGCCGATACTTTCTGATTTCGTCCGATTCGAATGTTTACAGTCATGTAACCACCAATCAGAATTGAGCTCGCGCACGGCAACGTACGCGTACGGTAAGCTTACCGTAAGCGCACGGAGCGCGCTTACAGATATATATATTGATTTAAATGCTATTTTCTCAGGACCTACTGAACAGATTTACACCAGACCTGCAAAAGGCACATCCCTGACCTGAGGACTACCTCTCTGCCCAATTTCAAGTAATTCTGTTCAGCCGTTCGGGCTGTAGCTCGGACTAAAGGTCCTATGGGAAAATGCATGGGGAAAACGCGTTTTGGGACCCCCCTTTTTTCTCAGCCCCCGCTTGACGAATCCCCCCGAGACTTTCAGGGTAGGAGCGGAGAGTAGCGCCCCATTAGTTTTGAAAAATTTGCGAGGATTCGTCAACCGGGCGCCAAAGTTATTCCAAATAGAATGTTGCGGATTTCCTATGGAAACACGGTCCTAACTATAACTATCTACTGGCGACCGCCAGTAGATAATATATATTTTTATTTCAAGGCCCCAGGGGTTTTGAAGGCGCACTCGACAGCGCTTGCAAAGCCATGAGGCTTTATTAACAAACGAGAGCAAGCATCTCCAGTGAGGTAAACAGTCCGGCGCGTTTCAAGGCAGGCAGCCTCTTCTTCATGGACACTTTCAAAATGACACAGATGGCTTCAATCTCCTTTTAACCTTGGTAAGGCTCATGCAAAAGCCCGTAGTGGATTTAGTGTAGTACAATGCATGCTGGGATTGAAAACAGTGATTACCTTTGTAGGTTCTGTGTTGTGTCTTTTAAAGCTTTATTTAGCACTTCAGTGTGCCCCCATCTGTTGTGCTTGCTGATTACCTCGCAGGCGCTGTGCTGTTGGCAGTTGCGGTGTAGTTCCTGTACTGCACAGCCTTTCATCTTGCTGAAATGGTGCAGCCTTCCACGGCCGGGCAGCCGTGTTGATTATTTTTATTTCAAGGCCCCAGGGGTTTTGAAGGCGCACTCGACAGCGCTTGCAAAGCCATGAGGCTTTATTAACAAACGAGAGCAAGCATCTCCAGTGAGGTAAACAGTCCGACGCGTTTCAAGGCAGGCAGCCTCTTCTTCATGGACACTTTCAAAACGACACAGATGGCTTCAATCTCCTTTTAACCTTGGTAAGGCTCATGCAAAAGCCCGTAGTGGATTTAGTGTAGTACAATGCATGCTGGGATTGAAAACAGTGATTACCTTTGTAGGTTCTGTGTTGTGTCTTTTAAAGCTTTATTTAGCACTTCAGTGTGCCCCCATCTGTTGTGCTTGCTGATTACCTCGCAGGCGCTGTGCTGTTGGCAGTTGCGGTGTAGTTCCTGTACTGCACAGCCTTTCATCTTGCTGAAATGGTGCAGCCTTCCACGGCCGGGCAGCCGTGTTGATTATTTTTATTTCAATATATATATATATATATAGAGAGAGAGAGAAACAAGCAGGATCTAAGAGGGAGGAAACCAGAATGACAATTGGATACAATGCCTATCACGCAAAAGTGAGAGACTGCATGAACAGACATTGCATCCAGTTAAAGATGATTCAGAACTCAATAGTCTAGTCCCAAGCAGGCCTCTTATTTCTTTTAGAAGAGCAAACATTTTTAATGCAACTGTTGCTAGTAAACAGTCAAGAGGTGATTGAGACTGAGGGTTGGCTAAAGATGAATCCAGGTTTTAACAAGTGTCAGAAATACAAGGCATGTCAGCATGGAGTAAACAAATGGGAAATCCAATTACCTCTGATGAGTAAACCTTGGAAAATTCCATGTTTTTTTAATCGCAGGAGTGACCATGTGGTGTATGTCTTTCAGTGCACCTGCCCAAAGATATACGTAGGTAGCACAATCCACATGGCACATATTAGGATCCTCCAACACCTCAGGGCAGTAAAAAACAAAGATAAAACATATCCGGTAGCCCGACACATTAATGAGAGTTATGAAGACAGCTTGAATGAGCTTGTCTTACTATGTGATAGATTCAGTCCTAAGAAACAGACAAGGGGGAGTTTGTGATACAAAGATCAGGCAACTTGAATCATGGTATTTATTAATGTTTGCCAGTAAGACACCCCGAGGCCTGAACTCAGAAGAAGATATGTATGTCCAGCTCTGAGCAAGAAGTGTATGAGTTTGATCTATCAATAGCTGAATGTCAAAAGACAATGATGTATGAATGTTATCAATGCTTTTAGGAAATGTATAGAATCTATAGACATACTTCACTTAACGTTATTTTGTTTTAAGATCATGCCCCTAATTTTGGCACACTGAAAAGGTATATTAATTTGGCAATGAAATATAATGAGAGTATGTATGACTGAGATTATAGGTCAATTAAAAGAATAATGTTTTTAAATGCACTTGCACATTTAGATGCTGCAATTTCCAGGAAATTGATAACATCATTGAAAGGCAGAAAGTGATGGAAAATATAATAACAACGAGTGTCATGTTTTCAGAAGAATATGATTAAGGCACTTGCACTTTGTAAATAAAGAAATATTGCACAACTGCATTTATACTTGGGGTTCAGTGTCGATATGAGAACAAAAGATATAATGGCACTGGTGCATTAATATTTGAGCCATTTTGCACAAATGCACTTGCACTTTAAGCCCAAAGTATATAAGAAAATGTGGTTAAGGCACTTGCCCTATGAAATGTGAGCAGTGTTGTACAGATGCACTTGCACTTTTAAACCCACAGTCCCTACAATAGTACATCAGTAGAAGGGATTATAGTGAGAATCAAACCACTGTGGGATTATTAAGTATTGCACAAGTGAATTTGCACTTTAATGAGAAATTAACATCTATCAGATCTTGTAAACTCGTCACTCAGGGAGGATATTTTATTCCAACATTTTTGCACTGTATGCCTTGCCTTTACAACATGCACCATGCACTTTATAAGTATGAGGGTTAATGCTTTTTAATTCAAATATGACAATAGCATAACTGCACAGACATTTCTCTTCAGATCTAAAATATTAATTTTACCATTTCACATATGAAAATGGAAGTTGTGTATTAAATAATAATTGTGTATTTGGTAGCGAATAAATAAATGAGGTACATTGCCAAAAACCAAAAACTGGGTGCTGAATTAGGGGGAATTTCTTAGTGCCGCACAGGTAAACAACAACAGTTGGATGATGAAACACATATGGGTTTAATCACAAGGTAGCACAGAATCATTAATTTTCACGACAACACACAAGCATGCGAGTAAATAATACGGAAAAATATAAAAATGGACAAATGGTTGTATACAAAAAGAATAATAAAAAAATTACTTAAACTGATACATTTAAAGTTGTAAGTAAAGGAGGACAATAAATTAGAGAGCATGCGAAAGTGAAAAAAGCACCTGATTTTATTTCATTTTATTTCAGAAAGTGTTGAAACGTGCTAAATACATGCTTGAATTGTGTAACATCCAAGATATTTAAATAACTAACACTATTTGAGAAATCTTGAACTTGTAAGCAGTATGTTGTTTATGGCTATAGAACCATGTGACTGCAACTCCCAACAAAGGGCGTCCAGCAGTGGAGCTCATTGTGTGAGCAAGGCAACGGATCCTGCCAAAACGTGTTAACAGCACATTGAATAAATAAACTTACTTTGAGCTGGAACCATGGTGCCGGTATCTGGCTGTTGCAATTGGAACGCTGGAATCGGTTGTGGATATTTATATATATACATATATATATCCTGGCTCCTGCTTGATTACTGATGCGAGGTGCACTCGAACACTGACAGCGGGCCTCAAGCGTATCCCACATCACAGGTATGCAGGCTTTCCCCTCCCGATATGCTTTCACAGTTCTTCACCATTACGCCGACGCGTTTCGAATTTCCCATTCTTCTTCACAGGCTGATGGTTGAAAGAAAACACGCGAGACCCTTCGCTGTTGTCCCGCATTTCTTTTATTGCGGCCCTCTATGGGCTACTTTGTATAAGATGCGCATTGGATGCTGGTACATGCAGTGTAGGACCTCTTTATTAAAACTGCGTGAATGTTCTGCTGCTTGTATTAAAAACTCACGATTGAGCCTCGGTCGGTTCAAGCCTCCTTAATCCTCTGCCAACATTCCACATACGAGCACTGCTGAATGCATGCCCCCGTGGCCCCCAGGTTGTTGGGGTGGTGCAACCTCGGCAGTCAGAACACCGCCTATAGATCCTGGCTCCTGCTTGATTACTGATGCGAGGTGCACTCGAACACTGACAGCGGGCCTCAAGCGTATCCCACATCACAGGTATGCAGGCTTTCCCCTCCCGATATGCTTTCACAGTTCTTCACGATTACGCCGACGCATTTCGAATTTCCTATTCTTCTTCACAGGCTGATGGTTGAAACAAAACACGCGAGACCCTTCGCTGTTGTCCCGCATTTCTTTTATTGCGCGCCCTCTATGGGCTACTTTGAATAAGATGCGCATTGGATGCTGGTACATGCAGTGTAGGACCTCTTTATTAAAACTGCGTGAATGTTCTGCTGCTTGTATTAAAAGCTCACGATTGAGCCTCGGTCGGTTCAAGCCTCCTTAATCCTCTGCCAACATTCCACATACGAGGACTGCTGAATGCATGCCCCCGTGGCCCCCAGGTTGTCGGGGTGGTGCAACCTCGGCAGTCAGAACACCGCCTATAGATCCTGGCTCCTGCTTGATTACTGATGCGAGGTGCACTCGAACACTGACAGCGGGCCTCAAGCGTATCCCACATCACAGGTATGCAGGCTTTCCCCTCCCGATATGCTTTCACAGTTCTTCACCATTAAGCCAACGCGTTTCGAATTTCCCATTCTTCTTTACAGGCTGATGGTTGAAAGAAAACACGCATGACCCTTCGCTGTTGTCCCGCATTTCTTTTATTGCGTGCCCTCTATGGGCTACTTTGAATAAGATGCGCATTGGATGCTGGTACATGCAGTGTAGGACCTCTTTATTAAAACTGCGTGAATGTTCTGCTGCTTGTATTAAAAGCTCACGATTGAGCCTCGGTCGGTTCAAGCCTCCTTAATCCTCTGCCAACATTCCACATACGAGGACTGCTGAATGCATGCCCCCGTGGCCCCCAGGTTGTCGGGGTGGTATATATATATATATATATCTATTCACTGAAAAAAACATAGGTTTCAGGCACTTTATAGTTAGAAATTAGCATTTAAAAAAACCTTAGAAATTCACTGAAAAACCAATGAAATTCCCTCATTATAGTTAGTTCAGCTAACTATAACTCATGACCCCGCAATGCACTGCTGATGACGTCACATATTACATCACTCATGACATGGTCAGTGACATCATTGATGACATCACTGATGAATGATGGTTTTTTCAGTGAATTTCAAAGGTTTTTTAAATGCTAATTTCTAACTATAACGTTGAACAGGAATTAATTCCCCAATTTAAAATGCACCACATGGCGCGTTTGCACACATGTCACCTCAGGCCCCGCCCACTCCTTCACCTCTGTGAAAACGTGCCCCGTGGCGCGTTTTAAGTTGGCGGATTAAGTCCCCTTGAATCCTGAGGCTCCCTGGGGTCTAACTAGCCCACCAGGTACCTCCAGTAAGCACCACAGAGCTGCGTTGCAGAGAGGTGTAAAAAGGGGAGTGGCCTCAGACCACCTCTCTGCAACGCAGCCCTGTGGCGCTAACTGGAGGTACCTGGTGGGCTAGTTAGCCCCCAGGGACCCTCAGGATTGTAGGGGAATTAATTCCTCAGCTTAAAACGCCACAGGGTGCGTTTGCATAGTGTTGGTGGGAGTGGGTGGGGCCTCCGGCGCAATGCCGGCTTTTAAAAAAATTGTCTGTTATAGAAGGGGGGCTGTGTGGCCTCCCTTCCTTTCCTGTTTTTTTCACCCTGGGGACCCCATCCCCAGGGCCTGACCCCTATTTTTTTTTTTAATTCGGGAAGGGGGCCGCGTGGGCTCCCTCCCGATGCCATTTTCGGCCCCGTGGACACCATCCCCCGGGGCATGGCCACTTTATTTATTTAAAAAATATATATTTTTACAAAGGAGGAAGGGCTGCGTGGCCCCCCTCCTGAGGCTTCTTTTAGCCTCGGGGACCCCATACCCTGGGTCTCTCCCTAATTTTTGGGGGGTTGAGGGGGGCCACTTCTAGCCCCAGGGACCCCATCCCCCAGGGCTGGCCCTCTCCGTTGGGGACCGTGGGGGGAGCCCCAATGCCCTCACGGTCCCAGCCGGCTCTCCGCCTCCTGCGGGAGCCGGCATTGCTTTTCCACATGGGGAGCTGCTGACATGCAGCTCCCCTTCTGGAAAAGCAATGTGGTTTGAATTTTGGAAGAGAGAGCAGGTTTCCTGCTCTCTCTTCAAAAATCCAAACCGGAGTTTACTTTGACAGGACGGGAGCCGCGAGGCTCCCGCCCTGCCACAGTAAAAAAGCAGTGTCCCGGGGGTGGGCACCCCCGGACACTGCAGGAGCCGGCCCTGGGCGGTGGCGGTTCCCAGGGCCATCACTGGCTCCAGGAGGGGGGCCGCGCGCCCCCCAACATTGACAAAGCCCCGGGGGGTGGTGGTCCCTAGGGCTCGGTTGTCCGTCACGGACCCCCACATTTAAATATTAGTGCCCTGGGGAGGTGGCCGTCCCCAGGGCGTGTGGGGGGGGGGCTCAAGCCCCCCACACAGGTACATTTTTTTTTAAATCAAAGAAGCCCCGGGGGTGGTGGTCCCCGGGGCTGGGGGGGCAGTGTGCCCCCGCGATTGTAATTACTTTGAGGCCCAGGGGTGGCAGTTCTCGGGGTTTGGGGGGGCCTTAGAGGCCCCCCAACTTTAAAAAAACAAGCCCCGGGGGGTGGCCTTCCCCGGGTATGCGGGGGGGCCACGTGCCCCCCCAAATATTTATGCAAAGCGGGTGTGGCGGTCCCCGGGGCAGTGTGGGGGGGATTGGGCTCCCCCACACATTTTTCTTTCTGCCCCCGGAACCTGGCCCACCCAGGGGCTTCAATTAAACAAAGCGCAGGAGCCCTGCTTCGTTTTTTTTTATTTTTGCGGCCGGATTCACGAATCCTCTGCGCATCTCAGTGATTAAAAAAAAATGCTTTTTTTGGCACTGGGGGTCCTTGTGGGACCCCCTAACCAGGCCTAGGGGGTCAGCGTGTTTCTACCCTGCCCCCTTTTCTTGTTTTGCGCCTTCGTTTTTCTGTTTTCTTATGCCTCGGTTCTCACAAGATGGCTGCCAACACTTCCTGGTTTGAAGTGTTGACAGCCAATTAGAATGCAGCTCGTGGTTGGGAGGGTGCGCAGATCCACCGTGGCCATAAATATCAAAACTTTTATTTTTTGATTTTCTCAGCAACTACTGAACGGATTTACACCATTTAAAAAAAAAAGGGCCCTTTATGAACCAAGCACTACCTTTTTGCCAAATTTGGTGTAATTCCGTTCAGCAGTTTTGGATGTAACCGTGTCTAAAGTTTCCTATGGGAAATTGAATTTCTGACCTCAATTTTTGATTTTTTCCTCAACTACTGAACGGATTTCCACCATTTAAAAAAAAGGGCACTTTCTGAACCAAGCACTACCTTTTTGCCAAATTTGGTGTAATTCCATTCAGCAGTTCAGGCTGTAGCCATGTCTAAAGTTTCCTATGGGAAATACCATTGAGAAAACACGATTTGGGACCCCTCTTTTTTCTCGGCTCCCGCTCGCTGAATCACCCTGAAACTTTCAAGATAGGAGCTGACCGTAACTGGCCATAAGTTTTGAAAAATTCGCGTAGATTCGTCAACCGGCGCAAAAGTCATTGCGGAAACAAAAAATGAGTTTCCTATGAAAACTAGGTCCTAACTATAACTACCTACTGGCGACCGCCAGTAGGTAATATATATATATATATATATATATATATATATATATATATATAGAGAGAGAGAGAGAGAGAGAGAGAGAGAGAGAAAGAGTGAGCGATAGATAGATAGATAGATAGATAGATAGATAGATAGATAGATAGATAGATAGATAGATAGATAGATAGATAGATAGATAGATAGATAGATAGATAGATAGATAGATAGGTAGATAGATAGATAGATAGATAGATAGATAGATAGATAGATAGATAGATAGATAGATAGATAGATAGATAGATAGATAGATAGATAGATAGATAGATAGATAGATAGATAGATAGATAGATAGATAGATAGATAGATAGATAGATAGATAGATAGATAGATACTGCTTATACAGGAATATAGAAATGATATTACACTCTAGCGTACTCCTACTATACCAACCCTAACCTATGTGCCTAGGATGTAGATGTATGGATTCCCAGTGATAAACCCTTATTTCGCCGCTATCGCCGTATTTTTGATCACCATGGAGATATGCGTTGATAATAATACAATATCTCGGTGATTGAATCCAGCGATAGCCAGCGTTCTGCAGAGTCGCACTAAGCAGGAAATGCGATAATTATCGCATTTCCTTGTTAATATGCCGCTAAAATCTTTATTTCAGCAGCCTGATTTCCGTAATGGAGATGGGGCTGCGTTAAAAAAAATGCTTTCAGATTTGGAAAACTTCAGTGAGTTGGCAATGGTCCTCTGGACTTCTATCCACTGCCTTTGATGCTGCCAACCCAATTTGAAAAGGGGAAGGGCTTTCACTTTTGCCAATGAGCTTCCACCCCAACGTGGAAGATAGTAATTCATCAATAGTTTGCAATCAGAACAGTCAAAAACCATTGCTAATATTGCACTGATTTGATATTTAAAAGGGGCATCCAGAACACGCCCTTTCAAATCACGACTCCTAAAATTGGTTTAATACATGTGAAATAACTTTTTAGTGGATCCAGCCTGAACTGCTTAGTACAGCTAGCCCTAAATGTATACAATAATAATGAAAACACGCACTTGAAATTGGCTTATCAATGCACGTGCTTTTGTGAAGGCAGTCTTGAAAAGTTTCTAAAATGACGCCTTTGAAGCGTCTGAAAGCTCTAATGTAGCGAATTGTGCCCTCATTTCAATTCCATGAGCTCTAAAATATTCCAGTTGCTGAAACCCTATTAAAAAGCGATTCTTTGCTTTTTTATATTATAACATCTGAGCAGCAGCACTATGGTGTGACTGCCGTGGGCCCTCAAATGCTAATCCGCGGGCAACAATCACTCTGAAAAACGATAATACAAAGAATCTTATGGAACGTGTTCTACTTTCTGCCTTTTAAACATTCCCAGCTTTCACGAAGAGGTCTGTGGTACTTAAAGTGCAAATGAGACACATTTCAAAAAATTATAAATAGATCAAAGTGCTGCTCTTCAGAAGTGACAGGTGGGGCCACTTTGCATTTCAAATGACGCAATTATCATGTTTAAATGCTCTAAGAAATGAAGAAAACAACAAGTCGAATTCATCGTAAAACTATGGCGAATTGTGCGAAACAACTGCTAATAATAAAGGGGCATATCAGCAAGGTGAGGCAATAGAATTATCGCCGCTTTTGCGGCCGTTTACGGCCGAAAAGCGGCGATAATTATATCACCAAGGGGCATATCAACAACAACCGGCGATAATTATCGCTCAGCGCTCTTAGCGTGAGGATAATTATCACCGGCTAGCGTGAATTTTTATCGCTGAGATAGCGTGCTATTAGCAACGCTTATCTCAATAGCGATAAAAATCTACACGCTAACAGGCTAACGTGAGATTATCGCTGGAAACCCAGCGATAACCACACGTTCCCTTGTTGATAGGGACAGGCAAACTTAGCCATGATATCCTCCTTCCATAGGATATCATGGCTAAGTCTGAAAATTAGCAGACGTAAAAAAGCAGCGTTAACCGCGGTTAGCGCTGCTTTTTTTGTCTCTAACAGGGTTAGCGACATTCTTGATAATAGGAGAAATGTCGCTTTGCGACATTTCTCCTATTATTTACTCTGGAACGCCCCCTTTGCATCTCATTAGAGATGCAAGGGGAAGCGTAGAGTAAAAGGGTGCTAACATGCAAATTTGCGTGTTAGCACCCTGTTGTTGATAGGGCGCTAGTTTTATCTCTGCTTTTTTGGCTTTTAAAGCCAAAAAAGCAGAGCTAAAGCCCTTGTTGATATGCCCCCATATTAGCAAGCTCATGCTAACCCGTAAAACCTTGCGTTAGCGCAGGAATTCCTAACGCCCAGCTTTGCATCTCTAATGAGATGCAAAGTGGGCGTTCCTGACCTGACATGACAGGAAAAATGTCGCTAAGCGACATTTCTCCTATCATCAAGCCCCACGCCATGAAGCATAGCGGCAAGAAAAGTAGCGATAACCCCTGTTATCGCTACTTTCCTTACGCCTGCTTCAGGACTGACTTAGCCATGATATCCTATGGAAGGTGGATATCATGGCTAAGTTTGTGAGTCCCTATCATCAAGCTAACGCCACATTGCGTGAGATTATCGCTGGGTTTCCAGCGATAATCTCACGTTAGGCAGTTAGCGTGAGGATTTTTATCGCTTTTGAGATGAGCATTGCTAATAGCACGCTATCTCAACAATACAAATCCACGCTAGCCGGCGATAATTACCCTAGCGCTAAGTGCGCTTAGTGATAATTATCACCGGTTGTTGCTGATATGCCCCAAAGGAGCATATTATCAAGAACAACGTTAAAAATGATCGCCTTTTTAGCGGCAGAAAACTGCCGCTAAAGCGACGATAATGGGCTTGATAATATACTCTGGAGAATTCCCATAGAAGCCCATGTTCTGGTGTGAAACTGGGCTTCTATGGGAATTCTCCAGGGCATATTATCAAGCCCATTATCTCTGCTTTAGCGGCAGTTTTCTGCCGCTAAACCGGCGATAATTTTAACGCGGTCCTTGATAATATGCCCCAGGCGATAAAGTTATCGCCGCTTTAGCGGCAGAAAACTGCTGCTAAAACGGCGATAATGGGCTTGATAATATGCTCTATGGAATTCCAATTGAAGCCCATGTTAGATGTGAAGGACATCTAACATGGCTTCAATTGGAATTCCATAGAGCATATTATCAAGCCCATTATCGCCGTTTTAGCGGCATTTTCTGCCGCTAAAGCGGCGATAATTTTATCGCCTGGCTTGATAATATGCCCCAGAGATGTTAAAAGAGTCATTGTGAAAGAAGAATTGCTTAGGTTTCAATACTATGTCCAAAATTAAAATTCAGAGTATGCATCCCTTTTGCTCAAGGTAGCGAAGCCTCGGCCTGTAAACTCAATTAAACACATGCGAGCTTTCACAAACACTAAATGACCTCGGGAACTAATATGATTTAAAACATGGGCCCAGATAGACTGCCTTTCTGGCCAGGGTAGGAAAGCTGCGGCACAGTTTCTCAGAGCATCCTTTCGTATTAGCTTCAAAGATTCCCAATAGACACTTGAAGGATGCTTACGATTTCTGCTTACAGTATCTTAATTAAGCACGCACGTTAAGAAGCAAAAAGAAACGCCCGACTTCAAAGTGATTGTCCGTGTGAAGCCGCGAATGATACTTACAGCGCTGCGAGCTTAGAGGCTTATGATGAAAAAACACAGAGGTCTAGAACAGAGGCTTAACTCCGGTCCGCAGAAAGCTCTGACGTTTAAAATGAGCCGTGGACGTCCACCATGTCAAGGGATACACCACTGAAGTGCAAATATGAGATGTCGCCTGCCTCACGGTCTTCCGGAGCTGTCTGTTTAACCTGCTGACCGAAGTCAGCTCAACCGGAAAGCCGTGGCATTCGTCTGCTTTGCCATCGGCCATTTAGTCGTGTCATGCGACGGGAGCAGCAACAAAACTAGATAAATCAGAAATGGTTTGTAGGCAGTCAGGGCTCAAGCCCTAAACAAGCATTTGCAATGCAATAGGTCTTGCATTCACCAAATTTGAGCTATTGCCATTGTGAATGACAATGCCTTTTGGGTTTTGAAACTTAATTGAAAGGCATTGTTATAGACAAAAGTAATAGCTTAAACTCTCACAGATGCAAGACCTATTGCATTGCATTAAAGGGCCTTCTCGACCGCGTGTTAGATTGTAAATGTCAGACAAAGAGACCGGCCTGTGAGGTGTTCAAAGTAGTGATAAATAGTGCAGTGAAGAAGATGTGTAAGTTTTGTAAATTACACAGACACCAAGTGTGAAGTGCGACTTACATATGATCCGAGCTATAAACACTAGCAAAGCGCTCCAACACCTTTCGCTCTGTGATTATTCTATCACGGCTCAGGAGGACGAGCAGGACAGGGGTTGCTATTTCCTGCCCTCTTCTAATTTGAGTGTATAGTATGGCATTGAGTAATGTCATTGCTATCTTTGGCCTAATAAAAAACACACCAGCTTAGTGATGGGGTATTGGTGGTGGTATTGGTATTGGTGGTATTGGTGGTGGGGGTAGTATTGGTGGTGGTGGTGACTCAGACCCCAGGCTTACTGTGATAGATGCTGGACTCACACGCTATTTTAAACAAGGACTAGATTCTTTTTACTCTCGTTCTCTCTCTTCTTTAAGTGATAAGCACTATAGGAACTATGGACAATGCACCAGTGAGAGAGTTTTATAAATTGGGGTGTTGGATGCTTTTACCTACAGGAATCAGGGTTTTTCTTATCAGATTTGAAACATTGTAACATTATCTACAGTGCTTGCAAAGGTTTTTAACCATTCAAGCAATAAAGTATTTCTCACGCTGGTGGTGGTGGTAGTGTTGATGGTGGTGGTATTGGTGGTAGTGGTATTGGTGGTGGTGGATTGGGGTGGTGGAGGTGGTGGTATTGATGGTGGTGGTGATATTAGTGGTGGTAGTATTGGTAGAAATTGTGTTGGTATTGCTGGTGGTGGTATTGGTAGTGATGGTACTGGTGGTGTTACTGGAGGTGGTATTGGTGGTGGTGGTGGTGGTAGTGGTATTGTTGGTGGCATTGGTGGTGGTGGTATTGGTGGTGGTGGTATTGGTGGTGATATTGGGGGTGGTGGTATTGGTGGAGTTGGTGGTATTGATGGTGGTGGTATTGGTGGTGGTGGTATTGGTGGTGGTGGTATTGATGATTTGTGGTATTGGTGGTGGTGGTGGAATAAGTGGTGGAATTGGTATTGGTAGTGGTGGTACTGGTGATTGTATTGGTGGTGGTGGTAGTGTTGATGGTGGTGGTATTGGTGGTGGTGGTAATGGTGGTTGGTGATTGGTGGTGGTGTAGGTGGTGGTATTGATGGTGATGGTATTAGTGGTGGTGGTATTGGTAGTATTGGTGTTAATATTGGTGGTGGTTGTATTGGTGGTGGTGGTACTGGTGGTGGTGGTATTAGTGGTGTTGGTGGTACTGTGGTGGTGGTGGTATTGGTCGTGGTGGATGGTATTGGTGGTGGTATTGGTGGTGGTGGTTGTATTGGTGGTAGTGGTAGTGTTGGTGGTGGTGGTATTCGTGGTGGTGGAATTGTTGTGGGTGATAGGTGGCGATGGAGGTGGTGGTATTGATGGTGATGGTATTAGTTGTGGTGGTGGTATTGGTGGAATTGGTGTTAGTCTTGGTGGTGGTGGTATTGGTGGTGGTGGTGGTACTGGTGGTGGTGGTATTGGTGGCGGTTGTGGTATTGGTGGTGGTGGTATTGGTGGTGGTGTGTAGGTATTGGCAGTGGTGGTGTGATTGGTGGTGGTGGTATTGGTGGTGGTGATATTGGTGGAGGTATTGGTGGCGGTATTGGTGGTGGTAGTGGTATTGGTGATGGTATTGGTGATGATGGAATTGGTAATGGTGGTGTTGGTGGTGATATTGTTGGTGGTGGTATTGGGGGAGTTGGTGGTATTGATTGTGGTGGTATTGGTGGTGGTAGTAGTGGTATTGGTGGTAGTGTTGGTGGTGGTATTCGTGGTGGTGGTATTGGTGGTGATATTGGTGGTGTCATTGGTGGAGGAGGTGGTATTTGTGGTGGTGGAGGTGATGGTGGTATTGGTGGTGGTATTGGTGGTGGTGGTTGTGGTGGTGGTTAGGGGTGGGCGGAATTTGCATAGTCGCGCTACGCTGAGCTCTGCAACACGGTAAAAAATCTCCGCGAGCATGCAGAAATTCCACGAACACGAGGAATTGCTTGTTTGCGATGCTTTTTTCCTGTTCACGAACGCTGTATGCGTGCTCGGGGGAAATAGCTCGCGAACACGCATTTTGAGATCGCGAACAAGCAAAAAATTCCGCGAAGCCGCGGAACTCAGAATTTTGGGCAGTTCCGTGTTCTCCGCGGAACGCAAAATTACCCTAGTTCCGCAAATTCCGTGAGCGGAACAGAATTTACCGCCCAGGCCTAGTGGTGGTGCCATTGGTGCTGGTATTGGTGGTGGTATTTGTGGATGTGGTGGTGGTATTGGAGGTGGTGGTGGTGGTATTGATTGGTGGTAGTGGTAATGGTGGTGGGGTATTGGTGTTTTTTGTGGTATTGGTGGTATTGATAGTATTGGTGGTGGTATTGGTGGTTGTACTGGCAATGGTATTGATGGTGGTGGCATTGGAGGTGGTATTGGTATTGGTGGTGGTGGGGGTAGTATTGGTGGGGGGGTAGTGTTGGTGGTGGTGGTATTGGTGGTGGTGGATTGTGGTGGAGGTGATGGTTTTAGTGGTGGTGGTATTGGTGGTGGTATTGGTGGTGGTGGTATTGGTAGTGGTGGTACTGGTGGTGATATTGGTGGTGATATTGGTGGTGGTAAGTTGTATTGGTGACGATGGTATTGGTGGTGGTGGTGTTGGTATTGGTGGTGGTAGTAGTGGTATTGGTGGTAGTGGTGGTGGTATTGATGGTGGTGGTGGAATTGGTGGTGGTGTTGGTAGTGGTGGTACTGGTGGTGATGGTTGTATAGGTGGTTTTGGTAGTGTTGGTGGTGGTGGTATTGGTGGAGGTGGTATTGGTGGTACTGGTGGTGGTAGTATTGGTGGTGATGGTATTGGTGGTGGTGGTGGTATTGGTATTGGTGGTGGTGGTACTGGTGGTGGCATTGGTATTGTTGGTGGTGGTATTGGTAGTATTGGTGGTGGTGGTGGTGGTTGTGGTGGTAGTGCCATTGGTGGTGGTATTGGTTGCCGTGGTGGTATTGATGGTGGTGGTGGCATTGGTTGTGGTATTGGTGGTGGTGGTGGTATTCATTGGTGGTTTTGGTGGTATTGGTGGTGGTGGTGGTATTGGTGGTGGTGGTATTGGTGGTGGTCGTGGTGGTATTGGTAGTTGCATTGGCTATGGTATTGGTGGTGGTGGTATTGGTGGTGGTATTGGTGGTGGGGGTAGTATTGGTGGTGGTGGTGACTCAGACCCCCGGCTTGCTGTAATAGCTGCTTGACTCACACGCTATTTTAAACAAGGACTAGATTTTTTTTCTCTCTTTCTCTCTCTTCTTTAGGTGATTAGCACTATAGGAACTATGGACAGTCGTATTGGTGGCATTGATGGTGGTGGTATTGGTGGTGGTGGTATTAATGGTGGTTGTTGTATTGGTGGTGGTGGTAGTATTGGTGGTGGTGGTAGTATTGGTGGTGGTGGTGGTATTGGTGGTGATGGTGGTATTGGTGAATGTGATGGTATTGGTGGTGGTAGTGGTATTGGTGGTGGTGATGGTATTGGTGGTGGTATTGGTATTGGTGGTGGTGGTATTGGTGGTAATGGTTTTATTAATGGTGGTGGTAGTGTTGGTGATGGTGGAATTAATGGAGGGTGATTGGTGGTGGTGGAGGTGGTGGTATTGATGGTGATAGTATTAGTGGTGGTGGTGGTATTGGTGGTATTGGTGTTAGTATTGGTGGTGGTGGTATTGGTGGTGGTGGTGGTATTGGTGGTGATGGTGATGGTGTTGGTATTGGCAGTGGTGGGGGTATTGGTAGTGGTGGTATTGGTGGTGGTGATATTGGTGGAGGTGGTGGTATTGGTGGAGGTGGTGGTGGTGGTAGTGGTATTGGGGTTGATATTGGTGGTATTGGTGGTGGTATTCATTGTAGTGGTATTGGTGGTGGTCGTATTGGTGGAGGTGGTGGTATGGATGATGGTGGTGGTAGTGTTGGTGGTGGTGGTGGTAGTATTATTGGTGGTGGATTGGGGTGGTGGAGGTGGTAGTATTGATGGTGGTGGTGGTGGTATTAGTGGTGGTGGTATTGGTAGAATTGGTGTTGGTATTGGTGGTGGTGGTGGTATTGGTAGTGGTGGTACTGGTGGTGGTATTGGTGGTGGTATTGGTGGTGGTGGTGGTAGTGGTATTGGTGGTGGTATTGGTGGTGGCGGTATTGGTGGTGGTGGTGTTGGTATTGGCGGTGGTATTGGTGGTGATATTGGGGGTAGTGGTATTGGAGGAGCTGGTGGTATTGATGGTGGTGGTATTGGTGGTGGTGGTGGTAATGGTATTGGGGTGGTGGTATTGATGAATGGTGGTATTGGCGGTGGTGGTGGAATTGGTGATGGTATTGTTATTGGTAGTGGTGGTACTGGTGGTTGTGGTGGTGGGTGATTGGTGGTGAGTGAGGTGGTGATATTGATGGTGATGGTATTACTGGTAGTGGTGGTGGTATTGGTGGTATTGGTGTTAGTATTGGTGGTGGTGGTATTGGTGGTGTTGGTACTGGTGGTGGTGGTGTTGTTGGTGGTATTGGTGATGGTGATGGTATTGGTGGTAGTGGTGGTATTGATGGTGGTTGTGGTGGTGGTGCCATTGGTGCTGGTATTGGTGGTGGTATTGGTATTGGTGGTGGTGGTAGTGGTGGTGGGGATAGTATTGGTGGTGGGGGTAGTGTTGGAGGTGGTGGTATTGGTGGTATTGATGGCAGTATTAGAGGTGGAATTGGTGGTGGTATTAGCGTTGGTGGTTGTATTGGTGGTGGTGGTAGTATTGGTGGTGGTGGTATTGGTGGTGGTGGTACTGGTGGTGGTGGTATTGTTTGTATTGATGGCAGTATTGGAGGTGGAATTGGTGGTGGTATTAGCGGTGGTGGTTGTATTGGTGGTGGTGGTAGTATTGGTGGTGGTGGTATTGGTGGTGGTGGTACTGGTGGTGGTGGTATTGTTGGTGGTATTGGTGATGGTGATGGTATTGGTGGTGGTAGTGGTATTGGTGGTGGTATTGGTATTGGTATTGCTATTGGTGGTAGTGGTTGTATTTGTGGTGGTGGCAGTGTTGGTGGTGGTGTTGGTGTTGGTGAAAATAATTGTGGGTGATGAGGGTGGTGGAGGTGGTGGTGATGGTGATGGTATTAGTGGTGGTGGTGTTGATGTTAGTATTGGTGGTGGTGGTATTGGTGGTGGTGATACTGGTGGTGTTAATATTGGTGGTAGTGGTGTTGGTATTGGCAGTGGTGGTGGTATTGGTGGTGGTGGTATTGGTGGTGGTAGTGGTATTGGTTGTATTGATGGTGGTGGTATTGGTGGTGGTGGTGGAATTGGTGGTGGTGTTGGTGGTGGTATTGGTGGTGGTGGTATTAGTGGTGGTGTTTGTATTGGTGGTGGTAGTATTGGTGGTGGTGGTATTGGTGGTGGTGGTACTGGTGGTGGTGGTATTGGTGGTGTTGGTGGTATTGGTGATGGGGATGGTATTGGTGGTGGTAGTGGTGGTATTGGTGGTGGTATTGGTATTGGTGGTGGTATTGTTGGTAGTGGTTGTATTGTTGGTGGTGCTAGTGGTGGTGGTGGTGGTGTTTGCCGAATTAATGGTGGGTTATTGGTGGTGGTGGAGGAGGCGGTATTAATGGTGATGGTATTAGTGGTGGTGGTGGTGGTACTGGTGGTATTGGTGTTAGTATTCGTGGTGGTGGTATTGCTGGTGGTGATACTGGTGGTGGTGGTATTGGTGGTGGTGGTATTGGTGGTGGTGATATTGGTGGAGGTGGTGGTATTGGGGGTGATATTGGTGGTATTGGTGATCGTATTGGTAGTGGTGGTATTGGTGGAGGTGATGGAATAGATGTGGTGGTGGTAGTGTTGGTGGTATTGGAGGTGGTCGCATTGGTGGTGGTGGTATTGGTAGTGGTGGTACTGGTGGTGATATTGGTATTGGTGGCGGTGGTGGTAGAGGTATTGGTGGTGGAATTGGTGGTGGTGGAATTGGTGGTGGTGGTGGTGTTGGTATTGGTGGTGGTGGTGGTATTGGTGGTGACATTAGGGGTGGTTGTATTGGAGGAGTTGGTAGTATTGATGGTGGCGGTATTGGTGGTGGTGGTAATGGTATTTGTGGGGTTGGTGGTATTGATGGTGGTATTGGTGGTGGTGGTGGAATTGGTGGTGGTATTGGTATTGGCAGTGGTGGTACTGGTGGAGGTGGTTGTATTGGTGATGGTGGTGGTAGTGTTGGTGGCATTGGTGGTGGTGGGTCATTGGTGGTGAGGGAGGTGGTGATATTGATGGTGAGGGTATTGGTGGTGGTGGTATTGGTGGTGGTGGTACTGTTGGTGGTGGTATTGGTGGTGTTGGTGGTATTGGTGATGGTATTGGTGGTGGTATTGGTGGTGGTATTGGTATTGGTGGTGGTGGTATTGGTGGTGGTCGTTGTATTGGTGGTAGTGGTAGTTTTGGTGGTGGATTTGGTGGTGGGTGATTGGTGGTGGTGGAGGTGGATGTGGTGGTATTAATAGTGGTGGTATTGGTGTTAGTCTTGGTGGTGGTGGTATTGGTAGTGGTGGTTGTATTGTTGGTGGTATTAGTGATGGTGCTATTGGTGGTGGTATTGGTGGGGGTGGTATTGTTATTGTTGGTGGTGGTATTGGTGGCATTGGTGGTGGTGGTATTGGTGGTGTTATTGGTACTGGTAGTGTTATTGCTGGTGGAGGTGGTATGTATGGTGGTGATGGTGGTGTTGGTGGTGGTGGTATTGGTGGTGTTGACGGTGGTATTGGTGGTTGTATTGGCAATGGTATTGGTGGTGGTATTGGTGGTGTTGGAATTGGTGGTGGTATTGGTGGTGGTGGTATTGGTGGTGGGGGTAGTGTTGGAGGTGGTGGTATTGGTGGTGGTGGTATTGGCGGTGGTGGATTGGGGGTGGTGGAGGTGGTGGTATTGATGGTGGTGGTGGTATTAGTGGTGGTGGTATTGGTGTTGGTATTGGTGGTGGTGGTATTGGTAGTGGTGGTACTGGTGGTGTTGGTGGTGGTAGTGGTATTGGTGGTGGTATTGGTGATGGTGGTATTGGTGGTGTTGGTATTGGCGGTGGTGGTGGTAGTGGTGGTGATATTGGTGGTGGTGGTATTGGTGGAGTTGGTGGTATTGATGCTGGTGGTATTGGTGGTGGTGGTTGTAGTAGTGGTATTGGCGGTAGTGGTGGTGGTATTGGTGGGTTGTGGTAGAATTGGTGGTGGAATTGGTGGTAGTATTGGTAGTGGAGGTACTGGTGGTGGTGGTTGTATTGGTGGTGGTGGTAGTGTTGGTGGTGGTATTGGTGGTGGTGGTATTGGTGGTGGGTGATTGGTGGTGGTGAAAGATATTTCTCCTGGTTACACCTCACCTCGGAGATGTAGCATTTTTACACATTCCCAGGTTTACCTGCAATGATAAATTGGAAATGCGCCAAAATCCATAGGTGGATGCTTGGGAACGCCCACAGTCCACGCTTTGAACATCTCTCTGGGCAGAATAACGCAATACAGTGATTTGTGCTGCGTTGCATTACTCTAGATTTATCAAACCATGGAAGGCCATTAAAAGTGATCTTGCTTGACTTGATAAATAGTAGCTTTGTGGCCGTTGCACCCCATTGTGTTTTTCAAGGGTG
This sequence comes from Triturus cristatus, assembly GCF_964204655.1. Lineage (NCBI taxonomy): Eukaryota > Metazoa > Chordata > Amphibia > Caudata > Salamandridae > Triturus > Triturus cristatus. The sequence goes on from NC_140588.1 coordinate 255,090,743, forward strand.
ACTCAATGGCTTGATAACTCTGTCCATCACATGGTGAGCTGGAAACCCTTTAATAAAATAGATTTCTAGTTCAGGTGTGAAAACTTCGCTGGGCTGCATGAATGGTAGCTCCAGATTAGTCCATTCTTGCTGTGTGTGGGGGGGGAGGAGGAGGTTTCCAAAGCCCCACGTGCTGGGTCTCTGTCTCTCTGCTTAGGCTACGCCCCATTCATCTGGCAAAAATAAGCACATTACACCAAATTGCCAGGTTCTGCCCTGCTGCTTGCATGGCATGTAGGGGCATATTTACAAGCCTCTATCACCACAGGAACATCACTTTTTATGAGCCTTTTTTCTCTTTTTAACAGCCTTTCTTATCTTCTGAGGTCCTGAAGAAAGCCACCCTGACCTATCTGGGCAAACCACAGGGCTGAAACATATCTACCTTTTTATGGACATTCAGTGCGGTAGACCAATAAAAGGTACTCCTACGCACAACACTGTTTTTAAATAATCTCGAACCTAGACCGATTAAAAATACTATCTAGGTATACGAGTTTTTAGCACCACATTTAAAAATTTACTTCACTAGAGCACTTCAATGTCCTTTATCGTTGATCACTACTGCAATAACCAGTGGTTCACCTCCGGATGGGGGTAGCATACAACTACAAAGAAACCCAATGATGATGCTGTCACGTTTAAAAAAAAAAATGAGGCGGAGAACGACCTTACAACTTGAGTACGTGAATGAGGGGTTTTTATTGATAAAATACACAAATGTTGCAAACCCTGGTTACTCAGGTCAAGCAAATGCTGTGTTCACCCACTCAAATTCCATAAAGTTACACAAAATTCCTATCCTGAGTTTAGGACGGCGTGAGAGGTGCATACTGTGCAATGAATACCCTAATTCCAGTAAGCTCCCTATTCAGATAGTCTTTCAATTGTAAATACACTACTTGCCTTACTAACACCAGTATTAGTCACTCTGCCCTGAAAATATCAAAATTTGTCTCCTCAAACACTCCTGGGCTTGTCCATAAACTCAGTCAGTGTTTGTAACCAGTGTGTTTCCCATCACAGTTTCTGATCTGGTTTCTATCTCCTCCCGACTCATCACTGATAAGCATTCTTCCCTACTCAGTGCTAGAACGTTTGCCAATATGCTGGGCACAATATTTGTTGTAACTTGAATTGTATTGTGTTTTGCACTCCAGGCGGAATTTATCTTAATCTGCCTCAGCAGTGTGAGGATGAAGGCCTAGCTCTTTTATTTAAAAACACTAAGGGGCCGATTCGGATCCTGGAGAAACCGGGTACGAACCGTCGGTCGGAGCGTTTTCTCCGTCCGACTCATACCCGGGAAATAAACATTACAAACATGCAAGTACGATTCGTACGGAAACACCATTTCCGTACGAGTCGTAAAAAACACCGACCGACGAAAATATACATACCAATGTGATCCGGGAATGCTCTGACGTGACGTCGGGACGCATGCAGCCTGCGGGTCACGAACCAGGAAGTACGATCCGCACCGACGTCACCCCGCACGGATTATATTTCCCGGCTGCCAAAAACTGCCGGGAAACCAGGACGACGCGCACAAGGAGCACCTGTACGCGACGGACAGCCATGGACCCGAACCTACGTGTCATCCCAGCCCTCATAGCAGTCCACCTGCTCTACAGGCACCGACGCAGACGCCGCTGAAGGTCAGAACATCACCCAGGGTCAAAGGGGGGGGCAGGGGCAGGACACATAACCCCCACACAAGTCACAAATCACACATGCCCTGGACATACCTGACCTGCCGGACCTGGTCACCTCGAGGGGGTGGGGGCGTGTCCAGCAACGCAAGCGTCCGCCACAATGGAAGTGGATGTTGACGCGAACCGGCAACACAACTATACCGGTACGTGCCGTACCCAGGCCTTAAGAGCATGGGTACGGGCCGTACCACGCCCACCACTACGCCACCCCGACAATGGCAGTACAGCCCGTACCCACGTTCGAATGGCCTGGGTACGGGCCGTACCAGCATTGTTGGGGTGATGTGGGGGTACACGTGGTACGACCCATACCCACGCTCTGAAGGGCTGGGGACGGTGCGTACCCCTACGGCACCCCATTGGGGGTCTGCACCGTACCCAGGCCCTCAGAGCGTTGGTACGGGTCGTACCACGCGTACCCCCACATCACCCCAACAATGCTGGTACGGCCCGTACCCAGGCCATTCGAACGTGGGTATGGGCCATACCGCCATTGTCGGGGTGACGTAGTGGTGGCTGTGGTACGGCCCGTACCCACGCTCCTAAGGCCTGGGGACGGTACGTACCCAGCCCTGCAAACCGTGGGTACAGGAATGTACGGAGAATACCCCCACCCGTGTATGAATGGAGAGTACCCCCACCCGTGTATGCATGCAGCGTACCAACTCCCCACCCGTGTATGTACGGACCGTACCCCCACCCCACCAGTGTATGTACGGACCGTACCCCCACCCCACCAGTGTATGTACGGACCGTATCCCCACCCGTGTATGAATGGAGCGTACCCCCACCCCACCAGTGTATGTACGGAGCGTACCCCCACCCATGTATGAATGGAGCATACCCCCACCCCACCAGTGTATGTACGGAGCGTACCCCCACCCGTGTATGAATGGAGCGTACCCCCACCCCACCAGTGTATGTACGGAGCGTACCCCCACCCGTGTATGAATGGAGCATACCCCCACCCGTGTATGAATGGAGTGTACCCCACCCCACCAGTGTATGTACGGACCGTACCCCCACCCCACCAGTGCATGTACGGAGCGTACCCCCACCCGTGTATGAATGGAGCATACCCCCACCCCACCAGTGTATGTACGGAGCGTACCCCCACCCGTGTATGAATGGAGCGTACCACCACCCGTGTATGAATGGAGCGTACCACCCCCCCAACCGGTATATGTACGGACCGTACCCCCACCCCACCAGTGCATGTACGGAACGTACCCCCACCCGTGTATGAATGGAGCGTACCCCCACCCCACCAGTGTATGTTCGGAGCGTACCCCCACCCGTGTATGAATGGAGCGTACCCCACCCGTGTATGAATGGAGCGTACCCCCACCCCACCAGTGTATGTACGGAGCGTACCCCCACCCGTGTGTGAATGGAGCGTACCCCCACCCCACCAGTGTATGTACGGAGCGTACCCCCACCCGTGTATGAATGGAGCGTACCCCCACCCCACCAGTGTATGTACAGAGCGTACCCCCACCCGTGTATGAATGGAGCGTACCCCCACCCGTGTATGAATGGAGCATACCCCCACCCCACCAGTGTATGTACGGACCGTACCCCCACCCCACCAGTGCATGTACAGAGCGTACCCCCACCCGTGTATGAATGGAGCGTACCCCCACCCCACCAGTGTATGTACAGTGCGTACCCCACCCTTGTATGAATGGAGCGTACCCCCACCCGTGTATGAATGGAGCCTACCCCCACCCCACCAGTGTATGTTCGGACCGTACCCCCACCCCACCAGTGCATGTACGGAGCATACCCCCACCCGTGTATGAATGGAGCGTACCCCCACCCCACCAGTGTACGTACGGAGCGTACCCCCACCCGTGTATGAATGGAGCGTACCCCCACCCGTGTATGAATGGAGCGTACCCCCACCCCATCAGTGTATGTACGGACCATACCCCCACCCCACCAGTGTATGTACGGAGCGTACCCTACCCGTGTATGAATGGAGCGTACCCCCACCCCACCAGTGTATGTACGGAGCGTACCCCCACCGTGTATGAATGGAGCGTACCCCCACCCATGTATGAATGGAGCGTACCCCCACCCCACCAGTGTATGTACGGACCGTACCCCCACCCCACCAGTGTATGTACGGAGCATACCCACACCCGTGTATGAATGGAGCGTACCCCCACCCGTGTATGCATGCAGCGTACCAACTCCCCACCCGTGTATGTACGGACCATACCCCCACCCCACCAGTGTATGTATGGACCGTACCCACAGCGGTGTATGAATGGAGCGTACCCACACCCGTGTATGTCCCGACCGTACATGCCCAGACATAGGAGGGGTGTGTGCCTATCACTCCCAGCAGTGCCCAGACATAGGAGGGGTGGGTGCAGAGTCCTCCCAGCAGTGCCCAGACATAGGAGGGGTGGGCGCAGAGTCCTCCCAGCAGTGCCCAGACACAGGAGGGGTGGGTGCAGTTCCTCCCAGCAGTGCCCATACACAGGAGGGGTGTGCAGAGTCCTCCCAGCAGTGCCCAGACACAGGAGGGGTGTGTGCAGAGTCCTCCCAGCAGTGCCCAGACACAGGAGGGGTGGGTGCAGAGTCCTCCCAGCAGTGTTTAGACACAGGAGGGGTGTGTGCAGAGTCCTCCCAGCAGTGCCCAGACACAGGAGGGGTGTGTGCACAGTCCTCCCAGCAGTGCCCAGACACAGGAGGGGTGTGTGCAGAGTCCTCCCAGCAGTGCCCAGACACAGGAGGGGTGGGTGCAGAGTCCCCACAGCTGTGCCCATGGAAAGAAAAGGGGTTGAGTACACCCAGATACAATGCCCAAAATTGTCAGTCAGGTGCTCAAAGACCCAGCAGAACACGAAACACATGTGTGCGAGGCTGGGAGTACACACATGCATACTGCGGAAAAGGGAACATGTACACATGAAGTCCTGTCAATATACTCCAGTCACAAGTACAGTGACCCCCAAGGATGACACAAATGATGCAGGTGGAGACCTTGGTCAGCATGCATGGCCAAAGTTGAAGGGGTCCGTCACACACCCAGCAAATGTAGACACAGCACTGCACAAATGTCTTCACAACACCCTGCAGAGAAGATGTCAGGGTCCACAGAGGAAGGTACACACCTTGGGACAATGTCACCATGCAGTAACAGCTAACATGAGCAAAGTTTGATAGCAAATACCGTGTGATGGCACACAGATAACAGGGTCCACCCCACGAACAGCACACTACAACATATCCCAGACACCTAACACACTATCGCCACCCCAAATCATGGAGCAGCACCACCAACAGCAATGCCAGAAAAGCAGTAGTGTGCCAAGGAAAATAAAATAGCTTTATTCAGCAATGATGTAAAATGAATTGTACGAAGAGTTCAAAATGCACAAGTCCCATAGGGCAGTCCATAGTTCCAATCCAGGTGGGGGACACATTGGGATGCGTGTCCCCTAGCTTGCCTGCACAGTTCAGACAACCTTGTCATCCACAGGGGGGGCATCATGTGGGGGGGAAGGACCAGGCACCGCAGGTACAGGAGGGGCAAGGGTAGGTGTTGTGGGTGCAGGGACGGATGACTCCAACACAGGGGGTGGGGCTGCGCCAAAGGTGGATTCGAGCACGGCGCTGCACACTACTGCCAGGTCGCCCAGCGTCTCCCCTGCACCCGAAGGAAACACAGGCCCCAAGGAGGGGGGGGGTCGCAGGGATGGGTCGCAGCGCTGCCTGGGGAGGGTGGGGACAGGGGGGGGAATCAACCACCCTGACCGGGGACTCCTTTGACCGCTTGCGGGGTGGTGTCACTGTGGGGCTCAGGGACAGAGCGGCCATGAAGGAGTCTTTGGTGGAATCCTGGCCAGGAGAGCTGAGGGGAGTGGATTTGGAGGGTGGTGGTCGTGAGGAATGTGGACTCCCACTCTGGCTGCGTGTCTTCCGTTTCCCCCCCGACCCAGTGGGTGTGCCTACTTCACCCTGTGTGTGCGTTCCAGGAGGTGTGCGCTTTGCCTTCCCTGGTGGTGTGTTGCCTGTGTCTGGTGGGGTGCGTGCATGGCTACGTCTGGGTGTGCTGTGGACAGGCATGGGAGTGGGAAGTGTGGATGCTGCAGGGGTAAGGGGGGGACGTAGCACTGCAGGAGAGCCAATGCTGCAGTCAGTGTTGAGTCTATGGACCTCAGCAAGTTGCGTTGGTCAGACTGCGCAGCTGAAATGCCCTCCATGTATGCCTCCATATGGTTGATCACTTGGCTGTGGCCATGGAGGACATTAAGCATCGCAGTCTGACCAACCTGCAACTGCCGCAGGATGTCCACAGACTCGGCATTGGTGGCAGCAGTGGAGACAGGGGCAGGGGGTGCGGTGCCTGGCAAGAAGGAGACACGTGGTGACCTAGCACGGCGGGAAGGGACACGAGCAAGTGGGAGGCCGGTGAGCGGAATGGAGGGGGCAGGTAGCGATGGAGTGCTGGTGTCAGCTGTGGGAGCAGCCTCCGCCCCCTCGGATTGCTCAGCCTTGGACCCGTCTGCATCATAGTCGGTGGTGGTTTGACTGGACAGGTCCTCCGCTGCACTCCCGTTGGCCTCCGTGCCACTCGATGTGCCAGACAACTCTGCACTGCTGGCACAGGTGCTCGCTCCCTCCTCACGGTCCGTGCCAGTGTCTCCCTCGGAGTCCCCCGACGATGCTGTGGGCAAGGTGAAGAGACAGGAGAAATCAGACACCTGTATACATATGTCACATGAGTCAACTCTACATAGGTCACAGTGCATAGCCTGAAAAGCTACAAGAGTAACATCTACAATACAAGGTACATATGTAGTCCCTGCAACACACAGTTTGTTGACCCACCATGCCACTGTAAAAATATGGAGAGCATGACACAATAGCAAATAATTTGATATCAAATTGTACAGAGGAGCCAGGCTCTGGGGACAATCTAGCACAGCATCAGCGACACACAGCGTAGCCAAGAAAGGGATGAGCAGGAACCATGTCTAGCAACTCTTGGGACATGCTGCAAAGGTAATACAGTAAACCATGGCCAACATGACTGGGGCACTGCACCTTGAGTGTTTGGCCACACAAACATCACACACTGGCCAGACCGAGCAAGGAGACTTCAGGTTTGGACATGTAGGCCTTGCCCGCACCAATCCCCCCCTACCTGAGACAATGTGATTGAGACAGAGGAAGTACTTACACCTCTTAGTCTGGGATGAAAACACATGGCCTGCAATTAATCCTGATCGCACACAAACTACCCCTGGTGCGCCTGTCCACACATATCACTGACAAACAACCATCATCAGATAGTTGTACCAAGACACACAGGCACTGGCCCCTGTGAGTATGCACCAGCTAATTTAGGTCACCCTGTACAGTGGACACATGTAGCACAGTATACGTCAATTCTAATGAGGCCATGGTACCATGACACAGGGCCCAAACTATGCTGAAGACACAGAGAATGTCCACATTGTCTGATGTCACACATGATACCTCGGAAAAGGTGCCCCAAGGGACTGTAGTGGCCACACTACTCCATGGCCCTGGATGGATATGACTGGAACACAAGCCACCATCCCTGCACTATGCACATCTCACACTCAAGCACATCATGTCAGAGGGCACAACATTCGACATGCAGGCAGTAAGGCAGTACACATGAAACACATACTCCCATGTCGGGACTCAGCATCAGTGCCAACTAACATGGACCCCACAATGACTGAACTGGCCAGGGCACAGGAAACGTGCAAAAACCTGTTACACACAACCCCCACACATGATGCTGCAAGCATTGGGCACTTGGAGTTACTGCCAGCCTAGATGACCTTGTGCAAGAGTGACTACACACAGACCAGGGAACACATGGCAAGGAGGGGAAGGGAGGAAGAACAGCACCGCTTTACTTTGGGGAACAGGATACGCACTGCACATTTAAACCCTGGCAGTGTATCCATGCAACTGCGCACTTCCAAAAGCTGGTGACACATAACAAACACACATATACCTACCCCCTTCCTACCGCTGCTTCTCCGCTAGGCGCCTATCCAGATCAGGGAAGACCACCGCCAGCACACGCTTATGGATGTGGGTCAGACGGCGGCGCCCACGGTTTTTGTGGCTCTCAGGTGAGTCCCCCAGCAGGACCCGTGCGATCCTCCGCGTCCAGCACCGGATGTCCTGCCAGCGTTTCCTCACCTGGGCTAGGCGCCGCTTCCGACCATCCGTCCTCCTCACGGCACTGACGGCTTGCTTCCAGATCTCCCCCTTGGCACAGACGCCTACCTGTGAGGATGCAAAAGTGACAATACATCAATCCACCTTATCAATGATACAGAGACACACATATTACAAATCATGCATGTTTGAACTGGCCACAGTATGCAGCCAACTCATTGCACCTTTGTCATAGTGACATCATCCTCCTGGGAATGGGCAAATGCAGTAGGTGCCATTGAAAGCACACAGGTGGCATGAGGGGTGCAACACAATCAATGATGCAGGCTCACACTGTGCATCCCAAGCTACAACAGGAATCTGAACTGTACCCCTAAGCAGTCACATGCCCCAGCCCACTTACACCACCTCAGCAGAGTACACAGACACACGCAGGCACTGAACAATCACCTGGCATTGGCAACTGCCGCTACAAACCTCACTCTGCACATGTGCCACTAGACTGGGGGTGTCACAGATGTGGGGCTGTCTCAGCACGGCAGACATCCAGCACAGCTCCCTGCTCACATCAGATGGCCAGGGTGTATCAATACCACATGCAGCTGGGGTGCAACACTCCACATATGCACACACCCACATGACAGGGGACTCACACACACACACCAATGTCCAGGGGACAAACACATCATTTGGACACTCTCACCACAGGTACACAGAACAGACACACATCTGTGGGTCCTGGCACCTGTCACCCTGGGGGGAGCACAGACTCACATCAGGACTGTAGGAACAACATTTCCAGGAGGATTAGGCAGTCCGAAAGCGGCATGCACCATGCAGTGATCGTCACAGTAAGCACCATGCTAGTGCGTTGTGCACACAGGAACTACAGCATGCTCTGCATGGGAGACATGAGCCCTTCCCCCCCCCTGGGAACCACTATGAAGGACCCTGCATGTCTGTCACACCTGGACACAATGCCAGAAGTCACAGTTAAAATGAGGGGCACAGTTTAAGCTAGTGGGGTCTGCACTCACCTGCTCCCCTGGTCGACCATACAGCATGGTGTACTGTGGGAGGATCACATCCAGCAACGCCATATTCTCCTCCATGGTGAATGGCTGGGCCCTCTCCACAGACCTGGACATGGTGCCAGAGGAATGACAAGCAGCAGCAGTGTTGTGTAATGAAAGGATGTGCAGGCAAGTGCTCTCTCAAGGGACCTGGCTGCCTTATATCTTCCTTGCTGGCCTGTTTCATTTACAGGAGTACAGAGTGATTGGCTCAGTCACATTAGCATCCTACGTGTCCTCCAATCAATTTAAAACTACCCCAGTGACAGGCTATGCATGGTTTTAAAATTGAGCATGATGTAATGTCAACAACCACATTGCAACAATGTAAATTGTCTCCAACCGACTTCTGCTGGCCACATGATGCAAAATTCAAACCTGAAACTCGGTCTCCATGACAACCAGCATGCATTTAGGCCCCTATACTTGTCCCTCATGTGTCCCCTATGGCAATCCTATGTCGCAACACAGGTACGGTGCATCCCACAGCCCTAGGGCACCCCAAAAGCATTGCAACGGACCGTACACGCGTGTGTACGGACCCTATCACTATGGTGGTGCTGGCGAACGTGTACGCCATAGTAGTCCGGACCGTACGCACGCGTGTACGGTCCCTATCACTATGGTGGTGCTGGCGTACGTGTACGCCATAGTAGTCCGGACCGTACGCATGCGTGTACGGTCCCTATCACTATGGTGGTGCTGGCGTACGTGTACGCCATAGTAGTCCGGACCGTACGCACGCGTGTACGGTCCCTATCACTATGGTGGTGCTGGCGTACGTGTACGCCATAGTAGTCCAGACCGTACACGCGTGTGTACGGGCCGGACTACTATTAATGCCCTTGCGGTGTGTCTTGCCAACATGGTGATTTCACATGTCTGTGCTCGTTTTCCAGGATCAGCACACGATGCGTACATCATGAGGCGTAGCAGGGTGCCTGAAATGATGCTGCAGCTGCGCAACGAACGAGCATGTATTGTTGGTCGGTATACTCTGGCAGTCCTGTATTTAACGTCATCTTCCTGTCTTACTGCTCCTCCTGACCCACTCTTGTCCATGATGATTCCATGTAGGGGACGCTGGCTATCCCAACATGCCATGGCTGATCACGCCTCTCCGCAACCCCAGCACGGCTGCCGATCACCGCTACAACAACGCCCATGGGCGGACCAGGCGAGTGATAGAGAGGACGTTTGGCCTCCTGAAGAGCCGATTCCGTTGCCTCCACAAGACCGGTAGCGCACTCCCATATGCACCGGTGAAGGACTGCAAGATATTCCTCGTGTGCTGCATGCTGCACAACATGGCAGTGGAGCAAGCTGTGCCACTCATCCTGGATCCAGATGAGCAGGATCATCCACCCGTGGAGGATGAAGGGCTTGGGCAGGAGGCAAGGGATGTGGAGGAGGAGGAGGCGGTGGAGGACATGCGGAGTCGGCTCATACGCGACTTCTTTGCTTAGTGGTGAGTTCCAGTGTCTGAGTGTGCACGCATTGGGCTGTGTGTGGCATGTGTTGCAATGTGTGTGTCCAGCTGCATGTCTTCCAAGTGAGTCTGAGGTGTGTTTGGATGTGTCACTCGAGTGATGGTGCAATAGAAGAATGTTTTTCATGTCATCATTGTCACCTCGCATGTTGACAACCTAATACGTGTCGAGTACATGCACATGCATGCGGATGTGTTTCTTTTGGCTGACTTCTGGTGTGTCTCCCATCCCCAGGTACTTGCGCATGCTGTCTGCTGGTGGCATTGTTGTGCTCCTGCTATTCCTCATGAACACAGCAACATGTGCTGAATCAGCGTTACATGCACGGACAAGTTTGAAAATCTCCTTCGGGTAAGGGATGCAGCACGGCTTTTTGGGAGTGGTATTTGTTTTGAATGTGTGTGCACTGCTCCTGTTCATATTTGGTTACTTTGCATACATGTCGAATCACCATGGGGCACATGACCTGGAGCAGAATTCACCTGAATTGATGGTCAGACTTGGTGACAGTCATCTGTAATGGGATTGTGATGGAGCCATCAATGTGTGTGACACTGGCCTCGGAAACATACGGGTTGCACCGGGTTGACATGGTGTGTGAATTCCCCATTAGGGGCTCAATGGTGTATAGCAGGTTCTCCGTGAGCAGCAGGGGGTGTTTAGCTGTAACCCGTCACTTGTGTGCCAGTGCCATGGATTTCCAGCATCTGTGGCGGTAAGGGGGGTGCCAGTGTTGGTCCCACGTGTTCATCCACATGACCTGTGTATGTTTTTGACAGAGTTGCATTAGCATTCCGATACACGAGTGATAAAGGTGTCCCTCTGCCTCCAAGGTGCCTCATCTCTGTCAATGGTGGTCTGTTCCCACTGTGCATGCGGCATGTCTGGCATTGTTCTCAGAGATGGTGCATATGAGTCTATGTGTAGAGTAGCAAGATGCAAGCTGTTTGTCAGGGGTTAGATTCTGTATTGTGCATGATGTCCATGGCTGTGTAGGTATTGTGGCATGTCAGTCTCCACGACGGCCACTGTGCTGCATGTGAATCCAGTGTGTGTGTGTGTCATGTTGAACCAGACATTCCTTCCTTGACATACACCTTTTACATAGTTCCTTCCTGAGATCCTTGTCTTTGTGTGCTACTTGTGGCATTGTTTCCTTGACATGGCACATGCTGCTGCAGGCCCTGCAGCAAGGGCACCCAGTGTCCACGCAAACGAGCTGGTGTCATCATGGATTGCTTGCTGACATGTGCTATGCTGATCAGCAGCATCTGTGCACACTCTGCATTATGCACAAGATCCCCAGTTCCATCCACCTCAAGGCAAGAGGGAGACCATTCCCCGGGTCAACTACGACATCCGTGTCTAATCCTACCCTGCACTCTACGGACATGTGCGTTACAAATCCCATGATACTTGTCCGCATCCAGGGTGCATCTGCACAGCTCTGCTACTATATCCGGCGACCAGGCCACATCAACGTCCAACAAAGATGGGGGAGTGGATCACTGCCAGCTGCAGGATGACCTTCTCAATCCACGTACACACTCAGGATGCAGCCCACAACCACAACACAACCTTGTGGCACTATGACCCAACACCCAATTGTGCCATCTCCATGCATCCAACCTAGGCTGGCCCACCTTTCTCCACATCCACCTGACTCAAGCACGCAGGACATGGTTCTGCCACGTGTCTACACATACATGGGACTCCCACCCCAGGACACTCCACATGATCCCTGACCTCTGCGCATGTTGCTCTTCTAAATAGGTCTGTAGGCACAGTTGTGCGGGCACCCCCTCAGCTGGTTGGGCCCATCACGGGTGAGTATGGTGCTCCATGTCTGTCTTGGATGGTACGTTGTGACCCGTCTGTGTCCTGTGCCAGACTCAGACCCCAGGGTATGGATGTTTGGAGTTGATTCAGAAATCAGGCATGGTTTGACTTTACAACACACACATGTAGTGGAATAATGCAAAATGACGGCATCATCTTGTGATTGTGATTAATTTTATTAGTGCTGGGGTACGTGTTTGGGGGGGTGACAAGAGGTGCTTGGCGGGAGTGTAGAATCCAAAGTTCACAGGGGGAGTTGGTGTCCTTGCCATTGACAGTCATCAGAGTCTGTGCCACAGTCTTTGTCAACATTGGTCAGACAGTGACCAGCAAGGCCATGTGGCAGAGAATGTCCTTTGCTGCTGTGCTGCTGTTGGGCCAGAGGGCCAGGTGCCAGGCCAGGTGACCTGGGAGATGGTGATGTTCCGCTGACTCTCACGGTCTTTTTCGTGGACGACCCACCTTCCTGCGGGACCCTCAGACGCCTGCCTTGACGATGCAAGGGACGCTCCGTCAGATGAATCCTCCTCCTCCTCCCTCCCTGGGTCTGGTGCTGCTCTACGCCTGGTGGCACAGGGAGGGTTTGCCAGGCTTTGGGCGATCTGACGGAGGGATTGGCTCACGTCTCTGTGCACCGCCAAGAGCTGTGCAAGTCTTGCCTCCATCCTGGCATGATGCTCAACCTGCAGGGCCTTCATCTCATTGAGGGTCCCCACTACCTGGGCAATGCCTCTGGAGTCACGCCAGTATGCGTCCAGGATGGTTCTGACGTGTGCGTTAGCCGGGTCCTGAGCCAACTGGGCAGGTTCGCGCCTCCGCCGTCCTCCACTCCCACCATCCCTGCCCACTTGCGCCTGGCCTGCCGTTGTGGGCACATCGGGTCTCCGGGACCCCTGAGGGATGGCATTTGCGGTGTCGCCTGCCTCCTCCTGGGTGCCCGGAGAACCTTGTCCCTCGTGGACAGACTGGCTGTGTTGTTGTGTGCGGGCAGGGCTCCTGGGTGTCTCCTGGGATGTGGCAGGAATGGGGGTGGTGGTTGGCACAGTTGTACCTGACGCAGGTGCTGCAGGTGGTTGGACACCAGAGGGGCCAGGTTGGTCTGGGTCATCCACGGAGTGGTGAGAGTCGTCGCTGCCGGTGGTATCCTCTTCACGCAGAGCCTGGTCCTGTGAGTCTTCCCCCCCAGTGTTGGGGGGAGATCGATGACGTTGACCTGTGTGTGAGAGAGACAGTGTTAATTGTGTTACATGCGACATCCATGTTTCATTCTTTTTTGATTTGGCACAGTTCCTCTGGGTGGTTGGATTTGGCTAGCATTCCTCACACAGTGCACTTGTGCATGGGTATGTCCCTTGGCCACAGCTTTCGACACTTTACCTATGTGTGACACAATCTTAGTTGATGCATATTTTGGGAACGCAGTCAGCAGTGTAGTGAGCGGGCGTAGCAAGCCATGCTGAGCCGCCTTACGTGTTGCACTGTACGTGGCCAAATGGTGTTTATTCCATGCGATTTGAGAATGCAGGTAGGTAACGTAACAATTTGTGACAGGATTCTGACGAACACAGTGGGTAGGTATACTGGGTGTAAGGTTCTGTTTGTGCCTGCAGCACGGATGTACTCGTGCACAGATTGACACATGGCCTAGTGTTTATCAAAGGTTGAAGGGGGGGTTAAGGCACTGCCAAACCTTGTCTACATGCACACAGTCCACCTGCTGACGAGCGGACATGGCCACACCACCCAACGGTGATTTGGTCTCCCTCTGTCTCCCTTTCTCCCTCCCTCTGTCAGCCTCCTCCCACTGTCCGTCTCCCTTTCTCCCTCCCTCTGTCATCCTCCTCCCTCTGTCCGTCTCCCTTTCTCCCTCCCTCTATCAGCCTCCTCCCTCTGTCCATCTCCCTTTATCCCTCCCTCTGTCAGCCTCCTCCCACTGTCCGTCTCCCTTTCTCCATCCCTCTGTCAGCCTCCTCCCACTGTCCGTCTCCCTCTATCTCCCTTTCTCCCTCCCTCTGTCAGCCTCCTCCCACTGTCCGTCTCCCTTTCTCCATCCCTCTATCAGCCTCCTCCCTCTGTCCGTCCCCCTTTCTCCCTCCCTCTGTCAGCCTCCTCCCACTGTCCGTCTCCCTCTATCTCCCTTTCTCCCTCCCTCTGTCAGTCTCTTCCACTGTCCGTCCCCCTTTCTCCCTCCCTCTGTCAGCCTCCTCCCACTGTCCGTCTCCCTCTATCTCCCTTTCTCCCTCCCTCTGTCAGCCTCCTCCCACTGTCCGTCTCCCTCTATCTCCCTTTCTCCCTCCCTCTGTCAGCCTCCTTCCTCTGTCCGTCTCCCTTTCTCCCTCCCTCTGTCAGCCTCCTCCCTCCCTCTGTCTGTCTCCCTGTGTCCACCTCTGTCTGTGTCCCTCTCTCTGCCCCTCTCCCTCCCCCTGTGTGTCACCCTCTGTCACCTCAGCCCAGCTTCCTGGGCACACACAGTTTGCAGGTCTTGCAAAGGCCATTGGCTTGTTCATGTGGGTTTGTTTCTTCTCTGCCGGCACCCATTGGGCGGAGTGTGTGAGTCTGCGCTGCTGCTGTGGCGGTGTGTGCTGACACTCTTTCAGTGTGCTGCGTCTTCATTGGCTGCTGTTATGTGCAAATTGTGCCTTCATACCCATGTCGTCCTGCAACGCGGCCACCATTAGCAGGCAAAACAGTACTGTGTGGGGACACACTGTTGGTATGGCTGTGCCCTAAGCCATATGGGCTGAGGGCATTGTTGTGTGCTTCACAGTTGCTCTATGTTAGTTTTGAGGCCCACCATCCCGGCATCGGGGACATCCTGTCTTGTGTTGGTGTTTTGTGTGGCCTGTGACTTGGCATGGCCTTGCTTGGGGCATGGGGCATGGAGGTGCTAGTGGCATGTGTGTGTTTTTGGAGTGTGGTTGTGTCCGGTGCTGGCTTTGGGGGGGTTGCGTGCATGATTGGTATTTGGGTTGTGTATGGCGTTCCCCCCATGTGAGGTGAGTTGTTTGTGTACTCACCAGGCTCTCGGACTCCTTCTAGTCCGTCGACTACCAACGGCGGCAGCGTGGCCATCACCTTCTCCTCCCAGGGATGGTACTGTACCGGTCTGCGGGGCGGCCCTCCTCCAGTGATGTTGGCCTGGTTGTGCTCGTCCGTCATTTTGCGGCAGACCGTCCTCCGCAGATCGTACCACCTGGCTTGGCACTCATGCCTGGTCCTTCTGGTGGCCCCAACAGCATTCACGGAATTGACTATCCTCTCCCACATGGCAGTTTTTTCTGATATGCTGGTCCGTCTGACCAATGTTCCAAAGAGCTGTGACTCGACTCTGATGATTTCGTCGACAAGGGACTCCAGCTCGACCTTTGTGAACTTTGGATTCTTGTTGGTGGGCATGGTGTGGGGTGTGGGTGTGGATGGTTGTGGGGGTGGGGTGTGGATGGTTGCGGGTGTGTGGGTGTGTGTGTGTGAATGTGATGAGGGTGTGTTTGTGATGGTGGTTGTGTGAAAGAGTGCAAGTGTAAGGTGTATTGATGGTTGAAGTATGGTGCAGTGCGTTGTCTCTGGGGTCTGGCAGCAGTGGATCTGTTGCAAAGGATCATGGTTTGTGTGTGTTGGGCCTTTTAATTGGTCCATTTGTGGGTGTGGCTGTGTTTGAACTTTGGGTGGGTGTGTTATAAGGAGTGGTAGTGGTTTGGGCCTCTGTTTATCTGTTTGTCAGTTGCAGGTCAGTGTATAGGATGTATTTGACCTTGTTGGATATGTTTTGTGGTGTTGTGTGCCTCGGATTGACTGTCCTTGTGTTTTTTTGGTTAGTCCTGGTTCTGTAGGAGTGTTTTTAGCCTCTGTACGGTGTGTACATGGGCCATGTTGTTGTACAGTGCTGTCCTTTGCTATGGCTTAGTACGACTCGTACATGCCCGATGTTGGGTGAGGGTGCTGGTGTGTGGGCCTGGGGTAGGGTGCGTACGAACACGGGCAGGGTGTTGGTCCGCACCGTCCATCGGTGGTGGTGTTTCACACGTACATACAGGGGGGGCTGGGTGTACGGTCCGTACATACACTGGTGGGGTGGGGGTACGGTCCGTACATACACGGGTGGGGGTACGGTCCGTACATGCACGGGTGGGGTGGGGGTGCGGTCTGTACATACACTGGTGGGGTGGGGGTACGGTCCGTACAGACACTGGTGGGGTGGGGGTACGGTCCGTACATACACTGGTGGGGTGGGGGTACGGTCCGTACATACACGTGTGGGGTGGGGGTACGGTCCGTACATACACGGGTGGGGGTACGGTCCGGACATGCACGGGTGGGGTGGGTGTATGGTCCGTACATACACTGGTGGGGTGGGGGTATGGTCCGTACATACACGGGTGGGGGCACGGTCCGTACATGCACGGGTGGGGTCGGGGTACGGTCCGTACATACACTGGTGGGGTGGGGGTACGGTCCGTACAGACACTGGTGGGGTGGGGGTATGGTCCGTACATGCACTGGTGGGGTGGGGGTACGGTCTGTACATACACGGGTGGGGTGGGGGTACAGTCCGTATGTACACGGGTGGGGTGGGGGTACGGTCCGTACATACACGTGTGGGGTGTGGGTACGGTCCGTACATACATGGGTGGGGAGTTGGTACGCTCCATGCATGCACGGGTTGGGGTACGGTCCGTACATACACTGGTGGGGTGGGGGTACGCTCCATGCATACACGGGTGGGGGTACGGTCCGTACATACACGGGTGGGGGTACGGTCCGTACATACACTGGTGGGGTGAGGGTACGGTCCGTACAGACACTGGTGGGGTGGGGGTACGGTCGTACATACACTGGTGGGGTGGGGGTACGGTCCGTACATACACGGGTGGGGTGTGGGTACGCTCCATGCATACATGGGTGGGGTACGCTCCATGCATACACTGGTGGGGGTTCGGCGCGTACATCCGCGGCCGGGGGGCATTTTGCGCGTACATGCGGGGTCTGTGGTGGGGTGTTCGGCGCGTATGCAGGCACGTGTCTCCATGGTTGCTATGGGAGTTCGGTCCGTACGGTGTTTTTTCCATACAGTTGTGAAATCGAAAGGACGGGAGTGATCGTACTTGTGCGGTCGGACTTCATTTTTCCGATTCGTACGGTAAATTGTCCGGGGATGTGTCGGACACAATTTCCGACCCGAGGACGTGTGGGGAACTTTTCCGGATGTGATTCATATGGAGTTTTTCCCATGCGAATTGTACTTGCCAGTTTGTACGCTACTTGTACGATTCGGACGGAAAAAAGTCCAGATTCAATTCGGACGGGGGAAATTTTTCCAGGATCCGAATCGGCAACTAACTGTCAAACTTCTGTGAGTAATACTGAGATGTCTCCAGATTTACCCAAATTGCTTTCCCAGGTACCACCCACATTGTGGTTCACACACGCCAATGATGTGGGATTCATAGTGTCAATGAAACCAGTGCAAATCAAGATTGACCCACACAAGAAGCTACCTAAAGTACCACAGTAAACCTCAAAGGTGATGGGGTTTTATGCATATTGTCAGCATACGTAATAGCCAGATATTGCTGATATGGAAGGTGCCTAAAGCACAGGTTAGTGTAGGATTTATGCACAATAAATCAGGTGTATTGTCATGAACGCAATGGTTTTGCCATTAGTGTGTAGTCTAAGGGGCACATGCATCAAGGTAGGATTTTGCGAGTCTTTAATTGTGAATATTAAGGAATCGCAATTAAAGACTCGCAAAAGCCTATGGATGTAGGAATAGCTATAAAAATAGCGATTCCTAAACAATCCTTAATTGCAAGTCGCAATTTGCGAGTCGCAATTAAGGAATGGTTCCCCATTCATTCCTATGGGACTACAATCCCATAGGAATTATTGGGAGATTGCATGCGCAATTTGCGAGTACCAATAGGTACTCGCAAATTATGCATGCAATTTCAAGGGTACAAGGGTGTCAAAAGGACACCCTGTTGCACCCCTGAAATTGTGATGTGCACCCATGTTGCGCACACACATGCCCCAAGGGCATATGTGTGTGCAACATGAAACTTTGAAAAATGCACTTTAGTGCATTTTTCAAAGTTTTTGCAAATTACCGACCAGTTTAATTGCTCGGTAATTTGCGGCCCCAAATAGCGAAATCGCTATTTTAAACTGGTTCTTGCATTTCAATGTGATTCCTTAAATGCAATCACAATTTGAGAAATCACAATTAATTGCGAATTCTTAAATTGCGAGTGCCTTGAACCTTGATGCATCGCAAAAGCCCTTTTTGAGGGCGCAAACGGACGATTTTTGCGAATCGCACCATTTGCGCTCACAAAAATGGTTGATGCATGTGCCTGTAAGACCCTTGGGATCAGAAAAAGCCTGTAGCCAAATATTGCGCAGCGCTGGACCCAGTTGCAGCTGAGCTGTAGCCATGTATCGATTGTGAGGCTGCCGCTGCCCATCTTGGTGAAGTCTCTGAAAACACTGGGGCATATTTACAAGGGTATATCGCCACCAGAACGGCACTTTTAATGACGATCTGGTGGCAATATTCCCTTCTCCACACTATTTGTGGCTTAACATCACCTTGTAAACAAGTCCCCTTTACATGCATCACTTAGTGTGAAAGGGGCGTGCAATGGGTGTTGCTGAGGGTATTCCACCACAATACCCATTGCTTTTGATGCTGCCCCAGATTTACAAGGAGATGTAAATCTGAGGCAGCACCAAAAACTAAAGTCATGCAAGAGCAGGCCTTAGAATGGAGAAACAAGGTGAAATACCTTTATTTCTCCTTCTTTTTACGTTTCTATGTGTGCTGCATGCTGCAGCACATCGCGAAAGAGTAAAATGCCATTAATGATTGTTGATGTGCAGGAAGATGTACCTTCCTGTACATAAACAATCATGAAATAATGATGATTTGCTACTTCTATGTGTGCTGCATTCTGCAGCAGACATAGACGTAACAAATCGCCATTAGGGGCACCTTCTTGCACATAAACAATCATTCGCTGCAATGTAGGTGCTTTTGCAGTATGGTGCAATGGTGCCTGCGTCGGCGCCAGGCAGCTAAATTTACAGCCAGCTGTAGGAAAAACACAGGGGTGCACCATATTCTTGTGATATCTGCGCATCCCTGTGTTTTGAAAATGTCATAGCGTGGCGCTGCCAAATGTGGCACAGCTTTGCGCCCCAACATGTTCTCATAAAAATGCCCGACTGTAATTAGCTCCACTTTGATTGCTCTTCTTCTCACCAACAAGACCCAACACCCATCTTCAGCTAGATTCTCTAAATAAGAGATTATATTGTTGTCGTCTTCTCAGATTACTCTTGTCTGTTGTCGCACCTTGAACCGAGAATCTCTAATGCCCACAATTAGGGCCTCATTATGATGGCGGAGGGTCCGACCACCGACAGCCTGTCAGTGGCGGGCCCTCTGCCATCAGAATGAGGTTTTCCGCCTGCCAGATAACTATGGTGGGCGGATAGGTGGCTGTCGGACAGACAGACCGCCACAGGCCCGACAGGCGGCCTTTCTCCAACCGCCTGTCAGACCTCCCTGGAAGGCTAGCATTGCAGTTGTGCCATAAAGGCACCGCAGTTGGGATTATAATATCCCTTTCTGCCAGTCGTTCTGTGGTGGTCAGCCCGCCACAAAACGGCTGGTGGAAATGGATTTGGGGGCCCCTAGTGGATCCCCCGCAATCTCTGGGGCTGGGGCAAGGGCACTGGGGGGCATCTATCGTGCCCCCTACATATCCCTGCACCATGTGGCAGGCACTGCATGGTGCCTGCCACATAGTGCAGGGATATGCAAGTGCCTTTTTTTTGCATTGCGTCGCGGGCTGCTGACTGCTTCCCCGCTGCAATGCAAAAAATAGGGCCTGCGACTGCCGCAATGGTGGTCGCATCTTAATGCAGTTGTGGGTAAGTTGCCTCGTAGGTGGCAGGTCCCACTACTGTAACAATGGCGGTCGGCCAAAGTCCGACCGCCATCGTAACGACCCCCTTAGTGAGGAAGAACCTCATGACTCTTTAATTGTTAGTGTTCATGTCACTTAGCCCTACATTGATTTAACTGACATTCTCATTCTCAATTCCAAACTGATGTACTTTGTTCAAAGATCATGTCTCAGCAATGATGAAGGTGTATTGGTCACAGGTATGACCTGTATGAGATTTGTAGAGAGTTTGTTGATTGCCTAATGTTAACTCTGCGCAAGTAGCTGAACTTTTTGCACCTACATGTGACTGTTTCCTGGAAGAGAAACAGATTGTAACAGTGTGCATTACTCAAGGTATGCATGACTTTGGGCTTCTATGGATGCAAAGGGGGTTTCTGACATCTACCCCCATTAAAAGTGGTCAAAATGTCCAAAACGTACTCCCTGCCTAATGTTACCAAAACAGATTGCTGTGGTGAAGGGCCTTGCCCACAAATACCCTCATCATAAGCTATGTACAGGGAATGCCCTGACTGTTTCGACCTCTAGATTATTTATTTTCTGTATCTTCTTTGAAAAATGTATCGCTGTTGCAAAAAAGAGCCTCTGAGAATGAGAAACAGTATGTGTTCAAGCATAAATGTGAAAGCGACCCTGAGGGCATGAGGAGAGACAGCACATAGCATGTGGTCACTTCAAAATGTCTACCCCCAACCTTGTACAGTTATATCATGGAGTCACCCACGTCGCTAGGGATGGCAGGTTAAATGTTGCAGCAACCCACTGGTATTGCTCTTTCCTCAATGACCCAAGATCATTTCCACTTCTGTGTCACTTGTCTGTCCCATAACACTGGGATAGGGATTAGGATCACCCCTCTGCTCACCCTGCACCTTGGGGACCCTTTTTACACCTGCAGATGTATTTCATCCAGATGCTGAAGTGTGCCTCATGCTCATATGTTGTAGTGATAGTCTGTATGTTTTGAGGGTGAGTGGGACAATACAGCTGCAGAAGAGAAAATGCAATGGCAGTTGCAAAATACCTACTTTACCTGTAGTGCAAGAGATTTGTAAAGGCTTAAGAATAGACCAGCACTTGCAGAGTGCCTATCATTCAGAGTCAGTAGGCAAGGTGGAAAGAAATAACAGTACCCTTAGAAAGAGAAAATAGCAAACATATGTTCTGCACACAACTGAAGTATCATAAATATTTGCCCTTAGCTTTGTGGTTTATGAGGACTGTACAGACAATAAAACTCAAGCTGGCTCATGTGAAAAAATAATGGGATGCCCTATGATGTTTCCTTTAAAACCTCCCATCTCTGCTGCTAGGCTAGACTTACAACTGAATGACAATGCCAGTGGTGGCTGCTGCCGATCTAAAGTAATGGGCTGACTCAGGGTGGGGTTTAGGGAAAAAAAAATAATAGAAAGACTTACCTGCCGCGATGCTGCCGGCAGCCTCAGGGCTCCTCTGCTCCCGGCAGTCAATGGGCCACAAAGCAC
Source organism: Triturus cristatus (assembly GCF_964204655.1). Lineage (NCBI taxonomy): Eukaryota > Metazoa > Chordata > Amphibia > Caudata > Salamandridae > Triturus > Triturus cristatus. The sequence continues at coordinate 255,112,539 of NC_140588.1, forward strand.
AGGCTCCCCACCCAATCCAGATGCTGCTTTTGTGTACGTAGCATGAGAGAAGCATCAGGATTGGTTGGACACTCGCTCAGGCAGAGGGAGCCTGTGCCTTTTTTTCCCTCCCGGCTGTGCAACACAGGTGGGTTGGAGAAATATAAGTGCACATGTCAGTTTGTCCATACTATGATGGCTGGTCAAACTGACATGTGCACTTACAGTGCACACCACTCCTCCTCCCTGCCATGGCCTTGACCCGCCCTAGACTCCATCGGCATAAGTTCCTTCCGACAGCAATAAATAAAATGTTGAAAACATTGTTTTATTATCATTTAATTTATCATCTGTTGCCTCTGAGCTCTGAGCAGTCGGGCGATGATCCTCCGCCTAGATGAAGCAGTCATAAAATCTTGCAGAAAGCCTATGTTCAGCTTCCGTTCTCAGGTCCTAGCTGCCTTACCTGACTGCCCAACTGAGCCTTGTCATTCCCTCCATCTAATGACTGCGTCTTCACCAAGGTCGAGAAGATATAGACCTATGGTTGGCCTCATTGGCGGCGGCCCTACCAAGTCTTGCTCATCACCAACACAAACGTTAAATCTATTGGCCTTACGAAGTGGCTCAACTTCTCGAAGAACAAGAGCGCTACACTTCCATGAGACAAGAGCCCTCAATAACCAGCCTCCAGATCTGCATCCAGTCACAGACTGGGGCCCTCTGACAGATGCTCCTGCTGATTCTACTTCCTCTGCCAGTAGGTCGAGTCTCAAGCGCTCACATTCTTTGTCTGCCCCTTCAAGGCATACAATTTTGCACCCATCCCTCTTTATCATTACCACCTCCACCTGAGGTAAAGATCAGTCTCCTGGATATTGGACACCTCTGTGGTTCTGCCCTGCTATCCGTGCCACTGCCCTTCGTATATGGTGTTTAGTGGGATACATCATTGCTGTGGAGTGGGAAAATATCAACAAAACTATACTGAACCTGTCATTGAGCAAGGGTGTTGCTCTGTGTATGTGAACAACTCATCTGTACTGTTGCTTTTGAAATATTGTGAAACAATTACTCTTTTTTCCTGCTGGATTTGCATTCACTTGCCTGTTGATGTTGGGGGTAAGAGTGGCCTTGACTGGAGTGCCCCGGAACAAAAATGAAATTTGCCTTGATTTATTCTATCATGGTCACAGAATGTGGCAGCATCTCCCAAGTCTTTGCAAGGACTCAAAAGGTGCAACAACAGCTATAGCCATTACGGATCCAATGTTACTCACCCGCCATGTCAGAGCAGGGGTTGGTTTGTGAGGATTGCAAATGAGACAATCTATATGTCTTTGTGGCCTGAAGTAAGTATGACACTGCAGTAGAGACCATACTCTTTGAATTACCCCCTAATGAGTACTGACTCTACACCGGTGTGGTGTTTAAATGTTAACATACAAGAGGCTATGTTTATTTCATTTAGGGAACTCAAGTCTATCCCTATCCCTGGCTGCCACAAGACACGGCTGGGGCTTATTACTCTGGCTAAGTCATCCCTGGTATTAGGCATTCTGTTGTTCACCCTCTGCTGAGATTGCCGGTTGCAGTGAGAATTCTGAAACAAACAGATTATTCTCCCCTTTTTTTACCTATGTATAGTGTAGGACAGGCTATTCATGAACCTAGACACAATGCCTAAATGCTAGAAAAGGTGGACAATGCGGCCACTATTTCTTTAGGGTTTATTACAGATCAGTTTGATGCCTGGAAAATGTAATAGAATCTCTTTATATTACCTACTGGCAGCGAAAGGGGAGGGAGTCTGCATTCTTGCAGGTTTCTGAGTGCTGTACATATTTCCTCAACACCTTACTTAGCATACATTAACAAATAGACTACATTAAGGATAGTGTCAAACTGGATTTGATTTCAACCTGTGTGGCATCTGGACTTGATTGGCAGGTGTTTTGGGGAAGTAGGAAACAAAGATCTTTGAAATTGTGATTGCAAATATTATTTTTGTGGTAAACTGTATGCAGTAGTCAATGTAATGATGTTCTTATCCATCACTCCTGCATTAACCAAGGCTCAGACCAGGGGTGAATGAGCGTTGCGCCACAGCTCTTTGAGCAGAAAAAAATAAAATGATAATATCATGGTTATTATCATGTTATTTTTCGGAGGGTCGGGGCTTGGCTAGGGTGGGGCAGAGCAGGTGGCACAGGGGGAGGAGTGGTTTGCACACTCCAAGTTTGCATACCTGCCTACCTGGCCGTTTCGGGCCTGCCAAACAGTCATGCGCACTTTGCATGTTCCCCCCCTGACTGCATTACACAGCCTGGTGGGGAACATGCCGAGGCCTCAAATCTGCAACTGAGTGCTGGTCCATGGCACTCAGACTAATCACAATGTTGCATTGCATCATTGTGATTGGCTATGGGGACTTTGAGTGCTTCCTGGTTCTGGGATTCGCCAGAGAAGCGGAGGTGAGACACAGCCGGCGCAAGAGGTAAGTAGTATACCTATGGTCGGGCGGTTACTTCCCCGCAACGGGGTCGGGGGGACGCACAACATCGTAATGAGGGCCATAGTGTATTAAAAAAAACACCAATGCTCATATGTGCTTTAGCATGTACTGTTACATTTTAATATTGCATTCCTATGTCATTTTTATGCCCACTTAAAGACAACTAAAATCTGAATATTCATGCTATGTTACACACATTTCAAATGCACAGGAGTTATTAAAATTAACTTTGTGATGTGCACATTTCTGCACTATGTTGTAAGTATTGCCTCATTCTGAGGATTTACACAATGGAACAAGAATTTTAGTAAATAATTTAGTCAGCTCCAGTCTGTGCCTTCTGTATCAGTTGTAAAGATCTTCCTACATTCTTACTCGTGAGAAAATCTTGGCACCTGGTCACTAGTGGATACCAGCTAGGTTCCTTCTCTGCTCTGTCAGGTGTTCCTTCTTCCATTTAGCTGTATGCTAAAACTACATTTTAATATGGCAAAGAAAATGTACGGATTTTAGCATTTTATACTCCAAGGGTCAGCTTTATAAAAATGTAACGTAGCGCAGCAATTCAACTTGTTGGGCTGCGTTACAGGGAAAGGGCAGGAAGGCACTGTATTTATCACAATACAGTGCATTCCGGTTGTTTCCCCTGCACTGGTTCGCAATGGGTTGCCTAGTGCCAGCGCAGTCACCCATGGGTGCCTCAACTGCATGCAGGATTGCTTTTCTACAGGAATCGTCACTTTCCTACACAAAAACAATCTCCTGTGGCATTTTCCTCTTTCTATGTGTGCTGCAAAATGCCTTATCTTTAGTTCTCCTCGTATTGCCTACCTGGGAAGGTGTAGCATTTTGGTACATTCCCAGGTCTTCCAGCAATGGTAAATGTTGGAATGCAACAAAATCCATGGGAGTTGCATGGGAACACGCACGCAATGCCCATGTAATGCCTCTCTGGTGCAGAGTAACGCAAAGCTGTGATTTGTGCTGCATTGCGTTTCTCCTGATTTATCAAGTCCCTCAGGGCCATGCAAAGCTTCCTTGCATGGCTAGATAAATTGCATTTTAGGATTGCGCCGCGCATACACCGTGTTGCGTATTGCAAAAGCAATGCAACCCTCTTGATAAATATGGCCCTAGCTGTTTAAGGGTGGGAATTCTGGTCCAATGAAATGGCAATTGCATTGCATTATTTTTGTCCGCTGGTTGGCAATTTGGCATTAAACACGTACTAGATTCGAAAAGTTATCCTGGGTTATGTTTTTTTCTTTTACTTTCGAAAATAATGAAGCTTCAGATGATTCTATCATTGAAGGCTATACTGGCTCCCAACCAGCCTTTAGATTTGCTGCTTTACCAATTGTACACACATATTACTTTCAAATAATGGGTGCTCTGGAGAGAAGCTCTGTTTCCCCTTTAGATAGTTGGCAATTTGGGGCCCTATTTATGAAACTGCCCTGTATCTCGGCTCGCCCCACTATGTCATTAGAAAGCTGCAGATTGTGCAGAATGCTGCTGCCCGACTTTTAATGAAAATTCCCAAACACCAGTCTGCTAAAATGGCTCTTAGGAATCTCCACTGGTTACATGTGGAACGCTGAGTGCAGTTTAAGATATTCTGCATTATGCATTGGGCAATCAACAATAAAGGGCCCTCTCTGTTGAGACCGTTAGCCTCTCCATACGTGCCAGGGACGACCCTCAGATCCTCTTCAGCTTGCACACTGAGAGGCAGATTTACGTTTCCTGGCGCATCCCTGCAAAACAGCAGGGATGCGCCAGGAAAGATGCGTGACGCAAGTTTACCCTTGCACCACCACAGATGCGCTGTATTTACAATGCAAAACACACAAGATGATTGACGGAATGTTGCACATTGGCAAAATATTCACCCCCAGTCACAGATCTGGGTTTAATCCATCGTTATTTTGCTCACCACGCCACCCCAGTTCAGACATGGCCATATGCAAATCAGTCTTGACCCTGTGCCTCATGGGAACAGTCCAGCCCGAACTGCCAAGCCAAGTGTTCCCTGGACCAGAATCAAGCATCCTAGGACCGGTTTCTGGCTATCAGCCGTCATCAGCCAGGATAACTTGACTCCAGTGGCGTAGTGAGCACGGGATCCACGTCTGGGCATACCCTTCCCACATACGGCGAACAGCAAAACACACAAGATGATGGACGGAATGTTGCACATTGGCAAAACATTCACCCCCAGTCACAGATCTGGGTTTAATCCATCGTTATTTTGCTCACCACGCCACCCCAGTTCAGACATGGCCATATGCAAAGCAGTCTTGACCCTGTGCCTCATGGGATCAGTTCAGCCCGAACTGGTGAAACCCTGAAACCGGTCCTAGGATACTTGTTTCCAGTCCAGGGAGGACCTGGTTTGGCAGTTTGGGCTGGACTGATCCCATGAGGCACAGGGTCAAGACTGATTTGCATATGGCTGGGTTCAAACTGGAATGGCATCGTGACCAAAAAAACAATGGATTTAGGCCCAGATCTCTGTACTGGGGTGAATGTATGACATTGTTCTGCATTCTGTCCATCAACTGTTGGTTTTACATTTGTCACCCCGAGTGGGAAGGGTATGCTCAGACGTGGGTCCCTTGCTCTCCATGCCACTGGAATCAAGCTATCCTGGCTGAAGAGGGGTGAAACCCTGAAACTGATCCTAGGATGCTTGTTTCCAGTCTAGGGAGGACCTGGCTTGGCAGTTAAGGCTGGACTGTTCCCATAAGGCACAGGGTCAAGACTGATTTGCATATGGCTGGGTTCAAACTGGAACGGCATGGTGAGCAAAAAAGCGATGGATTTAGGCTCAGATCTCTGTACTGGGGTGAATGTATGACATTGTTCTGCATTCTGGTCATCTACTGTCGTTTTTGTATTTACAATGCGGCACATCATGGCGCAAGGATTCAGACGCGTTCCTGCGCCGGAATACTCACCCTGTGTCAGAACGCCCACATGAAACCTGATGCAGGTTTCATGTGGCGCTGGGCTTTACAACGTGATGCATCTCCCTAGATGCATCACGTTGTAAATCCCCCGCAGCATTGCGCCAGCTTTACGCCGCCGCTGCGTCACAGAAGTGACGCAACGGCGGTGCAAAAGTGGCGCACAGGGCTTGTAAATCTGCCCCCGAGGGTTCCTAGTATCAAAACCCTCGATGGGGTTGGTGTTCCACCTTGTTTCTAGCTCCTAAACGGTGGAACACCCTGCCTCTGGATCTGTGCTCAGTAGAGCTCGAAATCCCCTTGCACAAGGCCCTCAAGATGTGGCTTTTCCGTGACTGATCCCCTTGCAGCCTTATAATATTACGGTGTCTGTTGCAGCGCTGGGAGGCCTCCAGGTAGTAATGCGCTATACAAAAACACTAGACTAGACTAGATGTTATGTTATGTTATGTTATGTTATATAGAATTTCTATAGCGCACGGCTACTCCGACAGAGTGTCCCGGCGCTTTTCACTTGCAGCTCAGCGAGAATAACATAACAACATGAAAACAAAACGGAAAAAGTCAGAAGAAAAAACCTAAAGATTAAAAAGCCAGGTCTTAAGGCTCTTCCTAAACAGAAGCAAATTAGACGTGCTCTGTAGAACCATAGGCAGCGAGTTCCAAAGCTGGGGGGCTTTCAAACTAAAAGAACGCCCCCCAGTACGGGCTTTCCTTACACGTGGCACCAAGGCCAGGTATAGAGCTTCTGATCGTAGAGAGCGGGCTGGGCGATAAAAAGTCAACCTCCGCTGCAAGTACTTTGCCCCTGTGCCAAACAGAGCTTTATGCATCAGGGTCAAGGTTTTAAACATGATCCGTTTCCGGATAGGCAACCAATGCAGGGCCTGCACCAGCCCCGAAGCTCCCGCTCGCCTATGGAGTCCAAAAATAGCGCGAGCCGCAGCGTTCTGCGCCACCTGCAGGCGCTGGACCAAGTAGTCCGGGAGCCCCAGAAAGAGGGCATTGGCGTAGTCCAGTCTAGAGCCTATTAGAGCTTGAACAGTGATCCGCCTGTGCTCCTCAGAGAGCAATGGTAGAAATTTGCGGAGCATCTTCAAAATGCCAAAACAGGTGCCGACCAAACCAAGGATATGTGATCTTAACGTAAGCTTGTTGTCCAGCTTAACTCCCAGGTTTTTGGCGACCAGAGAAGACTGAGCAGGGGGACACATATCCATAGGCCACCAGACCTGCCATTCAGGGTCGGCGGTGCATCCGAAGAACAGGATCTCTGACTTGCTGGAGTTGGCCTTAAGGCTGTTCCGCTGGAACCAGTCAAAGACCATCCCCAGACAGCCCCGAATACACTCTCCATCGAATGCCTGATCTTTCGCGCATGTGAAGAGCAGTTGAGTGTCATCTGCGTAGGATACAATCTGGGCCCCAAAAGCCTCCACCAATGCCGCCAGAGGGGCCATAAAGATATTAAAAAGAGTCGGGCTCAACACAGATCCCTGGGGAACTCCGACTCCCAATGGCGGCATCTCTGCGGTGCTTTGGGAAACCCAGACTGTTTGGCGGCGGCCCTTGAGAAAAGATGTAAACCATTTGAACACCGTCCCCCTAAGACCGATGTCATAAAGCCTGGCGAGAAGCGCCTCATGGGGGACGGTGTCAAAGGCCGCCGACAGGTCTAGCATGACAAGCATGGCCTTGCCGCCTACATCCAGCGTCTCCCGGATGACCTCCGAGACCTCCAGCAGCGCCGTCTCAGTACTTAAATTGGGACGGAACCCGGATTGTGATGGATGCAGGAGATGGTTGGTTTCTAAGAAACCAGACAAGATGCCCTGGACATGCTTCTCCCTGATCTTAGCTAGGGCCGGGAGAAGGGAAATTGGCCTATAGTTGGCCAACACCTCGGCGTCTAGTCCAGGCTTCTTCAGGAGGGGGATCACCATCGCCCTCTTCCAGGCGCATGGGACCCTTCCCTCCCTCAAGGAGGCATTAAGGAGAGGATTAACCAATGGGTTTACCACCGATGCCACCATGGCCAAAAATTTGGCCGGGCAGGGATCCAATGGCGAACCAGATTTAAGATTGGTTAGCAGCATCAGGGAAGCTTCGTTGGAGATAGCGGGGAACTCCTCCAGCACAACAGCTGGCATGGACGATGAAACAGATCCCACCCCAATGCTGCACCCCCCCTCACCAGACCTCTCCGGAAAAGAGGCCTGGATAGCCTTGATCTTCTCAGTGAAGAAGCTAGCAAGATCACAGACCCATGTGTCAGATGACGCTGGAAGGGGCGCGTTGGATCTCAGGGTCGTGAACTCCCTCACCACAGTGAAGATCTCCTTACAGGAGTTCATAGACGCCTCTATCCTCCTGTCCAAATATTCCTTCTTCGCACACAAGATGCCACGATGGTACACTTTCACTGCCGCCCTATAGGCTAGTTTAGCCCCCTCTTCATATTGGAAGCGCCATGCCCTCTCCGCAACCTTACACTGGCAGCGGGACAGGCGAAGCGCCTCTGTAAACCACGGCGCAGATAGTCGTTTGGCAATGGACCGAGGGGCAACTGCAGGGGCGAGATCGTTCAGCCTTTCTGCCAGCCAGATCTGCAGGGCCTCGGTGTCCCGCTCCAGATCGCCAGAGAGGGAGCACGGATGGTCCACCAGCGCATGCGCCAGCATCTCAGGCGTCACTTTGTGCAGTGCCCTTGAGACTGAACTAGGTTGTATAGGGGTGTCGCTATGTGGGAACACCGCCTCCGGTATAGAGAACTTAATCAGCCTGTGATCAGTCCATAGCACTGGCACAGTATCGATGTCGACAAGAGAAGTCGAAGAAAACACTTGGTCCAAAGTGTGACCCCTCTCATGGGTGGAGCCCGTGACAAAGGGTGCGAGACCCAGCGGAGACGTAATGTCCATCAATCTGATTGCGTCTGAGTCGTCCTCCACATCCAGATGGAAATTAAAGTCACCCGCCAACAAGCAGTGCTGTGTGGACAGGGCCAGTTCGGAAATGGCCACTTCACCTTTCATAATATAGGTAAACACTCCTTCCCTTTCGGCCTGAGACAACTCAAGGCCTGCATTAACCATGAAGTAAAAGATTTTTTTTAAGTATGAGAAGTGTTATGTCAAAATTTTAAAACGCATGGTAACTTCGTTTCCTGAAATCTCGACCTCTGTTTGCATGACTTGTTTTAGACATAGAAATAGCCCCACAAAACAGCATAAATGAGAATGGACAAGTTTAGTACTTTAATCCAGAAAAAGGCACCTTGTACTATCCATTCAACCACCGGGCAATGGAGGATTGCCAGGGTGTTGTTGGAGACATTAGAATAAAACAAAGTAAGAAAAATAAATAGAGTGAATTATGGACAGACAGCCAGTAGGTGGCGCCATCAATAGATATAAGGCCAGTTTTAAAGTCTGTCTTAAAATATTTTTTGCACTAAAATGTTAATAAATCTAGTGCTAAACAATAAATGTCACATAAAAGCGGAGGATGCTTCAGCAAGTGAAGGAATCGCTACTAATTTTTTATTTTTTTTTGCAGAGTTTTATATAGCACAAACCTGATCCAAATCCAATCAGGTATCAGAGCGCTTTACATAGCACCAGTTACGTTACATTAGGACACACATTCATTCTTTCTTAGGCACGGGGAGATTAAGTGATTTGCCCAGAATCACAGGATGTTCAGCATCATTACCGCGCCCTAGCCGTTGGGCCGACTCCTCTCCCCCTCTCACTAATATTGGGTGAATCCTGGAGGCCATGAGTACAAGTCTCACACAAAGCCAATTCCGACTCTTATCTTTCTGAGGTTAATATATTACAAACCTTTCAATTAGGTAATAGTAGTTGCAGTTAGTTGCAGTGAATAAATGACAAAAATATCAACTGGGATCACTTCATAAAAAGAGAAAAACATGGGGATGCCTAACATACATTTGTACGTCTCTGTTTATTTAATATTACCTGAACAGCAGTATGCCCTGCTGATAATTTGCAATAGATTATGCTGATGAAACTGTATGGGAGAATGCAGCATGAAATTGTTTCTAAATCACAGCAAGCAAGTGAGAATACATGGTCCTAAATTTGGATAAGTTGAACACGCTGCTTCTTCGAAACAGGCAGAAAGAGAACCTATTATGGATGGTATATGCAAAATCAATATATTGCATAAATGTTACCGCCTCACAAACAGGAACACGTATTGGTATAGCTCACCCCACTGAGCCATACAAAGTCTTAGAGTTACGCGGCCCAGTTCACAAAAGTAAAAAAAGTTCACCTTTCTGAATTGGGCCCTTAGACTTCAGGTCTAAACTTAGACTTTTGATCAACACTAAGGGGTCTATTACAATGTCAGGCGGATTGCCACCGCCTGCATGGCGGTGGCAATCCGCCCGACATTATCCCCCGCCCGCATCCCGTTTCCCCCGCCATATTATGATGGCGGGGGTACCGCGGTGGACAGGAAGACCGTCCGCCGCCTTTCCGCCCGGTCGACGTGTCGACCGGGCAGAAAAGGGTTTAATATGGTGGTGGTGTCTGCTAGACACCGCCATCCATATTACAATGTCTGCGGGAAGCAGCCTTTCCGTGGCGGCGGTATGCGGTTTTCTCAGTTGGGGGCCCGTTGCAGGCCCCTGGATGTTGGGAGGTGTGGGGGGACCTTGGGGGTACCTATGGTACCCCCCTCCCCCCTCCATTTGCATGCACGACGTGGCAGGCACCGCACGGTGCCTGCCACGTTGTGCATGCAAATGCACAAATGTCTTTTTTGCATTGCGGCGGGTGCTGCTGACAGCACCGCCCACCGCAATGCAAAAAATGCAGGATGCACCCGCCAGTGTGGCGGGCGCATCCTAATTGTGTATGCGGGACCGTCGCACACATGGCGGGCGGTCCCATTTCACGATGCGATGGCGGGCGGACTTTGTCCGCCTGCCATTGTAATAGACCCCTTAGATTTCAGATCTAAGTTTACCTTTGTGAATTGGACCAGAGTCTTTAAAAATCTCAGCTATGACTATGCTTGGCACTGCAGTACTAGAACAAGTCCTAAGGTTCTCTCAATTTATGGCAGTATGCGCACTCTAAACATAAAAGAGGCAGAAGCTGCCCACAGTGAAGACACAGTGAGGGGCCTGATTCAGAGTTACTTTGGCAGAGTACCCTGTCTGCCAAACCCACGGGCCCTCATTTATAAAAAGTGACGCATCGCTGCGAGAAAACAGAGATGCGTCACTTTTCATTGCGCCCTCCTTGCGACGCCAATGATGCCTCATATTTACAGTATGACACATCATGTCGCAAGGAGTTACAGATACGTCAGTATTTCTGACGTATCTGTAGGCGCAAAAATGATGCATTGCTGGAGTGGGTCACAAAGGTGACGTAACTCCGTAAATGGGTCATCACGCATGGGCAAGTCCCTTGTGAAATGTGCCTGCGTCAGTCTTACGCCTGCCATGAGGCAGGTGTAAGATATTGAAGCATTTGCATCCTAGAAGTGGCGCAGTGGAATCTTATAGATTTCACTGCGTCACTTCTATGACCCTTTCTTGCTTCGGAACGCCCCCGCATACATTATACCTGGCGCAGGTATAATGTGGCGCAGGGGTTTACAAAGTGGCGCATCTACCTAGATGCGTCACTTTGTAAATATGGTGCAACAAGGCAAATTTTTTACGGATGTTGGGAGGTGTGGGGGGACCTTGGGGGGTATCTATGGTACCCCCCTCCATTTGCATGCACGACGTGGCAGTCACCGCACAGTGCCTGCCACGTTGTGCATGCAAATACACAAATGCCTTTTTTGCATTGCGGCGGGTGCTGCTGACAGCACTGCCCACCGCAATGCAAAAAAAGCAGTATGCACCCGCCAGTGTGGCAGGCGCATCCTAATTGTGTATGCGGGACCGCCGCACACATGGCGGGCGGTCCCATTTCACGATGCGATGGCGGGCGGACTTTGTCCGCCTGCCATTGTAATAGACCCCTTTAGACTTCAAATCTAAGTTTACCTTTGTGAATTGGACCCGAGTCTTTAAAAATCTCAGCTATGACTATGCTTGGCACTGCAGTACCAGAACAAGTCCTACGATTCTGTCAATTTATGGCAGTATGCGCACTCTAAACATAAAAGAGGCAGAAGCTGCCCACAGTGAAGAGACAGGGGGCCTGATTCAGAGTTACTTTGGCAGAGTACCCTGTCTTTCAAACCCACGGGCCCTCATTTATAAAAAGTGACGCATCGCTGCGAGAAAACAGAGATGCGTCACTTTTCATTGCGCCCTCCTTGCGACGCCAATGATGCGTCATATTTACAGGATGACACATCATGTCGCAAGGAGTTACAGATACGTCAGTATTTCTGACGTGTCTGTAGGCGCAAAAATGACGCATTGATGGAGTGGGTCACAAAAGTGACGCAACTCCTGCAATGGGTCATCACGCATGGGCAAGTCCCATGTGAAATGTGCCTGCCTCAGTCTTATGCCTGCCATGAGGCAGGTGTAAGATAGTGAAGCATTTGCATCCTAGAAGTGGTGCAGTGGAATCTTATAGATTTCACTGCGTCACTTCTACGACCCTTTCTTGCTTTGGAACACCCCCCGCATACATTATACCTGGCGCAGGTATAATGTGGCGCAGGGGTTTACAAAGTGACGCATCTACCTAGATGCGTCACTTTGTTAAATATGGTGCAACAAGGCAAATTTTCTACGCCGCTGGTGCATCACAAAAAGTGATGCACCGGAGGCGCAAAAGTGACCCAAGGGCTCATAAATAAGGCCCTCGGTATTTCGAAATGGGGGCAGACCCTAACTTTTCCATCAACCAGAGCACCAGTTAGCTCCATCAATGGAAAACTTCCTCCAACTGCACCGACGGAGTAGGAGCCATAGGAGGAAGGGCATTGCACTGCCCGCCCAATTTAGGGTGTAGTGTAGTGTAATTGCATTTATATAGTGCTTACTACACCTGACGAGGTATCGAAGTGCTTTTTCGGCAATTAGCAGGCTACTCCAGAACTCAAAAGGATTAGTGATGAATTAGTATAGTGAAATATGAAATTAATTTGACTGGTGGATATGTTAGTCTGTTATTTGGATTGTGAATAATAGTGGAGGGATAGAAAAGGGAAAGGTTTGCATTTTATAGCGTTTGCTACCCATGATGAAGTGTGGAAGTGCTTTTTGGCGAGTAGCATGCTACTCCGGTACCCAAGAAGGATTAGTGGTGAATTGGTGTAGGGAAATATGGAATGAACTTGAGCGGTGGACATGTTATTTGGATTAGAAAAGAATTGTGAAGGGATAGAGGAGGGAAGGGTTTGCACTTATAAAGCACTTGTTACCCCTCTTACACAAACATATATACATACACATATACATACACATACAAATAGACACACATCCACGTATACATACATACACATATACACACATACATGTATACACACACACATATATATATATATGCACACATAAATATATGTAAATACACATACATATACATATATAAATACATTTACACTGCTGACATAGATCTACGGCATCCCCACTCTTTTACCCTCCCCTCCTTGAGAACAAAAGGGCGCTGCCGCCATTTCACATGGCCCTTAGCCCTACCTTTACCCACTGCCACAGAAGGCACAATTGACTTCTGTTTATCACCTTTGTACAGGAAGAATCCCACCCTCAGCTGGAGCCCATCACATTTACCCTCTCTCAATATGAAAGAGGCGCTTTTAAACTAGCGGTTCCGCAGGGAGACTCAATCGCCATTATGGACTTCACAAAGCCATCCCTCCCCCATGCTCCGCTAAGACACGGCCACCATTTTGAGCTTTGCTAGGACATATTCTCCTCCAGTGCTCACGTGGAGGGGCACTGATGCCATTTGAGCCTCGTTAGGTATGCTACCCATGGTCGCGTTGGGAAAACAGATGCCATAAAAACGCATCGATAGAGCACTTTAGGCGTGTCCCTAGAGCTCTTTTTACTAAGGGTGGGCGTAGTGGGCGTAGTGGGGCTACGTGAAGCAGCACGTAGTGTGCCCAAATCTACGCACACTACGCGCTTCGCGTAGCCCCACTACGTGCCTCCCACCTCCCACCCGCCATTCTTTTAAATAATATAAGCAATGAAAAATAAAGTAAAGTAAGTCGACTTACCCGTAAGCGCGGCGTCTCCGGGGCTCCCTCTTTCAGTTTCTAATTTCTTCTGGCAAATGCGCATGCGCGGACGCCCGCGCATGCGCATTTCTCGCGAGAAATGCGCATGCGCGGGTGTCCGCGCATGCGCATTTGCCAGAAGAAATTAGAAACAGAAAGAGGGAGCCCCGGAGACGCCGCGCTTACGGGTAAGTCGACTTACTTTACTTTATTTTTCATTGCTCATATTATTTAAAAGAAGGGCGGGCGGGAGGTGGGTGGCGGGTGGCAAGCAGCTACGCTTCGCCCTCGGCGTGTGCGTAGCGCTGCCCTGCTTCGCCTACTTCGGAAAGTGCGATGCAGGCAGCGCTACGTACACTACGTGGGCGAAGCGTAGTGCTACGCCCGGGGTTACTTTTTATGCGCTGCAAGAAGCGGCCGTCATTTGAAGCTAGAGCACCTCGCCTTCACGCCCACTACAGAGATAGTGTAAATAAAACAAGACTAACGTCACAAAAATCCAATTAGTAGAACTGGAGATAATGAATTTTTAATTTTCTAGAGAAAATAACGCCAAAAGATGTAAGAGCCACAGTAAATATCTGGTCGCGCCGGCCCGGGACAAAGTCACAAGTTCAGACCGACAGCGATGGAGCACAGGCTGGCTACAGGGACCCAGCTAGGCCTGCTGAGCAGAGTCCTTTAAATCCTGGTTTGATGAGCATTGCATGGATACGCACCAAAGCGATGCGTCGTTTTAGAAATGCAGCAAGATTCTATTGCATCGTAATCGATGATCATGTCGACACGACTTGCAATGGGAAGTCCAGCAAATTACACTTATAAAATGTAATAAGGCCCCTCCAATGTTATCCTACAGGAGAGCAAGGCCTTACAGTAGTGAAAAACGAATTAAGAGTTTTTCGCTACCAGGACAAGTAAAATATGAAGCACGTATCCTACTTTTAGTATACATTGCTCACTGCCCTCTGGGCTGTCCGGGGCCTTATATGCATTATAAAGGAAGGATTGGTCCTGGCAAAAGGTTTTTGTTTTACAGATCAAAATGGCAGTTTAAAACTGCACACGCAGGCTCTGCAATGGCAGGCCTGAGATATCTTTAAAGGGATATTAAGTGGATGGCACTTTCAGTGCTGCAGTCCCACTCGTACCATTTAACTTACATTCCCTGGTCAGATAGAGCATTTTACTAGGTACTTATAAGTAAATGAAAAATGCCAATTGGGTATAAGCCAATGTTACCATGCTTTAAGAAAAGGGCACAAGCATTTTAGCACAGGTTAGCAGTGGTAAAGTGCACAGAGTCCCAAGGCAAACAAAAAAAATTAGGAAAAAGGCTAACAGTTTGGGGATGATCCTGCAGAAAGGGTCAGGTACAACACATCCACAAAACTTTTTCTGCATTGAAATGAACCACCTTAATGGCGGTTTCTTTGAATTTACAGAGATGACTGCAGAGCCAGCGGTCATCTCTAAATCTGACAAATGGTAGTCTGTCAGGATGGCAACGATAATGTCCTACGTCACCTTGTCGGACACAGTATGGTCTATCAAACTCACAATCAGGATATGGTCAGACTCATAATATATGTCTAATTCTGTGAGAGCAAGAGTAATAAAGCCTTCTGTGGCATGGACATTTCAGGTCTATGACCATATTGCAAAGATGAAGGCTGGATCTGAGTTACCTATGATATAATGCTCTTTTTAACCTGGATACACTGCATTCTAAAAGGTCCCAGGATCCAAGAATATATTTACATGCCTAGATATTGTTGTATTCAGAAACTTTGTGGAACTTAAGCAAGGACGACTCTACTGTAAATATTAGAGTGCCAGAAACCACATGGGTTTATAAAAAGAACCCTCACCCACCAACCTAGTTGGTGGCATGCTTCATCATAGGGTTCCCAATGTTTCTGAATATTAATTAGGGGATAAGGACGTTTCCCGATTATATTCCTCGCTCTCTCCTTTGTTGTTCATAGATATTGTTGTAGCTCACCAGCAAGCCTATGTCTGCACTGAGACAAATGGCAATACTATAAACCACATCAAGGTGTCCCAAAAGGGCAGATTTACTTACTTTTCATGCAACTCAGTGCAGCAATCAAAGTGGCCCTGCTGCATTGCGTGAGAGGGAGAGAGCAGAACTGTACAATATCTACTAAGATATGCCAATTTGTCATCCCTCTCTGCTCTCATACACTTGAGTCTGGCATGCACCAAATTGCACACCCTTGCACAACAGTATGAGTGTGCGTTATGTCAAGCATAGGTTTTGAACATTGAAGCACAAAATACTATGCTTAGACATAGTTCGATTCTTTTTCTACTTTGTGTGTGTACTTTCGAGTACAAATAAAGCTTTCAATGGGAAGTAGTTAATATAAAATCAACTGTTTGTGCTGGTTTGCATCACTTTTATGATGTGAAACTGACACAAATTGTTCGTAAATCTCCAACAAGGGGAAGATGTATCAACTTTCCATGCAATGGAGCATAGCAATCAAAGTCTCTGTTCTGCATCGCTTGAAAGAGAGAGCAGAACAGCGTTATATCTACTAAGTCATAGCGCTGTTTTCCTCTCTCCCTACGGTGGTGCTCTTAAGGACTGCCATGCACCAGTACACACACCTTTGCTCCTTGGTGCAAGGGTGTGTGCTTGATGTACAGCACAGGATTTGCATTGGAAGGGGAGCCTTCCATTAAAAAATACTTTGCATAGACATAGACACTTTTCTTACTTTTTATTTTTTTTCCCCCAATGTTGATATTGCTATTCAAACTTTTGCTATACAGTGCAGCACACATGCAACATCAGAAAGATTTTGAGAAAAGAAATTGTGTCACAAATGTTTTGCCTCCTTTTGATGCTAAATCCTGTATTCCCTTTTTTGGTAGACAGCACCTTGCATCTTATTCAATTTGTGGTTGCATGAGAACACACATGCACCACTTATGGAGCCCCCTCTTGATGCAAAGTAGCTCAAAGTACAACTTTGAAAATTCGAAAAACAACACTTTGTTTCAGTTTACAGTGCTTTTGTGATTTAACACTGCCAAGTGTTTTAGCATGGTTTTCAAATTTAAAACATAAAAGAATCTGCAATGAGTTCTTGCAGTCAATACATTAAGACATTTTAATCTTTTTTCATGCCATTCTAAAATGAGTAAGATACTCAAGAGACATATTTGTGGCACAAATCCTGGCAATACTTCGGCCACGAAGAGGGTTAGATACATTTTCAGTTAACATCTGAAAGTTGATGGCTCATCCAGGTGGGCATTCAAATTTTTTTGTCACCGCAACATTTTGTAGCATTAATGCTCCTACTAATGTAGACTTACAAAATGGATGATGTGGAGACATGGCCACTAAAAGTCATTCATAATTCTATGTTTTTATATAGTTCTTCACAGTACACTTTTGCTATGTCTAAGTGCTGTAAAGTTGCTATTATCCAAGTTATAGTCTTCAATCAGTGACTCCTGATGAACAGAACACTGACTCTGCCTTGCGAGGATGAAAACGCCTGACTTTCAGTCACTGGACCTGATTCACAAAGGTAAACTTAAATTTTTTTGTAAGTTTACGATTGTTTGCTATTCACAAAGGGATTTCAAGTAGTATCTTTACAACTGCAGAGTCGTCGCACATAATAAGACCGTTGATGTCATCAATGATGACCCTTTAAGATGTCATCAGTGATGTCATAAATAATGTCATTGAACATATCATGAGTGATGTCACATGTGAAGTCATAAGTAGTTCATGGTGGGGCTTCATGTTATAGTGAGCGTTGGAAACTACAACTGGGTATTTTCTGTGTTAAAGTAGTTCAAAACATTTATGTTATCACTGATAAATTATCCTAACAATAACACAACTTATCATTTGTTTTTTTCAGTGAATTCTAAGGTTTTATTTAACAAAAACAAATCTTTTTAATACACCTAACTATATAGTTACTTTAATATTGTTTTTTTCAGTGAATTTCTAATGCATTCCTCTCCTTTCAGACCCCCCTCTCAGATGATGGGTATGGATAGTAGGGAGTGGGGAGTGATTGGTCTCTCCTTTCAGACCTCTCTCAGATAATGTGTGTGTGTAGTAGGGTGTGGAGAGAGATTGGCCTCTCTTTTCAGACCTCTCTCTCACATGACAGGTGTGTGTAGTGGGAAGTAGGCAGGGACTGGGCTCTTCTTTCACACCCCTTTCTCAGAGAACAGATGTGAATAGTAGGGCGTGGGGACGGACTGGACTCTCTTTTTAGACTCCTCTCTCAGATGACAGGTGTGCGCAGTAGGGAGTAGTGAGGGGCTGCCCTCTCCTTTCAGATCTCTCTCTCTGATGGCAAGTGTGTGTAGTAGGGTAGGACAGGGCTCTCTTTTCACACCCCTCTCTCAGATAAGAGGTGTGCACAGTAGGGTTTGGGGAGGGACTGGCCTCTCCTTTTAGAGCCCTCTTTCAGATGAGGTGTGTATATAGTAGGGTATGGGAGGAACTGGCCTCTCCTTTTAGATCCCTCCCTCAGATGACAGGAGAGAGTAGTAGGTTGTGAGAAGAAACTGGGCTCTGCCTTCAGATTCATCTCTTAGATGACAGGTGTGCATAGTAGAATGTGCAGTGGGACTGTCCTCTCCCATTAGGCCACTCTCTCAGATGATGGGGATGCACAGTAGGGAGTGGTGAGGGACTGGTCCCTCCTTTCACACCTTTCTCTTAGATGGCAGGTGTGCATAATAAAATTTCAGAATTTAATTTATTGTTTAGTTAATTAAAACTTACAATATAAAAAACATAGCCAATACATTTAAAAAACACTTAAAATCCATCCTTCTTTCAATTTGTACAGCAAGATATAAATTATGTTAAAGTATGCAGTCTTTTACGTTGAACATGCTGATAATACCATGTGAATGGAGGACCTCACCCAGTTTTTGGTTCTGATATCAAGTTAGAGATTTAAAAGCAAGTTTAGGTTTAAAGTCAATGTGCTTCAGGATATAAACATGGACTGCGCCCTCTAGGCAAACAATCACATAACTGGCTCAAATGTGCCAATTAAAAGTGACCCAACATTTGTGTTTACATGATCAAAACTTTTTTGATGTTCCCTGATCGCTCTGTGGCTTGTGTTTTAGTCTCTCTTCCATTGTATCAAAGAACTTTGCAAGTCAGCAGTTTAACTCACTTTCGGCAGGATTGAAACATAGCTTTACTGCCTACGTACAGGTCCTGGTGCCGCTCTTTTAAATGTTGGGCATAGTAAAGTGCATCTTATGTCCTTTAAGGTAGGGCAAATACAGATGACATGCACAAGGTCCTCGTTTCCTATTCCACAGAGGCGGCAAGTCTGCTCTCCTGTTCTCCTTTTCCAAGGCGGCAGGAGTGGGAGAATTGGTAGACTGCCCAAGCGTAGTAGAATGTGGGGAGAGACTGGCCTCTCCTTTTGGACCTTTATCTCACATGACAGGTTTGCATAGTAGGGAGTGGGCATGGACTGGGCTCTCCTTTCACACCCATCTCTCAGATAACAGATATGCATAGTAGAGTGTGGGGAGGGACTGGCCTCTCTTTTCAGTCCCCTCTCTCAGATAACAGGTGTGCATATTAGGGTGTGGGGCAGGACTGGCCTCTTCTTTTAGATCCCTCTCTCACATGACTGGTGTGCATAGTAGCATGTGTGGAAGAACAAGCCTCTCCTCGGAGACCTGACTCTTGAATGATGGGTGTGCATACTAGGGTGTGGGGAAGACTTGCTCTTTCTGCTTAGACCTCTCTCTTACATGAAGAGTGTACATAGTACTGAGTGGGGAGGAACTGGCCTCTCCTTTGAGATCTCTCTTTCACATGACCCACTACAGATAAACAGAACACTGACTCTGCCTTGCCAGGATGCAAATGCCTGGCTTTCAATCAATCGGCCTGATTCACAAAGGTAAACTTACACTTTCGTGTAAGGTTAGGATTGTTTACAATTCACAAATGGATTTACAAGTAGTATCTTTACGAGTGCCGAGTCTTCACACATAAAAGATAGGAGATCAGTGATGTAATCAATGATGTCATTTGAAATGTCATTAATGATGTTATGAAGGATGTGATAGAACATATCGAGAGTGAAGTTATATGTGAGGTTATAAGCAGCGCATGGCGGGGCTGAAAGTTATAGTTAGTGCTACAATTGGTGAATTTTTGTATTTTGTTTAGTTCAAAACATTAATTTTGTCCATGAGAAATTCAACTAACTATAACGTTAGTTTAACCTTTATTTTTTCCATTGAATTTCAGGTTTTTATTTTTAACAAAAACAAATCTTTTTAATACACGTAACTATAACACTAATTTAACCTTTGGTTTTTTCAGTGAATTTCTAGTTTTTTGTTAGACAAAAACAAATCTTTTTAATAATCCTAACTATAATGTTACTTTAACCTTTGTTTTTTTCCGTGCATTTCTAGTTTTTTTTAAAGTAAATTAATTATTTTTGAGTGTTTGTATGCCTCTCCTTTCAGACCCCTTCCAACATCATTTCAGATTCGTCTAGGTGTCTCGCCCACAATCTACCTATTTGGTGTCCTCTAATTTCTAGAGGTAGATTGTGGCTGAGAGACCTTGAGGAGTGTGTGACTATAGGGTGTGCCCGCCTCTAAGTATCTATGATGCAATGGACAACCCCATTTAGCATATATTCACTGGACATTATCCTGTACTGAATTATAACAGAGACTGTGAGTTGTGATAATGTTACACAGTTTCACAATTAGTAGTGTGCATGTGTACACTAAGATATGAGAGGTACATGTTATTAGGGATCACCTCGTCCTGAAGAAAGCCATTTGACCCTGACGGGCAGCTGAGATGAGGGCTGAAACATGTAGAACCGAGATGTGGCAGATCATAATAGTCTTGTTTCACATCAAATGTTATTTTTAACCTTACCTAAGGTTCCCAATATTACATTTCCCCTCCATTGGTAGGGAGACATTGAGGTCATTTTAATTATCCTGATCCCTGATAAAATATAAACAATCTGTAAATCAGGTTACTAGGTAAATTTGGTGGGAATCCAATAATAAAGCATGCCAGTAACGTGTGTTAGTGGGTGAAGGTTCTTCTAAAAAACAAATAGGAGTCCCTACTCACATGAGCAAGGGGTCTTGTAGGATTTAGGTAGCAGGTTCTCTCGTAGTGATTGTCTATTAAATAAACTAACCAACTTAGAAGGAAGAATAAATTAAACGGGTGCTGGAGCACTTTTGTATCCTCACTCACAAGGGAAAACAAAATCTTATCACCTGCCATTTCACAGAGTTTCATGCCATTAACATTGGTGCCCTCTCTTTCTCTGTGATTAGCAGAATAACCTTAATCAAAAGAGAGGGAAACAGAGTCCAGGCCCTCAGATGATAAGAGTCTAAGGGCTATATTTATGATCCGGTTTGTGTCGCTCTTTCACCACCCAATGTAGTGCAAGAGTGACGCAAACCTTAAGTCATATTTTTGAAGTCACGCAAAGCCACTTTGTGTGGCTCTGATTGCCTTAAACATTCCGGAGTAATGCAACACAGCACAAATTGCTGCATTGCACTACTCTGCACAATGGGGATTTTCCATGTGCATTGCATGGGTGTTCCCAAGTAACTCCCATGATTTTTGATGCATATACAGATTTTCATAATCAGCGAATGTGCCAAAAAGATATGCCTCCCCAGGAGAGGGGTAACGAGGAAAAATATCTTTATTTCTCCTCTTTACTTCCTCTTTGTATAGAGGAATATGCCTCTAAGGATTGTTTTTGTAGAGGAAGGTGCCCCTTACTGCACTAAAACTATCCTGCATGCAATGCAGGCACCCTTGCACAATGGGCAAAGATGCCTACATTGGCACTAGTTAGCCCATTGTGAGCCAGCACAGGAGGAAAAGACAGAAATGTGTCATGTGCCTTACACACGGGTAATTCCTGCCATTTCCCAGTGGCGCAGTGCAGCACCGCAAGATGACTTGCTGCACTGCACTGCGTCACTGTGCCATAAATATGGCCCTAGGTACATTGTGGAACTGGATACAAAAACCACTAATGGATTAAACAAAGATGAAGAACTAGAGGTACATTTAGGATAGACATTGTTACAGCCTTTAAGGTGACTATATTGTAAAACGCATCTTCTTGCTATGTGTTTTATGAGGTTTTTAATGGTGTGGTAATGAACTGTTATCTATTGTTATACAGGGCAGAGGGGGGTAGGGCAAGCCAGTGTTTCCTGAATCACCTAAGCTAAGCAAGAAAGTTAATTGTTTTTTACAGTCGTAGGATCATGTTCAGATGATATATTCCACAGTATTTGATTTTGTAAGTCCACTAGGTCTCTAACGTAATGCATTTACTTTGTTCATCTAATACTATTCATTTGTAGCACGAACAGTGATTCAAATCAACCCTGTGATATTAATGAGATTTATTAATTATTACATTAAGTGGATAAGATTACATCTTATATCATTGCATTACCTATATATAAAAGGCATATAAGTACTACCATAATGGTTTAAAATGATAATTACCCACTAGGGCGTATTATGGGTTTTATCACTTGTACTTGAAATTCGACTTTGGATTGTATCGTCACACGGGACTACATGGGAATAACCAGTTGATTGAAATTATGCATCACCTTCAAATTACTATAACTTCATTTATTCTTTCTATACAAAACAAACTACACAAACATTAGAAATCCTAAAGTTATAGTTATAGTGTGGTCAACTCACTAGCAGCTCTACATTAACTATAACTCACCACTCTACCATGCACAATGTTCTCACAAATTACGTCATTTGAGATGTCATAATTGTTTTTATGAATGCTATGATTTGATTTGGTATAAGTGATCTAATATGAAAGGGTATAAGCAGTGCTTCATAAAGATGTGAGTTATAGTTAATTCTTTGAGGCCAGTGAGTTGACAACACTTTGTATGGAGGTGCATGTGTTATAGTAATTTAAAGGGATGCATGAATGATAAATTTAATGTGAAATTTTAAATATAATTTCTAATATTTGTGTACTAAAAATGTGGTTTGTAAAAATAAGTAAAGTTAATGGGCCCAATTCACAGAATTAACTTAAGACAAAATCCTAAACTTACTACCATTTTGGTATTCACAGAATGCACTTACTACTTTTGGTATTCACAGAATGGATTTACGACTACTAACTTTACGTCCGCACTCGGGCCGGAAATTCCGGCCCGGAGGCGGAGCTTCCAGGCCGGAGGTGGGGATTCCGGCCAGTGGCGGAGATTTAGCCATGGCCAAAATCTCCACCTCTGAATTTATCCCTCAACTAGTAGTGCACCAGGAGGCACATTTGCATAGTGATGGATAAAGGGGGCATGACCTCTGACATCTTCTCAGCAATTCTGCTTTGCCGGGCCTACTGGAAGTAATAAAAGGGGTAGTTGGCACCCAAATCCATGGTTTAATGGGACTCTGAATGAAGACAAGTGGAGGCTAAGATTAGTGGAAAGAAAGTGGAGACAGCACCCAGCATCCCCCCAGCTAAAAACACTGTGGAAAATTAGAAATGAATACAACAAAAGTGTTCTCAAATCCAAAAAGGAATTCTTTAAATGGGAATTGGATAATACGAAAACAGACCACGGAACCTATTGAAGAGGTTAAAACAACAATCCAATAAACTAGCCAAATCTACTCTAGAAGAAACAAAAACTCAACTGAGCTGCGAGGAATTCTCAACATTCTTCACAGACAAGGCCAACTCGCTAGAAAGAGAACTTAGGATAGCAGCCGACAACGTCTCTAGCCAATTATCATCACAGAACGATGATACCTTGAAAAACGTTCAAGATATAACAAAAAATAAAGCACAATGGTCGACCTTCAAGTTATATGACCAGAATACCATTGCCAAAATGCTCTCGGATATCAAACCAAATAGTCACTACAAGGACCCCTTCCCCTCTAAATCCCTAAAAAGAATCAACCATATCGTTGTCCCAATTTGGACAAAAATAGTCAATACCTCACTATCTCAAGGGGTTTTACCAGAGTGCTTAAAAACAGGCCAAGTACTTCCAATCATCAAAAAAACCTACAGCGGACCTGGCAGACCCAAATAACTTTCGTCCAGTGACCAATATTCCATTACTTGCCAAAAAATGTGTGCAAAATCAACTGAACAACCAAATCACTAATTTCAATCTGCTGGACGACTGCCAATCTGGAATCAGACCAGGCCAAAGTACAGAAACAGCAATCTTACATATAGTGGATGATGCGCTACAGGCCCTGGATCTCAATCAAACAGGTCTACTAGTTCTTCTTGACCTGTCTTCGGCATTTGACACGGTAAAGCATGAAAAATTACTCACCAGGCTTAAATGTATGATGGGATTATCTGAAAATGTTCCGAAATGGTTTGAATCCGTCCCACAGAACAGAACACAAAGATTCCTGGTCAACCAGACGCTATCCACATCGTGCCCTAATTCGATTGGAATTCCACAAGGATCAACATTATCTCCATCACTATTCAACTTATATGTCAAAACTCTTACAGACATTCGACAACAACACGCAACCATATCCTATCACATGTATGCAGATGATTCTCAGATCTACATCAAGATCTCATCGTTGGAAGAGATCAAGACTATGAATGAGGCCATAAAAGTGTCATTATAATGGTTAACTAGCAATCATCTGAAATTAAATGCACAAAAAACGCAATTCCTATTAATATCACCTTCAGAGAACCCTGCAAATGTGAAGGAATGGACCAAACTGATCACAGCGCTAAACTGCACCCCTATCCTAGTTGACTCAACCAAATCACTAGGAATCACGCTTGATAAGAACCTAGACATGAAAGCCCACATCAAATCAATGGCAAAAAGTGCCCGGTTTCACCTGAACTATATTAGAAAAGTGAAACCACTTATTACTACGTCAGACCTCAAAATGGCAGTTTAGTCCTTAGTTATATCAAGGATTGAATATGGCTGTACAACACTAACAGGTCTACCTAAAATCTCAACAGCACCACTAAAAGCCTGTCTTAATGCGGCCGCAAGACTCATTACAGGTTCTAGAAAATATGACCACATTTCCCCACACTTGAAGGCATTAAACTGGCTACCACATGAAGCCAGAATCCAACTTAAACTGGCATGTATTACCCATAAAGTGCTCCATTACAAAACACCATTGTACTTAGCCCAGAAAATTGAGCTATCAGGGGGATGCAGACAATCCCGGAATGCCAGAAACCTGTTGCTGAAACCACCCATTTTCAGAAGAAGAAAACGTATGACAGAGTATTCTCTGGAGCGGTCCCCAGAATCTGGAATTCACTCCCTCCAAACATTAGAAAAATTCCAAACACAGTAACATTCAAGAGGGAAGCGAAGATCTTCCTAATGAGCAAGTTCCCTTCCCTAGACAATGACTGCGCATCATTTGCATTGTGGTTAATAGCCGGACGTCGCATAGCCCTGTCATATATGGATACATCCAGCACAAAAAGACCACAAAGACACCAAAACTAGCCAAATACTGACGATGGTCTGACGTGATATACTACACTTTTTTTTACCAAGTTGTGACATACAATAAAGTGAATGATTTTTGCACTTTAAAGACAATCCACCAGTGGCTGTAATTCTTAGACGTCTCCTGTGCCATGTCTGGTTTCTGCATGTTCAAGTCTCTTGTCTGCTACACACGACAGACACCAACTCATTTGGTGGCTACTACATGCAAGGACTGTATTTCTCTGGAATATATGAATTTACAAGTGGTTGAGTGCTGTTTATATCATAGGTGCAGGAGTTGAGCATGGATTCTATCCGAATTGTGTTTTGACCTAACAAAAATGAGTTTATTTAGTTGATAGGGACACCTCCTCCCAAAATATGAACCCCATTCCTGGAACAGGACAAATAATAATGTCTGACAAAGTTTGCATATTGTTTAATATTGTATTGTGTTTGTCATTTAAATAGTGCACAATGTACCCTTGTGTGTTATTTCTAAGTTTTTATCTTGTCTGGGTGGTCTACAATCAATAGCATGAGTGAGCATCAGCAGTGCACCTCTATAGTATGGCCTGTACGGTAGTGATTTCATTTTGGCATGCTGACCTGAGATGTGCTGTGATCAAGCCATAGAAATCCTGGTACGCCAGCTTAACATGGAGTGCATTAAAGTGTATGGGTTGCACTTTACTCTATGGATTTTGATGTGCAAAATTTCTGTTGTGCGATATGGGAAGAGATAGTTGCTGTGTGTGAGATTCAATCAAAAATTCTGATTATGCTGCATTGAACCTTGCGAACTGTGGGAAGAAGTGCTTATGTATACCTAGTCATTGTTGTTAGCTTAGAGAGTTGGCTCACGAGCCATTCCTTTTCGACATCAAGATAGACTGTGAACAATAAACAGGGCTGCAGTCAGAATTATTTTCCAGTAGGTGAAAGGAAAATCCAAGTATTACATCACTCAGGGGCAAGAAGTTATCCTTGTCTTTTCAAATGTATACACGTAACTAACTCCGTAATTGGGCAGATTGACACAATCAAGATTGACATCAGAAAGATGATTCCCACAGACAGACCATAGTAAGAAGGAGTGCTTCAATCTGCCCCAGGCTTCTAGAGAAATGCTCCCTTTGAAACAGTAGCAATATGGATTCCATGGTAGAAATATCAGTCCTGGTCCAAGACAATCATGGTGCACAATAAACAGGGTGGCAGATTTACAAGCCCCTTGCGCCCCTTTTGCGTCACTTTTCCCATGTTAAAAATTACACTAAGTGGTGCACGAGCCTTGTAATTAAGCCTAGGAATACAGAGTTGACAGAAGCTTAGAGAGCAGTGCCACCTCACTGGTTACACACTGCTATAGCTAATTTATAAGCAAATAATTACATCATCTGCAACACTAAAGTGGGTTGCACACTGGCACAGGAGTACTGACACTGGGACACAGGCACAGGGCCACCAATGACACTGAGCACCAACACTTGAGTGCCAGCACTCCCAATGGAACACAGACACAGGAGCACCAACAATCACACAGGGACAGCAATATGGGTAAAGTGTCAAAGGAGCATTGGCGAAAGAGCAGCATCCCAGAATACTGACACAGAGGAAAGAATACTTGTACTAGGAGACTGGCAACAGAAAACAAAAAGGACAAACGAACGCCAACACATTACAGTCAGCACAGACACTGGGACTGAGACACGGATACGGACCCTGATTCACAAACTGCATTTTGTAGCATGTAAAGTAGTACTACAGCAGAACTACTTAATGGCTACAACATGCAATTGAGAAAGCTACACATGCAAATGTCCACCTTGCCCATCTTTTCTTTGGGGAGATCTTCACACAGGTAGGATTACTTCTTCGAAGTAAATGCAGGTGGGACCAGGGGAGTGTCTTGAAAAGTGTGCATCTTTACTACTAAATGGAAGGGGTTTTGGGAGGAGTAAGGAGTGGTTTAGGGAGGATTAGGGAGGTGTTCAATGAGGGAAATGCACTCACCCACAAAAGAGTAAGCCCATTAAAATTAACAAACAGCACTTCTACAGTTCCTACAATCCCAAAAATGTTACCAAACAATAATATATGTACTCTAGATCAGAGGTAGATCTCCACAATCAGGGCAGAGATCTCCCTATAGTAAATTATAGGGACAAGTAAAACAGGTTATTAAACTTTAAAAAATAAAATATTTTTATGTTGAATAAGAATGTAAATTAAAGTTGCTATTTTATATGTCGATTTTTTTTTTTAAATGATACAGCGTTATTAACTTAATTTTGAATTAAATATTTAAATACCGCTATCATATGAAATTATTGTTATTTTTAAAGGCGTATTAAAAAGTCCATCTAACATGAAATATTTATTTGATTTTATGTATTAAAAATGACAAAAGTTATTAATAGAATTATTTTAAAAGACGTTTTTTTATTACAGTTGCATTTACTTTTAAATGTAAAAATGTATTAAAATATTTTATCATAAAATAATATGTATGTTTTAATCATGTTAAAACATTTTAACTGTCTCCTTTTTTGGCACTAGTAACTGACACTCCTTAATATGGCGTCTCCTCAGTTTTGTGAGGTAGAGATATGTAACTCTACACTTTTGGGTACTGATAGTGCGTTAATGATACTAGGACACCAAGAGAGTGACACAACACAGTGACACCGACATTAGGGTTGAGGGACACTATACAAATACTGGGGATACAGACATAGGGCCACAGGCACAAAGATACTGACATTGGGTCACATGTGTGGACATTGGTCACTGCAACACTGTGATGGTTGCTGTCACAGTGTCGCTATCGGGGTACACAGACAATAACCCTTGGGTAATAGGTTACTGACAAAGAGACACTGAAAAATGATAGGGGAATTGGTTTTGTAATTTTGATCTGGGCATGAGGCCAATCCCACAAAAAACTGACATGAATCATTGGCACTGGAACACTAACATGGCACTGGGACATAGGCACATAGGGAAATGGAGACATTGCCATTGATACCGGGACATAATCAGAGAAGCACAAACAGAAGGACACTAATGTTGGGACGCTGACACAAGGGTGAAAGATTTGGGGCCCAGAAACAGGGATGCTACAAGACATGGACACTGATATTAAAGCTAAGAATTAACATGAGACATGAACACCAACATGGCGTTATTGGCATTGGGTCATTTGCACGCAAACCCTTAAAAGGGTTCAGGGAAAGGGATAGGAAACCCAGACACAATCACATGAATACTGAGAGGGGAATACAGTAACAATGACATGGGTTATCAAACTAACACAGGGATATTGGCAGGCATGGCCTGATTCACAAATTGCCCTTTGTAGTATGTTTTGTACAAAATGTACTTCGAAGTGCATATTTTGCCTATACTTATATGCGCAGAGTTTTCCGCACCGACTGAGGATTCTCCGCATGTGTAATTATAGATTTTAGTAGTACATGTGGGAGGGTCACAGGTGCATGGATAGGAAAAGGACCATACTTACTGCTAAAGGGGATGGGATTAGGGAGCAGAACGAAAGGTTTAGGGATGGCCAGGGAGGAGTTTAGGGAGGGTGGTCATCCATCCTCACAAGAGTAAGCCAATTGTACTACTCTGGGGTGGAGACATGCATATTAGACGTTTGTAG
Organism: Triturus cristatus; assembly: GCF_964204655.1. Taxonomy (NCBI): domain Eukaryota; kingdom Metazoa; phylum Chordata; class Amphibia; order Caudata; family Salamandridae; genus Triturus; species Triturus cristatus. The sequence goes on from NC_140588.1 coordinate 255,141,430, forward strand.
TAAGTTTACACTCAGAGGAACAGGTTTACAAAACCGTCAAACAACGCAGCACAGCCGCCAAAAATGCTGTGCTGCTTTGTGGAAGTGGGAGAGAGCAGGGCAGTGCCTTTTCTACAGAGTGATGGCATTCTCCTCCCCCCTTTCTGGCGCTGGCACAGACTTTTGCTGCTGAGTGTCACATACAATGGTCCGGCATAGGTTTTGTACAGGAAGGGTTGCCTTTTAGTACAAAATACAAATGGCCTGTTTACGAGTTTGGCAGTCTTCCTGTGGGCCTCAAAAGCCAGCTTCCCACAGAAAGACTGCCTTACTCATAGTCAGACCACCCACCAGATTACAAATTCAATCCTGTCCTGTGCTGTGCTGCGGCAGTCGAATGTAGGTGGCTTTCTAACACTCAAAGGAGAGCCCTAGAAAGGCACTGCCATTGGAGCGCAACAGCATTTTCCTGCACAGTAAGAAATGCACCATGTTGTGCATTTTTCCCGTGCAGGAACAGGGGTGCAGAAATACAGGGGGCACACTATGTGCCCACTTGCATGCTCCCCCATACACAGAAATGACAGGGAGCCCTAACTTAGGTTCCTTACAGCCACCCTTTTCATAGAAAGCTCACCACCATGAAAAAGAGGACAGTAGGAAACTCGTAATATGCTCGGTGATGCCACAGTGGAACAACCAGTATATTACTTCCTCCTAATGCTGTGCCACAGCTGCGGGATCACGGATCCCCGGTGGTTGCAGTGGTCCTGTGGCAGTCCCTCCACTGTACTCATGATACGGCGGTCGGACTGCAAGTGCGGCAGTGGTCACACCACCACCCCAACCATGGTGGTCCAATGGACAGCAGTAGTCATTATTAGGCCCACAGCTTAGACCAGTTTCAAAGTTTTTCCTTCTTTGTGTGTGTGCTGTACAGTGCAGCACACACGCAAAGTCAGAAGAGAAAGGACAAATAAAAACATTCTACTTTTAAAACCTGCTTTCAATTTTCAACGCAAAACCCTGTCTACTACTGTATTAAATAGGGTTTTGTGTCAAAAAGCATGGGTGTCTGCATGGGAATGCCCATGTACCATCCATGTCACACTCCCATGACGCTAAGTAACGCAAAGCTGTTCTTCATGCTGCATTGTGTTACTTTTAGGCAAATTCCCAGCACAATATAAGATTTGCTTTGCAAAGTAAATTAAAAATACACATTTTATGCTGGTTTGTGTCATTATTCTGATGCAAACGAAGCGCAAAATGTATGTAAATCTACACCAGAGTTTATGACTAACAAAAGTAGTAGACTTACTATAAAGTGTAAACTCACTAAAGAGTGTAACTTATCTTGGTGAATCAGGTCCTTGGCTATTTACAAAATGGTATTGATGTAAATACATTGACACAGGAACACAGGAATTATGCAACTGAAACTGGAACACTGGCATGGACATTGAGGAGTCCATCTATGTTACCTGATCACAAAAAAAGGTCCAATGAAAAACTGGCACTGGGCATGTTATCTGACATGGGAATATTGACATTGAATTGATACACTGGGACATCGACACAGCACTGATGTAGGGATATTGATATTGGGACACTACCACAGAAACATTGAAGCCTCAAACTGAGACACACATGGCCATGGCAACAGTGGCACTGATACTGGTGCATTGACATTTGGACACTGGCATGTGCTCACTGACATGAAGATATGCAGGCTGACACTGACAGTGGGAGCCTAAAACTGGGACACTGACAGTAGGGTATGGAGAAACATACTCTATGTGGACCCCTTTGGGCCCTCTCCCTGACATTCGGGCCCTGACACTGAAACATAAAGAGATAAGGAAAAAAAACATGAAGAGAAAGACTAGGCCATGGAGACAGACTGAGTGACCACAGAGGGGCAGATGCGAAGTACATAATAAGAAGCATGTTAACAGTGCTGTTTAAATCACAATATTGATGAATAATTCTCTGCACCAAAAGGGCACAATAATGGCAAATGTTACTTATCAGCAATACTTCCTAAGCTTTTATTCTTGAGATAGGCACTGCCACCTGAGAGGTTTTGTGATTGATCATATCATATAGTTAACGTCCTGACAAGAAGAAAGTCAGTATATACTAAGATTGTAATGAGAACTATGGCTGACATGGTGTCTGGCAAGTGCTAGCTCCTGTGACTGGAGATGGAAGTGTGTCCTTCACCTCTATATATTCAATGCTCGCTCTATGAGCTGTTTGCGTGCTCCCCTGATATGCTATGACTAACTTGTCTATTTGTCCATCTGACTGCTCTACTGAGGTGCCTCCCGCAGGAGCTAGTCTAACCATTGCAGTGATGATTGACAGTGGGACCATGCTTTTGTATGCACTATGGGCCTCATGTACAAAGAATGCATGACATAAAAGGGGTCACAATGTGTCTACTGACTTATATCAAATGCATTCATATTTTGCTAACTGACCTATGTAATGATAGGTCAGTTAAAAAAATACTGAATATTAGTGGGTCGCAATTCAATCTACTGCATGAATATTAATGAGGCAGGTTGCAAATTGCAACCCAGCACGATTGGCCACAATCATAAGGATGGTGGCCTACTGAGGTGGGTAGACTACCATGTCTGTAATTACTTGTAAGTAAAGCAATCTTTTTTTTTTTATTCAGTCAGTTTTCCTAAACGTGGTAGGGGGCCTTTGATGACTCCATCACGTTTGCAAAGGGGTTTGAGTTGGTGGTAAAATATTGATGTTTTATGACAGGATTTGGTCCCAAAACAATAATACATACATTAAGGAATCGATATTCGGAAGGAACTCTGTAAACAAGTATTCTCCATGTGGCGATTCCTTAATGTTTCCTAAACCCATTTAACCATTTGGAAAAACCTTTCAGAATACTTAAATGGGGTTAGAACCTTTAAAAATGGTTTTGATTTAATGAATCAGAGGGTTTGAAAAGGCTAAAACGCTTTGTAGAAAGAGGTCCAATGTCTTTCTACTAATAATTGTGTTTAGAACTGACAATATATTATTGCTTTAGTTGTTATCAATGGTCGCTAATAAAACATGCCAATGAATGCATCATCTGCCACCCATTTGCCCAGAGGTGTTTTGAGGGACAAAACACAATCCAATGTATATTGGTATTTCTTTTAAATGATATTCCTTTTTCATCGATTGTAATGGCCAGAGCCACTTTCAAAACACTCTTTGACACACATTTCTTAAAAATGTCAAATGTTCCTTGCTCATTGTGCTTTAAAATGTACCATTTCCTACTAATTATCAAAATGATGTGTGCAGGAAAAACATAAGTCTGTTTTAAATACAATGTAACTTGTTCTCTTCCTATGGTCTAATTTTCTAAATCCCATTGTGGTAAGGAGCCACCCAAGGACAATTAAATGCTGTAATTATTCATGGCAAATACAAGGACGGAGCTCTGAAACTTTTCAGGCACTCACCCCCAGTCACAGATCTGGCTTTAATCCATTATCATTCTTTATCTTACTTCGCCACCCCAGTTCAGACCCCGATATTTGCAAATCAGTCTTGACCCTGTGCCTCATGGGAACAGTCCAGCCAGGTCTTCCCTGGACTGGAAACAAGCATCCTGGAATCAGTTTTGGGGTAACACCACTCATAAATCAGGCTAGATTGAATCCAGTGGCAAAGTGGGCAAGGGACCCACTTCTGGCATACCCTGCCAACTTATGGCGAACAAAGCAAACACAAGGAGATGATGGACGAAGTGCTGAAACTTTTCAAACACTCACCCCCAGTCACAGATCTGGGTTAAATCCAGCATCATTGTTTAGCTCACTTCGCCACTCCAGTTCAGACCCAGCCATATGCAAATCAGTCTTGGCCCAGATCTCTGTAAAAACGATGGATCTAGGCCCAGATTTCTGTACTGGGGGGAATGCTTGACATTGTTCAACATTGTGTCCATCAGTTGTTCTTTTTGCATTTATCACCCCGAGTTGGACGGGTATACCCAGACGTGGGTCCCGTGCTCTCCATGTCACTGGAGTAAAAGTAGCCTGGCTGATGAAGGGTGTTACCCCGAAACCAGTCCCAAGATGCTCTTTTCCAGTCCAGGGAGGACTGACCTACTAGTTCGGGCTGGACTGTTCCCATGAGGAACAAGGTCACGACTGATTTGCCTATGGCTGGGTTGAAACTGGAATGGCATGGGGAGCAAAAAAACGATGGATTTAGGCCCAGAACTCTGTACTGTGGTGAATGTTTTGCATTGTTCAACATTCTGTCCATCAGTTGTTCTTTTTGCATATGTCACCCTGAGTGGGACGGGTATGCCCAGACGTGGGTCCCGTGTTCTCCATGCCGCTGGAGTAAAGCTAGCCTGGGTGATGAGGGGTGTTACCCCGAAACCGGTCCCAGGATGCTCTTTTCCGGTCCAGTGAGGACCTGGCCTTGAAGTTTGGGCTGGACTGTTCCCATGGGGAACATGTTCAAGACTGATTTGCACATGGCTGGGTTCAAACTGGAATGGCATGGGGAGCAAAAAAACAATGGTATAGGCCCAGATCTCTTTACTGGGGTGAACGTTTGACATTGTTGAACAGTCTGTCCATCAGTTGTTCTTTTTGCAGTAATTATTCATGGGGCCAAGTAGGCACACATCTATCCATAACTCTCTATCGGCCTTTCTGTAAACATACACGCTTAAACTGTATTGAACCATGGACATCTCCACCTACTAATGACAAGGAAGAGCGTTGCAGCTGGGAACAAGTGACACAGATACGAGCCAATGGAGAAAGGCGAATACCTCGGAACTGTATGCACGCAAGGGACAAAACTAGGCCTCAGCATAAATCCTGACTCTATGGGCAGTATCCAGGATCCCCACCCTCATCGACCACCCACATGGACAGAACTAAGGGCAATCCATCACCGTGCCTATTGTTCGTCCTTGGGTACTGTTGACGCCTTACTACTGCCTTGTCCCTCCACACCCACCCGCTTGTATAAGACGCAGTCCTTTGCATACGGTTGAATAGCCCTGCCACTGACAGGTAGGAAGTACATTTTTGCTGTTTTACTGTTGTATCAGATTTTCTTCTGATTCTAAGGTTACAGAACTCTCTGCACATATCTGCATGAGCTGATACAACCCTTGTTTTGAGCTGTTGCATGTGTTCATTGCCTCCAGTCACTGGAACGGATATTAACACTGGTATCCTGTAGGTCGGGGTTTGGTTAGTGGGCTTGACTTTCCCCTAGAACACAGTTGTGTACAGATTAGGGTGTAGGGGTATGTGCTCTCACACTTCCTTAGATCCCTCTATCCCAATATCTCCCTTTAATCTGCCCCTCTCCTCAGGCGGCTCTAATAAGTTGAAAGTTTGCACCCCACGTTTCCCTGCACTCACTGCCAGTATTCATGCCTCCACCTACTGCCAAATGTTGTAAGAACAGTATCTCTCAATGTCAATGGCCAGACTCACTTTAGAAAATGTAAAAAGATTCTCACTTGTCTGTGCATTCACAAACCAGACATAGCCTTACTCCAGGAGACCCACCTAATGACAGCAGAATATGAAAAACCTGCCCTTCTTCTGTATTTCCTGATGAGTTACTTAAGGCAAAGCTAGATCTTAATGAAATTTATACCAAACAGGCGAATCTGCTCACTTTCACTGAAAGCATGACCATTATGAACAGGGGAAGAAGACTGGCAGGATGTTGGCAATCTAGTAGGATGATCCACACCCTTCGTACTGAGAGGGAACACCTCCTGAAGAACCTGCTGATATCCTGCTGGAATTTACCACGTTTTACGAACCCTTATATACCTTGGGTATTCTAGAAATCCGACCTAGGGCCCACACATTCCTCAGTCAAATTAAACTTCCAACTCTCCTACCAGAATACTCAAAGGTGCTGGGAGGGGAGATTACTCCTGATGAAATAGCACAAGCCATTGATGGAATGGCTGAAGGAGCAGAACCTTTTGTACCTGGCGGCGCAGGGTACGCCCTCTGTCTCCGGAGTTCACCTGCTTCGCTACACAGAGACACGGGACACTCTGTCGGCGTTAGAAGATTGGATTTATTTAGCTGCAGCTAGTACAGTTATCCTAGAAGTACACAAAGTAGGTTCTCAGGAGACTGCCACTTCACTCTGTGGCGCATCAGATTAAATACAATATAATACACAATTATTAACGAGGTACGCTCCCAAAGCATATAAGAAAAGAGCCAATAGGGAAAGTTGGAAAACAGAGCGGAACCAATAGGAAAGGTTCGAAAACAGAAATATCAGGTGACTCGAAGAGACTTCTCCTCTAACTGTGTTTGTCACCCCACCCTCAAACTAATTAAATAACAGATTATAACTAACTTGCAGGTGGTGAGATACATTTGTGTGTATTGGAGGACAGTCGTGACACGAGAGAATGCTAGCAGGAGACAGTGAAGGCCAGTCGATAAGATATGATCAGGAAAGAATAGTGTGAGCCAACAGATAGTTGAAACAGGGATTAGGAAAGCCAGACAGGGATTAGTGTACTCGGCTAGTTCTAAAACCAGCTTCGCAAATAAAGGCCGAGGACGTATTTTGACACCAGGCTACAGAAAAAGCAGAATAGACTTTGTTCGCCGTGCTGCCTGAGTGATGGCAACGCAAAACGGCGGCGGGTCACAAAATGGCGGGTCGATTCGATCGTGATCGAAAATCGAAGTTCCTCAGACCCTCCTTTTGCCAGAACTCAGGCAAGATAGACTCACGTTAATCTGAGTCCACGTCAATAGCCATGAGGTCATCGAGCTGTTGCTGTAACATCATTCTTATGTTTTCCGTTACTTGTGGCTTGGGTTTTGGGATGCACATAGTAGCACAAAGATCACAGATAGCGGGACCACAGTGCATACAAAGGCAGCAAGAGAATATAATGGTCAAGATTATTCCAAGAAATGTCAATGCTTTCCAACCCCATTTGGACAGTAGTCCCCAAAACCACTCCGTTAAAGACCAATCTCCTTCGTCCTGATGAATAGACTCGGAGATTATGTGCAACTTGGATATAGCTTGGTATACTGTTGGAGCGTCATTAGGAATGAAAATACAGCAACTTGACCCGACCAATTTACACACTCCACCATGATCGCAAGAATAAAGTCTAAGGCAACTCGATTTTGCAAGGTCATAAGACGATCCGCCTGTAGTTCTGCCGTGATATTACTTAAGGCTCCTACAGTGATGTCTATTGTAGTCTCTACGACACGGACCAGTTGCCTTATATTTCTGCTGTTAGCCATTGGACCCCAGAAGGGAAGAAAACCTTTAAGGAAATCTCCCCCCTCTTGTCCCGCTGTGTCCTTTGAATCAATAATCGCTCTGCCGTAACTGGTTCGGTGATAATTGGCAGAAGCAGTGTAAGTAGGAGGAAGAAGAAAGGCTATATAGCAAGTACCAGAGAAACCCGTTGGTAACCAAGTATAGGCTCTATCATAGCAGATGAAATAGGTGCCTTGAGACGGCACTAGAGGAGGCGAGTTTTGAGAGGAATAAATGTACGTGCAGGAGCAGTTACTCTTTTGTGCAGTGTCAGAAGAGCGATCGTTTATCTGTAAACAGAAGTTACCTTGATGCGGTATAGTCCAGATTGGCGAGGACTTTCCTTTTCCCACTTTACTATTAAGACTCGACATATATTGGGTGACGTTCCAATTGGTGTATGCTTTCCTTTCGTCAATGGAAATATTGCTGTTCTCCATGATTTTAGCCATAACTACCATACCCTTAATCAAAGAACTATGACTAAAATCCGGATAATTAATTTGTGATGTAACAGACCGTCTGAATTTGCTTTGATAAGCATTGGAGAAAATTACGAAGAATGCCCAAGCAGAACCCTCATAAGAAAAGCGAAGAACTAGATATGGCATTCCTTTCTCGGTGGTATGTGGCATAAGACCACATACCCAACAATCAGTTGTGTTAACCACTAATTGATGCTGATGTAATAGTTGGATAAAGAATTGTTGTAATACTCGGTTCTTCTGACAAGTTCATGTGAAGGAAGAGTATGAAAAAGGTGTGGAGAGATAGTAGAAGAAGGCAAAGAGGAAGAAGGGGAGGTATTTCTTGGTTGCAAAGCATAAATTATCCAACCAATAATCGCCAAAGCAATACATAATGATATAAAAACACATAAAGTTATACTAAAACGACTGTACATTATTTTACAGGGTGCTTTCTTCACTCCATCTCTTCTTTCTTTATTATTTAGTGTAGTTTCCATCTTACTAGTGGATGCTCACGGCAATCTTCTTCAATCACTGAAGTCACGATGCTCTACCGTCCTATGACACTGAAGATCCTGCAGACCTATTGTCACTACTCAGGTCGTGACCTGGACTCCTACCGTGAACCTGCAACCGAAACAGAACACTACACAAGGGAGAAGAAAGTCTCAAATGTTCTTTTGTCTGGGCCTGAGATTATAATGTTCCTTCCCTGGAACACTCTGATTTTGAAACAATGTTCTTGGTTCAGTCGTATCCAAGCGACGATGTGATGGAATTGCTTCCTGTAAAATGTCGTCATTCTCTTTCTCAGACAGTGTCCCATTTAGGTGTGCATCGCGAAAGGGTACAAATCGTGGAACTGTTTCGCCTTCACAGTCACCAACCCCTCTACGAACCCACTGATCAAAAGGCAAAGGTACTTTCTTGCAATGCACACCGTGAATCCAATTTTTCTTTCCTACGACTTTGACTGCTGTCCTTGTGTTCAACAACACCACTCGAGGCTCCCGCCACCTGGGCTGCAGATTATTGGACCTTTGAAAATTCTTCACGCAGACCCAGTCACCTGGTCGGATGGAATGACCTGGGTCTGTGGAGGCCTCCGGCAGAGCACTATGAACCTGTTGATGAAGAACACGCAATTTAGTTGTAAGGTCATGCAGATAGTCAATCAACATTGGATAGGGCAAGTCTGAGAATTTCTTAGGGCGAGGTATTCCCCATACGTTGGCCGGATGGCCAAATACCACTTCGTAAGGGCTAAGTCCCAAACGAGAGTGTACTGTAGTTCTGGTGGATAGCAGAGCTAACGGCAAAGCATCAGGCCAATAGAGTCCCGTACTTGCTTGAACCTTTTCTAATTTCAACTTCAAAGTTCCATTGTAACATTCTACTAAACCCGCTGATTGTGGAGGATGCGCCGCGTGGAACTTTTGCTTGATTCCAAGACCTGCACAAACTTTCTGCATGACTTGGCCAACAAATTTGCTCCCATTGTCACTCCAGACAATGCGCTGCAAACCAAACCTGGGGAAGAAATCTTTTAGTAGGATTTTAGCTGTAGATAAAGCTGTATTATCTTTCAAAGGGTATGCTTCTATCCACCTCGAAAAGGCACATACTACCACCAGAACATATTTGAGGTTGTTGCATCGATCCATATGAATGTAATCGATTTGCAACACCTCAAATGGGTATGTCGGAGGAGCAAAGTGACCTGCTGGAGTTGGGGTTCCCTTTCCTGGATTGTACATTAGACAAACAATACAGTGCTTTACTACATTGTCTGCACATTTTGGGATATTTTCATTTTGCCACACTGGAGCCAGAAGTTTACAAATGCCTTTTGCACTTAGGTGAGCTGGACCATGAGCCATAGTAACCACTGGGAGTACATAAGCATCTGGTAACAGCCAACGTTGATGTTCGGATAATTCTACCCAACAACCCATCTCATCCAACATTCCTGTACTTTCTTTCCACTTGCTCAACTCCCTTTCTGAAGCCTCTTTCTGAATCGCTTTCACGCTTACCACTGTATTCTCACACATTCCTCTCTCTCTGACCCAATTCGCAGGACCTTCCACATACATTCGACTCGTTGAATCTCTCGCTGTTTTCTTTGCTATTTCATCAGCAAATGCATTTCCTCGTCCAACATCATCCGTAATCTTCTTGTGTGCACTACACTTCACTATCGCTATTTGGATGGGTAAAGCAAGTGACTCAAGGAGATCAGTCACTAACTGACCATGCTGTATTTTGGTGCCATGTGAAGTTAGGAATCTCCTTTCCTTCCAGAGACGCCCAAAACTGAACGCTACACCAAAAGCATATTGGCTGTCAGTGTATACGTTCACTCTTTTCCCTTTCGATAATACACAAGCTCTCGTCAGTGCTATCAACTCTGCTGCTTGCGCTGAATTGTGTCTAATGCGTGCAGTTTCCACAATCGTATGTAAGGTAGTTACAGCATAGGCTGAAACCGTACCTCCATTAGGCATTTTGAAACAAGAACCATCTACCCATAGAATCCCATCCGGATTCTCTAGCGGTGTGTCTCTCAGGTCAATTCTTCCTTTTGTCTCTTCCTCAGTACGGAAGAAACAATCATGCTGATCCTCAACACTCTCCTCATTTGGAAGGGGCAACAAAGTAGCTGGATTCAGGGTATTACATCGTTTGATGTGTACGTGACTAGCCAAAAGTGTCAGCTCGTAACCAGTTAAACGTGCACTCGTAAGATGCTGTGTTTTTGTTCTGTTTAGCAAAGTATCCACTGCATGTGGCACCATGACAATGAGAGTGTTATCCAACACCATTCCAGCAGACTGTCGGATAGAAATTGCTGCTGCTGCTGTTGCTTTGAGACAACTGGGCAATGCTTTAGCTACGGGATCTAATGTAGCCGAAAAATAGGCACATGGCCGCTGTCTGTCTCCAAATTGCTGTGTCAAGACTGACAATGCACAACCTTCTCTCTCGTGAACATACAGCGTAAAAGGCTTAGTGTAATCTGGGGTGCCTAGTACAGCAGCAGAACAGAGAGCAGTGCGTAAATCAGTGAAACTCCTTTGGCACTCATCAGTCCAAGGAAGGGGCTGAGGCGTATCTTTTAAAGTGAGTGCCAACATAGGTTTGGCGATGAAAGAGAAGTTAGGGATCCACTGTCTACAATAAGAAGTACTTCCCTTTGTGTGGATGGTACAGACATTCGTGCAATCGCCTGAATCCGTTCTGGTGTCAACCGTCGTCCCTCCTTTGATAGGAGATGACCCAAGTAGGTAACCTCTTGACAAACATATTGTAGTTTGGAAGGTGAAACCTTGTGATTCAGTTTAAACAAGTGGCGTAACAGTGCAACAGTGACATCATTGCAGATATCTTTTGTATCGGCGGCGACTAACAAGTCGTCCATGTATTGAATAAGAGCAGCACCAATCGGCAAGTAAAAAGTATCAAGATGACATTTTAAAGCTTGGCTATAAATGGAGGGACTTTCACAATAGCCTTGGGGTGCGCGCTTAAATCGGAAGCTTCGGCCTCCAAGAGAGAAACCAAAAATGTCCCTACTCTCTTCTGCAATGGGAATACTGAAGAAGGCATTCTTTAGATCGATAACAGAAAACCAAGTCGCTGTGGAAGGTATCATTGTCAACAAAGCAGTGATATCTGGAACAACAGGAAATTGTGGAATCACAATTTTGTTTACTTCTCGCAGATCAATTACAAAACGGTACACAGGAGGCTGAGAAGGATCAGTACGTTTAAGAACAGGAAGAATAGGACTATTGCATGTGTTACCTCTCGTTTCTTCAACCACATCCTTCCGAATTAAGTCATGAATGATTTCCAAAAGCGCTTTTTCACCTTCAGCAGAAATTCTATATTTTGGGATACGTGGTAGTTCAACATTGGGCTTGAGAGTGACAACATAAGGCGGAATCTCAAGACAACCCACATCGTTCGGACCCGTGGCCCAAAGCGCTGTTGGAAGAGAGAGCAACTCAGGAGGAAACTGATCTTTGAACAAATACATTGGGGAGATCAACTTCTGACCTAGAGTGAGATGTACGCCAGAAGGAGAACAATATATTGTAGCATGCATTCTTTTCAATAGGTCTAGACCCAACAGATTCTCACCGCAACCATTCGTCAACAGAAGTGGAGCTTCCAAATCATAAGGACCAACTGAAATAGGCAAAGGGCAAGAAACCGGATTGCGAACAGGGGCGCCAGAGAATCCTACAGAAACATTTGTTAAGCCAGACAAAGGTGCCCCAGGGAGTTTAGAATGAATGATAGAACTTCTCATTGCTCCAGTATCTAGAAGAAATGGCTCTGATACACCCATTGTAATGACGTTAACATAAGGACCATTTTGATCTACTGGGATTGGCACAACTCCCTTACTTTGTCCATGGCTGTCCTAGTTGGCATGAAGGCTCTCATTCGCGCCTTCAACATATTGGTCTTCATGATAATACTGTGTAGATCTCACATTTTGCTGATCAAAGTAGTTCATGGAATTAGGAGAAGGAAGGGCACGTTGTTCTTGAGTTAACACACCTCGACCTCTACCTCTGTTTGCTGACTGGAGGCCAGCACGACCTCGTGGAGCAGATAACGCTCCATTGCGCTGCAATAAAACCGGACAACTACTCTTAAAATGACCTTCCTCTCTACAATAGGCACATTGATTAGGTAACAAAGGTCGTGGATTGTATGACTCAGGTTTTTGATACAACCTCTGAAACTGCGGTGGCTGCTGAATCTGAGGCTGAACATAACGTGGCGAATAAGCTTGCTGCAAGAGAACCTTCGTTTTTAAACCTTTCATCTTTTTCTCTTGTTTTTCTTTTTCTTCTTTATCCCTATTCTCATAATATTGTGCAGTAGCCAATATCTGAGCAGACGAAGAAAGAGCTTTCTGAATCTTTTAATTTGTGTGACAGCTCAGGAAGCAAATTGAATACAAATTTATCCACGAATAATCGCTGTCCACACTCGGTAGCCATGTCCTGACCACTGTGGTCGATAAATGTCTCCTCAAAACGAGTAAAGAAGTCAGAGACACTTTCATCTTTCTTTTGTTTGCATGCTGCCAGTTTATCCCAATTAACTCTCAGTGCAGGCATCATAGTTTTCATTAACGTGATGATTCTACCAGGAAGTTCCGAGATCAAAGCGTCAGGCTGTTCGCCACCCACTTGGTTTCTATCTGTATTAGCTATAACATCCCAAGTAGCTCCTAGTTCTTGTGCGTGGTCCTCTCTACGAATTTTAGCCCATATTGTCTGTGGGACTACATTACCCATCAACATATCAATATCTGCTAGATTCATAATGCAAGCATCGATTGTCTGCGATAATTCTTTGTAATAACCTGCAGGGTTCTTACGAGGATCTGGTAGAGTCTGTTTAAGAGCCAAAACTTCAGACCTCTTCCAAGGGACATGTACCCATATACGTTGAAAATGAGCAGGAATAGGCGCATTACCACCTACTCCCGCAACTGCCTCCTTCCAAACTGGAGGAACCTCTCTCATAGGGTAATTTTTCGACGTCAGTTTAACCGACGGATCGGAATAAAGAAAAATCTGAGAAAACAATAAGGATCTATAAGAGATAAGTGTCCTTACAGCTTCCTCAACTTTGGAACCTACAATAAGTCCTTTTTCAAAATCAGCTTTAACATTTAACAGATCTTGTGAGATCGGATTCGAACTCACATCTTCCCATTCTTTAATGAGAATGTCGCACATTACATTAAAAACATATCTCTGCGTAGGCGCATTCCATTGCAAAAAGGTAGGCATAATATCAAGCACACTATATTGTGGACCCTTCTTGATCCATCTTCGTGCAAGAGAGTCTAGCTTCTCTCGTTCCTCAAAATCTGGGAACTGAATACGAGATTGTCTTCGAGCAAAAGCCGGAGACACATTAAAAGCTCCAAAGAAAGGAGATAGAATACTAGTGACAGAATCTGTGAGACGCTTACGCACAGACGGTGAATTAGACATTAGAACTGGAGACAGAGTATTAGGAAAACTGCCAGGAGAAGAACTGGAAATTGCAGGAGGAGCAGAAGGCAAAGGAGAGCTAAGATCAGGAGATGAAGGCAAAGAAGTTGAGAGTAATGGTAAAACCGGCAAGGGCGGTAATACTGGAGGAGGCAAATGCTGAAGAGCCGGAACCGGCGGAGGTACCACTAGCAGCTGAGCAGGCTGTAACAGCTGAGGTACATTGGCATTTTGCGCATAGGGTGGAGGCAACCTTAATAAATGAGACATTAGGGGATATTCTTCTATATCTTTCTTATTATCAGAAGGAGAAACAGGCAACACCGGATAGCATTTATCTATCGCCATACGATGTTGTCTTTCTGAAATGTTGTCGCATTGTCAATTTCATCATTTTTTAACTGTTGGGCAGCCTGTATAATTGTCATACCCTGTGCTTTCCTATCTCGTTTTGCTTGTTTAATTTCTTTCTGTTTGGCTTCCTTACGCCAAAGGCGGAAAGAGTCAAACATTGCCGGCCGGGCTTTTCTTTTGAACAAAACTGCTTCCAAATTGTCTAGCACATCAGGATCAAAACTACCGTTTTATGGCCATTTGAGAACACCATCTTTCTTCGTGTATCGAGTCCATGTCTCGTTAAAGGCAATGGGGCCGATACCATGTTTCGAATAGAGCTCATATGTGGGAGTTCCAACCGAAGGAATCGGACAAGAGTCCTCAAGTCGGGAATCCCTATTACAACCAAGACAACACATTCTTCCAAACTTAGTCAGACCAAGCATCTCGAGATGTCTCCGGACTGTTCACAAACTTCAAGGGAGTAAAACTCAGTTTACGCAGCACAAATGCACTTACCCTCGGCTTTAGCCTTTGCAAAAGCTAAATCTAAGAAACCTAAGGACATCAAACAAAGAACCAAATTGTGGGCGCGACCCATGAAAATACTTAACTAACGATGTCTTCTTCCACCAACAGAGGCCCGTCTATCGTCTCGCCTTACCATACATCATCAAAGGAATGGGCCAAAGCAGGGCGGCAGTCAGGGCAGCGGTCATCAGCAGCCGTCAGGAAGGAGTAACCGCGCTGCAAAAGACCTTCGGACCACTTTCGACATACAGGGGTTGCTTAGTGTGGCTCGTGAACCCTCCAGAATTTTCTTGCGGGGTTCCTCACGACCTTCGAGCAGAACCGGTACCACAGAAGCCGCCCCACGTTGGGTGTCAATTGAAGAACCAGAACCTTTTGGACCTGGAGGCGCAGGGTACGCCCTCTGTCTCCGGAGTTCACCTGCTTCGCTACACAGAGACACGGGACACTCTGTCGGCGTTAGAAGATTGGATTTATTTAGCTGCAGCTAGTACAGTTATCCTAGAAGTACACAAAGTAGGTTCTCAGGAGACTGCCACTTCACTCTGTGGCGCATCAGATTAAATACTATATAATACACAATTATTAACGAGGTACGCTCCCAAAGCATATAAGAAAAGAGCCAATAGGGAAAGTTGGAAAACAGAGCGGAACCAATAGGAAAGGTTCGAAAACAGAAATATCAGGTGACTCGAAGAGACTTCTCCTCTAACTGTGTTTGTCACCCCACCCTCAAACTAATTCATTAACAGATTATAACTAACTTGCAGGTGGAGAGATACTTTTTTGTGTATTGGAGGACAGTCGTGACACAAGAGAATGCTAGCAGGAGACAGTGAAGGCCAGTTGATAAGATATGATCAGGAAAGAATAGTGTGAGCCAACAGATAGTTGAAACAGGGATTAGGAAAGCCAGACAGGGATTAGTGTACTTGGCTAGTTCTAACACCAGCTTCGCAAATAAAGGCCGAGGACGTATTTTGACACAGGCTACAGAAAAAGCAGAATAGACTTTGTTCGCCGTGCTGCCTTAGTGATGGCAACACAAAATGGCGGCGGGTCACAAAATGGCGGGTCGATTCGATCGTGATCGAAAATCGAAGTTCCTCATGGCGACTCACAATGCCCCGGGTGGGGCTGGATAACCGATAGAATTCTACAAGATAACTAATTCCCTGGTAATCCTCATCCTAGAGCAACTA
Source organism: Triturus cristatus (assembly GCF_964204655.1). Classification (NCBI taxonomy): domain Eukaryota; kingdom Metazoa; phylum Chordata; class Amphibia; order Caudata; family Salamandridae; genus Triturus; species Triturus cristatus. The sequence goes on from NC_140588.1 coordinate 255,157,306, forward strand.
GTTGAAGATATTACGAACACTCATATTCAAACATTCGCATTCCATAGGGCACGCAACTCGTTACTCCAAAGCCTGGAAAAGACCCTCTGTTGTGTATCAACTATAAACCTATATCATTGATAAAAAACGATGTGGAGACCATGAAAATCATTCTGGCCAATTGATTGAAACTATATCTTCCCTCTTTGATTGACCCCTGGCTGGTAGGCTTTGTGCCTAGACAGTCCTCCACAATCTATGGACTCTCTCAAACCTATTATGGCAGACAAGAGATGGCACAGATGAAAAGATACGGGTCTCCTTTGATGTAGAGAAGGCCTTTCTCCGAATAGAATGGCCTTATTTTTTTAGGGTCATGGAGATCATGGGTCTCTTTAAATATTATATTGACAAAGTACGATGGCTCGTGGGCGTGGTCTCGCGCCGACGCAAGATGGCGACTTCATTCTGAGCTCCGCAACTGCTAGAGCCATTTCTCTCTCTCGTACATTCCTGCTTGGGCTCATTACGGAGACAGTAATTCTTTCCTCACTTTTACACGAGCGCCCGCCATTTTGTGTCTGCCGCTCGTCGTCTTGGACCTCCTACTGAGGTAAAACCTGCGCTTTAGTGTGTTGTGCTCGGCAAAGTTTTCATATAATTTTTTTTTTCTATCTTTTTACTGGCACACTCTAATCCTGCAAAAAATGCATAATTGCCTGCTACTTTGACTATTTTTTCTTGCTGTTTTGGAGATGTTTATCTCTTGCCATTACCTCATGAGTGCGCTTCCATGACTTTTGCTGAGATTGTATCCTCACTTAATTTTTACTCTTTAGGTCTCCTACAGAGAAGGAAAATTTACAATTTTTTCTGCTTATGGGCAGATTGCGGTCTCCATTAAAAGTGATTTTTCGTCCTTCTCGACGTTCCACGATGACCAGTGACAACTCCTCTCATGTTAAAGCTTCTTGGCACAAAACATAAAAGGGCTAAGAATGACCCCCCTCACCCATTTTGTCATCACATAACCCTGTTCTTGATTCTATTCTTGATGAGGCTGAATGCCATTATGTCCACTACCAAGGATAAACTCCAGCAAATTGAAGATAGATGGATCACAATGGAAGCAAAGGTATTTGATATGGAGCAACGTATTAGTGATCTACATGATGTCTCTACCAAAATTCCTATTCTGGAGCAAGAGATTCAACGTCTTAAGCTTCACACTGAGGACCTTGATAATCGCAATAGACACAATAATCTCAGTCTTTATGGCTTACCAGAAAAATTGGAAGATCCTGACATTCTCCTTTTCCTTAAAAAAATTCTGTCAGAGCTCCTTGATCTTCCTCTAGAGCCTTCACTGAATATCCAATGTGCTCATCGCTTGGGTCGTCTGCAACCGAACTCTGTTCGACCTAGAGGAATTATAATGCTATTTTTGGAATTCACAGACCTTATGCGCGTCTTACAGGCAGGAAAGGTGAAACGTCGACTTGTTTGGGCTGGTCACACCATTTTTCTCTCTCAGGATATCTTCAACGCCACCAATGCCAGAGGGAAGGAATTTCTTGCACTTCGTCCTCAGATGAGACAGTTAAGCATTCGTTATGGCATTTTACACCCTTGCTTGTTAAAATTACTCATAATGGCTCCTCCCACTCATTTTATGACCCTGTCAAATTGAGGTCTTTCTTGCTCAGTCTCTCATCATCTTCTATGGATAGTTCTACTCAACGTCTTTAATTTATCTCCCTTATCTCTCTCTAAATAGATTTCTTAAAGCTGTTACTTCTTCTGTTTCTTAATTTTGCTCCTCTGCTTTTCCATCTGTTCTCAGTGCAGTTACGTTCCATGCTTATTTCGTTCACTCTTTTTCTTAAATCTGGCTATCTTTCCTTAATCTACTTTTTTCCTTCATATGCCCTTTTCTTCATCTATTCTTTTCTGTTTCTTTTCTCTTTTTGACAATATGTCGCTTGATGCACGTGCCTATTGTTGTTATTTGTTGTCTTACATTTTGTTTTTTGTATTCATTTAATAAGTGGTGTTTTTCTGCTTCCAATTGTTCTCCTGAAGTGTATCATCTTCATCCATGTGTTACCCCCCCTCCTTCCATTATGTGTAATGTTGTCACGTGGAATGTTCGTGGTCTTGGAAAACCAGTCAAAAGACAAAAGGTAGTTTCTCATTTGTCTAAACTGAATTCTCATGCTTCATTTATTCAAGAAATGCTTTGTAATGGTATAGAATCGCTTAAGTTGAAAAGACAATAGGTGGGTCAAGTTGTTTATTCTCCAGCCTCTAATCAGAAGGGTGGTGCTGCTATACTATTTCATAAATCGATATATGTAAAAATGTTATCCACGCAATGTGATAGTGATGGACGCTAGGTGATGGCAAAGGTTGTTATTCAAAATAAAGAACTTGTCTTATTGAATATTTACGGCCCTGTTAAACCAGACCCTGACTTTTGGAATAGTATTAAGATTTTACTTTCCTCAATTGATAGCCCAAATATTGTTGTTGCTGGGGATTTTAACCAATGGTTGGACCCATTCTCAGATAGACAATCCAAATGTAAATTTAATCCTGATAAAACCCATAAATAATTTCAACCTGCCATTGCCTCACGTACATTATATGATGTTTGGAAGACCTGTAACCCTGATTACCTTGAATTTACTTATTTTTGTAATGTTCATTATACTCGTTCTAGAATTGATTATATTTTAGTTAGCAAACCCTACTCCCATCTATTCAATCCTCTAAAATTGGATCTATTTTTACCTCTGATCATGCTCCCGTTATTTCTGTTCTTGACCTTTCCCTGAGTTCTGCTAAATTTGGTCGTTGGAAACGTAATAATTTTTTGTTAACAGACACTGCTTTTGTAACTGTTTTTTACTATTAATAATCCTTTGGACACTTCCATTCCTATTAACTGGAATGCCTTTAAGGCCTCCTTCTGTGCCTTTACTATTGCATATTCAACAAAAAAGAAGAAAACCGCTAAGGCCAAGTATACAACTTTACTACAACAACTCAAACTACTGGAACATAATTGTTTTACCTCTAGATCTCCCTCTGTTCTTCGTTGTTGGAAATGGCCCTTTTTGCAGGGTCATCCCTAAGCTTTTTGCCTTCCTCCTGGATTTGTTCTAACCTGACTTTGTTGGCTTTATGACTCTGGGCACTTTACCACTGCTGATCAGTGCTAAAGTGCATATGCTCTCCCTGTGTAAATATGACATGTGAATTGGTATATCCATGATTGGCTTATTTGGTTTACCTGTTAGTTCCTAGTAGCATGGCCTGTGTGTGCCCAGGGCTGGTAAACCAAATGCTGCTGGTGAACCTGCAGCGCTGGTTTGCGCCACCCACAGAAGCAGCTTGTAAAGTGTGTCTCAGACCTGCCACTGCAGAGTCTGTGTGCAGTCCTGAACTGCCATCTTGGCTGTGAAGTGCATCCACTTCCCAGCCCCTGAACCCTCCCTTGGCATCATGTAAGTCACCCCTATGGTAGGGTGCATTGTATGTGTAAGGTAGGACATGCCTTGGTGTGTGTAGCATGTCCTAGTAGTCAATTACACCCAATTTCGTTTTTCGCTATCTGTTCTCCATAGGCCAGAATGGGCAGTTTGACTATTACATTCTATAGTCCTCACTGACCCAAAGAACATGGTAGAAAAACGAATTTAGTACGCCTGAGCTCAGAATATTAAAATACATCCTTTAGTGAAGTTTATTTTTATATTCTCTGTTTGAAAATACCACTTTTAGAAAGTAGGTATTTTCTTGCCTAAGCCTTCCAGTGTGCTCTGCTGTTATGTGTATTGGCTGTCTGGTTTTGGAGTGACGGAGCTGGGGAAATCCAGGAGACAGGGTGAGGTGTCCCAGTGGTGAATAGAGAGATCTGCATCTAGATGGGTGGGAGGAGTTGCACCTGGTACCTGCCCTCCACAACGCTGGCTCCACCTCCGGTGGTGCTTCTGATGTCTCTGCCCTGCACTCTGAAAGGAAAGAAGCAGCCTGGTAAGCAAAGTGCTCCAGGACTGAGCAGAACTGGTTCTGGCTGGGTTCAGTGACTTGTGACTCTTTAGAACAAAGACTTTAGGGGTATAAATATCTGTGATGAAACCCCTACAATTTGTTTTGCTCCTGGACAACAAGAAGAACCTCTGTCCGTGTAACTGAAGGAATCTGCAGGAGGTGACTGTCCTTGTGCTTGTGTGCTGTTTCTTGGATTGGCCTGCAGTGGTTACTACTGGACTTGGAAGAAGAAGAAAAGGACTTTGAAGAGAACTTTTATTTCAACTTTCTAAAGCAATCGCCCAAGGGCTAGAAGAGAGCTAGCCTCCTGCTGGAGTCTCAGGCACATCAGACTCCACCACCAGCCTCCTGTTTCTTCCCAGTGAGGATTTCTATCTGCAGGTAAGGCTCCTGAGAGTTCCAGGGCCTCTAGTTCTACTACACAGAAGAGAGTCCTGAAAATCGTCGCTAACGCCCGTTTGCGAGCCACCGCAGCTGAAAAGGGTACGAAAAATCATCACGCTGCTGCTGCTGAGTGCTCGATACCAGAGATCATCGCATCACACGTTTGCAGGCTGCCAAATGCTTGCTAACCTCAAGATTATCGCATCGCACGTTTGCGGGCTGCCAACTGCTCGCTAACCCAGAGATTATCGCATCGCACGTTTGCGGGCCTCCAAGTGCTCGCTAACCAAAGATCATCACATCGAGATCATCGCTTCACGACATCGCAGCGCGGATGTCGGGCGTCCACCATTTTGATTGCATCGCACCCGGATTCTCGCTCCCTCGCGGAGCGCCATTTCTCCTCATCGCAACAAGGTCGCACACGCAACAGGCTCGGCGCATCATCCTCCCTTGCGGCAAGGATTTCAACGCATCGCCGGCTTAGTGTGGAGAAGTTTGTCATTTTGTCCCGCACACATCTGTAGATCAGCGCATCATCCTCCCTTGCGGCAAGGATTCAACGCATTGCTGGCCTCCCGTGAGGAAAATCATCGCTACAGCTCCATTGCGACATTTTGGTTGTTTTGCTACAGAATCCAGGTACTTTGTAAGTAAAAGGGTCGCAGAGACCACTGCTTTGAACTGAACTCCTCTTTGCACATTTGAACTATTTTTGCAGCCTTTCAAGAGTAACCCTATTTTTCTAGTATTGTGGCTTTTTACTGTTATTGGTCTTGTGTTAAGTCTATATACTTGTGTGGTGTCCCTTTGTAGTGATCTTCACTGTGTTACTGTGTATGGTCATAAATGCTTCACACACTGCCTCTGAGATAAGCCTAGCTGCTCGTGCTACGTTACCACAGGGTTGAGCAGGGGTTACCAAAGGGTGTAGCCCGCTTTATCTGACTTAGGAAGAAGGGTCCCTACTTGAACAGTGGCCAGCCATTGCCACTAGAGACCCCCATTTCTAACATTCATGAATTAATTATGGTCAAATCTGCTCTTAACAAGCTTGCTACAATTGATGCATGTAATGTCCTTCTTAAAATTAAGTCTAAGTATCACGGGGGTCAAAATAAAGCTGGCAAGATGCTGGCCAACTACTTAAAAATTAAATCTGAAAGTAAAAATATTGGTCCTATTCTAAATGAATCCACTAATAATTTAGCATCCTCTGATGATGATATTGCTACTACTTTCCATGATTATTACCAATTATTATATTCTGAGGATACGAATCCCTCTAATCAAAATTTACACACCTTTTTGTCGGGCCTCCCAAAACCCCCTTCGCTTTCGGATGAATTTGCATTACCAGAAAGAGAAGTTACTCTTCAAGAAATAACGGATGCTATTAAATCCTTTAAAAAAATCAGCAGGTCCTGATGGTCTTTCTGTTGAATTTTTTTCTACTTTTTCCTCTATTTTTGCTCCCAAACTTCTGGCCCTTTTCAACTCATTTCGTGTAGATTCTAAAGCTTCTGGCTCATTTATGGAGGCCCTGATTGTCCTTATTGCCAAACCTGATAAAGACCATTCCCTCTTTAAAAATTTTCGTCCCATTTCATTAATTAATTATGATTGTAAGATATTTGCTAAAATCCTTGCCTCCCGACTCAAGAATATTATTCCATTATTGGTTAAAACAGATCAAACTGGTTTTGTTAAGGGCAGATTGGCTGCTGACAATGCTCGCAAGTTTGCTAATGTTATCTCCTTCGGGAGGAAGTACAAATCTCCACTTGCAGCATTGTCCCTAGATACCGAGAAGGCTTTTGATCGTATAAACTGGCAATTTATGTTTAATACACTTCAATGGTTTAGTTTTGGTCCAAATTTTATTTCTTTTGTTAAACTGTTATATTCTTTTCCCTGTGCTAGTATTTTTGTAAATAACCATTTTTCTAAATTCTTTCTGTTATATAGAGGTACACATCAGGGTTGCCCCCTCTTACCCTTGTTATTTGTTTTATGTCTTAAACCTTTCTTTGAGCGCATTCAAGTTAATTCACTTATTTCTGGCTTTCCACATAATTCTATAGAAACTAAATTATGAGCATATGCTGATGATATTCTGGTATATATGTCTAATCCCAATACCTCCCTTCCTCCCTTTTTGGATGAGGTTCAGTTGTATTCCAGTATCTCTGGATATAAATTTAATTTTTCTAAGACAGAATCTTACCCTTGATCTCTCTCTGCTATTAATATATGTTTAATAATACTAATTTTACCTGGTGTCCCGCAAAAATTAAATACCTTGGTATTTGGTTTTCTTCTGCCTCTTTTTCTGATGCTCTGGTGGCATAGCCGCATTCCCCATATTTAAGAGGTGGCGCTTAGCCACTTAACATGGCTTAACGCCACCTTTTAAAAATATCCACTTATTCGTCTCAATCCTATGTGACAAAGGGGCATGCAAAGGGTGTCGCAGTGGGCGTTCCACTGCAACACCCATTGGTTTTGACACTGCCCCAGATTTACAAGGCTGGGGCAGCACCAAAAACTAAGTCTAGGGAATAGCTGGTCTTAGAATGGCGATACGAGGATTTGCTTTGTGTGCTGCAGAATTGTTCTATGTGTGCAGCACACATAGAAATAACAAATCACCATTATTGATTGTTTAAGTCAGGAAGGTCACCCTTGCTGCACATAAACAATTGCCCCTGCAATAAGGCAATCTTTCAACATGGCGGCAGGGTGCCTGCGCTGGCACTAGGCAGCTTTTTTAGTGCCAGCGCAAGGAGAAACACCGGGGAGTGCCGTATTTACGGCACATCCTTGCGTTTCGAAAATGTCGGAGCAGGCATTGCCAAATTTAGCATAACACCGTACTCCGGCATTTTCTTGTATAAATGCCCCTTAGCTTATCGCCTTCCCAACACTGGTGACACAGACAGCTAGCTCACAGGCTCAGAGCGACCCTCAGACTTAGCAGTCTCCCCAAGGACGACATGCTTCAGTATATCACGAGATCGAAAGGCTATGGGGAGGGGGGTTTGATTGGGGTCATACTCAACAGTGATTGACACCCTCTTCTCAAACTCTACTGTAGCTTCCTTGTGTCATCGAACTTGGCTCGCTGTGATATGTATGCAGCGGTCTCTTATGAAAAGAAAATGTACAAGTTGGATGCCCGTAGGCAACAATTTAATGATGTGTGGGGCCCATTCCTGACATAGATGTGGTCGGAACCGACCTGTTCCGAAAAGCCATTCCTCAGTTGTGATATGGCTGAGGAGTCGTTAGTTCTGCTACTTTCCTGTACCTTTGATACCTATATTCCTTGCTGTTTGGGGGCGAACCCCATTTAAGAGTATAGACACGGGGAGTTTGTTTCACACTGTACCCGAATTGCGTGCTTCTTTTTTTATATAATGCTTGAATATTTCGGACTTTGAGATTTTTCTAATGATACTCTCTTCACCCTGTGTTCCGTCTTCCTTCCCCACCCTGACCCCAATCTTCCTTGTACCTTCCAATTCTCTTCTTCCATCACTAGATCTCAATGTATATGAAAATGTTCAGCAAACCGATCTGTTGCTGGAATCAGGTTAGTTTCAAATTGCTAATAGAGAACTGGAATGCAAAAAAAAAAGAAACTGTATTGAGTTATTTTTGTAAGTTGGTTGTGGCTGTACGAATACGTTTTTTCTTGAGTTTTGTTTGCTTGTGGTGAGCCAGCAGACATCATAATGACTTTTTACTGTAAATAAAATTGTAAATAGCTATCACCGTGATAATGATGTAACCTTGAAATGAAGTACACTGTGCAATTGCCGCAGTTGTATTATTCGTGTTTCTTAAGTTCAGGCAAAAAAAGAACCACACATTTGCAAAAGAATGCAATGCACACAGTACAGTGGAACTAGAGGGGACATTTTTAATTTGAATGACATCTCAACAAATGATCTATTAACAGTACTTGTATTCTGTGCAGTGCAAAAAAAATCCATTACTGTCCTATTCTAATTCGGTTTAATAGAACAAAAATTAAAATAATGATTACAATAACGATCGGCTGATTGGGCAAATTAGTTCTATTTTAATAGTCCCAGCACCACACTTTGGAAAGTTTGTAGGGATCGCAAGGTTATTATCGCCTGGTCTATTTTTATATTTATCACATGACAAGCTGGCAGGAACTTTCTTGCTCCTTGAAAAAGAGAAAAAACATTTCCTCACCTAAAATGTCCAAATTTCAAGGCAGAATAATTGAACGCTCATAAAGACTCCAAGGCAAGTGTGCATCCGCGGCTGTTCATGTTCTGTGAGGGAATATGCACCATACACAGAGCAGCAGCATTTACTCTACTAAAGGGTACATTTGTGTGTGGGCTCGTGCCTCCACTCTACTTTATAGTTGTGGACTTTTTCAAAGGTGATGGACACCATCGGCCACTGATTGGTGTGGGTTGAATTGATAAAGTTAGGATGTTCAGTACTGATTAGACAAACCCTACGTAACTGGGACACGTAGAGATCAGCTACCACAAAGGCGAATTGGGATCAGGAGTGGTATGCGGCAGGAATGTATGTTTACTGGCACTTGGAACTAAACTAGGATGTGGCTAATTAAAGTTACATTTTTAACTGAGGTAAAGGTGTAGAGATATTTATTGATTCAATTTGTTGTAAGAATGGCGTGTGCTCAAAGCTTGACACTTCAGATAAAACTCCTCCAAGTTGCCGAGCAATGCTTTGTCCAGTTCTAGAAAGTTATCATGGGGCATATCAACAGCAACCGGCGATAATTATCGCTAAACGCACTTAGCGCTAGGATAATTATCGCCGGCTAGCGAGGATTTTTATCGCTGAGATAGCGTGCTATTAGCAACGCTTATACGAAAACGGCCGCAAAAGCGGCGATAATTTTCTATTGCCTCGTTGTTGATATGCCCCCATGTTCGTTGCTGCCCCATCTGACTCAAGCCTGCGAGGCCAATGCAACCCCTTGATGAATATGGTCCCTCGATTGAGCTTCTCTTTTTAGGAAGATCTCAGTCAGTCAGACGTAGGTCAGTCTTCTCTAATTCTAGCTATGTGTGTTGTAGAGATCCTCAGTGGTTCCAAGGGGCATATTATCAAGAAACGGGTGTTACAATTATCACCGCTTTAGCGGCAGAAAACTGCCGCTAAAGCGGCGAAAATGGGCTTGATAATATGCCCTTGAGAATTCCCATAGAAGTCCATGTTCTGGTTTCAACCTGGGCTTCTATTGGAATTCTCTGCGGCATATTATCAAGCCCATTATCGCCGATTTAGCGGCAGTTTCTGCCGCTAAAGTGGCGATAATTCTAATGCCGTGCTTGATAATATGCCCCTATGTTCCTCATTATGGAACCATATAACAAACTTTCAATTTTGTTTTTATTTAAGAAAAATAAAGCAGGATTTTGTTTTTGACAATAAAAAGAGCAATGACCCCCTCACCATGAGAGTTTTCTCCCATGGCATTGGGATCAGTTTGCAGTGTTCAATGCCCCTTAATGTTTATTTGCTCACCCCCTCTTAATAGGGTGGGTGGACACATAACAAAACCTCTGAAAGCCCTTTCTCCATCTACATACTGAATGCCCACCAGACTCTAAATGAGGCAGGCAAAACCTCAGTTTGGCGATGGAGCACCATCTCCACCAAATTCTAAATTGGGAGGATAGCAAGCAAATCAATTGGGTTTTCTTCACTGCATTTGTCACTGTTAGTGTCTGTGTCAGAAACTGCTCCATGAAATTGCAAAACAAATACATTATTTACAGTCATGAAGTGAAACTATGCCAGTAAGAATTGGCTGTAAGCTAGAAACAGAAGAGGTGTTTTTTTAAATATTTTATATGCGGATTGGAACACCATTCACATGAATATAAAATTACATATTAGTTTCTGTTGAGGAATAGCTATGCAAACAATTACAATCAGGCATTCACTTTTTAGCAAAGTGTGGGGCCAATTTGAATATAAGTATTATTTTCACCCACTGCTCGATTAATTATGGGGCCTATTTATTGTGAGACATTGTTTAACAAAACAAGGTCCAGATTTGCTAAGAAATCTCACAACGCAGTGCAGCAAGTAAAATTGCTGTACTGCGTTGCTTGAACGGGAGAGAGAAGAACAGTGCCATATCTACTAAGATGTAGTGCTGTTCTTCTCTTTTCCTGTGCTGGCACACAATATGCTGCTATGCACCAATGCAGACACCCTTGTGCCACAGTAAAAGGGTTTCTGCAATATTGTATGCATTGTTTTGTACAGGAAAGGGAACAGTTTCTGTAAATAAACGATGCTTTAAGATGTTTCCCCCTTTAATGTGTGCTGTTGAATGTATCACACATGCAAATAGGAAAAAACTAGGATGAATTAAACATTTCACCAGTTACCCCTGCCTCAAGAAGGCGCAGGATTTTGGTGGAGCAAATCCCTGTTTACAATTCTTTATAGCTAGGGATTTCAGTTAAAACCCTTGGGGGATTGCATGGGAATGCAAATGCACCACTCATGGAACTTCTGTTTGACGCAAATGCAAGGTAGTGTTTTGCAGACATTTGCGTTACTTTTGGTTTCAATCCAATGCAATTTGTGATTTGCATTGGATTGTGCATACCAACACAACACTTTGCATCAGGTGTGACTTATAAAAGTAATACAAACCTGACACAAAGAGCCTATTTACGATGTTGGGTGGACTTAAGTCTGCCCGACACCGTCTTGGTCCTGGAACCAACCAACCTCTGGTCGGCAGTCCCGACCTCCTAATTAGGATGCGACTGAACACTGCTCGGTCGCATTCCTACATTTCCCTATGGGAGCATGCATTACCGCTGTAAGCTGGCCATAATACATGCTCCCATAGGTAAATAGGAGGTGCTGTTTATCCCTGCACCCCATGGCAGGCATCTCAAGGTACCTGCCATGGGGTGCAGAGATCAACAGGGGGGCACTCGGCCCAAACCGGAGGCCTCACACACACAGGGCCCTGCTGGGGGGCCCCAAGCATGCTTTCGGACATGGTTTCCAAGTCGGGCAGGCTGGCATGGAAACCATGCCAGAAACCATGCATCAGAATCCCAAGGGCGGAAAGGCCCACCCGTTGGGATTATGAGCCGTTCCGACTGGCCCGTCGTAATCCAGCTGGAATGACCTGCCGGTTTCAATTCTGACCATCTGATATATAATCAGCCGGTCATAATTAAAACCGACGATGGGGGTCGGAAAGCCTCCGATTGAAGGTTAGAGGCTTTCCAACCTCCATCATAATTGGCCCCAAAGTCTTTGTAAATCTGTGCCCTTATCTGTGGTTTGGGTCTTTTTCATTGGCATTGTTATGGACAGCCATGACTGGCATTAGCCATTCTGGGGGCATGTCTTGCATATTGGAGAGACATCATTATGTGAAGGACAACTCAGGCACATTGGAATCAGCCTTGGTATTTTGATGGCCATTTCTGACAAAATGCTAGCAATCCAGGACACATTTGGACCTTTTCCGGTATACTGGTGTACCCTTTGCCAATAGTGGGACACTTTTAATCTAGAACTATGATGATCAACCCCGCATGCTGATGACCAGATATGGTATGATGGAAGCAAACCTTAGCATGATGTTGTCCATCGATGATATTATGTTAGTCACACGTAGCCTGTAGCTCGACCTAAATGTATATTTTTGCAAAGTGTTCTTGTAGAAGAGAAAATACAAAACAAACGGTACTCACCCCCTAGTGGTGTTCCTCTAGGGGATAAATGTACAATGAAGCATCAAATGAGTGTGATACTCCCTGATTATTTTTCTTTAACTTCTGACACCAACAATAATTATTTACTCATACAATTGATGCATGTGTAGGGTCTCCAGTGAAAAATTTTGCTAAAAGGATGGAATTAAACATTTAATAGAATTGCAATAGGAATTATTTCATTAAAGATTTTCCCTTCTGTTTTTATTATTGGTGCTGCCTGCTCACAACAAGCACCTGCCACAACGGCAGCAATCACAGCACCATGGCATGTTTTTGTAACAAGCTCCTCCCTCCTGCATTTCACAGATATGAAAGGTTTCTAGATAACTTAACAACATGCAAGTTCCTTGCCCCCCCCCAAAAAAATCCCAGAGTCCCTACCTGTCGTTTCCTATAGTATTATTCTATTTACACACCACCTCCTGCAGTGCCTTGCCTATTCAGAGTGAAAATCCCTACAACTTGCCATCTATTTATGTATTTATCTTATACTGAACATTTGAAGCAAAAATATTTTTTGAGACAGTTGCAAATAATTCAATATTTTGTTATTCTTTAAGCTTAATTCAGGAAATCCAATCAAGCTCTGGCTCGAGGCTCATGTCTGTCCACTTCTTGCTGCTTTAGAATCCATTTCCTTTTGCTCTCGGTTACACCTCTGATCACTTACTTCTTTGCGAAATGTAGCTGTCTTTCTAATTAGCTTCTCCAGGGATTTGTCAATTTCCATGGTCAATTCTCAGATCAATGCATTCCCGGGATATTCAATGCATGTCCCTTTAAAGCTCCTCCACATGAAACCTAAAAGTGGACATAGTAAATCTACTATTTGTATATAATGAATTCTCATTAGAAAATAAAGTCATCTTCTAGAGGCCTGGCATTTAATGCTAAGCAGAGATATCCTATTTTAAAATATCGAAGTAAAAGGGCTTAGGTTCAATGGACTATTCATCATCATCGCTGGGAAGTGTCCAAGTGATGGGTAACTTTCTTTATTCAGTCGAACAACCTTTTCTGGTGCTGTGAAAGAGATTTTAAATGTAATAATGCTAAGCTAAATGAACTGTGGTTTCCTTTAAATTATTTAACTGGCTCGCTAGATACAACTGTTATATGGATAATAGATAATAGCATCTGAAGGATAGGTTAAAGGGATAAAATTATAAAAGCAGTGACTTTTAGTTAAGATAATTAGAGGCGAGCAGTCTTATAGTGCATGCAGTATGGCTTTCCATTAAGCACTTATCAGGAGCTGCTCTTGTAAGATACAAATTTAATAATGACACAGCGCTTCCCCTGAAGTCATCAATTAGTTTAGTATCTATATTGCCAAGCAATAATGATTGCTTTGTTAAATAGTTTTACTGTTAGTAGCTTATTGAACTCTATAACCGGAATATCTAGGATCATGTTGTCAGCAAGAACACTCATTTTTTGTATGTGTTGTGATTTATGGGACCACATTATTAACTTTAGCAGTTTTCTTTCTGTTGCATTTGCATTGGTGCAAAATAGTAATGTGCACCAGGGATAAACCTGTATAGTCTGTTCTATTAGTTCAAATCAATTTATCACATATGCGAACATTCGATAAATTCAAAATATAATCTCCGACAAATAGTGAGGCTATGTGTGAAATAAAGTGTATACATTAATTATAAACTGATTGTTTAAACTTGGGCAGTGAATCAGTTACATCAGTGCTAATACATCACTGCAAATGTAACATGCCTACGTGAGTATCTATACGAAGCTCAATATGTGGGAAGTAAATATATAAATTCATAACAACTGTATAGTGTAGCACTGTCTAGGGTGTGTGAAGGTGGTGGCCCAGATTTACTAATATTTGATGCAACACAGCACAGCAATCAAAGTTGCTACGCTGCACTTACTTGCATCATATGTAAGGAGAAAAAACATACCATATATATAATTTTTTCTCCGCACCACGGCTGGCACACTTTTAGCTGCCAAGCGCCAACGCACACAGCCTTCTGCAATAGTGCAAGGGTGTGTACATTCTCTAAAGCATAGGTTTTGTATTGGAAAGGGAGCCTTACAGTATATAAGCTATGCTTTAAGATGTTTCACACTTTGTATGTGTGCTGTGAATGCAGCACACATGCAAAGCGGGAAAAATAGGGAGAAATTAAAACATTTCTCCTTGTTTTGCATACCTCAAAAAGGGTTTTGGTGCAAATCCCTGTCTATGAATGTTAGTAGATAGGCACTTAAGTCAAAACCAATGTATGTTTGCATGGGAATGCCTATGTACCACCCATGGAATCCCCTCAATGAAAAGTGGTGCAACGTAGCACATAGAGCTACTTTGCGTTACTTTGGGATACATTCCAATGCAAATAGTGGATTGCAATGGATAGGAAATACCGCCAAAGTACTTTGCACGGAGTTTGCTTTACAAAAGAAAAGCAAAACTGGTGCAAAGCATCAGTAAATCTGGGCATCAATGATTTTATCACACTAACTTTCAGTAATCCTAATGAACACTATGTTTATTGCACATAGTTTGTAAATGTGTTCTGCATTTAGATTTGCACTCAAAAATCAGGAATTTGGCTCCTTTAAATTGTTTTGAGAAACAAAGTTTGACAATGGGTATCAATTTTTGGGGTTAAAAGGAAAACAATTTGAAAGTGAGCTTGTGAGAAAAGTGTACATCAATTTTCAGCAGTAACTAGAGCTCATAAACAAACATTGCTAGTTTACTGTGCAAAACTACTCATGTTTAGATGCATGGACGTCAATCAGGGGTGGCTGGGGGTCATATCTGCGTAGCCCCTAGGGAACCTGTTGCGACCCCTGCCACCTTGCTTGCGACCCCTTGGCCACCACAATCATCACTCACTTCTCACTCTTGTTTTCCGCCTCCCTGGCCGGCCAGCCAGTGCTTAAGTGAATTCTATTTAATAAAAAATAAAAATTTAATACCATGTGATCTCCCCCTAGTGGTGAGTTTGCGCACCACATGACCACCCTAGTTGGTGAGTTTGCTCACAGGATCGTCAATATGTAGGAGCATGTGAAAGCGCTACCAATGACGGCCCTTTTTTAATATCACACCAACCACATCACTTTGTCCTGCCCCTGCGCTTTCCACCTATTCTCCCTCACCTCATCATACACCACAGCCTCTCCTCCTTCCAAGTTGTCAGAAGACCTCATGGTGCTGCTCTCTCTCTCGGAGGCTGTGCAATGCATTTGCATTGTGCATGCATCCCCTGCTCAATGTCAGCATCCAAACCAAGCCTGGGCCTAGGTGGAATCCGAAAGCAACCAACCGCCAGTGGTAGTAAATGATGGCCCTGGCTGCCTGGCATAATGTTTTGTTCTGCCCCACCCCTCACTATTGTCCCTCTCCTTCAGCTGTAGTTTCCCTCACTTTGGCCAATGGATGAACAGTGTTGAGTGAAGGTAAGAAACAGTACCCCATTAACAGTTGTCCCTGACACCCAGGGTCAGATTGGTAATCCAGATATTCAGGCAATGGGTGAAGGGCCAGTGACTGTTGCCCAGTATTGGGCTGTTTTTTCATCCAGTGGTGTGCCCATTTTGATAGGTTTCACGGTAAGCTGACCTGTATTGTCTGGCATTGCCATTGGCTATGTGGGGCATAAGCACGCTTTCTCAATGCTTGCAGCAGACAAAATCTAGTAATCTCACCACTGTTAGTTAAGGCTTTCAGCGTCCTTACAAGTCTCCTGCTGGGCCAGCCCATTCATTAGCCCATCCGTTAGCCAGACAAACCTCTATAGTTTGATGTTAATTTATTTAGAGCAATGCTCTCCAGCGCATAGCTCTTGATACACTTAAGTAGCTGCGTTAGAAGAGCTTATATTACTGCACAGCATCGTTTAACATACAATAAAGAGTCCCTCTTGTAGTGATCACATGCATTGCGCAAACACCAACTGCTCCATACTGGATTAATCATGTAGCATGTACATCCTGGTGTTGTATCAACTGATGCCTCTCGAGTGCACATTGCACAGGATTCATGTTTAACACTCGCATGACAGGCCATATTGTCAGTAAATTGTTTGGCTTTGGGGTGGATATATAATTTTAGATCTATTTTTCGATGCTTAGATGCTTGTTTCTCGCATCATGACACTAAGACCGGTTATCTACATGACTATTGAAGGCTCTTAGTCAGACACTCTAACTATGGGCTAGTGTTCAATTTTGCCATCTTGTTGTCTGTTCAGAGTCGCATAAATCAGGGTGTGAAATGACATGACAGACTAGAGGAGTAGTTCTGTGTCTGTTTTTTTCTCAGTCCTTTCCTTCCTGTTCATAGAGCGGACCTCATTTCCTGAGTTGTCGCCAGGTGAGGTGAGGACTGTTCCTCGTAATATAGGGGTAAGCACAGTTTCATACATGTTATGGAATCATATTCTAGTTAGATACGTGCAGGTAGATGGTTACTGTTGCACCCCATTTTGCAAAGACAAATAATATGAGCACAAGACCTATTTTCCTATTCTCCTGTTTTCTTAAAATCATCTTTTTTCACCGGTGCCACCAGCATCCTGTACACTACGGAGGACCTAAATACCTTAATATCAGGTTACATGGTTGTATTCGTTCCAACCTTGTTTGTTTTTTCATTTTATATTATCTTCACTACACAGTAGCAATACTTCATTGTGATCCTGAGGAAGGCCGAGGATTACTTATAATCCATGTGGCTGAAACATGTAGACTCAATTATTACATCCTTGCAGTTGTTATGTTAAAACTGCTTTTGCACTGTTTTTAATTTGGATAACAAGAGATACCTAATAAATCCTTTTTTCTCTTGCTACCCAATTTTATCTTCACTTTTCACCTACATGCACTGCGCCAGTCACTCACATACATAACACTTTCTCACATCTGCTGGATCTTAAAGAACTCTTTAGGGACATCCTACCTTTTTTAAAACATCTGTGAGCTCCCCTCTCTCAGAGAGAGGGTTGCATTCCTTGGTTGCACTTGTGTGTAACCAGGAGGAGATCCCAGATGATGAAGCATGTCACTTCGGTGAGTGATGGGAATCCATCCTTTTTAAAGGATTTTCCTGTTCTAAGGATTTTCCTCTGAGAATTAGATCACAGTTATTTAGGTCTTTGTTTGAGGGTCTGCTCAGACTCATTGGACCCGTGGATATTTTGTGGTATTGTTAATTGCAAAGGACCCCACCTTCCTAGAACCCTTCTGATAAAATTATCTCTCACGCTCTTTTTTTCTCACCTCTGACTCTCTAAAAAATATCTCTCTCCCTCCCTCTGGCTATCTCTGACTGTGTTTCTCTTAAGGCCAAAAGCAGAGCATGGCGAGGGTGCAAGTATTCGTTATTTTAGGGTCAATTTCTGTGGTTTTGTTAGTTGCAAATTTTATGTTTTATATGACATTTTCACCTAACTATAGCATCCCTTTAACCTTTGTTTTTTCCAGTGAATTTCAAAGGTTTTGTTAATGTGAAGTTAAATATTCGTACAATTCCTTACTATAATGTCATTATAAACTTTATTTTTTCAGTGAATTTCTAAGGTTTTTGTAAGGTAATGTAAGAGGTCCATCGTAATGCATGCCACAGGGGTTGGATGCAGGGTCTAGACTGGCACTGTCCATTGTGCTGCCCCGTCTAAACTTGGTGCCCCTAATCCCCCTCCTTCTTGCCCTCCATTGTTCAAGTCTGTGCCCATTCCACCACATATCCAGCCCTGTGTGGCCGTTGTACTGTCACTGTCCTTATCGCCTGCCCTGAACAGTTATGCTTGTTGCCCCTACTCACTGCCTTCCTGCCCTCTGTTGCCAGGTTCAATGCACCTGCCCCTTCCCTCCTGCCTTGAATGGTCCATTTTGTCCTCACGGTCTGGTGTCCGATTTTCCTCACTGTTATGTGAAGTGTACCATGCCATGCTCTAACCCTTTTTCTGTTCTGTTTGTTTGACATTTTAGCAGTGGAATTGCTGAGTTCAGCTGAAACAAAGGAACACAAAAAAATGTATTTCCCTTCTACAAAACCCAAATATCCAAAACAAAGATCATTATTGGATTTGTTCACTAAAAATAGGAGTACAAAGACCGTTCTACAGGTTCTAATGAGGGCAAGAGAACAAAAGAGTTGTCTGATGCTGCTCTGTCCAACAGGGAAGGTATATGCTCATATTCTTATGACATCCGAGAAACATCATCTGCTGCCACTGCAGCTTCTTCTCCCTGTGCTGATGATAGTTCTGCCATTGATTACATTACTGTTGTTTCTACACATGCTGACAGTGCTGAGTGCTCATTTCACACTGAGGTTGAAGATTCATCTTCTTATGTTTGCAGCTTAGACAACAGTACCTCCCTGGCTGGCTTTGTTGACTGTTCATCATTGTGTGATGACATTACAACCAGCTTTTTTTGAGAAGTGACATAAAAGAGGCACCTTGAATGAAAGAAACTCGTCAGACCACAACATCAAAATCCTACTCTGCAAGTAAATTCTTGGCAGACGACTTGTCACTGAATCATTATACTGACCCAGTGCAACTAAAACTTCAAACATTTACCTTAACTTCATGTCGTAGGTTTAATGGAGATTACAAAACCTATCCCTGGTTAGAGTATTCAGTCCTTAAAGATGCTGATGACTGTTTTGCATATATATATATATATATGTTTTGCATGCAGGCATTTTAGTGCTGGTTCTGTGGGAGCAGGAGGACGTGAACCTGGCAATGTTGCACTTATTGAAATTGGCTTCAGTAAGTGGGAAAAGCGTACTAGTTCTTTGTCCAAACGTTCACAGTTAGAGAAGTATACATTGTCACGTGTGAAATCATGGGTATTTAATGCGCCACTTACTACACCAGCGGGTCTGTGAATTTGGCACACACTAGACGGCGGCCTTTGACACATCCGGGCAGAGCTATAGAGGTAGGCAGTGACCACCACGGTCCGTGATCGAATGATCTCTGTCACGTATTGGTTCTTGTAGTATAGCGATGCTTAGTCGTGAGGTACACAATATTGAAAAGAAGTTGTTATGGAATCAGTCTTTTCATCTAATGGGTATATATAAATATCTAAGTATTTTCCCCTCATAATTCAATCGCGGACATCAAAATATTAAACTAATGCCTCAGGGTGGTAAAACTCTCTAGTCGACTTACAATCATCGGTAGGACTGCGCTTGATGCAGTTTTGATATCTTGCTCTCATGCCAATCCATAATTCTTGTTCTAAAGATGAACAAAGGGGATCAGTTTTAGCCTGAACTAGGGCGATGCTTTATGGGTTCGATATACGGGAGATGCTTTTAAAAGCGCCCCTTGAGAACAGTTCACCATTCCAAGATGGCGGCTTTTAATAGTTAAGAAAAACACCACACAACTTCACTAATAATAACGTGTATATCAAGATATCTGGCAACATAGTCTATGTTATGTAGGCATTATATTTAGTCTATACATTGATAGAATACCGTGGTGCACCGGATGGGGAGGTTTTAGATGGCTATTTAATACAGCTGTGGATATAGCCATCGACATAACAAGTTTTAAACATAGTTTCCTCCCTTCCGGTGTCCCCATATCTTCTTATATTGAACTTCTTGGTTACCGCGGTAAACACTTCCTCTGCGACCTAGTAGCCACAAAACGAGCGGGCACTAGTGAGATGTGACAACTATTTGAACCTCTAACTTGGTCTCCATTTAGCAAAAAGTACGGAGAATATTATTTTTCTTTTTTGTTTGATAGCCCATTGGATTATTGATTGAGGATAAGTGATCCATCAGTGGCTGTTTAAGGCATCTTCAACGGATGACGAATAATTAGAGCCATAACTATGAATGATGATTTTTTATATATTATTGGTAAGTAGGGACATCCTTATATTATATATTCTAAATTAGTTTATGGATTTAACTTTTAGATTTGAAATATAAAACGATTTGGCTCTATTTGTGTCTATATAGATCGTGTTATCTTTTGGACCGTATCAACTCAATAAACAAGAACACATAGTGTGATCCCACCACATGATCAAGGTGAGAGACCATTGGGAGTGTAGTCCCTCTAAGTGAACATTTGGGACCACAGTATGTATGGTTTATCATTAAACCAACCAATCTAGATACTCCATTTTCTCTTCCTTTATTAAAGAAAGATATACATCAGGAACGTGACATCGGTTGTTTCTAAAAGCCTAGATAGTCGTGGTTAGGACCTGTACTCACAACAAGATCTAAGGTACAGTCAGATATTAGGATGATTGAATATCAGTATAAATGGACTGATCGATTCCCTCTTAATAATGGGTTTCTTAAACATTTTAGTGTGAGAGTTGCATGATCCGAGTAAAATGGTCATCATTATGTTGCTCTGAATGCTACGGTAACAATTAGGAGAATTCAGGATGGTCTTTGAGCCAGATATGCTTCCAATGGGATGTTGGAAACTTTATGCTTTACACATATTATCTTTATTATACGAGTTACACTTATGCACTTTCAATATTACAGTTGTGTTTTTTGCTGTAAATTGTATTTGGACAATGACCCTTTATGGGTTTGGAATCTTAAGTTTGACTGCACGTATATGATATTGGGATCATGTGTGTCATTTTATCATATCTTTTGTTTTTTAGATTTTTAATTTGTATTTTATGTTTTATGCTAGGAACGAGTATTAAACTTTGAATTTTGGAGGAAAAACATTGCTAGTCCTGAAGAAGGTGGTGTTTATGAATGTATACCACCGAAACGCGTCGACGCACACTCATTTGGTTTAATTTGTTCTGGGAGAAGAACCCTAGAGACTAGGGTGATCTATCCCTAGCGGCCTCTTGTCCACAGTGTTCACGAATTAACATTGTCAAGACACAATTGTTGTGCCGGTAGTTACTTTTTCTTCCACATGATGTTTCACTGTCATTTATGTATGAAATCTTAAATTTTGTTCATTTATTTTAAAGATGCATTTGTCTGGTGCACATTGACAAGTCATTTTTATTATATTTCCTTGATATTGTATTTTTTGCATGACCCATGGTCGGTATAAGTTTTTTTAATGTGTTAATAAATTCAATGTGAGACTTTTGACAATTGTTAATATATTTTTTCTAGGGTAAACATTCCACATCCCATCTGGAGTGAGTGGTTGCATACTTTAGTTGGGTGTGTCTGAATGTGATTGATTGGTGTTAGTAGTTGATTATTATTTTATCTATTTGTTTAGTCCAAATGGAAAAATCTTTTTCACTACATAGTGCCTGGTGCTCTTTCTCTTTGGACGTTTACAAGCCCCTCTCCTTGTTTTTTCAAGATAGATAGCACAACCAATTGGTTGGAGAGTTCTCCTCTTTTTGACTGTTGTTTAACAGGATATTGTATCTCTAATAAGTCAACATGGATCCATTTCAAACTTTTGGATTCTCGGAAGACCAATATAATAAGATTATTGCCACTGCCCTGAAAACAGGTAATAAATTCACGGTTGTGACAGGTAATAATGACCAATGGGGTAAAGCACTTAACCTCAAAAAGAAATTGATACGTACTGAGCTTCATGCAGAATTCCTCATTGAATATTTAAAAGCGGGTGTAATCCCGATTGGATTACAAGTCAGAAATGAACCTGGATTGTTCGTAGAGAATAAAAGGTTCTTAGAGATCTGGACACATATCGCTAATAGATGCCGTTGCGACTGGATCATTCTCATTATTGAGACCGCACAAGAGATGATCATTGTCGAGAAAAAAGAGATTGAGGAATTGGAAAAAGTCCTTTTTGAGAGTAGTGCATTAGAAGATGCTAAGAAAAGATTGGATGAACTTAACCTAGAGGTTAATGGATATAAGGATTACTTGATCAATAAAAAGACTATTAAATCGAACAAAGATGTTAATAAATTTAATTTGGATTTGGTTTATCCGTATATTACAAAAGACTACTACTCACAAACCAGGGAACAGCGAGGAGCTAGAACATATGAACCGAGACCAGTTTACTCCAGAGGTGGAAGGAAGGGAGTTACTTTTCAGATACCTCGGGCTCTAGTAGTGAGGAAGAAGGGACTTCCAATGTTGATCAGGGAGGTCATGCCCCACATAACAACTATAGTGATTTTTTAGAGCATCGCCCAAGGAGAGGAATAGGGAACAATCCGGGCCAAGGGAGGGGTCAATATCAGCGGAACCCACCCCAGGAATATCTCAAAACCCGCAACCAACGGTACTGGTGCTAAATAATGAGGTAGAAAATAAAATTCCCATCATCAATCTATCTGATAGAGTATTAACTTGTGAGGAAATTGAAGTCCTGAGTAGAGGATTTACTTTTGCCCCTATGTCAAATGTTAATAAGTTTACACTAGAAAAAGATCTTAGGGCGTTTTTTAGAAAAATTAGGTTAACCAGATTCTTTGAGAATAGAGAATATGTAGCCCCAGAAAACATTTCAGGTTTAAAAGCCAAATCCACCTTCACGCTAACAATCAATTCAGTTTGCAAAAATGTAGAAATATTTGAACAGACTGTTGACATAAAAATTAAAGGTATACTCAAGGATGCCTTTCCTGATAGTAATAACATGGCAAAAGCGTTGAGAATAGCCCTGAAGCGCCTCAAGGAGGATTTGAGCCTCACAATTAAACCAGTAGATAAGGATGGAGGAGTTGTGGTTTTTAACACAAAAGATTATGATCAGAAAATGCTACTATTATTAGGAGCATCTGATCACTACATCAAGGTTCCCCATTCCAAACTGGAGGCTTTAAATAAACATGTAAGAGAAATGCTTCAGGAAGCTGAGCTCAACAATTGGATTTGTGATGCAGAGCTCAAATTTCTGAAAAATGACAATGCCTTGACCCCTGCGATCTATGGACTTCCCAAGATCCATAAAAACATAAGAGACCCACCCATGAGACCCATAGTCTGCGGGATTGGTTCTCTTTTAGAACCTTTTAGCCAGTATGCAGACGTCTTTCTAAAACCTCTGGTTACTAAACAAAAATCCTATGTCAGGGATTCAGCGCATATTATTTCTATGCTCGAGGGCACCAGCTTTGATGCCAACAAACAATGGCTGGTGACCCTCGACATAGAAGCACTATATACTAATATCCCCCAGGATGACACAATCAGAGTAATTGGCCAACTCTTAACACCTGAAGTGGTGAGAGGGGCCAATAGAGACTTTATTATTAAGTGCATCACCTTAGTTCTCAAAAATAACATGTTTTAATTTAAAGATGATCTATTTCTTCAGCGCAAAGGTACTAGCATGGGGGCTACCTGTGCGCCGAGTCTGGCCTGCCTCTATGTAGGCAGCTTTGTGGACCGACATATCTACAATGAGGCGGCGCCCTTCTTTGAAAACATCCTGTTGTGGCGCCGCTTCATTGATGATATTTTCTTCATTTGGGATGGTGATGAGATTACATTATTGGAATTTTCGGAATGGCTTAACCTTGGCGACACTAATCTCAGATTCACAGCTCAATATGACAATGTCTCAGTTAATTTTTTGGATATTACAATTAAGAACACCACTGGCTTGCTCACAGTTGAACTGTTTACTAAACCCACTGACAAGAATACATTGTTACATTATAAAAGTTATCATCCCAGGGCTCAGAGAGATAATATACCTTTCGGCCAATTTCTCCGGCTGCGGAGAAATTGTACATCCCTGGATGACTTTTATAAACACTCCGAACTCCTCAAGAGTAAATTGATGGATCGGGGATACCCTAAAAAACTCATTAAACAGGCATTCAAACGCGCTAGATTTTACAACCGTGATAGCATGTTTGAACAAAAGAAAAAGACTGAGGCATCTGACAATCGTCTGGTTTTCGTCACTCAGTTTTCCAATATTAGTAACAAATTAAAAAATGTGGTGAACTCAAATTGGAACATTCTAAATGAAGGCATAGAAATCAAACATCCCAAACCGCTCTTTGCGTTTAAACGCAATGACAATATTCGCAAAAATTTGGTTACAACGTATAGGGCCAATAAACCACTAATACAGACCTCATTACATATGCATAAAGTCTTAGGGAGTTTCCCTTGCGGCACGTGCAGCATTTGTGAACATTGCTTGACTGTGCAATCTGTCACTTACAATGGATTCACGATGCAATCAAAAAGTATGAGTAATTGCAGAAGCTGCAATGTTGTTTACCTTCTACGCTGCCCATGTGGACTAGCTTATGTGGGCGAAACGAGCAGAGAACTGAGACTACGTCTTTTAGAACATCGATCGGCCCTAAAAACTAATAAACAAAATGCCCCACTTGTTGAACACTACAATTCAGCGAGTCATAAACATACGGAGTTTAAGTGGTTTGTCATTGAGAAAATTGCAGGTAATATCAGAGGGGGCAATATGAAAATAAAAAGGAAAAACAGAGAACAGTGGTATATCTCTATCTTAAACACCATTAGTAGGGGTCTGAACACAAAAGAGGATTGGATGAAACTTATTTCATAGGAATCTTCCTGAGTGCCATATCTGGCATATTAACTGGATAGATATGTGATCTCATTGTTCATTTATATTGACAATATGGGCAACATTTAGTACTCTTGCCGTTCCCCTACTCGATGTCGGTAGATATGTGCTGTTCCAGGCATAAGAAGACCCTCTTGGGCATATCGGACTGCTTTATATGTACCTAATACGGTGGTGTCAATATTGAGCATTCTTTTGGATTCATTTTTGATTTTCATTTTGAATCCCTCTTGACATTAGCGCTACATTTAGATTTGGTTTAATGGTTACTTGCCTTTGGTATCTAACCATTTTGTTTTATTATTATGGATATTTTACCCTTGTAGTTATACATAGTATTGAAATAAGCGTATAGGGAACTTATTATTCACCCATTGTTGGAAGTCGGCTCTGACAAATAGGAGATATCGGATGAAATATATTGGCTAGTTTAGGTTGGTTCCTAATTGTTGAGCGCTGTATATGATATATCTCAATAAATATGACACAATCCATTGTTTAAGTATCCATTAGTTGGTACACATGGAATTGGTGATTGATATTTTATAGCGCTTTGTGCACACTGGTTGCATTATTTTCATTCGCTGCACTTTAAACAAAACAGGTTGCTCGCAATAAGATGGAACATTGGGGGAGTGTTGCCTGAGATTGATCGACTACTCAGCCATGGCGACTCCACCTAGTGTTACACTACACTCTTTTGTTCCACGTTCCGTATAGAGGATCTTTCCTCTATTTCCATGACGCATATCACGTGTGAAATCATGGGTATTTAATGCGCCACTTTCTACACCGGCGGGTCTGTGACTGTTATTGGCACACACCAGACGGCGGCCTTTGACACATCTGGGCAGAGCTATAGAGGTAAGCAGTGACCACGACGATCAAATGATCTCTGTCACGTATTGGTTCTTGTAGTATAGCGATGCTTAGTCGTGCGGTACACAATATTGAAAAGAAGTTGTTACGGAATCAGTCTTTTCATCTAATGGGTATATATAAATATCTAAGTATTTTCCCCTCATAATTCAATCGCGGACATCAAAATATTAGACTAATGCCTCAGGGTGGTAAAACTCTCTAGTCGACTTACAATCATCGGTAGGACTGCGCTTGATGCAGTTTTGATATCTTGCTCTCATGCCAATCCATAATTCTTGTTCTAAAGATGAACAAAGGGGGGTCAGTTTTAGCCTGAACTAGGGCGATGCTTTATGGGTTCGATATACGGGAGATGCTTTTAAAAGCGCCCCTTGAGAACAGTTCACCATTCCAAGATGACGGATTTTAATAGTTAAGAAAAACACCACACAACTTCACTAATAATAACGTGTATATCAAGATATCTGGCAACATAGTCTTTGTTATGTAAGCATTATATTTAGTCTATACATTGACAGAATACCGTGGTGCACCGGATGGGGAGGTTTTAGGTGGCTATTTAATACAGCTGTGGATATAGCCATCGACATAACAAGTTTTAAACATAGTTTCCTCCCTTCCGGTGTCCCCATATCTTCTTATATTGAAATTCTTGGTTACCACGGTAAACACTTCCTCTGCGAACTAGTAGCCACAAAACGAGCAGGCACTAGTGAGATGTGACAACTATTTGAACCTCTAACTTGGTCTCCATTTAGCAAAAAGTACGAAGAATATTATTTTTCTTTTTTGTTTGATAGCCCACTGGATTATTGATTGAGGATAAGTGATCCATCAGTGGCTGTTTAAGACATCTTCAACGGATGACGAATAATTAGAGTCATAACTATGAATGATGATTTTTCATATATTATTGGTAAGTAGGGACATCCTTATGTTATATATTCTAAATTAGTTTATGGATTTAACTTTTAGATTTGAAATATAAAACGATTTGGCTCTATTTGTGTCTATATAGATCGTGTTATCTTTTGGACCGTATCAACTCAATAAACAAGAACACGTAGTGTGATCCCACCACAAGATCAAGGTGAGAGACCATTGGGAGTGTAGTCCCTCTAAGTGAACATTTGGGACCACAGTATGTATGGTTTATCATTAAACCAACCAATCTAGATACTCCATTTTCACTTCCTTTAATAAAGAAAGATATACATCAGGAACGTGACATCGGTCGTTTCTAAAAGCCTAGATGGTCGTGGTTAGGACCTGTACTCACAACAAGATCTAAGGTACAGTCAGATATTAGGATGATTGAATATCAGTATAAATGGACTGATCGATTCCCTCTTAATAATGGGTTTCTTAAACATAAGTTAGTGTGAGAGTTGCATGATCCCAGTAAAATGGTCATCATTATGTTGCTCTGAATGCTACAGTAACAATTAGGAGAATTCAGGATGGTCTTTGAGCCAGATATGCTTCCAATGGGATGTTGGAATCTTTATGCTTTACACATATTATCTTTATTATACGAGTTACACTTATGCACTTTCAATATTAAAGTTGTGTTTTTTTGCTGTAAATTGTATTTGGAAAATGACCCTTTATGGGTTTGGAATCTTAAGTTTGACTGCACGTATATGATATTGAGATCATGTGTGTCATTTTATCATATCTTCTGTTTTTTAGATTTTTAATTTGTATTTTATGTTTTATGTTTTATGCTAGGAACGAGCATTAAACTTTGAATTTTGGGGGAAAAACATTGCTATTCCTGAAGAAGGTGGTGTTTATGAATGTATACCACCAAAACACGTTGACGCACACTCATTTGGTTTAATTTGTTCTGGGAGAAGAACCATAGAGACTAGGGTGATCTATCCCTAGCGGCCTCTTGTCCACAGTGTTCACGAATTAACATTGTCAAGACACAATTGTTGTGTAAGTAGTTACTTTTTCTTCCACATTATGTTTCACTGTCATTTATGTATGAAATCTTAAATTTTGTTCATTTATTTTAAAGATGCATTTGTCTGGTGCACATTGACAAGTCATTTTTATTATATTTCCTTGATATTGTATTCTTTGCATGACCCATGGTCGGTATAAGATTTTTTAATGTGTTAATAAATTCAATGTGAGACTTTTAACAAATGTTAAAATATTTTTTCTAGGGTAAACTTTCCACATCCCATCTGGAGTGAGTGGCTGCATACTTTAGTTGGGTGTGTCTGAATGTGATTGATTGGTGTTAGTAGTTGATTGATATTTTATCTATTTGTTTAGTCCAAAGGGAAAAATCTTTTTCACTACTTATTGCTTGGACCAACTTCAAAAGATTACAGCAGCCTACAAACCATCAGCAGTCAGTTTTTTCCATGATAGCAAGAGGTACAGAGCAGGATATTGAGGAGAATGGACAACATGTGGAGCAGCTGCTTAAGGTAGTATGTTTCTTGGGTAATCAAGAGCTTGCATTTCATGCCATGGATAAAAGAGAGCATTCTCACAATAGGGGACATTTCGTTGACTTGACATGATTCTGATAAAGATGAGAGGTTAAAGGAAAGAATGTCTAGGAGATATGGGCACTATACCTCTCCTGAGTACTAAAATGACATGATATCTGTGGTTGTAGTTCTTGTCCGTGAGCGTTTTGACAAAAAGTGACAAAATATGTTGTGGTGGTATGTGATGAAACCAAAGATGTCTCACCCAAAGAGCAGCTGAGTTTTACTATCTGCTTTGTTTATGGTGATGGAAATGTTCCGGGAAATGCACTAGGATATTACCATATGGAGAAGTTAGATGCCTCCAGCCTTGCTGCAGCCATTGTTGAAGCAGTACAGAAAAACTGGACTTGACTTGAAGAATTGTGTTGCACAGTGCTATGATGGAGCATCCATTATGAGTGGCTGTTTGAAGGGTGTCCAAGCAAAAATTAGAGAGATCGCATCACAGCCAACATATATACATTGCCATGCCCATCGTCTAAACCTTGCACTAGTGCAAACAGTAACTAACATACAACCAGTAAAATATTTTTGTTTTTCTTTCACAAAGTTCACCAAAGCATGAACTCTTTGTGAAAGATCTGAAAGAGAGTAATCTACATGTAATGGAGCTAGAAAGACTCTGAGGTATGAGGTAGTTTTACTGTCACTCCTGTGCAATAAAGTACAGATGTGATTTGACTCTATTTTGTTTTTATATATTGTTATTGGCATTTAGCATTGTATACACATCACATCCTGACTTATATTCACAATATATATTATTGAACGCATATCATGGTCACATAATTTCAGCCGACGAAATCTTAAGACATTGTATAATAACTCTTCATATATTGCCAACATGGTACGCTACACTTGGGGAGATAAAGAAAACACATCTAACGATAATCAACAACCCCCCCTTCCTTCCACTTTCTTCCAGGTGACTCAGACTCACTCACTATGTTTACCAGTAGCTTTGTCATGACTATGTTATTCGGGTGGTGGTGCATGTCTGCCCTGATGTCCACCGGGGGCGACTTCCTGGTTGGTATCCCCCACATTGTTTTGTTGTGTGGCCCATCTCTGACCTTTCTGAAGATCTGTTATCATGGATGCCCAAGCTAATCTGTCTTCCTCCGCTTTGTCGTCCTTCCTCACATATCTCATCCGGACAAGTTCAGCTGTTGCCCACTCATTCGTACCCCGTAGCCAGTCTAAGTTTTTCTGAGGGTGTGGCTGCATCCAAGCATTTACAATACGTCTCTTGGCCAGCACCAGTCCCAGGTTCACAAAGCGTCTGCTCAGTTTTTTATTTTTGGGTGCGGGTAACAGGCCCAGCAATGCTATTTTGATTTGCCATGAGAAGATCCACCCCGTGGCCTCCCCCAAACTTACTAAAACTCTCTCCCAAAAGGGCTGCAGCTTTCGACAGCCCCAGATCATGTGGATGAAGTCTGCCCCTGGTGTATTACACCGAGGGCTACAGTCCGCCCGACTTGGATATATTATATGTAGTGTGAGCGGGGTTAAGTATACCTGATGTATAACGTTATAGTGAAGTAATTTGAAGCAAACGTTTGCACTACCCTTGTCCACCCGCGTGTATCTTCCACCATCCAGCCTCTGTCAGGGGCTCTTGCATTAATGCCTTCCATTTCTGTTTGAGGCCCAGAGGTTCACTCGGGAGATCCTCCCTTAGTGCTCTATACAAATGAGAATTGAGTCGCTTTCCCCGTGCCATCTCTATCATTGTCCTCAGGACGTTAGTAATGGGTGGTTCGCCTGGGAAGTAATGCCAGAGCTCCCTGTCAACACTCGATATATTACCGTATTGTAAAAGTTGACTGGGCCCTAGTCCAAACTCATTTTGTGCTTCTTCACGAGTTAGAAAGTGTCCTTCACTGTAAAGATCTCCCATCAGTTGGCATCCCCCGTCCCTCCAGCGCCTAACCGACATAGAATCTGCGATCACGGCAAACAGCCGGACTGCCCACAGGGGCATCTCTGGTGCATATGGGGCATGCTGGACTACCCGTCTTACTGCTTGTTTCCACACTATTGCCACATGTTGTATCACAAATGGACGTTTATCAGGGATCGATGACCACATCATTAACAGCTCCGTCAGCGTGTCCCCTGCATATGTCCTGGCCAGTAGGGCTTTCTCCCAGTTATCCTCATCGTCCAACCAGTGAACTGTGTATTCAAGGTGGGATGTCATATAGTACATCCCCAACTGTGGGATCTCCAGCTCACCTCTTTCTCATGTACTTTGCAACGTCGGTAATCAAATTCTCCTTCATTTGCTCCCCCACAGGAGAGTGCCCATTAAAGCCTCCAAGGTAGTAAAGTACGACTTTGGTATCACATAGAACGAATGCTGCAGTACGTACAGGCACCATGGTAAAATAATCATTTTGATATTCGATATGCGCCCCATTAGCGAGAGAGGCAGGTCAACCCGAAGCGAACCGAGCCCCTTAAACCCTCAAGGACACGGCCTATCTTGGCTGCATGGAATGCATCAGTGGAGTTGGCCAGGCGTATTCCCAAGTATCTCTCCCAGTCGGTGCCCCACGGCAAGTCTGTGGTCGGCCTTAATTCCGGTCGGAGCATGGCCATCCTGCCCATCGGTATCACCTTGGATTTACAGGGATTAGTATGTATCCCCGAAATTTTACCGAACTGCAGCAGTTCATGCAATAGTACCGTAATGGCGCTCTCCGGCTGGCGCAGGTAAACCAACGTGTCGCCTGCGTATAACGAGATCACATGATTGGTGTTACCCAACTGTATTCCCCTATGATCCATGACTGTTCTCAAACAAACCGCCATTGGTTCCAGAGCGATTGCAAAAAGCAAGGGCGAAAGCCAGCATCCCTGCCTTGCTCCTCTCCCCAGTTTTATCTGTCTCCACACAGTCCTGCCCGCCTGCACCCTGGCCACCGGGGCGGCATAGTGCATTTAAGATACTGCTTGCCTACCCCTATACGTTCAAGGGTCTGCCACATATAAGGCCATTCCACCGAGTCGAACGCTTGCTCGATATCGAGGGACACTATCGCGTTGTTGGAGTCCGCTAGGCAGAGGTGTGCCACACGTGGGCCAGGCGTCCTAAGTTATGTGAGGTATTCTGTCTAGGGATAAACTCCGCATGATTAACGTGGATCAGATGCCTCATTATTGGAAGAAGGCGTTCAGCTATGATGCCGCCTAATATTTTTACATCTATGTTCAGCAAAGTTATGGGTCTATATGAACCCGGAAAACAGGGTCTTAGGGCCATATGTAGGTACATTTTTTTTACCGATTCTTAAATACCGAATTTTACCGAATCGGTATTTAAGAATCGGTAAGTTATATGTAGGTCAACAATCGGTAAACATTACCGAATCGGTAAAATTCGGTAAACATGAATCGGAATTTACCGAATCGGTAAATACCGAAGCGGTATTTTCCGAATCGGTAAATACCGAAGTGGTATTTTCCGAATCGGTAAATACCGAATCGGTAAATACCGAATTGGTAGTTCAAAAACACATGACTTCAATCAGCCAATCCTGTGCTACCTAAACCCCACCCAACCAGGGAGTGGCCACACCCAGGCAGGTGCACACAATCAGCAGACTCTGGAGAGGCTGGGAGTGCTGAGGAGAGGAAGAGAGCAACTGCCTGATTCAGCCCTGGAGACTGCAAGAATGGCCAGCCAGGACACAGAGAGGGAAGGAGGGGAGAGGAAGCGAAAGCTCAAATTCAGCCCAAAGGAGCTGCAAGTTCTGGTGGAGGAGGTCGTGAAGCAGCACCAGAAACTTTTTGGAAAACTGTCACAGCAAGTGCCTGAGTCAGAAAAACGAAAGATCTGGCTTGGAATCCAGGCACAGGTGAATGCCATGGGAGTGACCCCCCGGGACATCGATGTCCTGAAGAAGCGGTGGTATGACATCCGCATCATCACAAAGAGGAAGGTGGCAGAATTAAAAAAAGAGGCCAGCCAGACAGGAGGTGGACGAAACAGAGCACCAGCCCTGACAGAACTGGAGGAGCTAGTGGAGACAACGATTGAGCCAGAAAGCATCGTGGGGATTGGGGACGCTGACAGCTCCGCCAGAGGCACCTCCAAACAAGGTAAGACGCTTGCAGAGCAATGTGCCCCCCCCCTACCCCTATCCCAACTCCCAAAATGTGCTATGAGAATCCCACTCCAGTACAGGTATTAGTGCATGCCTGCAATGCATCATGGGAGATGTAGTCCCTGAAAGCCCAAACATGATACGAGGACATTGAGATACTGTATAGAAAATGTATTGTCATGTCATCAAGAAAATGCTTCAGGTACACTTAGCTGCTGTCGCTTTTCTGTTCACAGGCACTACTGCGCACAGAACTGGCCATGACAAGGGAGAGAGGGCACACCACACACCCAGCACAGAGAAGGCCACCACCAGTTCCGCCCAGGGAACGGCACCACAGGCAGTTACACCACCCCAGCCAGCATCGCCGCTCCTGCCAGCATCCCCAGTCCTTCAGGTGTCACCACCATCTTCACCTCCTGCATTGCACAGGTTGAGGAGGCGTCCTGCAGCCAGGTTGGATGTGACCGACTCATCATCCGAAGACTCGAGGGGCCCGGAAACGTCCACTGTACCCCAGGATGTAACCCATGCCAGTGTGCCTTCCGAGTCTGAGGGAGAACACACAGTTGGCAGACGGCACCGCAGGGCTCGGCCGCAGAGTCCCCCTCCCCTTGGGCAGGGCCATGGAGTGTTCTCAGGTCTTGAGGGCACCATGGTGAAAATACAACGCATCCAGGCAAGGGCAATGGTGTCCGTACAGCGACAAATGCGTGGCCTCAACAATACCTTTGGAAACATTGAAAAGGGCATCAGCACCATGGCAGGGGGCATGGCTGATATGGCAGCGGGCATGCGGGACATGTCCCAATCCATCATGCTGCTGTGCTCAAAGTACGATGAGGACAGGGCAACACGGCGCAGGGGACATCAGAGGAAGGATCTGACCTCGAGGGCAGTGAACCGGCTGGCGACTGCCACATCGCTGATCTGCAGGCGCTCTGTGGCGATGCAGGAGGGCCTTGCACAGTGCAGCACAGATGTGTCCAGGGGGATGGTTAGGGTCATGAGTGCACTAGAAGTGCTGCTCACCAGCCAGTCTGCAACAGCTGGCGCTTTGGATGCTGGTGAAACAGAAGACACGACCAGCAGGAGCAGCATAACCCCCCCTGTCCCAGACACTCGTCGGAGCAACAGGCGTCAACGTGGTGCCACTGGTACCCCAGCCAGTGAGGACGCCCCCTCAATTCCACCCCGCACTGGTGCGCGTGGACGCAAACATTAATGCGTCAGGCAAAACAATGACACAATTGGGTGAAGTAACCCTTAAGTAACAACATTTTAATTTTCATTGTTGTTGGAATACGATTTCCTTTGTGTTGTGGCGTAGTGCTGCCTGATTAAACTATGTTATGGCATCCAACTACAGGCTGTGTCCCCTTACTCATTCAGAAATAGTTGCATGTGATCTCTGCCCGTCTCACTCTTCCATCTGTTGCTGTTGGCACTCCTGCTGCGTTGGCCTCTGCCTGTGCAGACTCATCATCATTGTCCTCAATATATGTAATTTCGACCTCTGTGCCTCTCTTTGTGGCAAGGTCGTGCAGCATTGCACAAGTGGCAATAATCTTGCAGCACAGGATGGGTGTGTACTGACGTGCACCTCCACTCTTATGGAGGCAGTGAAACCTGCTCTTCAGTAGTCCAAACGTGCGCTCCACCACATTGCGTGTAGATTTGTGTGCCACATTATATCGTCTCTCACTCTGGGTTGATGGGTGTAGGTAGGGAGTGAGGATGAATGACCGCACGGCATATGCACTGTCCACTAGGTGAGTAAAAGGGAGACATCAGTCACATGCCTCAATACACTATGATTTGCGCTGAGTACTATGGAGCGTCACTGTTACTTACCTAGCAGGTATCCTTCTCCAAATTCTCCCGCAAGCAGTCGTGTGTAGATCCCACTGTTCTGGAAGATGTAGGAGTCATGGGTGCTCCCAGGGAATTTGGCAACGATATCAGTGATGATGTTCCCTGCATCGCAGATTACCTGCACATTGATGGAGTGGGTGGACTTTCTGTTTCTGTAGATGTGCTCAGTGGCAGCTGGTGGGCAGATTGGGATGTGTGTGCCATCTATACAGCCAATGACATGGGGGAACTGTGCCATGTGATAAAAGTCAGTTTTAGTTTTCTGCAGTTCAGCCTGTGTGTTTGGGAAGCTGATGTAGTGGTGCATTCTCTGCATCATGGCATCCAGGAACTTCCTGAAGAAACGGGACAGGCAACTCTGGGATACACCGCCCACCGCAGCTATCACCCCCTGGTAACTGCCAGATGCAAGTAGGTGTAGGCTGCAGAGAACCTGCACATGTGGTGGTATGGCATGCGCCCTTCTTGTTGGCTGGTCCAGGAGTGGGTGCAGGTCCCTTATCAGGTCCATGATGGTTTGGGGGTGTAGCCTGTATCTTTCATGTATCTCTGCATCAGTCAGTTGGAAGAGTGTGATGCGCTGTCTGTAGATGCGTTCCTCCCGTCTCCATATCCTCAGTCCTGCAGCCTGTAGACGTAGCCGCCTTGCAATGACATACAGAGCGGCCATGTTGTCCATGCTGTTGCATTTAGGGATTGCTTATATGCACTGTTGAAAATTACCACCTGCTTTCTATCAGTGTTAATTACCGACTCTTATTTACCGATTTTCAAGGATTTCTTAATTACCGAATTTACCTACATATCATTTTTCCGTATTACCACTTCATATTTACCACTTCATATTTACCAATTCGGAAAATATGTATTCGGTAAATTTGAAGCGGTATTTTAGAAGTCGGTAAATTTGAATCGGTATTTACCGATTCATATTTACCGAATATGGGTTTTTGGCCTCCTACATCTCAACTATCTAAATACCGGTCGGTAACAGGTTTTTTACCGAATTTCGGCCGTTACCGACCGGTATTTAGCTACCTACATGAGGCCCTTAGTCTTTTTTTGGGATCATAGCGACAAGAGCCTCACTCATAGTAGTCGGGAGAGAACCCTTCTGCAATGCTTCATTATAGACTTCTAACAATCTGTCGCCCAGGAGTGGTGCAAAACACTCATAGAACTCTGCAGGGAGTCCTTCAGAGCCCGGACTCTTCGCCGATTTGAGTCGTCCTATAGCTCTGTTTACTTATTCGCTGGTAGTAGGGGAGCCTAATATATCCTGTTCTTCCAGTGTGATCTGAGTAAGCTGCAATGCATCGAGGTAGAGGGTCAAGTGGCTCGGCTCTGATTCCACTCGCCTGGTGTATACGTTCTATAGATGTGTTGCTAAAGTGTCTGCAATGGCACTCTGGGTATAGTGTAATGTTCCCTCTGCAGTCCGTCTCTGTAGTATTTGAGTGGCTGGCGTTTCCTGTCTGACCAGTCGTGCTAATAAAGCCCCCCTCTCAATAGATTTGTTGCCGATACGTTGTGTAAACATATTTTTCCAATCTACGACGGTCCGTCATAAGTATCTCCTTAGCATCAGTCCTTTCTGTCAGTTGCTGAGGGTCTGTACTAAGTTCTATCTGCAGTTCCCCCAACCTGGCTTCATGTGTGGCTAAATCCCGCTCCAACTGAGTCCGCACACCGTATGCAGTTTTAATGCAGATACCCCGGACAACAACTTTCATAGCTTCCTATTTGGTGGCACGACTCGTAGAGGACTTCCAGTTTTCCCGGAAGTAGTTACTTAATTCTGCAGATACTGTAGCTACAAAGTGGGGATTTGCCAGTTCCTCACTTTTCAGTCGCCACAGTGGTATCTCAGACCTGACCCATTTAACTCCCAATCCAACAAGACCGGGGAGTGATCCGACAGGTTTCTTGGCTGATATGTTATCCCCCCCTACAGTACTACCCAGATCTGAAGATAAAAAACATAGCCTGCTGGAAGTGTCCGTGGCTGGGGTGTAGCAGGAGAACTGTTTTATGGAGGGGTGATGCTCCTGCCACAAATCCCAGAGCTGCAACCTCAGCAGTATCTCCTGAAGCGCAGTTGTCATCTTTAGCTTAGTATGCAATCTTGGGGGTACCCTGTCTATTGTATGATCAATCACACAGTTAAAATCCTGAGTCTACATTATTGGAGGCCCAAGATACGGAGAGGCTGCCTCAAAGAGATCACTAAAAAAGGAGGAATTGTCATCATTCGGGGCATATACATTAATAATACAAATTTCTGAGCCATAGAGTCTCCCATGTAGTATAACATATCTACCATCAGCATCAATCACATGTTGTAGATGTTGGAACGGGACCCCTGGTGCCACCCATTTAAGGGCACCTCATGCAAACCCAGACTAGGAAGTGACATACAGCTGTCCCCGCCACCTTTTCATCAGACATTTGATTGAGTCACCCCAGATGTGAGTTTCTTGAAGGCATGCCACCGACACCTTATATCTTTTTAAATAAGCAAATATTTGTCTGCGTTTATCGAATGCAGCGATACCACCTACATTCCACGTGAGTAACTTAGTCATGGTGGATGCCAAAGCACACCCCCAGCACTGTTCCTCTCAGGATAATCCCACCCTTCTCATCGGAAGGTGAGAGGTGATCCCCACCCATACAACAATTGGCAATCTATGAGCTGTTTCTCATGAAGGAAGGTCTGGTTCTCCCAACTTTGAACTACCCCAACATCCCCCCTCCCATTGGGCAATATCCCATTTCCCTCCCTGGCAAACCCTCGCTCAGTGAAGGCATGTAGATGCTGCCCCATTTCCCTATCTTGATCCCCAGCAAATTTAAACTTATGTAACTATAAGAAACTACAACACAGTGGTGTACGTTTCCACCCACCCCTCCCTGTACAAAAGAAGTGAGTGGTGAGCCGCCGAGGTATGAGGAATAGCCTCCAACTCCATCGACAGGCACCAGCCACTAGGGGGGCATGCCCCTGTCATCCAATTTAATGTGTGTGGTAAAGTCTATGATATAATCAACCTTCCCCTTCAATCTCAACCTCTTAATAGATCGATCCAATCAAACAATAATGTCCGTAACTGCTTCAGATCAAATGTCCCCATTTTGTGTTTCAGCAGACATCAGCGTCCTTGCTCACGTTGCAGTTTGATGGGTGTCCCAGCGACGAAGCCCTTGAGTCTGAGATGACATCAAAGGCCTGCAAGATGCTGTCCGGGCAGACCCTGATCCTGCCGGGGCTGTGACTCCTAGCATTGTCCTGAGAATGCTCCAGCTGTCGATGGCTTCTAGATGGATTCCGGGACCCGGATGTCCTGGGTGTTATCATGAAGGGGACCAGACAAGGTCTCGGCAGGCCATGTGCATCTAGTTAGTTGGTTGCTTCCCCTGCCATAAAGATAAACAGTGTTTTGCATCTATTTTCCACTCTCAGTTCGTCTGAGTAGAAAAGACTATATTTAAGGTTTGAATCTTGTAGACGGCGCTTCATAGCCAGGAAGGATCTTATTTGTTCCTGCACCCTCTGAGTGTAATCCGGATAAATCTAAATTTGACTTCCTTCATAGTGCAGTTAACACTTGTTACAAGATAGCTGCAGGATGGAGTCCCTATCCCGAAAATTGAGAAATCTGGCTATGAGGGCTCTGGGAGGTGCTCTAGGTTTTGGAGGGGGAACGAGAGCCCTGTGCTCCCTCTCCACTGTACAAAACTTTGAAAGCCTCCAGGGGGGGCGATACCTCCTGCAGCCAATCTTCGAGGAACAGCTCAGCGGAAGGACATTCTGCCTTTTTGGAAAATCCAATAAAATGGAGATTATTCCTCCGGGATCATCCCTCTGTGTCTTCAGCATGATCATCCAGGTGAACTCGTTTTTTCTGGAGGGTAACCACAGTGTCTCTCAGTCTGTGCAACTCCTTCTGCATTGTGTCAACTGTATGTTCCGTGGTCGTAACCCTTTCTGAGATTTCCGTAGATCATAGCGCAGCAAACTGACGTCTTTAGCGATTGATTCAATCTTGTTTTTCAGTTCGTCACTTGTAGCATGGATGGCTGAAAGTATTTCTGCTATATATGGGGGGCCGGTCAATTTGACTCTATTATCGGTGTTCTCCGTGTTTTAGAATCATAACAATGCAACAAGAAGACTAATTCAAAACCAAAGGACTTCTTAATAACATTGAAAGATTTGGTTTCATGTTATATTGAAGTGTATGGAACTCATTCTCAGAAAGATTCACAGTCTATTCAAAATACTACAGAGCAAAGACATTGACTTGCTGAGAGCATGTGACCTAATTAAGTCAACAAGACGTGATTTAGTGAAACTCTATCAAGACAATCAGTTGACTGAACCGTTAATTCAGGCTAAGGACTTAGCAGAGCCCTAAAAGAAAGGATCAATGCCTACGCACTCAACAGCAAGGGACTTTTCCCTCTGGTCAAAGAATTCACCAGACCCTGCACAGAGACAGCACACATCCCCCCTCTGAGGACATCTGCAGCAAGCTCAGCACCTATTTCCACCGCAAGATCAAGGAGATATATGACAGCTTCAACAGCCTCTCACCCTCCAACCCCGCCTTCCACCACCACACCCTACGACGCCGGGCTCCAAAAGAGTAGACCCTACTCAGCTGGACCCCCTAACCACAGATGACACCTTAAATATTATGAAGAGCATCCACTCTGAGCACCCTCGGACCCCTGCCAGCATCACATCTTCAACAGAACAGGCACCACCATCGCCCCCGAACTCTGCCACGCCATCAACTGCTCCATCCACACTGCCACCTTCCCAGAAGACTGAAAACATGCAGAGATCAATCCCTTGCTGAACAAACCCTCTGTTGACCCGACGGAACTCAAGAACTTCAGACCCATCTCTCTTTTCCCCTTCCTATCCAAGATCATCGAGAGGGCCATAAATGCCCAACTTTCCGAGTTCATCAAAGTGAATCACAACCTGGACCTCTACCAATCTGGCTTCTGAAGCACCCACAGCACAGAGACCACCCTCCTTGCTGCCACAGATGACATCCGCGCCCTCCTCAACCGAGACAAAACTGCAGCCCTCATCCTCCGGTACCTCTCATCCACCTTCAATATTAACTCTCACCTCACCCTATGCACAAGACTCCATGATGCAGCACCCACGACCAAGCCCTGCACAGGATCTGGTCCTTCCTCACTGGCTGAACACAGAGAATCAGACTGTCTCTATTCCTCTTGGAACCCACAGATATAAGCTGCGGAGTATCTCAGGGCTCCTACCTGAGCCACACGCTTTTCAACATCTACATGGCCTCGCTCGCAGCCATCTTCAGAAACCACAGACTCCACATCAACTCCTATGCCAATAACACCCAGGTGATTCTCTCCCTCACCAAAAAACCCACAGTGGCCAAAAACAACTTTCACGATGGGATGAAGGCTTTCGCCGCCTGAATGAAGAACAGCTACCTCAAGCTCAGTTCAGAGAAGAACAAAGTCATCATCATGGGCTCCACGCCCTCACGCTGGGACAACTCCTGGTAGCCCGCAGCACTTGGAACCTCCCCCACATCCACAGGCCATGCGCCAAACCTCAGCATCATCCTGGACTCCTCGCTCACCATGAAAGTCCATATCAACGCCGTCTCATCATCCTGCTTCCACACGCTATGCCTGCTCTGAAAGATATTCCTGCCTCTCCACCTCAGGCAATCACAGTCACTGCCTCAATTCAGAAAGAACCTCATAGACCTGGCTCTTCGACTGAACCAAACGCCTTTGATGGACCTGCAGCTCTCCTACCCCAGCGCCTTGAGACCCGTCACGGGTGAGTAGTTACACTTTATAAGCCATTGATTGATTGATTGATTGATTGGGCAGTGTGGAATTGAGGTTCAAGAAAAATCCAATCCCTGGACTCTACCTTTAAGACACCATAAATTGAGTAATAAACTGACAGATTATTTTCCCAGTACATCTGTAGGGAAAAGATCCAGCCATTTGGATGTCTCAGAAAGTCAAACTCCACTGTCTGAGTGCTGAAAGCAGGAAGTTTATTCCTCTACTTTGGATAGGTTTGTAAATTAGTTTGATGCTAATTTTACAGACAACGTGGGCCTTATGTCTGCTGTTGGAGTGTTAAATTTAAAAGGTGCACATATTTGTGGCTTTTCCTCTGCACTAGTTATTGTTAACAAATATCCAGAGGCTGCAGTGCAGTAGACTGAAGTCTTCTACAATCCGAACTGGAAACTGCAAAATTGTATCTTTCACACAAGAATGTACAAGGTTTTCACTCTGTCAGTCAGTATCTCATGAATCTATCAGGAGCATTTCCTCAGGTTTTGGATCTTTTACATCTAGTTCTTACAGTACCTATTGCTACTGCTACAAGAGAGAGATTTTTCTCCTGCATGAAAAGGGTAAAACAAATATTTTCTCAATAAATGTGGAGACAAGAGACTCTGTGACTTAATGATAATGGCTTGTGAACCTAATGAGCTTAAGAAGCTAAATGTGAATAAAGTCATCAGCAGATTTGATGACATGCGCCACCAGAGGTATGCTCTTAAAAAAATTAGCTGGTCCTTTCCTTCATTCAGAAAAGCAGTCACAGAGAAGCAGCTTCACACTTTGACAGGCAAACAACAGTTACTCCTCAATCAGTCTCTTTTCCCCTTGAGGCCTATGCCACCTGAAGAAATCTGCCAGTGATCACAGAAGCTAATAGGCTATGGAGGAGCACAAAGACAGCAGTTATCACGCAGCCATGCAGTACCAGTCTTCTCCTGATGGCCAGTCTCTATTCCATTTGAGGCCTATTCCACTTGACGATATCTTCCAGTGATTGCAGAAGTCAGGAACCTGTGCAGGGGCAAGAAGAGAGCAGCCACCACACTTTCAAACACTCTTGGCAAAGTGCCAACTAGCTGACTATTTTGTTTTTTTGGCACTGTTAGCCACCTTGATTTTCCGTTGCCAAACACATTCTGTCCACCTATTTGTTCTCTCATCAAGACTGGCAATTCTCAGTACAGCAACTATTCTTTGTACCAGCCAATATCCTAATCAGAGATCTGTATACCGTATCTGTGCACTGTTAGCCTAATCTGGATTTCATATTAGCTGAGCATCAATTTACCCTCCACTCAGTCTCTACACAGGAGGATGCCCCAATCATCACTACAACCAGCTAATGCTGATACCAGCAGATACAATTCTAGATGGGGATATGTCAACTGTTGGCCTCTGTCTATCCACCCAGCCAGCACCTTCTTGTTTTCCAAGGAAACTGAGCAGCAGCATCTCTTCTTATAAGTAATGCAGTATCAACATGACAGCAAGTATCTTCATCCATTTGTGTAAAATCGGCCCAACGTTTCGTTACACTTTTAAAATTGCTAATGTAGCTGTAATAATCAACACAAGTGGAAAGTACCAGTGATGTGTATGTTTTCTGTAGATGGATTTAATGATATTAAACCTGGAAAGGTTCACTGGCTCCACAGCTTTAGAAGTATGTATGTCATGTCAAGAAAAGGAAGTTTGCTGGGGGAACTTGACCTGCATTTAATAGCACTGTCATCTACGTTCCAAGACTTAGATTTAATTACATGGTTTTCTTAGTTTCTAAAACAAATGATAATGTAAACTTGTTTTCAACATTATAGGCCCATCAACTTTCCCATTTTAGAGGTTGTTTGATTTAGATAATGGCTGATTTCAACTTGACTAGTGTATTCTCTATTGTTGTACACTATTTGATAGGTTCTTAATCTATGCTACATTATCTTAATTGTATATCTGAAGATAATTCCTGAAAAAATGTATGCAGCTGCATTTTCAATAGGATCTGGAGTATTTCTGTTTATAGGGTACTTCTTTGTATCTGTAGAGAATTTCCAGCCTCTGAGTGTGATGTAAGTAACCAAAAGTTAGATGCTTCACTTTCTGTGATAGAACCAACTCATAGGTAATTCAATGTCGCGTCCTTTGATTTCATGGGGGTCCAAGGGCAGAGGATGTCACTTCCTATGATGTCACCAGTTCAAACTTTGTGTGATGTCACTTACTGTGACATCATCAGGATGTGTCAAAGGGCAGGTGATGACACTTACTGTGATGTCATCAGGTCAAAGTTCACTTGATGTCACTTCCTGTAACATTAGGCAGGGGTCACATGGCATGTGATGTCATTTCCGCTACCCCAGGAATAATGTGTAGCTGTTGGAAAAGAAAGAAACTCCATGAACAACAGGTAAGCCAAAGATCAGGTTCAAAATAAATGTTTGCTTGATAACAATTTTGCACACCCCCTAAGTCAGACCCTGGATTTGTTGGGGAAAGCATACTCTTAGATTCCCACCATTCAGCAGCATCCTAAATTCTCTATTCTGCATACATTTTCTGACAGATTTACTATATTGCAGGTATCTACCTAAAACTTATAATCTTCACTGACAATCAGTACATTATTTGAGCTCCAATGTCAGTCGCCCGTCACAGTTGTTATTCTTTATTTGATTTTTGTGATTTTCTGTAGCATAACATAGCCAAAGGAACTTCAAGAACTAACTTTATAAGAGGTTAATTTCCAACAATCATCTGGTTTATACTTTTGCAATAATACAAAGGGAAACAGGACAACAGACACCATGATCCCCAAGTGTCTTTCGAGATTGTGTGGGAAGTCATGGACTTAGTCAAACTGTACTTTGGAAAAAAAAGAAGGTTTTAAACTTACCATGACAGGTGGCCATATGGAGGGTCAAGAGAAAGGGAGTTCCAGATTCTTGCTGCTGTTCCAGAGAGTGATTGGCTCATGTATCATTCTCATTTGAATGTGGGATGTTTCAGGTAGATGGGCTTATAGGAATGCAAGGTTTTGCGTGTGTGTCACAGGGCAGGCGGCGCCCTCCCTTGCCTGCATCCTATGAAGTACGAAGTACAAAAAGACTGGTGGACAACCCCCCTTGACGGCCACGGTATGTTTCCTTTTCAGCCCCCAGCCAGAGATGACAACGATAATAGTAAATGAATGGAGGAAGCCCCGGATCCAACATCGTGTACCTTTAACTGGTACAAGCCTTCGTGTAGCCCCGCCCCCAAAGTAGACATCGACTGGCTGGAGCCTATCAGCAGACGTGGACCAGAAAGAAAAGACGTCCATGAAACACAGAGCGGCGCGAACTCGGAAGGAGAAAGCGACCGCGGAGAGAGGCGAACAGACGGAAGCAGAGCGGAGGACGAGGACAGAGCAGAGCTGTACCGAGGACTTCGTGGGGAAGAAGGAGAGCCTGGAGGCCATCGTTCCCGTTTCTCGCCCAGCCACACCTCAGGAGGGTTGTGGCTCGCACAGGTACGGAGCCGAGTGGCGGGCTGGGTCGGGAGGACATAGGAGGAGAGAGTGTAACAGAGTAGAACCAGTGCGGATACACGCTAAAGTGGGATTCGTTTTCCTCCCTCCCCCTCCTCTCACGACCACATCCTTCGGCAGACTAGGCTAGGGTTACACACGGGTGAACCCTCACATCCCCCCCCTAATAGAAGGGATAACCCCCCGAGTGAATGAACTGATTTTTTTCTTTTCTTTCTTTTTTTTGGCTGCTTTTCCCTCGTTGCTGCCGCACATTGCCCGACTGAGTTTCAAGTCTGAAGGCAGCCCCAGAGGTCCAGAATATGGGGATTCGGCCACGAAAAGTCAAGCAAAACCTTCAAACCAAGTCTGCACGACAAGACGGCCCACCTCAGGAACCGTTACTCCTGTGGTGACACTATTGTCAAAAGATGAACTATTGTTCTATTTCTTTGGACTGGCTCAGCCTGAAAACACCCTTTTTCCCTACAATAAAGCCCGGTCTAAGTGAACCTACCGTTGTAATTTCTTCTGGGACTCTCCCAATCGCTACCGCTCCGTTACACTTGGTGGAGAATGCGGGCAACTGTCCGTTGGATATAATGGATGCCCTCATTCAGCACATCGTGAAAGCACAGGACAAGCTGGGATGGGCCCTGGAGAGGCAATGGTCTTCCGCCCAAGCGGATCGAGAGGTGTTCAAGAACACCATGGCGGCCCAGATGGTGGGTATACAAAAGATAGCAGCTGAGCAGTCGGCAAGTCCTCTTCCTCTTCCCCGTACCCTGAGTCATGGTCCGGCAGGGGTGGTCCTACAGAA
Organism: Triturus cristatus; assembly: GCF_964204655.1. NCBI lineage: Eukaryota > Metazoa > Chordata > Amphibia > Caudata > Salamandridae > Triturus > Triturus cristatus. Next base: position 255,201,614 of record NC_140588.1, read on the forward strand.
GTATGTGCCAGGGGAAGATCCCGACGCCTATTTCCTGAACTTTGAAAGGGCGGCTAGAGCCTGCAATTGGCCCATGGACAAATGGCCATTTTTTTTAGCACCCCTGCTAACAGGCGAGGCCCAGGCCGCCTATCAGGTGGCCAACCCATTAGGAAACGCCCCTTTATGGAGACGTCAAGAAAGTGATTCTTGACCACCTTGGTCTAGACGAAGAGGCCTACCGCGTGCGTTTCCGAAAAGATAAAGGACGCCCTGGTGAAAACCCGAAGACTCTCTTCTATCGTCTCAAATTTGCAGCAGATAAATGGCTAAAACCCGAGGAGAACTCTAAAGAAGAGATACTCGATAAAATCTACCTAGAGCAGTTTCTCGAGGCCCTGCCGTATAATACTCAGCGATGGTTGCGACAACATGCTAACCTAGCCACCAAACAAGCAATGGAAATGGCGGTCACGTTTGCGAGGGCCCAACCTCGTTATGGGAGCGGGGAAGTAGAACGAACCTACCGGCCTCTGCCGGGCATATATGTGAGACCAGCCCCCAGAAATCCACCTGACTCCATCCGACTTCGACCAAAACCATCCGAGGTGGTAATGACAAGGGGCCCCCAATGCTTCGACTGCGGAGACTGGGGACATATAGCTAGAGCCTGTCCTAACAAAAGGACTGGGGAAGAACCAATGGACATAGGGTATATCCCGAGAGCGGTCCTGTACACAGCAGAGATGGGGCCAGCGTTCTACATAAGTGCGAGGGTGAACGAACAGGTGATTCAGGCATTGATGGACTCCGGATGTAAACAGTCTGTTATACAAAAAGACTTTATAAGGGCTCCTGACATAGTACCGGGGGCACTAGTACATATCCGTTGTGTCCATGGGGACGTAAGATCCTATCCCTTGGCCTCTGTCACCCTAGGTATAATGGATGGGCCCCCCTGTAGGGTCAAGGTAGGGGTTATGCCGAATCTGCCAGAGGACCTGATCATAGGAACCGACAACCCGCAGTTCCTGACCTTGTTTAAAACCATAGCACAGGGAGATATATCAAAGGCAAAACATACTATACCCGGTTCCAAGTCACCCTTACCGGCCCTAACCATCCCGGAGCCATGGCTCCTAGATAGAAGCTTCCGTTTCGCCCAAGTAAATGACGATTCCCTTAGACATGCCTGGGAATCCTCTGTGAAGGAGGGTCAGGACCCCCCCCCCCGTTGCCTCCCCTACTTTAGAGTACAGGAAGGACTGTTGTACCGGATAAGCGACATGGATAGTGCTCCCCAACATGTAGTCCCCTTTGACTTTAGGGACCAAATCCTCTTCTATTCACACTTGCACCTGACCGCCGGACACGTAGAAGTAAAAAAGACAACACAAAACATCCTTCAACATTTTTATTGGCCGGGGATATACAGAGATATAAAAAAATACTGTCAAGAATGCGAAACCTGCCAAAAACGAAGCCCCTATAAACCACCAGCCGTCCCTTTACAACCCCTTCCCATGGTTGGTACTCCCTTCTCCCGGATAGGAATGGATCTTATAGGGCCCCTTCCCAAAACCCGAAGAGGGCATCTATACGCACTGGTCATCGTAGATTACTCGACCCGATATCCCGAGGCCTTCCCCTTAAGGGCCCCTACGTCCCCGGCCATAGTCGACCGTATGGTTGAGCTGTTCTCATGCGTCGGGTTCCCTAAAGAGATACTGACAGACCAGGGGTCCCCATTCGTCTCTAAACTGATGAAGGAGGTTTGTAAAACACTCAACCTGCAACACATTAAAACGTCAGTATACCACCCTCAGACAGATGGTCTGGTGGAGAGGTATAATGGCTCCATCAAAAGGATCTTAAAAAAAATGTTGACCACAGAAGTAAAGGACTGGGATCAACTCCTCCCTCTGGCGCTTTATGTGCTCAGAAGTCAGGTCCAGAGCAGCTTGGGTTGTTCTTCTTTTCAAATGCTTTATGGAAGACAACCGAGGTCTCTCTTGGACATGGCAAAAGAAGCATGGGAGAGACAGGAAAAGGAGGAGACCCATCACTTCCTTGACTATACCCAGAACCTCAAGTCCAAGCTAGGAAAACTCCGGGATCTGGCTTACTCCCAGCTGGAGAAACGTCAGGAGAAACAGAAGTTTTTCTATGACAAAGGGAAAAGATGGCGAAAACTCAATCCAGGCGACTGGGCCCTGATACTACTTCCGTCCTCCTCTAGCAAGTTAAAAGCAGAATGGTTAGGACCCTATAAGATCCTCAAAGCCATCGGGAAAACAACTTACCGGCTGCAGATGAAAGGGGGTAAATCACAAGTGTTCCACATCAATTTGCTAAAATAATGGCTAGGGCCACTACCCGCCCCCGTCCACTTCACCAACTCCTCACCTGTCCCGGTCTCTACTACAGAACACCTAGTCGTCAATCCAAACCTAGGCATTACCGAGAGAAACGCCTTGGGTAAAGTGTTTGCCGCTTTTCCTTCCACCTTTTCAGACCTCCAGGGAGGACAATCTTGATAGAACATACCATGGAGACCGTACCAGGTCAGGTGGTAAAACAGCGCGCTTATCAGATACCTGCGGCCAGAAGGGAAGCCATCCGGAAGGAGGTACAGGACATGTTACAGATGGGGGTCATACGAGTATTGAAAAGCGAGTGGTCCTCCCCCATAGTCATGGTACCCAAACCAGATGGCTCCACACGGTTTTGCATGGACTTCCGCGCCCTCAATGCTGTTTTTAAATTCGACACCTACCCGATTCCCCGGGTAGATGAGATGATTGAGAAATTAGGGGAAGCGCGGTATATAACCACACTCGACCTCATTAAAGGATACTGGCAGGTTCCCCTTCGGGAGGCCGATAGGGAGAAAACGGCTTTCGTCACCCCAGACGGCCTCTAACGTTCAGTCTTCACGGAGCACCAGCTACATTCCAAAGACTCATGAACAAGGTGCTCCGGGACCATCAAGCCTGTTCTGCGGCCTACTTGAACGATATTGTGGTATACAGCCCCACCTGGGAACGGCACTTGCAGGACCTTTGGGAGGTCTTGACAAGCCTCTCCCAGGCTGGGCTACACATAAACTCCAAGAAGTCAAGAATTGGGTTCGACAAAGTAAAGTACTTAGGTTATATGTTAGGCCATGGCTTGATAGAACCACAAGAAGAGAAGGTGAGAGCTATAAAAGGAACCCCGTTTCCCTCCAACAAACGGGAGGTACGGGCATTTTTGGGTCTGTTGGGTTACTACCGAAGATTCATACCCCATTTTTCTGAGATAGCCGCTCCGTTGACCGATCTCCTAAAAAAGGGAACACCAAATACGGCTCTGACACACCCCTCCATGGTAGCAGAAACGGCATTTCGGTCCCTAAAAGAAACCATCACCTCATCCCCCGTCCTGGTCTCACCGAATTTCTCACGGCCTTTCATCCTACAGACAGACGCCTCGGAGCATGGTTTGGGGGCAGTCCTCTACCAGTTATCCATCACTGGCATAGAACACCCTGTCCTGTTCATAAGCCGTAAACTATTCCCAAGAGCAACCAGGTACTCCACCATAGAAAAAGAATGTTTAGCCATTAAATGGGCAGTGGACAAATTGAGGTATTATCTCGACGGGACACATTTCACCCTATATACCGACCATGCGCACCTCCGATGGATGAGTCAAAACATGGGGCAAAATCCACGAGTATTGCGGTGGTTCTTGAGTTTGCAGCCTTACTCCTTTGAGATCAGACACCGCCGGGGTAGTGAGAACAGTAACGCGGACTTCTTGTCCAGGGTTGTGCCTCTCCCCGATCGGGAGAAACCCAGGGGGGAGGTGTGTCACAGGGCAGGCGGCGCCCTCCCTTGCCTGAATCCTATGAAGTACAAAGTGCAAAAAGACTGGTGGACAACCCCCCTTGACGGCCACAGTATGTTTCCTTTTCAGCCCCCAGCCAGAGATGACAACGATAATAGTAAATGGATGGAGGAAGCCCCCGATCCAACATCTTGTACCTTTAACTGGTACGAGCCTTCGTGTAGCCCCGCCCCCAAAGGAGACGTCGACTGGCTGGAGCCTATCAGCAGACGTGAACCAGAAAGAAAAGACGGCCATGAAACACAGAGCGGCGCGAACCCGGAAGGAGAGAGTGACCGTGGAGAGAGGCGAACAGACGGAAACAGAGCGGAGGACGAGGACAGAGCGGAGCCGTACCGAGGACTTCGTGGGGAAGAAGGAGAGCCTGGAGGCCATCGTTCCCGTGTCTCGCCCAGCCACACCTCAGGAGGGGTGTGGCTCTCACAGGTACGGAGCCGAGTGGCGGGCTGGGTCGGGAGGACGTGGAAGGGGAGAGTGTAACAGAGTAGAACCAGTGCGGATACATGCTAAAGTGGGATTCGTTTTCCTCCCTCCCCCTCCTCTCACGACCGCATCCTTTGACAGACTAGGCTAGGGTTACACACGGGTGAACCCTCACATCCCCCCCTAATAGAAGGGATAACCCCCTGAGCGAATGAACTGATTCTTTTCTTTTCTTTCTTTATTTTGGCTGCTTTTCCCTCGTTGCTGCCGCACATTGCCCAACTGAGTTTCAAGTCTGAAGGCAGCCCCAGAGGTCCAGAACAGGGGGATTCGGCCACGAAAAGTCAAGCAAAACCTTCAAACCAAGTCTGCACGACAAGACGGCCCACCTAAGGAACCGTTACTCCTGTGGTGACACTATTGTCAAAAGACGAACTATTGCTCTATTTCTTTGGACTGGCTCAGCCTGAAAACACCCTTTTTCCTTACAATAAAGCCAGGTCTAAGTCAACCTACCGTTGTCATTTCTTCTGGGACTCTCCCAGTCGCTACCGCTCCGTTACAGTGTGATATAAGCATTTTTATATTGAGCTCTTGCCTCAACTGGAAGCCACTGGAGGGATAGCAGGATTGGTTTGATGTTGTCATATTTCAGGTGCCCAGTAACAAAATGAGCTTCTGAATGCATAACTGCTCTAAGTAGATCTAAATGTGCTTTAGGGATATCAGAGAGGAACATGTTCCTGTAGTTTCATCTGAAGAAAACCAATGGCTGAACAACAGATTTTAATTCCTGTATCTGAATAAACTGAATTATCCCTCAAAGAATACTCACTTCAAACTGAGCGCGCTTGGCCCTGGCAAAAGATTTGACTCTGAAGGTTAAGCCGGCTGTTGAGGATGAAACCAAGGGCCAAGCAGCAAGACAACCTGTTGCCCTGCCCTTCATGACAGGGATAGGGCAGTAATGCACCATATCTTCTAACATATGGCTCATTCCTGCTCTCTCCCAGTGCTGGTGCACTGAGTACCGTTGAGTGCCAGGGCACAAAAAGGAACAATGATGACATGTCTCCTCATTATGTATCTGTTGGGAAGGCATACCATTTTGATGCAATTCCATGTTTACTACCCTGACACGCCCATGCTCCACCCATGTCATGCATTCCCAACGCAGAGTAATGCATGGTAGTGATTTGGTTAGATTCCGTTTCTCAAGATTCACCGATACACACAGAAGCATACAGGGTGGCTTTGCCTGGCTTAGTAAATCCCACTTAAGCCCTTGCATCACCTTGTGTGATGCAAGGGCAGCACAAGGATTAGTAAATCTGGCCCCAAGTGACTTGACGTTTCAGGCAATGGCAGCTTTACAATCCAGGAGAGAGAGGGATTTTATCCACTATTTTACATGTGGATTGAATTTAATAGTAGAGATTAAAAGGAATTCTGATTCTGAAGCTTTAAGTTTAAGCTGGTAAAGTGACGTTCACATTTAAATTCTTGCCAAGGTGTAAGAGAGGAGTATGTCTCTCATGGATGAGCCATTCAATTTTATCCAGAACAGCATACAGGTGGAAGAGGTTTGCAGAACTTCTAATGATCTCACATAGGAGTTCAAGACCGAGGTTAAACAGGGTCAGCAAAAGTATCAAACCTTGAGGGACTCCTTGTTGCAGGCTGACTTGGTTGGAGGCAAACCTCCAAATTCTTAATGCTTGTGAATGGGCCATTAGATAGGAGGTGAACCAGTCAAGAACAACCCCTTGTATGACCATTTGATTCCTCTGGAATCTAATCAAAGCATGTTGGTTGGTTGTATCAAAGGCAGGCTAGAGGTTAAGGAGAACAAACAGACATGAATTACCAGGGTCAAGCATGTGGATTGAGTCATCAATGATCTGAAGATTTGTAGTCTCTGTGCTGAAGCCAGATTGGAAAGTGTCTATAAGGTTGTTTGCATGGATATAAGATGACGGTTGGGAGACTAGATAGCTTTCTATTACCCTATCTAAGAAGGGATCAACAGAAACCAGAAAAAAACGTATAGTTCATTGGGATCCACTAATATTTTTTTTAGGAGAGATACAGCCTGGAAAATACCTTAATTGAGGGACAAATTTACCAGGATTGATTACATCTTTAATGATAGAACCAGGCATAGCATCAGAAAGGTGTTTTGAGGGTTTCACCTTAATAATGTTCTTCAGTACTTCTGGCTCTGAAACTGGGTCAGAACGTCACTAGGACCACAGAGCTTTGTGAGTTAAATTCTCCTTGGCTATAATGTCAAAGAAGGCAGGCAAAGATAGGCCAATGGTCTTTGCGTTTGTGTTGAAGAACTCCACAGAGTCACTGCACAGGGCCTCAGAAGTCTTGGGTGTCACTTTAGATGAAAAGTTGTTTGTCTGCTTAATCACTTTGATAACACAGTTCATTTCATTCTTTGCACCATTAAGGAAGGATCTGATATGTGTTGACTAGATGTGGAAGATGAGGTCGTTGTATCTTCTTCTCACTCTTCTTAGCCTAGCCAAGCTTAGTGCAGAGAGTTCTTCTCTCCATTCTTTCTCATGCTTCCTGAGTTACTTCCTTTCCTCATAAATGTCTTTTGAGAATCATTGCAGAAAAGATTTGGATCTGCTACGGGAAACAGCGTTTACAACGCATGCTTTAGATCGCATGCCATTACAACGCAGTTACAATGACCGCATTGTTACAACACGAACCATTACATCGCAAGTCGTTACAACAACTTGCTGTAGGGGGTAGAAGGTGTTGGATTTACAAACCAAAACCTTCCCTGCTGTTGCACAAACTAGAGTAGGAATAGTAAATTATACTATTCCTAAGTCCAGCGTGCCCCCTACAGCACCTTGTTGTAACAACTTGCGATGTAATGGTTTGCATTGTAACAATGAGGTCATTGTAATAACCACGTTGTAATGGCATGCGATCTAAAGCATGTGTTGTAAAGAAATATATTCTTCTGCTACACTTGCTTTTTAGAGGAGAACATTCTTCTATCAGGGTTGCTATGCAGTAGTTAAGTGTGGCATTGATGCTGAGTTTTGGGATCAAATGAGGCAAGATTCAAGTAGGTCTTGGTCACAAGGACATTGACATAATTTTTTTTGTCCCCAAAGATCATTAGAAAATGATCGGACAAATCTATCAGAAAGGGATCGCCTGCTATCAGCAGAGGAATTTTGGGTATGATCAGATCCAGAGTGGAGTCCCAGCAGCGCTTGGGTTTCTGGCAATGTTGCAGTAGATTATCGTCACAGGAGAAGGTAGCCAAGGTGTTCGCTGGTTTGCTGCCCTCTATGCCTCATTTGCAGATTGTATTTCCAAAGCAAGATGATATCGTCAGAGCTGATTTACTGGTATATGATAAATTCCATGTATTCCTCAACAAAGTTGTTCATTTCCCTGGGATATGATTTATAACATTCACTCTGAGTTTGGGAGCAATTGTGGAGGAGACTTCCAGAAACAGACATTTGAATGAGAGATAGCTAGTCTGTAGCGTGTTTTTATGAATAACTATCAATCATCTACCATGACTGTCATCATGGTTGCAGCGGAAAATGGAGTAGAGGGGAGGCAGAAGAAGGTTCAGCATCTTATTTGTGTAATTGTTGATCTAGCTCTCAGTAAGAAACATAATGTATTGGTTGGAGATTGCAATCATTTCTGAAATCTGAAGGCACAGTTTAGTACTGGAGAAGCAAGTATAGAGGATGCATCTGAGAGAAGAGGTAATGGATTTGGGTTCAGGATGTTCAGGGAGTGTGAGGGGCACTTAGAGGAGTTTAGTGTGATCTTGCTTCATTGCGAGAAGTGGGCCAGAGGGTCTGCGGCATGTGATGATGGTGATGATCAATAAGTTGCCTTGATCCTGGTTGTGCGGCTGTTTGTAGTGGATTTGAGATTCCCACAGCTTTTAATGAGAATATTGAGGTTGTCATCATCAAGAAAGGAATACACCAACTAACCACTAGGGGCAAGGTTGTCACTAGAAGTACTGAACCCCCAGTCATTGTTATTCAGAAAAAGTTGTTGATCCAGTTGCAGGCAACATTTGTGGTTTGAAAACAAATCATTAAACAGATTATTCCTCTGTGCAAACATCAATTTGTCAGTCATGTAGGATAATGATGAGAGGAAGTCCAAGATGGGTGGCATTTGAGACTCAGTGGGAGGGGGAATCTTGTGCTAGACTTCTTTGCCAAGTCTTGGGCTATGCTTGTAGATCAACAGCCTAGGTGGTTGGAAAACGGAGGAGAAACATCAAACCAGAACTAACACAGTCCAAATGTAAGGGCAAAGATCTTCTAAAGGGAGATGCATTTTCAAAATCTCATTCAGTGGAATTGTCACTGATTCTTTAATGGCCTGCGCATGTTTATTGATAAAGACACCTTTTCTCTTCTTCCAGAGAGCCATAGGTTCATGTTATTGTCAGAAATATGTTTCTCATGAATGTGTTCTAAAGTTAAGTATTTCTTAATTCCTTGGGGGTCTGCCTACTTCATCCAAATATGTCTTCTTGATGGTAGTTACTTCCTGTACTTGTCAAGTCCCTGGGCTAAAGAATTTATGTTTGCTATGTACACAAATGTACCTTGAATCACAAATCCAAAATGTATTCTCTATTATATCACCCATGCTAGAACTATACCTGAACTGAAGCATGAGCACATGGAGACGGGTCATGCTTTAAGGACTATTAGTAATAACTCCAACACTTTTGAATGCTAGAGGTGTCATCATCTCTTCTCTGCTGCCACAAGCCACACTAGAACTGGTTTGAGGTCAGCCGGGAAAAAGTAAGAAAAATATTGGGTTCTTGCTCTACCCAACCGTATCACCATACTACTGAGAAAATCAAGCAAGTCAGTCATGGCAAGGCTTCCCTAAATAATGTTACAATCCAAACCGGCCACAGAGATCTTCTTTTTGAAACTTTTTACAGTTGTTTTACTTGATCTGATACATTTCATACTCCCAAACACACACACACACACACGCACACGCACACACACACACACACACACACACACAAACACACACATAATGGTTCCTCGAACCTCTGTGGATCAGTGTAATCATCCACTGTTTAGCCATTGTCCTTGTCCATGCAACCGTCAAATATCTCTTGTTAACTTGTTATTGCTGGTGCTAGATGGACAACACTGGCAATCATTACGCCATGAAATTGTTGTAATTTCTTGTTTGAATAGTCCCCTCCCTTCTTTGGTAATCAAGTCTCAACTAGATACAATGATGTACCCTTGCTCTTTGTGCATAACTGGTTGTTTGAGGTGCCAATGATACCATACAAATTGTGCTTTAGTTAGTGCTGTTCGATTCATGGGAGTTAGAAAAAAAGCTATCTCAGGCAGCTCAAAGAATTTAAATAAATAAATATGATGGTGATCATCACAAATGGCCTAGGCTTTTAGGTTTCTTTTCTTACCAGAGGATCACAATAGATCCCCGACACTTACCTATACCTGCCTACAGCCAAAGGTAGTCCCGAGAGCTCTGCCTGAACTGGTATTTTCTTGACTTGATTGTCATATTTGCTCTCAGCTGTGCATACAGGACTCTCCTCAGGTAGCTCAGGTGGTGTTTAAGCTGCCAATAAGAGTCCTATCTTATTTAAATAGGCAAACAGTAACCCTAATGCCAAGTACTCCATTTACCAACTGTTGAAGGCTAGGAGGTGTTCTTCAGCTTACATGTCATTAACTAGAACAGCTATAGCCCACAAAGGTTTTAGAGCCTCATTTTATCTTCATAACAGGGATCAGTAAGTTATGCTAGCAGTCATTGGTCAGAACAAACTGTGCAAAAATGTTTCAGCAGTGGACTCCACATGCTCATGCACTCAAGTACTGGGTGGGCATGCCTGTCATGATTTATTAGAGTCTACGATAGTCTCAAAGAAGTCCATGTTATGTTGCTCAAACAGTAATACCTCTAGGCTTGTCTATGTACTACAGGACTTCTCAATGTCTGTGCATCCACTGTCTTGGCCACCTCTGCCTTGATGTAGTCCTGGACCATATCGGACATTCCTTACAAGCAACTCTTCAAACATAGACTGTTGATGTTGAATAGAAACATCGCATCGAATTATCTCAGGGCAGCCTTGCTCTGTTTTTACTGTGCAGGTATCAAGTTTAGAGAGAGACATTTTGGTACTATGTAACTAATTTACACATTCCCTCTATGTAAAAGCCTTTTTGCTCTGTGCCATAGCTACCAGTCCATTGAGCTCACTTTATTGATTCACCCTACAAGGATTGTGGTTATTGGTTGTATGACAGAACAACGTGTTCCACAACCCTACATTCCTAAACCACATGGTCTGAATAACGACCACATCTTAACCAAGCATTGCTTTACCACGCATGTCTTTACCACAAATTTTCATGGTAAAGCAATGCGTGGCTAAGGTCGCCACCCTCCCACCAACCTAGGGTACAAACTCCCCCTACCCACCTCCCGCCCTGAGTTGCAAATACCCCTACCCCCTCCTATCCACCCACATTGTGCCCTCCCTGCCCTAATGCCTAAAACGCTGTCACTTAACCCTGTCCTTTAACATGACCCTGGCCAACACTGACCAAGCCCTAAAAACTGCCCTGCCCACCCCTAAGCCCTAAAAGCTACCCCGACTACCCATTCCCCCCTGCTCAGAGGCCTAATACCCTAATCCCCAATTTAAAAAACGACTTCAACACTCCCCCAGCCCTAAAAACTACTCTGACCCCCCAGCCCTGAAAACTACGCCTTACCCCCAAGCTCTGAAAACTACCCCTGACCCCCCAGCCCTGAAAACAAGCTCCTCTGCCAGGCCTAAAAACAAGCCCACCACCAAGGCCTGAAAACTAGCCCCAATCCACCCAGCCCTGAAAACTACCAAAACTACCTTCAACCCCAGCCCTAAAAACCACCTCCAACTCCCAGCCCTGAAGACTAGCTCCTATATCCCCAGCCCAGACAACTACCCCAGACCCACCCCCAGCCCAGAAAACTACCCTGCCCCCCGGCCATTATACTACCCCGACCAACAACTGCCCACAAAACTACCCCGACCCCCCAGCACACAAAAGTACACCGACCCACCCCCCAGCCCCACTCACCTCACCGTAGATCTCTTCCTGCTTCCATCTGTCCGTAGCTACACTACCCTGACTCACCCCCCAGTTCACAAATCATTCCCGGCAGACCTCCTAGCCTACAAAAGAACCCAGATCCCGTCGGCCCACAAAAATACCTCGACCCACCCCCCAGCCCCACTTTAAATAACCCCTACCCACTGCCCAGCCACACAACAACCCCGACCCCTCAGCCTACAAAAGTACAAAGACCATCCCCCCACAGCCCCACTCAAAACAATCCTGACCCACCCCCAGACCACAATACAACCCGACCCTCCAGCCCTACTTAACCAAGTGGTGCGTGGTTAAGGCATCTGCATGGTTAAGGCATGTGTAGTAGGGCTTGCGGAGTCAGAACACTTGTGGTTCAGACCGCGGTGTTCTGACTGTTCCCGGTGGTTATTACTTGAGAATGAGAGGTATCCTCTCAACTAATGCTCCCAATTTCTTATAGTATGTATCTATATGGTATTTCTAAAGCAGAAACCTAGTCAATCATGATTTGTGTGCATGAATAGTCATTGGCCACCGCTAAGAACCTACTGGTTCGGGCTTATCAGGGCCCTCCAGCCATCTATCCTTTCCTGGAATAATACTGTATTTACTGCCACATAAGATTTCCTCGACTTCATGATTTCACCTGTCCCAGTACTTACATGAGGCCGGCTTACACTTTCCTGATATAGAGAGGCATCGCAGCTAGCATTACACTTTTTGAACCATAGTCTCGCAATACACTGTCATACTACAGCCTTGAGAAAGTCGCAAAGATGAAATACGTGTCAGCTGCCTGTGCATTCTGATGCTGCATACTTCTTCAATACAAGCTATGTATATGAAAAATAGTAACTGAATGACACACCATTGGACTCTTTGAATACTACATTGACTCTATAGTGCAGAAATGTATGGACTATGTTTTGTGTGCTCCAGCATTCTTTATGTTCTTTAAAACATTAAATATACATGTCCTGCTTTTTATGTTCCATGTACCCTGCCCTATGGGCATTTAGGGCCTGCCCTGCGAATGGAGAGGCGGATCTTTTTTCAAAGTAAATGGGCCCTGCACCTGAGTCACTGCCCATGCATGGTGCTATTAGGCATGTCCTGAGTCATGACTGGAGAGATGTAGGCTATTGCTAACACCTAGGGGTGGGCAGCTGTATTGGGATCCAGTACAGCACAGGGCAGAAGGTCACATCAGGAGGCTTGGTTCTCATCCAACTGGAGGGAATTGGCTGCTGTCAAAGCACTGCTACACATTTTTCTTCCCCAGATCATGCACCATCCAGTATGCATACAGTCAGACATTCAAGAGGATGTGGCATATCTCAACCATTGGGGGAATTGTTATTTTCTCTATCACCTTTCCATGGAGAGTTGTATATGTGTGGGATCCAGTCTCCAGTCTCTGAGAGCAGTTTATCTACTGGGGAGGGAGAATGGGCCTGTAGAACAACGCAGCAGGACGTGTTCTACCCTGGTAGGTCTTTTTCTTTCAGACACTGTGTTGCATCAGTTTTGTGCCATGTTTGGCCATCCATGGATAGACCTATTTGCAACCAAGTACAATGATCTCCTGCATCAGTTCTGCTCCCTTCTTCCAACCAGGGATGCATGGGTTATAGATGGACTCTCAGTGAAGTGACCAACTAGTATTTTGTATTGTTTCCCACCAATTCCTTTGATTCCTCAGGTGTTACAGAAGATTCAAGAAGACCAGTTTCAGATTCTCTTGGTGGCCCGTACTGGGTGCGGAGATTTTGGTTTCCAGTGCTGTTGACAATATATGTGGTTCCTCCATGGATATTTCCTCTTCACCATTCCCTGCTGAGCCATTCTCAGTTATCTTTCTCATGTCTCAGTCGGTTGAATCTGGAGGTTTGGCTGTTAAACTTGAATTCTTATCAGCAAAGGCTATCCTTCAGAGGTAACAAAGGCTATTCAACAGTCTAATAGACCAGCCACACAAAAGTCATATGGTCAACTCAGGCAGAATTTTGAGAAATGGTGCATAGGAAAGTGTTTACAGGCCTGTTTGTGATCCAGTTTGGATTTTAGACTTCCCGCAAAATGGTTTCAGGTTGGGTCTGGTGGTCTTCACTATTCGTGCTCAGTGGATAGCATTTCTGGCATTCAGGAATGAAGTTACGGTAGCAGTGGCCTCTTTAGTTTCTCTCCTCTTTCTTTAACGCCCTTCATTGCATTCCCAAGCCCCCCCTTGGGACTTGCCTTTGGTTTTATGATTTCTTTCTTTTCCACCTTTTGAACCATTGGAGTCAGTAGATCTCAAACTTTAAACACAAAAGGTGGTGCTTTTAGTGGCTGATTGCTCAGGACGAAGAGTGGGCAAAATAGGTAGTTTGCGCTCGGTTTCCCCTTTTATTCATTTTTTCCCAGACAAAGTGGTGCTACATTCCAGTCCAACTTTTTTGCCAAAAGTCCCATGCTCTTTTCATTGTTCCCAAGGTATTGTTCTTCCTGTGTTTTTCTAGAACCCTCCTTGGCTGAATACGAGTACTTCATACCTATGATTTACATACGTTTTTTTCTATATATGTGCATAGAACAGCTCCTTTTCGAAAAGTAGAGGCAATATTTGCCACCTTTGGTTTGCCAAATAAGGGATCCAATCCTTCTACATCAACTTAGTTTAGATGGATCAATCCTATCATCTTAGGGGCCGATTTTGATGCGGTCGGAAACGCGAGCCGTTCCAACAGCATCGGAATCGGTTGTTCAGACTCCTTTCCGACCAACCCATTTTGTTGGGGTCAGTCAGAAAGAAATCCAATCCAGTTTTCCAAATGGACTCCAACTGGTTTGTAGAGCTTGGCTGCCATTCAGAAATCCTCCATCAATCCCCCAGGCAGCTCTTTCCGACGAGGGATAACAATGAAAGATTTCCAGATCCTTTCAGTGTCGGAAAGCCAGCATTTCCGACACAGAAAGGCTGTGGGAATCTGACTTTGGGGGCCCCCAGCCGGGCCCCCATCGTTGCAAGGCCTCTGGATAGAGGCTAGGGGGGACCTATGGTGCCCCCTGTTGATCCCTGCACCCCATGGTAGGCAGCTTGAGGTGCCTGCCACGGGGTGCCAGGATGAACTGCACCTCTTCATTTTACACTGAGGGCATGCATTCCGGTCAGAATGCATGCTCTCAGTGTAAAGAATAGGAATGCGACTGAACACTGTTTGGTCGCATCCTAATGCCTGTGCTGGAACCGACGACAGGAGGTTGTTCGGTTCCAGTTCCCAAACAATGTTGGACGGACTCCGGTCCGTCCAACATTGTAATCGGGCCCTTAATGTGTTATGAATTGTCTATGGTTCCTCTTCCATCTTTCATTGAGGGGAGATCCACTAGGGGAAAGTCGGCCTCCGGGCCATCTTCTCTAGGAACTTGTTTGAGATACATTTGCTGTGCTTCTACATGGCAATCAGACTCCTAATTTGACTGTTCACCTTTAGTAAATTATTGATTTTGGCATTCACATGGTGTACTTGGTGGTATTTCTTAAATCAATCCCATTCTGCTTGAGCATCCTGTCACAGGCAAGAACTGTAGTGGGGAAGACGGACAAGTAGGTAATGGCCCAGTTAGTTACTTCATTGCTCCAAGTCTGGGTTTTCCTGATACAGTCCTGTTTTTTCCACCCTCCTGCCCAGTGGGGGTTGGAATTGTATATATAATAATATGGGATTCGCCTGATATGCTTGTACATGTACAGGATATGATGTAATGGTTCCTCTCTTTTCTACTGCCTGATGGGTAGTGGCAGCTATAGTTGAAGGATTTGTTTGTACCCCAACTAGGAAACAGGTTCTGCAGGACTGAAATGAAATCTTGCAGGCAAGGACCGTATCAGGGAAGACTTGGAGTAATGAAGATTATCAGTAAGTAACCGTGCCTTTACATGTTTGTGGAAGTTCATGCATGATTTGGTTTTTAGACATTAATTCCTCTGGCGCTTCACCTAGAGGTTTTAGCTGCTTCCAGTACCGGGGGTCCACGAGTAAAACCTGGAAACGTGTAATCCTTATGGAGCCAGTAACTGTTTATGCCAGACTCAATCGAATTCCAAAGGACACTCAGAACTATGCGGCTGATTACGATGATGGTGAGACGCCACCGACAGCCTGTCAGCGGCGGCCCCACCGCCATCGCAGTAAAGATTTCCACCCACCACATTAGGATGGCAGGCAGATGGTCGGACACTACTCCGGCGGTCTCCTTGAGCCCTTTGGACTTTCAGATGGTCTGTAATGCCCACAATGGTGACGGTGCCTGCTCAGGCACCGCCGTAGGCATTACAATGTCAGTTGCTGCCGGCCCTCTCATGGTGGTGAACCTGTCATGAAAAGGCTGGCAGAAAGGGACACTGGGGGCCCCTAGCGGGCCCCCTTACCCCCTGGCGCCCAGACACGTGACCTGGAGGACACCTATGGTGCCCCTCCCTACATATCCCTGCACCATGTGGCAGGCACAGCATGGTGTTTGCCACAGTGCAGGGATATGCAAAATTTGCGTTTTTGGACTGCTGCGTGTGCTGCAGCCTGCAGCACATGCCGCAATACATAATATACACTTTGAAGGCAGTTTCATCGTAATATAGGGTGCGGGACCGCTGACAGCTTGTCAGGGGGTCCCATTTCTGATACGATGGTGGTTGGATATGAGTCCGGCCACCATCGAAATCAGCCCCTAGATTCTTAGTAAGCACCAGCCATAACCCTCGAATCTTATAGCACAATTGCTTGCTATCTATGGAGCTCCTATTTAGAAAGCTGAGAACATTTCAAAGCACATTCAGTTTGCAAAAAACACGGCTGTTGCCAGACCAAAATAAGACAAAAGGCCAATTAAAAGCTATTTCCAATCCAACACTGTAAAATAATTGCAAAACAAAAAAAAATCTAATTAACTGACAAGAACCAAAATGACGAGATACTGTAACCAGACAAATCTTCAGATGGAGCCCTTTGATGCTCTCGTATCAAACATCCAGGTGCTGTAGCTAATGACAACCTGTATGGCTGACAAGAGCAATAGATGTGTTTCAGTGAAATTTCAAGATATAAATAGAGCCAAGAGGAAAAGCTTAGGAAATACTAAAGAGAAAAGAAAAAAAAATAGAGAACACATAAAAGCTTTTAACATGGTGGTCTGAATTCTCTTACAGAGCACCCAGTGCAAACCAATGCAAATGTCACAAAATTGGAATCTCAGACAGACAGCTCGGCTTGGCTGCATGAAAACCAGTAGGGAAGGTGAGTGCGAAATATAATTGGGAAGCCAATATGAGATCAGAACCTTTCTGAATCTTTTTTCGTGAGTTAGCTAGATGGCAAAGAAATATAGGGAAATGAATACTGTAATGCAGTTGAAATGTATTGGCACCGATTATGAGTGCACAGGAGAGTAGGTACTATTTATTGCATATGACAAAACTAAAATCCCTGGGGTTTGGAATTTATTTGCTGTGATAAAATACACCTATTTCGAGTTTTTGGGGAATAACTTTCGGATTTCACCTCTTAATTTTCAGCGGGTTTGCCCTGCTGAAATTTACAGAATGAAGGATAATTTATCAAAACCGGTAGCATGATAAGTTCCACATCACTCAGAATTCCGAGCCTTACTCAAGCAGTGGCGTGCTCATAATCAGGGTTTTGGACCACTCATAATCAGGGCATAAGTGTCATAACGTAAAGGATCTGACAAATCAGTTTCAATTTGGCTCACATATGATTTCAAATAAGTCTGTGCTGGAAACAAAACCCTGCCTGTGTATAAAGGAGACATCGATGCCCCCTTCTCAGCAGTTCATTGTTTCTCTTATGCTATTCTGTCAGCATATGCGCCGTGATTGGCGCATACTAGGGGGAAGATTTACTAAGCTTTTGCGCCGTGTTTGCATCCCAAAAGTGACGCAAAATGGCGCAAAATCTTTTTTTTGCAATTTACTTTCCTTAGCGCTGGATATGACATAAAAGTAATGAGAAGCAGCGCATTTGCGCCATGGGGGCGTACCAAGGGTGGAGCATGGGCATTCCAATGCAACCACCTAAGGTTTCTCACGCTAAACCCAATTTACTAAAAGCAGTGCAATGGGTTTAGCGTGAGAAAACTGTGCCTTTTTAAACCAGGCGCAAGGAAGGAGAAATGCTTTAATTTCTCATTCATTTTCCGACTTTGCATACATGCTGCACTGTGCAGTACGCATTCAAAGTGGGAAACGCTTTCCCTTGTGTCTAGAATTGAATTTTGTACAGGAAAGGTACCATTCCTGTACAAAACCTATGCTAGTCTCACACACACACACCTTAGCGCTCTGGCGCTAAGGTGGGTATGTGGCGCACGGCAGCTGTAATCAGCGTCGGTGCAAGGGAAAGGGGAGGAGAAAGCCATATCTTTAAATATATGGTGCTTTCCTGCTCCCTCCCTGTCTCGCAACGCAGCACAGCCTCGCAGGAGGCTGCGTTGCGAGGAGATTTGTTAAATCTCCCCCAAAGTGGCATATATATTAGAAAGTCACGCAGCAAGTCACCTTGCTGTGCTGCACTGCGATTCAGGACAGGGAAAGGGAGAGATGAACTATTTTTAAAAGAATACGGCACATTCCTGCATTTGTCTCTGTGCTGGTGCTGTTTTTGTCGCCTAGCGCCAACTCACGAATCCTTGCACCAGGGTGCAAGAGTGCCTGTGTTGCATGCAAGATTTTTTTTTGTAGGAAGGTGCACCTTCCTGCACAAAAAAAATCCTGAGCAGCATATTCCTCTTTTTCTGTGTGCTCGAGGATGCACCACACAAAAAAAGAGGAAGTAACAAGAAGAAATAAAGCTATTTCTCCTCATTACACCTCCCTTGAGAAGGCATATCTTTTTGGCACATTCCCAGGTCTACCACTTTTGCTGAATCTGGGAATTCATCAAAAACCATGGGAGTTGCATGGGAACACCCACGCAACGCCCATGGAACACCTTCCTGGGGCAAAATAGCGCAGCACAGCGATTTATCCTGTGTTGCGGTACTCCGGATTTATGAAGCCACACTGGACTAAGCAAGGTGGCCTTGTGTGGCTTCATAAATCACATTTTGGGTGTGCCTTGTGTATGTACCACGCTGAGTGGTGAAAACACAATGCAAATTCCCTTCATAAAAATGTTCCTAAATTATTCTTGTGTGACTCATGTGCACTACTTTAAATCTGCCTTATCCACTTAAATGGCTCTCCATACTGGTACTTCTGATTCTGCACATGATGAACTCTGGAAACTCTCCTTGTAGGCAAGAAATACTGGTACTCTTCGTACAAGAGAACGTGCACGATGATGATGATAATGAAAGCAATTTGTATTGCACACATCTACACCAAGGAGTGTCTGTCGCATAGCATAGGTCCAGAAAAGGTGGAACACTTTACATTTAATCCTGCACAAAAAGCCAGGTTTTGAGCCTTTTTTAAAACACTGCATCATTACTCAATTTGAGAAGCTCCAGGGGTAGCTGATTCCATGCTACCGACCCTAGTGGGGTGAGAGACCTTCCACCTGCTCCAGCACATCACATTCTGGGAGTCACTGCAAATAATTTGTTAGCAGACCTCAGGTTTCTAGAAGGAGCATAGAACCAGGACATGGTTCTAAGATAAAATTCCCGAGTCTGGTAGAGAGCTTCATGCACTAGAACAAGAGCCTTGGAGCCTTGAACAAGATTATTTTCCTTAGAGGAAGACAGTGAAGAGCACACAGATAAGGAGAAATCTGCGTTTTAACGGCCAGATTCAGAAGAAGGTGAGCTGCTGCATTTTGGACCACTTGAAGCCTGTCCACTAGATGTTCCGGTAGCCCTTAGTGAAGGGCATTCCCGTAGTCCAGCCTGGAGGTTATTAAGGCCTAAATAAAAAAAATTGCTGAAAAGAACAGTTAGTGTAAGAACATTTTAAGGAGCACAATACCAAACAAGTGCCTTCCACTGACCTAATTAGAAGCTTAAAGGCTAAGCTGTCATCAAATTTGATCCATCAATGTTTTACTATGCCCTTCTGTGGGCCTGGAGGGGGCTCATCTTTGGGCCATAAACCCTGCTAAAATTCTGGAGGAATATTGTCAAAAAACAAAGAATTTCTATTTTATCCACATTGCTCTTGAGTTGATGTACTGTCATCCAGTAGAAAACTGCAGTTAGGCATCATTTGATCTGTAGTCCTGAGATCTCTTCTCCCTTGTCCTCAAAAAAACAGCAGCTGTGTATCATTAGCCTAAGAAATAACCTTGGCCCAAAAGGCTTCAGGTATATGGGCAAAGGGAGTGAGATAAATATTGAATAGAGTTGGATTTAGGACAGAGTCCTAGGGAATTCCCACTGTCAGCTTTACAGAAAAAGGGGGAATCCACACTTTTTTGGCTTCTGTCTGCCAGAAAAGAGGTGAGCCATTCCAGGGCTAGCCCCATTAACCCAATAGACTGGAGACACGTCAGAAGTCTGGAATGGGGGACTGTATCAAAAGCTGCTGATAGTCTAACATGATCAGCACCGCCGTTCCCCAAGTATCAAGGATACTTTTGATGTATTCAGAGACATCCATAAGTGCTGTTTCAGTTCTAAAATGGGCTCTAAAGCCAGACTGGTTCGGGTGTAACAAGTTATTGGATTCCAGATGAAGAGAAAGCTGTTGATTGACGTATTTTTTAAGTATCTTGGATAATGCCGGCAGCAGAGAGATCGGCCTGTAATTAGATGAAATACTTGGAGCCGCAGATGGTTTTCTCACCAAAGGCAAGCTCTTCACTTGTTTCCAGGAACAGCAAACCATAGCTGTCACTAGCAACATGTTGAGCACCATGTTCACCAGAGGATTGATGATAGAGGCCACTAAGGCTAGCAAATTAGATGGGCATGGGTCCGATGGAGAGATTGATTTAAGTGTGTTCAGGGATGTCAAGAACTCTCCATAAAGGCTGGTAATGCATTATTACATTGCTGGTTACTCTTTACCTGCTATTGGGGATATAATTCAGGTGTTACAACCCCTCTATTCTCATCAGCCTGAAGAAAACCTTTACTTGGGTTTTATCTGTAGTACAGTTTAGAGCATTATTTGGAAAATTTCTATCCATATTGTTTCAGTTTTCATTCACAATTAGAGAAAGAGTAGTGTTACCATATTTACATACATATATGCTGTCGAATTAGAAGGATGAACTGCTGAACTGGTCCTACAGGGCTGCAAACCCATGATCTTCAGGTTCTACACATATCTCTGCAGCAAGATAAGATTCTAAGTGCCCCTGTGGGTCTGGAACCTGTTACCTACAAGTAACTAGCAGAAAAGTAGAAGTCACAATTACCTCAAGCTATGTAGTGGGGACTAGAATCCGAGAATTAAAAGTAAACATATTTTGCAATCGACACGTTAACGGCTTCTATTTTAGTACTTTGATGGGGAAAAGTAATGTGTAGATTACTCACATCTTGTATTCAAGATGGGATATTAATCCTCCGTGCTACCTTCACAAATGAGAACTGATTAATGGAAGGTTACACAAAATGCCTTTGCTATCGAGGTGTACCACCAAATAGCATTTCACTGGTATAGAAAAGCGAAATTCACGCGTTATACTCAGAAATTAATGAATGAATGAATGAGAGCACTTACAGAGCGCAGCTTACACTCTCAAAGAAGCATCTTGGCGCTAAGTGGCAGGTGGACAAAGTGTCAAGGAGAATGGTCTCTGTTTGTACCGTAATCAGATGAATGAATGAATGAATGAATGAATGAGAGCACTTATAGAGCACAGAGCAGCAGGTGCATTAAACCGACTTGCTGTTGTTCTATGATTGAAAAATGCAGACTTCAGTTTATATATCTCTACGGCAGGTACTCGGCAGAAATCATAAGTGATATTGAGACCAGTGAATAGCAGGATACACATTGATTTTTGTAGGTGTGATCACCGCTTGATATCTAATAGGGATAGAAATCATTACCACACAGATAACAGCTTTCTGAGGCAAGTGCTCAACATAGATATAATTTGCCTACTTTATCCGCTGGTTATAAAACACAAAATATGATGAAATGCATGCATGAGCTTAATTTATTTACTTTATACTCAATTTAACCAACCTCTAAGTAAATGTTTCTATAGGTACTTGAGATACACCGATAAAATAGTATTTATATATCATACTGTAAGTTTAACTCCTGATTTTTTGTGTGCAATTTATATAACGCGAACTCGAATCGAAGCATGTGTTGGAGTGCTGAACATGCACACCGGTTACATTACACAAGGACACATTTGTGTTTATTTCATTTGCTTTTAGGCACAGGGAGTTTAAGGCCCAAATTAGGATGTCGGTCGGTAAACCTCCGACAGCTGGTCGGAGGCTTACCGACCGACATCCTAGCTTTGAATGGCGACCACTGTTTTACGATTACGGCAGTTGGAATTCAAACTGGCCGGTCAATACGGCTTCCAATGGGCTCAAAGAGCCTGTTGGCCAGTCCGAAACTGAACAAAATCCCTTAAGGATGGCGTTTCCGACGTCGGGATTATGATGTTGGTGCCCACAGGCTTTCCATGATGGGCTTTCCGACATAGAACGCCTATCAGAAAGTGACTTTGGGGGCCCCTAACAGGGCCCCTCTTCTTCTGCGGCCTCCAGTTGGTGGCCGAGGGGGCACCTATGGTGCCCCCTGTAAATCCCTGCACCATGCCTGCCACATGGTAAAGGGATTTACAGTGACTTAAATTTCTCTAAGGGAGCTTCTGTTGCGGCCGGTTTCTGAACGCCGCACAAGCTCCGATAGGGAAATGGGAGTCTGAGACCACACCATATGCAGTCACATTGTAATTGCAGTTTCGGAAACGGCAGGGATGTCGGTTGGAGGCAACTCTGACCATCATTCTAACTAAGGCCTATGTGATTTGGCCAGGATCACAGAATGTTGAACTGAGGCCGAACTCAAACCCGGTTGCCCAGCTCAAAAGTCGGCAGTCAGTTGTTAACACGTTTTATTATTACAGTGTTAGCATATTGAGAGGTACACTTTTTAATGATTATGATAGGATAAATAAATGAGTTTACAATGTATGATTCGAAAAGGTGAACCACGGTTGTTCCAATACTGAGATCTCAGCAGGCACTGCAAATCAGTGAAGGGGTGCTTGGTGAAAGTTGAGCAGGGAATAAAGCAAGTCAGAATAGAGCAGCATGTAAAAGCTTTGTGGATATTTTAGTTTTGTGATGCCAGCAAATTACAATAAAAGGTGCACATTGATGACGCTGTAGAGGATTCAATAGCTTTAAAAACAGAAATTCTGGAACTGAGTAAAGTTGCTTTATACTAAACATGGATGCCTTGGTTCTCGAAGACTAGTGAATGACATAATTCATGTGAGATATTTGTAGCTCTAGATGCCTTTGCATAAGAGGGAGCGATGTTAAGTACATCTTCCAGTCCTGTTTTTCCCTATGCCTTTTGATATTTGTGTGTTTGTTTTATCCATAATAAATTCAAAAGTGGATGTGAACAAACGCAAAGAAAGAAATAGGGTCTGTTCAAGTTACTCATCAATCCTTTTTTTTCCAGAAACTTTTGGTGGAGAGCATTTCCACATTTTTAATCTTTTTGTTAGATCACATATTCTATGTAAAAATATGAATCATAACATTCTATACATGTATTCTAGTGCAAAAATATACATGGATTGAAATCACAATTACGACATGTCTATAAGAAGATTATTCTCTTCTCAGCACTAATAAGGCTCTTGATACGCATAAGGGAAATCCCTTATACTTATCAAGAGCCTTATTAGTGCTGGTCGAATATGAGAAACAGCGTAAGGTCCCCCTAAATTTAGCAGTCGCACATTGGCATAACAAAACTTGCGGGTCCCCCCTGCAAAGTGCATGGAGGGGGCCCCACACTCCAGACTCTGTCAAGAGCTCTCAGGCCTGCCAGTGCATGATGCCGGTGGGGGCCCCCTGGAGCTCGGGGACCCCCGCTGCAGAGACTGCGGGGGCTATTGCTACACCACGGCAGTCACTCTAGTTCGTGCTGCATAACTAAACTTTTTTGTATACATATTGTCTTTTGCCATTTTGTGAAAGTAAGAGTTTTTGTTTCCTCCCAAGTTTTACTGATAACAGACTACTCCACCATCACAAAAATGAATATTTAGCTTTGGCCAACATCATGCCAGGTATGTGACTGGAACTATCTAACAGTGTGGTGACAGGGAGGTGTTGAGGAAGAACCTCTTTACTAACTACCTGTCCTATATAAAAAAAACTTCTGGTTCTAAAAATGAATGAGTTGAAATTGTCAGGGCCATATGCTATGAGTCACCCATGTTATTATTGTGACAACGTAAACACAATGGGCCAACACGCTGCTGTGTGAAGCTGTGAGTGATCAGATCATTCAGTCCGCGCAGTCCGTGCAGCTGCTGCTGAGCTGAGAGGTGCAAGCTGCGTGCTGCGTGGTGCATCGGCAGTGCATCGGCCATGGCCGGCCGTGACAGACCCGGAGTCCTCGGAAGCCCACTGGGGTCCAGACGGAGCGAGACGCGGAGCTGGTAAAACAACGAGCGAGGCGGGAGTAAGGTGAGAGCTTGGCGGAGACGGGAGGTCGACACTCTCCGCCTGCCTTCCTCGGCTGCTCGCTCACTTCGCTCACTTCGCTCCCAGGAAGGCTCCCAGGAAGGCTGCCTCCCAGACGGTGCTGTACCCTCTGCGCCCGGTCCTTACTCGCGTCACTGCTTTTAAGCATAAATCTTGACTGCGGTCCTGGTCACCTGGCCCCCAGCTGCCCCCCCGTCCGCTAATCTTACACCCCCCTGTTTGTGATTCTTTGCAGCTCTCCCCCGAAAAGCGTCGCCCAGGGGTCCTTAACGCCTTGCCTGCCTTGCCTTGCCCACTTTGCCTGCCTTCAGGAGAGGGTCCGATCAGCGGCAGCATGCAGAAGGCAGTGGACCACCGAGCTGTCATGTCAACATGCTAAAAACAGTGGAGAGCCTCTAGCGCCCAACCCCCCCTCGGCATCCAGAGGCAGCGCACTTACACAGGAGCCAGGAACTGGGAATTGGAGGAGCCCAGAAGGAAAGCCCTTGTCCCGGTCCCGGTCTTGAACCTGATCTTGGTCTGCCCCGGTACGGACCCGACTTGCCCTGGACTGTACGAAGGTTTAAAAAAAAAAAGAACCTGGTGATGGGAAAACTGAGAGTACGGACTTCAATTGTACGCTCGCTGTGATTCCTTACCGAGAGGGCTTACCCAGGACAAAACTAGGGCCCTTTAGCAACAGGGGCCAGGGTGCTGCCGAAAATCCCCCCCCCCGATCCCGTCTGTTTCTTCGCCAAAAAATTATCCTATCAAAATAAGAACAAAAAATCTACTGCCCTCCTCTAAAAATAGAGGAAGGAGAGGAAGGAGAGGAAGGCGAAAAGAAGGAAAAAAGAGGGAAAAAATAAAAATACGGAAAAAGACACAGGGAAAAAGGAAAACGAGAAAGGCGCACTCCAGAAGGACACCAAGTGAGAAGTGACACCAAGGAAACCAAGTGAGAAGTGAAAGAAAGAAGGAACGGGAGGAAGAAGGGTGATCAAAGCTGTGCAATGAGATCCGGGAATATACGGAGTTATACGGTACCCGCCGATCGCCTGAGGAGAACAAGGAAAGGGAAAAAAATCAAAAGGGCGACTTAATGATGGTTGGCGGCGAGGGAGATGAGACATCAGAGGGGAGGAGGAACGTAGTAGATGGGGGATTCTCACTGATAGCTCCCCTGTTTACAAGCCCCATAAGCTCCCCAAACTCCAAGAGAAAAGGAGCCACAAGCGCACTCCCTGTGACCAAATCCAGCCTTCAGCCCAAAATCTATACGAAATTCTCCTTTATTAAAGATCCCGGATCTATTCTCTGTATTAAAAGCTCTAGTATGAGCAACTTACCAACTCCATTGCAACCAAGCAAGGTAAGCACCGATGCTTCCCAGCAACAACCACCACGGGAAGGACCAGGTGATGACGCAACTTTTACAAGTAAAGAGCTGAATAGCGTGGCAGAAAGTATAGTTGCTAGGAAAGAAGATTCGAATAAGGGCACTGGATGGAGAGGCTCTGGGACTCAAAACACGCAGGCCATGGGATTGGCCCAGGAACAAGGCTGCAGCCAGAAGAACCCACCCGCAAGCCAGAACACCAAATCACAAGGGGGAGACCCCAAAAACCCAGAGGAGAATAGAGCGGTGGACCACGAAGTGACAAAAACTCAAAATCTCAGTATAAAGACAAAAAACTCGAAGAAGCCTCTGAGCGGACATCACACAAATACAGACAAAGATTCCCCTGACGCTGAATTCTTTGATCTCAGTGGAACCGTAGAGTGTGGCCAAAACGCAAACGTAAACAGAGTACTAAAAAGAGATGAAAGAACGGAGGGGAATATGAAAACTCCACCTTGGCCCCACCCCCAAAAGTGCGAAGGCAACATTAAAGACAAGAACAAGGGCAACATGTTTAATGGTGAATACTCGCACTGCGAAGCTCCACCAATGCAAAAAGATCTAGCCGCCCGTCAACGCACATTAATGACAGAGGAGTCCTTGTCAGGGCCTTCAGAAGTAAAGAGACAGAAGAGTCCAGGAATAACCGGAAAACAAACAGAAAATGTAGACTCGGAGCACCCAAACCTCTCACCCAACCAAGATGACAATGGATTGGGAGAGAAAACAACTAACACAGATGTCCTCCGGCTTGAGGAAATAGTAGCGCGAAGAAAACAAAAAGACCCCAACTCAGTCCCCCCGAGTCCACGTTCCTCAATTAGTACACCGGCAAAATCAACACTGATCAGTGGCCCAGAAACCTCATATCTCACCCCCGAGGAATGGGAAGAGCTTGTAGTTTCATACTCGGTCCCTAAGCCGGAGGACCCATCAATAGTGGCTAGTCACTCCAACTCGAGAACCCCCAGAAGGGAATCAACCGAAACAAAAGAAGACATTTGGTCATCACTATTACACACAATGCAACTATCTGTACATGCCATTCAATACCAGTCAGACAAAATGGACCTTCAACTCTCTGTCCTTAACTCACTGTCAATATTCGTATCTAACATCGACGGCAAGTTAGCTGAATTAAACAACCTTGTCAAAAGGGCTCAAACGCAGACCCAATTTACACAACTCAACTGCTCCTGCACAACAATAGTAGACAAATTGGCAACACTCCCAACGGCTATGGATCATCTTCTCTCAGACATTAGGCAGGTTGTAAAAAACAACTGTCGAGATGCTTTGGCAAATATGGGAGCAGAAGTATGTATCCGTCCGTTATTGGAACCTCAACACCTAATAAATGAAAGCAAAAAACTGCCCCACGTTTCCGATCTATGCTCGAACGAGAAAAACAAAACGCCGAACAGAAGTCACCAAAACCAGGGAGCTCAACCACCTTTAATCTTAACATCTTTGCCGCCAGAAAAAATCCCACAAGGAGATCCCGCTACGGAGGTCACTCTATCTGGGAAACATGGGAGGAAGCAGAAAAGAAAAGGTAGAAACCAAAAAAAGAATACAATCGCACTAGCCTGGGGAAAGAGCAATAACAGCACGAAAACTTCACCACTCACACTGCAAGCCACCCAGATCAAACTGGATGAAGAACCGGAAGAGGAACACAACCCCCAAGAAAGGGGTATCATGGATGGAGGGAAAAAACATGAAGGAAAAGAACCTCCAGAAAGAGACCTCTTAAGAAAACCCCTCCCGACAGAGAAAGCAACGAAAACAACCTGCCGATGGGGTACCCAAAGCACCCGAACCACAATAAAAACACCCAGCCCCACAGGATTAGCAACAACGGGAAAAAAGAGAAATACAAAAATGAGTGCTCTCACACAAGCTGGAGGAACGGAAGAAATCGACCGTCCGGGGGTTGAACCAAACCTCCAGCATAAAAATCCCCTTGAAGTGGATGAGATAATAGGCAGCTCCATGCTTGTCTTCTACCCGGAGTACAAATCAAGGGGCACAACCGATACCTTAAACAGGGGAAATATTCTCCGCCTACTTATAACCATTGATAGCTTAAAAGACATCCGCTCCAGTGATTTGGAGTCAGTTGAGTTTATAGAATCATTAGAAACTCCAGGGGTAGAAGAAACAAAAACAACATGGGCAACGGCCAATTTTCCCAAAAGATTGATAAAAGAAGAAGTAAAGTTCAACTCGTAGGGCATAAAACTCTGTCAACTCCCTAAACCAAAATATCCGGACCCTCTGATCCTTGCCAGTCTACAAAACAATACTAACGAACATCCCTTGACGATCTCAGTACTTCGAGGAGCTTGGAGCAAAACCCCCGTGAATTTAACTCTTCAAGACCAGCCCAAAAAAAAAAAAACCCTTATCATCAGCCCAACTTTGCAAAATTGGACCTGGCTTTCCGAATCACTTAACGTTAAAAACCAATGACACAATAATGCAATAGAGGGGACAGAACACGACAAACTCAATTTGTGTTCCTGGAACATTAACGGAATTGGTGCCAAATTTATGGATGAAGAACTAACAACATACTTGAACAAATTTGATATTATTATATTACAAGAAACATGGACAGATTTGCCCCCGACCATTCTGGGATATAATCTAAACTTCCTGCCTGCCACACAGAACTCACCGTTCGGCCACAAGAAGGGATGCCTCGCAATATACTGCTCGCTCAAGACCTTCTTTGCAGCAGTACCCCTGGCATACAATTTACCTCCCCCAAATGCAATACTGACTTTGCTTCTCACAATCCGTGAACAATAAAATGAAAACATACTCCTAACCAATCTCTATTTACACCCTAAGGAGAAAAACAAGGGAGCGCAGCAACTGAGGGAAGAATTAACAAAACTACTGGAAACCGAAAAATCCAAAAACCTTATAATCAGTGGGGATTTTAATTTAAACATGCTCAATAACCCAGCTGCAGCCCCCACAGTAAGTGAAAACACCTTTGCATGGGAACCATGTGAACAAGACAACACTTCTGATGGCGGCAGATCAAAAATAGCAGGAAAACTGCTGGAAAAATTAGAAGAGCTCGGGTTACGTGCCCTCAATGGCAGATTTCCAGGAGACCGTCCACAAGCGGCCACATTTCATAATTCGAAGGTCAGTTCTACAATAGACTTTTCATTCCTCTCTCGGAACATGAACCAAATGGTGTGTGATTACCGAATCGGCACGATGGATTACAGTGACCACCTCCCCCAGGAAATCACCATCTGGATCCCAGCGAAATTAAAACAATTTACTGTCAATACAATTGGCTCAGAGTACACTCTCAATGACAGAAGGATAAAATGTAAAACCATAAATCCGCAAAAACTCCAAATACAAGCAAAACAAGCATTTGAAGAGGCACAAATAGCATGCATAGATCCAATTGAGAGGTGGGTGCGGTTCAAGAAAACATTATGCGGAAGAGCCGGAATAGATAAAAATGCTCGGAAAAAATGCGTGATTAATATACCAAGAAATAAGAATGATTACAACTTTAGTAACAACATCCAGGTTCAAACCCTAAAGCGTAAGATTAACCACCTCCTACGTAAAGTGAGGACGGTACCCACCGCATGCCACGAGCTAAAACAGCAAAAGGAGCTCTGCAGAAAACTAATCTGGCGACTAAGAAAAGAAGCAGACGAAACCTTTTGGGGAAAGCTCCTCTACGATGCCAAAACAAGTAACAATGTACAATTCTGGCAAAAGATCAATTCCAGGATTGGCGAGCGAAACAATGGGATTGAATCTTGCCCTACAGAAGAAGCCTAGGCAAACTTTCTCGGCAAACACCTAAACGAAGACCAGGAAGGGTGGAAAGGACCACACACCCCTAAAAAGGACACAGAAGAATGGGCACAATTACACAATGATGCCTCTGCACAAAATGAGGGAATTGCGATAAACAACCTACAGATCCGTAAAAGAATCTCTAAAGGGAGACGCGAAGGTGCACCAGGTCCTAACGGCATTCCCCCTATGGTTTTCAAAGAAGACCCTGAATACTGGGCTAAGGTCCTCATACCAACATTTGATAAAATCCTGCAGACATCAACAATTCCAGAGTCTTGGAGGGGGGCAATAATCTCTCCAATTTTCAAAAAAGGCGATAGGAGCAACCCAGGAAGTTATCGCCTCATAGCCCTGCTCGATAACGAGGCAAAATACTATGCAGGCCTTTTACTCGAGGAATTAACAGCATGGGTGGGTGACACAAAAGCAATTCCATTCAATCAAACCGGCTTTTGTAAAAGTATGGGTACAACCACAAACATACTTTCTTTATCACTTCTGATTGACCATGCACTCATCACAAAACAATCACTATTTCTGTGCTTCATCGATTATAGTTCCGCTTTCGATCATGTAAACAGGAACATCCTCTGGCAAAAACTAAAGAAAATGAGAATCCCCTCATTGCTACTGAACCAACTAATCCTTATGCACAGTAACACCTGGATACAGGTCAAATTAGGTGAAGGAGACTTTCAGTCTAAAAAAATTCCCACAAACATTGGAGTGAAACAAGGATGTGTCCTTGCACCGATGTTATTTAATCTCTTTTTTGCTGAATTATCAAACTTGCTGAACAATAGCAACTCCCATGCGCCAAAACTGGGAGGGACACAGATGTCAAACTTACTCTATGCGGACGACCTGGTGTTAATTAGCCAGACCCCCATAGATCTACAGCGACAATTAAACATAACATCTCAGTATTCTATCACAAACAAACTCAAAATCAACTACGAAAAAACCAAAGTTATCTGTATTACTAAACAAACAAGGAAAATAACAAACAACTGGTTTATAGATTCCAAAAAATTGGATATTACTACCAAATACAGATACTTGGGGGTCATCATAGACGCCAAGGGAAGCTTTAAACCTCAATGCGAGGAAATAAAAAAGAGAGGTCTAATGACAGCAGTATCCCTAAGAAACCTCAAAAATAAGATCACCGGACCAACCCTCTCTCCTCTACTAAAGGTGATACAGGCAAAATTGATACCATCTATCACCTACGGCAGTGAAGCTATGAGAGGAAGGGATGCAGAGGTTTTAGATGGAACAGTAACTAAAGCAATGCGTATGATCTTCAGCTTACCAAGGTATACATCACCAGCGCAAATTAGGCTTGAATTTGGTCTTACCAGGGAAGATCTGGCTCGTAAAGGAGCATATATAAAAATCTGGTACAAAATTTCCAAGGGAGAAGAAAACACACTAAACACCCTTCTATGGAAGGAACTGCAATACAGAGAGAACTGTCCAGCAAGGCTTTTTTTGGAGGACGCACTAGAATCACTGGGGCTGCACCAATTATGGAATCTACGAGGACCAGTGGCGGGCCTCAAAAAAGCGGTAAATAACACCGTTAAAAAGGAATCACTGTTGCAGGACAAGATTCAACTGGCGGAGCAAGCGCACGGCTGGTTAACCATACAAACATATACCAGCCTTAGGCCACAAAAACATCTGCAATCCTGCTTCACCAAAAGAATAAAAGAAAAGTTTTTAAAATCTCGTTTAGGGTTACTGCCGTCGGCAAACCACATAGCGCCATGGCTACGCCCTGCCCTGCCAGCAAAGTGTCGCCTTTGCGGCAATGGTGCAGAAAATATCCTACATCTTATCACCAACTGCAAAGTCCTGCTACAAGAGCGCAGAACAATCCTAAAGCCAATCTTTAATGAAAAACGAATAAGAACCTGTAGGTAAGCTGTCTTGGCATGTTTCTCGGGCGACAACATCCAACTGAGCTGTCGTTTTGTAAAATTCCTGGAAATTGCAGAATTCAGATACAAAATGGAAGCACATCAAGAAAAACTTTAATCAGGTCTTACAATATACCCGAGCCCACAAATCTTTAAGAAGGAAGTAGGCACAATCCTGAAGACAAAAGAAAAATTCACAAAAGGAAAACCAGCTCTATACCCGAGCCCTCAGTGGGAAAACAAAACCTGGACACTAACGACCACTATGGAGCAAGTAAGACTACCAAATCAGCATAGAACATAATAATGTGTGGAGAACACGCTCCCGTAACATTGTCATTACGGACCGATACAACACAATCCGAATCCTGACAGCATAATATCAACCAGGTAGAGCCTGAAAAGAGTACAGGATAGACAAGAACTGCTTTAGCTCTGCACTCTTTGTTGTCCCGCAGGGCTGGAACTGATCTTAGGATGCTTAAATTTTGAATGCAGTTTTTAAATACACAGCCATCCTTATCTTATGATGGGCACTAAAGATGTACTAAGCTTTTTTCTTTGTTTTTAAAAGATCTTTTTGTAATGGTTTTAATTAACTGCACAATAAAAAAAAAATATCTATCTATCAATGGGCCAACACATACACCTATTTTTTGCAAGTAGGCTTGGGTTAGTTAAAGTATTTACTTATAGTGTGACAGTGCACACACTCAGGCACCAACCACAATGCTTGTCAGGGTGAACCACAAAAGGTCAATCAATTAACCTGTGCTCAACACTCTGGTAGCTTGGCTTAAAAGCAGTCAGGCTTAACTTAGAGGCAACGTGAAAAGTATTTATGCAGAACACAACCAGTAATAAAATCAAAACACATGCTAAGAAAAATCCCAAACCAATTGAGACAGATAAATTACACTTTAATAAATGAAATGATGTCAGGATGCCAAAAATCCAATCCGTAGAATCTGAGATCTGGAATTTCTAAGTTTTAGGTAGATATCACACCTAAAATCATAAAGAGCCACTCAAGTCATGCTAGACCGGTGGAAAATCACAAGTTCAGGCTGACTGAACTGGATTGTATGCCAGAAACAGGGAACAGGTTAGTCCCACTGAAAATGTTACCTTTTCAAAGTTCAGCATGAAGAGTACCATTTGCTGTGGAGGAGGTCGGGAGGAGGAGGATGAGCGTTGTGGAATGTCTTTGCTGTAGCAGCAAGAGCAAGTCAGGCATCTTAGATGGCAGTCA
Organism: Triturus cristatus; assembly: GCF_964204655.1. Lineage (NCBI taxonomy): Eukaryota > Metazoa > Chordata > Amphibia > Caudata > Salamandridae > Triturus > Triturus cristatus. The sequence goes on from NC_140588.1 coordinate 255,234,128, forward strand.
TGCAGTGCAGAGAGTCAATCAAGCACAGTGGATGGTCACTGCTGTAGGTCGCTATGGTGGTCATTGTGGGCTGCCTTTCCTGCAGTTCGAAGTGCAGCTCCCTCATTACCGATCATCTTTGGTGGTTGTTGTTCACACAAAGAGTTGGTCTCTATGGAACTTTGTGACGGCAGTGGTTGCGTTCAGCAGAGTTTTAGTGTGAATGGGCATGTTTATTGTTGCAGAGACCGTAAACCTACAAATGTTCACCTTTTCTTGAGGATGAGTAGACGTTGTTGCAGCCAAGGGTCCAGGACCTTGGGAGACTCCTCTTGGGGAGCAGGGGCTCACTCCAGCAGAGGCCAGCTGAGCCCAGGCAGGTTCAGTTGCAGGTCCAGTTGCAGCAGGCCAGCTAGGCAGTTGCAGGGAGGCCTCTGAAGCTTTTTGAGCTTCCTTGTAGCACACACAGGAAGTCAGCCAACTTAGCCTTTGAGTCGATTTTGATTAGCCTGGTAGCCAGATTTCCTTCTTAGGTAGCAAGGCCATCTTCAATCAGGAGAGCAGTCCTCTGGCAGCAGGTAGTCATTCTTCCTTAACTTCTACAGGCCCAGGAGAGTTCTGAAGAGTGGATTTGGATATCCAATATTTATACACCTTTTTGTGGGGATTCCCTGCACTACCCCTACATCTGGTTGTAGAAAGTGCTTGCCCTTCCTCTGTCAAGATTACAAACTGTCAGGGGGTGACTAAAGGCAGGGAAAGCCTGATGTTAGGTTCCTTTGGATGCAGAAGGGAAAAGCCTTTGAAGTGCAAGTGGGGCTGGATAGGGTCCCTCTCGGTTCATCCTGTCAGGATGGCTCATCCTATCCAAACCAAGCCTCCTCAACTGCAGACTCATTCACAGTCATGTGACCCAGGACACTAGCAGGATGCACAGAAGGTTAGGAAAAGAAAATGGCAACTTTCTAAAGAGGAATTTTCAGAAATGTAACTTAAAATCCAACTTCACAATTAAGGAGGGGTTTAAATTACAATTCATCTGAGTGTAAAATGCATATCTCTATCTGCCCCCAATCCAAAGCTAGTGCTATTTAAATGTAGTAATGTATCCCAGTATTAGTCAATGGGACAGTGAAAAATGACTTTAGGAATTTTTCAGTGCCAGGACATTTAAAACCAAGGTGTGTGCTTGGCTTTAGGCAAAATATTTGTGTCAGCCACACTTGAGATGATGGCAGCAATTCCACTATTTACTAAATATTGTGCTGCCCTTTTCTCTCCTTCTACTGCAATGCAGCACAGCAATTTCGGCTGCTGTACTTTATTGTGTTAACATTTAGGAAAACTACCCTTAAGTGTTTTTCTCAATTGCAGTGATTTAATTAGAACATATTATAATCCTAGTTGACACTTTACTGACTTTGATCACTGAGCAGAAAAAAGCATTTCAAAGCAGCACCAAAGACAACTGGCTGGCATTCCCTCACTGGCGAATTCTACCCAGTTGCACCTGCAGCTCCCTGCACTGTGCTCTGTAGTCCCAGGTGACAGCATGTTAAACCTCAAAATGACAACCGCATGGTTTGGGTATGGTCAGGATGGTGGTTAAGTGTAGCTGTATTCTCCTGCACTCCATTTGCATATGGCTGGGTCTAAATTGAGGTGGCATGGTGGGTGAAAACCGATGTATTGGGATGTTGCCCGAGCAATTGGCAGTGACTGAGATTAATTCAAAAATTCCATCCATCACCTTGTTGTTCTAGAAGACAAGGTCAGTCCATTCAGTGAAACTGAATCACAGAATAAAAGGTAGAAAAAGCAGAACTCATAGCTTCCAAATTCCTCGGAAATCATAGAATTACTCATCACCACTCTCATGAGCCATCTTAGAAGGATATGGGGAACCCTTTTCTGTAGTCAGCAAGTGGGTGAAAGATAGTGAGAGAAAGATGGAGGCCCTTATACAAAATTCGGAATGTACATGTCATGTCTATGTCGAGTAAAATTGCCTCATTCGTGCCTGAACTCAATTTTGCATTCTGGTTGTTTTATTTGTTTTACGAAACCCTAAGTTCCAGAATGCAAAGCAAAGTGATGAGTGGATACAGTACCAATTTCTTAGTTTGAGTACAATATAATATTTCATGGGTTATTTTGTATTGGTGAAGGGTGGCAGACAGAGAAAACAGAGAATGCTCTCCTGAGCAGTCTCTGTGCTGTGGAAAGGTATGGCTTCAGGGCAGGTAGAAACGTGTCAGATTCTGGGTGTGGAAGCCCCTGTGGTGAGAAGCAGAAACAAATTTAATATTTTGCTTTTGATAACTCAAAATCAAAAGCAAAACAGATATGCATGCACAAGTAGCAGAAATAAGCAGGCATGCCTAGAAAATCCTCTCCGGTCCCATCTGCTTAATCCTTACCTCAACTACATAAAATGTCCTCCCACTCAGTCCCTGCATTTGTTACTGTGCACCAAAAATGCCACTTACAAGCAGGATTCTATATTGTTCTTAACTATTTTGCTCTGCTAAACCCAAGTTCATATTGATGTGAATACTGTTTGTAGAAACTAAACATTGGCTAAGTCATTGAGACCTATAAATGCCATTTGAATATGTCCAAGGCATAGTTAACTGTAACCTCCCAAGAGGTTTGAATGCTGGTGATACCACTCAGTGAATGACCCTTCCTGTATAGTAAGCGATTGCCTTGTGCCTTTGAAATTGACTGGTGCCTTTGAACTTGTTGATTGACAGGGGAAGTCCTTATTGAGAAACACTGGTAGAAGAGATTCAACCTACTCAACTGGTTTCTTAAGCCCTGATGGCAACTTAACTCAGCAACTTCTATTCCATCCGTCTTTCTCTCCATCTATAGTGGTAGAGGAAAAATGCATATTCTAATTTGTTTCACCAGAGAAAACATCTCAGTGTGCCTGCTGATAGCCAATGTTATTCTGTTGTGTTTAACATGTTACCAGGTGGGTCTAGTTCTCCTTATGTTGCTGCAGATTTCTATTACTTGATGGAACTCAGTTAACGTATTTTGTTATAGAAAAAGTTGAAGGTGATTGAACTTAGTGATTTGAATCAGAAAAGCAACCACAAAACAACCGGCAATATAATGTGAACAACTAAGTGGGAGAGCAGCTTATTAGGTTTAATTACTTTCATAATGTGAATTATGAAGTTGCAATAAATATGTATGCAAGGTCCGCCAACCATATGAATGCGTCTGATTTATTCAAGGGGTACTGTCCTATCCACACGTGATATAGTTCAGAAATTCTACACTCGCTAGAACATTCAATATGTGAATGACCTAACCGAAAGCATGAACTGTAATGTGATGGAGCTTATCATTTTAATACATGAAACAAATTGACCTCTGGCAACCTATAGTTCTGAATTGGTTCTCTCTATCTCTCTCTCTCTCTCTGTCTCTCGTTCTCTCTCTCTCTCTTCCTCACTTGATCCCTCTCTCTATCTCTCACTTATTGCAGCTTGTATTGCCAAATCTATCAAATTCAGGATAAATTTGTGGCAAAACATGTGCAACAGCTCTTTCCTGGCAAATCGCTATCAATAATATATAGGACAATCCAAATCAGTTTGAACATTCAGTACTTGAGGAAACTAGACTAAGTCTTTTGATCAATATGTGAGGTAATACTTCTTCCCCCTATTATGTCTAATACAAATTCACAAGATAGTATGGGTTACTTTAAAAGGACGTTTGGGAATGTTGATTTCCAAGAGACATGCACCAAACAGTTGGCTTACCAATGATAGTAGATATAGTGAAAGGGAAAAAGGAAATTGAATCCCCAGAATGGGATGCATCCATAGTTTGTCTCTATAGAGAAGCTACAAAAGGCTCTGAAAATATGAAAAACCTTTAAAAAAATGTCACGGCATTCGAAAAATAGGGCAACTGGAAAACATCATATGCGAACTGCACACATGAAGAGGCAATCACAGTGAAATCTTATTACAAGATAAAGATTCTTCTAGCACTCAGAAAAAATATTGCACCCCTTCTTAAGGATGGAAATGATCCTGGTGTGTTTCAGGAGACCTGGAAGAACTCCAAGTTGAAAGGAGGCACTGATCACCAATGAGAGAAATTGTTTCATTAATGTGACAGGGAATTGTTCTACTGAAAAAACGTAATTAATTTACTCTGTCACCCTGGTGGAGCATGGCCTGACTGTTACATTTTAAATTGTGCCATAAGTGATTTGCAGAATCACAGGATGTTGAGCTGAGTGCAGGATTTGACCCTGGTTCCCCAATTCCAAGATAAGCAGTTTTAGTCACTAGACCACAGCTTCTCCCCTAACATTTAATCACAACATCGACTCTCAAGAGCTCTTCAGGTTAAATTCCACTAACAGTTTCAATATGTATAGTTTCAACAGTTTTGTTTAAGGCTATACTATTGAAGTTAGATGTTTTGGTTCTTAGTGGCAGCATCTGGTGAAGGTGGATGAGATGTTAAGATAACAAGTTTCAACAAGTCTTCAGGATATTGGTATAAATCAATGGTATTGAAGGTTGATACATGTTTGCCATCTTACAGCAAGGGATTGTAAGGTAAAAAAATATATCATAACCTTCAAATGCATCTCATACAACAGCAGATCAGAAAAAGCATATTATAGCTTCAATCAGAATACATGACTGACGTTAACATTGAATTCTTCACCATGATAGAATCCTGGATGAACAAAAAACTTCATTTACATCCTAGTTCCCCAAGAATAAACAATTCTCAGAGCTAACAGTGACAAATGTCATGGTAGAAAACTATAATTTCCCCTCTCCTTGATGAAGACCACTTAGTTTGCTTCATTTAGAATATTAAAAGTGGTCTGGGCCATGTCTCTAATAAAACGATATACCTGTACATTTACCATTACACTAGAAAGAACTAAATATTTATTGCAAAAATGTACAGACTATTTGACTTCACAATAGACATTATCCAACAAAAGCATCTACATGGGTGTCTTTGGTATTGATTGGGACAATCACAATAGTATCCGCGCCCTCTCTTTCGTGAAATGCATCCAATTTCACCGTCTTGAGCAACTTTCTAATCTCCCTACACACAATAGGGAAAAATTATTAATCTAGAAAATGTAGTTCAATGCAAATTAGAATGTCTTAAAACTGCATAATTTGATTGGTTTGATAATTTCATAATCCCAATATGTCCTTACTAAGTGAAACGCCCAAGTAAGCACAACCGTAACCCTAAATCATTTCAGGATAATCTCTTCTGAGCAAGAATTATCCCTACCAAGTAATGAAGTCACAGTCAACATGCCTCACTCTAGCATTGCAAATCATGTATTCACCTATTACAGAAATGTCTTATTAAAGTTCATTAATAAAATAGCTCCTCTAAAGCAAAAGACATTCATCATTCATCATTAACCCATTCAAGTCCGAGATTTTTGGAAAAATCTACATTTTAAGAAAGACATGTTGCATACTGAAACAAAGATAGAGCTCAAACAAAAATTAATTGACTTTATCCATCATTCATATAAAGGCACAACTCACAATTCCATCAGCAGAGCAAAAATGGTTTCAAATTGCTTAACTTAATACTAAAAACATCACATGAACCTCTCTCCACATTCTCCAAGTTGATCTGTAAAGGATTTAAGAATAGCTTGTCCCATAAATTCATATGCCTTAGAGACTCCATCAGTTCTTGTATCAGCTCACCAACTGTAAATCAACTGGCACCAATTTCTTTTGACTCCTGGGATATGTTTGAATTAAGCTCTGAAGGAAATCTGTATAAAGTAGTCAAAAATTGGAGGCTTACATTCTACCATGAAGACATAATCTCAAACACCATATAAAAATGCATTTACACCACTTCAACAAACTCTGGGGTTTACTTATCAACTCCTCTTACAGGTAGCAACTACATTGGACTTCTGCCCACCTTGTTGTTCTTTGCATCACTAGAGTGCATTTTGGGTGAAGCATGGCTCCTGTTTCCCTGTATAACCGGCATCTTACTTGGAGCGGTTATCCTCATTATTGCTTAATTTTATGTCTTTTTAGCTTTCACATTACTATTTTAATTTCATTTACTTTTGCCAGTAGCTGCAAAAGACAAAGAAGCTTGTGGGTGGCTGTGGGGGTTGCGGGACCCTGGTTCACTGTTTATTTTGCCCACAGTGTTCAAATTTTAGCGCAATGAATAGTGCTTCTCAAAACCATGCCTCTTGGTACACACTTGGATGCATGGCTTCAAAGCCAGCCTGATAGTGCGCCCGCACAGTGGATGTGCCGCTGGCGCACTTCAGGTGTGCCAAAGGTAAGCCCATCTGCATGCATTTGTGCTCGGACAGCAATCAGTGCCTGCCCCCCTGTCGGTTTCACCACCCAAGGCGAGGCCTCTATTTGCTACTCATGGTACAAGCAGCTCAAACTCATTCTTCCAGGTAAGAGATGTCCCGGCCCCAGTTTGAAGCCCTCTACCACTGAGGATATACTGACTTGTACTACCTGAAAGCCCACCCTAACCAACATTAAAGTTAAGGCCCTTCATTCACACACTACAGTTGAGGAAAGATACAGGCTGACCGCTACTGCCAGTGTACTCTTACTGTTACGTGCAGGGTTCCGACCGCTGTACACTCCCTTGGCCCAACAGCAAGGATAGACTTTTGGGAGAGGACCATCGTCCTTCTCTGAGAAATGCAGGCAATCTGGAGGACGGCCACCGGAGCTGCGGAACTACAGCTCCCAGTGGCCTGTGCGGTGGGAGACGTGCACGCGCTGAAAGTGACGCGGCGTTGAGTTCCGGACGGCTATGTAAGCCGGAGACGGAGAGAAGAACCCCGCAGATTATCCTGAGTACGCTGCAGGTCACGACCGAAGGATTCGAGCTGCCATATATCCCGGGTGGGGTAAGGGTGTCGGTGACACCGCCAAGAGTCTTTCCTTCCTCATAGCGCTATTATTGTAGCGGGTGCTGAAGTCGCGCGTGGATTTTTGATACTTTGCAAACATTTGGCAAGAGGGTGTCGGATTCCGCAAACATCCCTATGTTGGCTCACAGTCTCAGTGAAGCTCATGCGCCTTGACTGGTATCTTTACCAGGTGGTATATTGTTTACCCTGTGTACTCCACCAGGATTGGTTGCTTTATTTACAGTACTATGAAAACGCAATACTAGCTGCTACGATGTTTTGCTGTGATAATTACAAGTTATAAAGTGTGTGTTTGTTTCGTCTTATAGCAGGGGAAATGTGAGAAGTAGCTGAAGTAAAGCATAAACCTTCCTCCCTTGTGAGGCCCGCGCACACAGCTTTTCTGGTGGGTAATATACACCTCCAACTGCAGTGTCTCTGGTATAGAAAGGTTTTGAAACATCATTTCTATACATGTTTGTTTGTCCACAGTTCTTACGTCTGAGTATTGCTTATGTTCCTTCTAAGCCTTAGAAGACAAGGTAGCCAAGAGAAGGTCTTGATGAATGCCTAATCATCCTTCTACTTGCAGCTGTCAGAACTGGTTATTTTACTTTACAGGTAGACCTGGTTAAAACATTGTTGAACAAAGCATGGAATGAAGGTTACCGTTGTTTTGGCGCAGTGTGTCTTAATAAGCCTTTTCTTTTCACAGGTCTCCCTCCCTGCTGTTCCCTTCCTTTCCTTCCCCCGATTGACCCCCTTAATCTTCCGTGCCTTCATGGCAATTCGGAATTGAGGTTGTCAATAGGTGGACCCCATTGAGCAATGAACCGATCTTGAGGCCTCCGAGGGACCGTGACACTTACTAATGTCAGATCCTTGATAAAAAATGCAATTGTATTTGCCGATTTGATATACTTCCAATCCCTTGATCAGGCTTTTATAATGGACAGCTGGGCTGATGACACCTTAAGCCCAACCTTTTTCTGGCACTGTCATCCGGATTCCTAATTTCCAGGCTCGATCGAGTGGGTAAAAGGAGAGGAGGTCTTGCTATAGTTCACTGTGAACATTTTAAAATTTTAACTTAAGCGCTTCCCATCGTTCAGGATTGTGAGACCCGCACGGGTGAGTAGTGCGCTTTACAAATGTTCTGATTGATTGATTGATTGAAGTGCTATTTTATTAAATAGAATCCAACAAGTATCATTAATTTAATGAACCACTGATATAACATCCCCGTAGCCCCAGAGCAGCTTTTATTAACAATGTCAGCCTATTCCTCAAAACAAAAGTTGACCTTCCAGACCTCACGATTCTTGGGGAATTTAATTTCTATCTAGAAAATCCTCTTGATAAGGATGCAGCCCATCTCTACAATCCTATGGCTAGTTTTGATCTGGCCCATTTAGTTAATGGACCGACCGATATGGCAGGCAATTTACTGAATGGAAATATTTCAGACAACCTCCATCTTCAAACAGCACCTTCTCTTCTGCTTGATTGGTCTGATCACCTAGCGGTGATCTTTGAGCTTAAATGGAAGACGAGAGATCCAGAAATTGTTACTACCAAATTTATCAGTGCCCCTGGCACAAGCTTAACGCCAACATTTTCAATAAGACTTTAACTCAGACCCCGCCTACAGCTCCAGAAGATCTAGACTCTGCTGCTAGTAATTACCACCAATGGATTGAATTTACTCAGCTGATCCTTCCTAAAGTACATTATAGCCATAATCTTAGGTGGCAAAAACAGAAGTGCCTCAGACACAAAAGAAAATGGAGAGCTAATTATTATCCTAAAGAAAAGGAAAGTAATAAATAAACTGTCCAAGTTTACAAAGTAATGATATATTAGGAAAATAATGGTTACTTTATCCATGAAATCAATTCAGCAAAACATTCCCCTAAACAATCATTTGCGGCAATGTGAAAAAAATGGCAAAGCTCCTAGTTTGTTAATAAACTGGCCACTTTCTTTCAAGATAAGGCAAAAGTAGTTTACAATTCCTTCTTAGCCAACACCTAACAGTTGCTGGTCAATGGCTGATGATGCCTCAGTAAACAATCCAACTCTAGTGTGCAAATCCTCTGCTGGAGATGCTTCCCATGATCTAACAGCAGCTAGAGATGTTTTTCCTAATGCCACAGCAGACCTCATTCTATGTCTTCTGCTGCCCCTCCATATAGGGATTTATCCATGATTCTGACCTCTTTTACTTCTCTTACCATGGACCAAACCCTTGGTCTACTAAAGACAATAAAATCTGGTGTCTCCAGTGACCCTTGCCCTCCTACGATCATGCAGTTAGCACCAGAAATCATGGCCACTTCTAATGGACATCTTTAAAAAGATGTTCAGCACTGGCTATTTTTCCACGGAATGGAAAAAAGAGTCCATTCTTCTGCTCCTCACAAAGCCCGGCTTGGATCCCACAGATCCGAATAACTATTGACCACTTTCATGGCTGCGCTTTCTGGTGAAAATTGTCGAAAAAGTTGTCAATCTAGAACTAACCTCCTTCATTAGTGAACACCATCTGTCATATCCAACCCAGTTATTTCGGCTTTAGAAGCCATCATAGCATAGAATGGGCTCTTATCACTGTCTCAGAAGAAATTTGACAAACTCTTGATGGTGGAAATGCTGCATTAATTTTATTAGACCTTCCAGCAGCAATCGACACAGATGACCACACTCTGATCATTGACTGGTTGCTGGGATTACAAGGTCCAGGGGTCCCAGTTCCAGATAAAATTGCCCAATGTATATATTAATTTATTTTTTGAGGAGATTGACTCGAGGCACTGGACCTCTATGGCCTCAAGGGAAAGTTCATATGTATGGTTATGAGTCAGTGCTCCTCCTCAGTTCGCTAGATGTAAAAATAGTCATAGAGACCATTAGGTCTAGTTGATAGAAAAAGCTTGTTGTATTTGTTATTAGAGGGTTTTTTCAAAAATCCACCATAAGAGTTACATCCTTAATTCTGTTTGCTGTTTTTGTTTTTATTTTTTCCACACTGAAATAGAGCTAACAGCCGACACGTGTTTCGTCCGGTGGCTAGAATTAGGCCAGGGCTTTTTCAAGGCTGAAAAAAGATGTTAGTGAGGCAATGCTAGACAGGTTTGTATTAGAATCTCAGTGTTGCCAAATACACCCAGTGATATGTGTTTGATATATAACAGTGATATTTAAAAAGCAACGGCGCTGTGATAGTGCTCAAAATGTGTGAAAGATACTTGCAGTGATGGATAAGGAAATTAAAAATAAAAATAAAAATAGTTTAGTTCAAAAGAACAGTGGAGATACTAAAAGATAGTTTTATCTGTACTTAGATCTGCGTGAGAACATTTAATCGACGAGGGAATTTAAGGAAAAGCAACCATTGTGAGAACTTCGTATTTGTTAGCAATCTTTAGAGTCAAATTATGTTAGCACATGCTTGCATCAGCCACGGAGTGTCTTGGTCCTACTTGTGACAGAGACATATCATGCACTTTCCTGAATATTATTCACGCTTCAATAAGTCTTGTGCATGAATCTAAAGTACATATTTCTTATCATATGTGTACCTTATATTTCGGGGTAATAGCACGTCATATTTACATTAAGGATTTACATTCAGTAGTTCTTCACATTTAAGGCAAAACGGTTTCTAAACAGGAATAAGCACAGAGAAAGAACAGGAATGAATACCGATAAAATCAGCAGAATGTCCACACTTGTTGTTATGCTGGTGATATTGTGAGGTTGGGAGGAAGCGAAACAAAATATGTTCAATAGCTGCTTCGTTAGCTATTTGATACGTATAGCTAATGAGGGACAGTATTAGCAAAACAGTTTGGCTTTTACGTATCGTAAGCGTGATTAGTGGGGACCAGAAAGAGTGGTATTTTTTCTGGATATATCGTTATGCAAATGATAGAATACCATTTTGTTCCATGACCTCATCGGGCAAAACATATTTGTCTCAAAGTAAGCTGACCTGTTAGTTAAAAAACAAAAATAATGACCCAGAAGGGTATTATAGCAACATTGCCGTACACGGTGTTCGCCTAATGCGGTCCTTTTGCTAAGACAGAGTTAAGTTTAGGTTTAAGTTTTAAAAGTGCAAAGAAAGGTGCGAGTCCGTCTAGGTCGCTACAAAAATACAAACGGCGGCATTAGGAGGGGGCCCTCGATTCCGATAAACCACTTACTTTTATCTATGTCAGAAGGTCGTAGTGCCGGAGTAATTCCAACACAATGCTTCCCACTGGAGTATCAGCGTTGTGGGCAGGGGCCATCTTTAAATGGGCTGTCAAATGTGATCAAGTGTCGAATGCTCAAGATGATTTACGCTCTCAAAAGAGGCGCCATCTTTGAATATGTGATTACAGTGAAGAATGCGCCCGTCGTCCATGTACACAGAATTAAAGAACATGATCTACTACTCTGGAGTTGTTTTACAAGGGCAGAAAGTCCATTCATACCCCCGGATGTATTTAGGTAGTCTCTAATAAGTTTTGTAGAACAAAATCCTTGTAGTGGTCATGGCGGGCACAAATTTTGGGCACAAATTTTGGGGTTCTGTGCTTTATGGAGTAGTACGTTTACGGCATTTTTTATATATTACGTCATCAGCCTCATATTATCAGACAGGAGCGTGCAGGTAAAATAATCAGGATATGATTAGAGTCAGGCTCACTAGGCAAGTATAACGTAGTAAACTGGTTTCTTACTGATATAAGTCCTTTTTATAATATTTGTCTATTCGGAATAGAATGTCACTATTTTATATTTTGTCAGGATAGCCAGTATTGGCATAGCTAAATGTCATCGACCCAACTGGGGAAGGGAGATCAAAGAGCAGCAGGAGATGAAAGTATACGGCATCTGTGTCCAATCATTCCCACGGGAAGGCATAGTCAGAGATCAGTTTGACGCCTCAAGTTTATATGAAATGCCAATCAATAGTGGGGAGATTCAAGTAGAGCTAGGTGGGTTGTTTTTTGTGTAATGCGGGAATTTTATGGAATGCAAGGAAGTTAAAGGCATCACTCATGATAATAAAGATAAGAGAAAATAAAGATTACACCACAAAGAGAGGACAGGCAGTTACTTAAATAGGAAGGAGGAACTGGAAATATTATTACATTGTCAGATCTCATGAATTCCTAACTGGACAGTAATTATGACAGAGATGAGTTAACTTGTCTTCTGCATATATATGGAAACATCTACTTTAAGCAAAATGTCATATATGCCAGAGTTATTACAGTTCATAGTAGGTGCACCTTACAGCCAGTGGTGCCATTCATGGTCTTTATTTAAACCTGTTTCCACGGTTCCATAACGGATGATAAGGGCACTTTCTTTCTGACGTAATCGCCGTTCCAGGTTACCTCCTCTTGCGTGTTGTTTTACTTTTTCCAGACCGCAGAAGGAGAAATTGTGATTGTGTTGGTGGTTTGTTTCAAAGTGTTCCACCAGTGGTTGTCTTTCGTCAGATTTATGGATATTCCGGAAGTGTTACTGAATACGTATTTTTAGAGGTCGAGTTGTGCTTCCTATATAGTGTTTCCCACACGGACAAGTAATTAGGTAGATCACATTCTTACTCTCACAGTTTATAAAGTCTCTGATGTAGAATAGGTGACCATTTATCATGATGTTCTGGGTCTTTGATGTTACAGGATTCTGTTGAATTTGGAAAAATGAAGGGCACAGGGAGTCACAGAGGTTTTTATTTCTCGTGAAACTGAGTTGAGGTTGATCTTTGACTGCATCTTTTACTGTTGAATTAAGTGTCAAAAGGTTCCAATGCTTTTTCAATATCTTACGTATGTGATAGTGACCATTGTTGTAATGGGTTAGAAATCTTATAGTTGGTTGATGGCTTTTCTCTTTATTGATGAGCAAAAGCTTGTTTTGCTCCAATTGGGAACCATATTGTTGTGTATCTTTAAGATAGCGGTGATTATATCCTCTTTGTTTAAGTCTCGTTGGGATCTCCTGTGGTTTTGTATCAAAATCTTTGTCTGTACTACAGTTGATTCGGGCCCTGCAATATTCTCCTGATGGGATGTTTCTGATGGTATGCTGAGGGTGGCTACTTGAGGCATGCAGGATGGAATTTGCAGCAGTGCTTTTTCTGTGAATTTTTATATGTAGGGTGTTTTCTTCAACTTAGATACTTAGGTCTAAAAATTTGATTTCTTTTTTAGAGATGGTGTATGTTATGTCAATGCCCCATTGATTAGAGGTAAGTGTTTTGATAAATTCTCGTAGGCGTGCCTCAGGTCCTTGCCATATCAGTAGCATGTCGTCAATGTATCTGCCCCACATGACAATGTTGTCAGAAAAGTTTTCTTTGCTGTCGTTCCAGATCCAATGACGTTCTACTTCTCCCATGAGGCTACAGGCATACAGGGGAGCAAATGTTGCCCCCATAGCTGTCCCTTGCAGTTGTAAATTGTAGTCTCCATTGAAGAGGAAGTAGTTATTGTTTAGGCAGAGTTCTAATAGTTCCAGTATCATGCTGTTTCCGGCCGTGAAATGGACTGATCTTCCTTGAAGACATTTCCTGACCCCTGCTATGCCATCCAGATGTCTAATAGATGTGTACAGACTAACAACATATATAGATGAGAATAAATAGTCTGGTTGCCATGTGATGTTGTTTAGCTTCTGAAGAACATCTTTAGTGTCTCTTATGAAAGATGGGAGGTCTTTCACGAAGGGCTGCAATTACTCATCAATATATGCCCCTACCTTGGAGCATATGGAATCAATTCCCGCAATGATTGGTCTTCCTTTTGGGGGTATGCCAAATTTGTGGACCTTTGGTAAAAGGTACAGGGTTGGAGTGACTGGATTCTCGATAAACAGAAGTTGTTTCTCCTCTAGTGTTAATAGGCCCTTTTCATACCATTTATTCAATAATCGGTCCAGCTTTTCTTGTATTTGTTTAGTTGGATTGAGGTTCAGTTTTGTATAACAGGCATGATCCCCTAATTGATGGTCCGCTTCTTGAAGGTAGTCCACAGTATCCAGGAGGTCAACGTTTGCGCCTTTATCTGCTTCCTTTATAGTCAAAGACGGGTCGTTCCTGAGCTCCATCAGTACTTGTTTTTCATTCTTTGTGATGTTTTTGGAAGGTATTTTTGTTTAGTCAAATATTTTTGGTGTTCAAGTTCTAGATCCTTGTTTACGGCGGAAAAGAAGATATCTATTGTATTTCCTGCTGGTAATGCTGGTGTAAAATTTGATTTTTTCTTGAGCGATGTGGTTTTGCAGTGAAAAATATCTATACCCAATTATTCTGCTGTTGTAGTCAATGATTCCAATCTGATCATTGACTGTCTTCCCTCCTCAGGTATCAGGGGCAAAGCACTCTCCCTCTTAAAATCATTTCTTATGAGACGGGAGCAAACAGTTGCATTAGAAGATTTCAGTTCACCTCCTTTCTCTCTGCCATGTGGGGTCCCACTAGGATCATCTTTGGGTCCTACTCTTTTTAACCTGAACATCGGCTCACTGGTGACTCTGAACAAGTCTTTTGGCTTTGCCCTGGTGTCCTATGCAGATGACACCCAAATTGTGGTGTTGGTGGCTAGTAACTCAGAAGTTACTGCTACTAGATTCTACAACTGCATTCAGCAATCGGGAGATAAATGAGTAAAAATTGTTTAATGTTAAACTCCACCAAAACAGAGGTCATGTAATTTGGCAGAAACACATCCTTTTGACCTCTAAGCTGGTTGCCTCAGGAACTTGGCACTCTCACCACCCCAGTCACAAAGGTTAAAAACCTCAGGGTTCTCTTTGTTAGTAAATGGTCCTTTGAAGGCTAGATCAACCACATTACTTTTTATCCTTCTTATTATTAAAATTGCTCAGGAAAGTTCTTCCTTTCATCCCACAGGAACTGCAGAAAACAGTGGTTTCCGCTCCTATTATCTCTAAATTGGACTACTGTAACACACCTTTCACATTCAAAAAAGATTTTTAAACCAGCACAGACTCTACGAAATGCTACGGCACGCTTGCTTTTAAGCATACCTAAACACAAATCCATGACCCAAGCCTTGACACAGCTTCAGAGGATTCCTCTAAAGAAGTTCATTGACTTCAAGGCACTTTGTATTGCCTTCAAGTCTTTGCACAATCTAGGTCCTGATTATCTTAAACAACAGTTTCAGCATGACACTACAGTTAGACCTCTTAATTCAGCATCTGCTTACAACCTAGTGATTCACTAATGCAAGAGATCAAACTGGGATGGTAGGAGTTTTGTGATTTGCGCAGCCAGGTTATGGAACTCCATGCCCCTCAATCTTAAAATGAAGACTGATCTGATAGCTTTCAGAAAAGCATTTAAAACACAGCTTTTTAATCAATAGACTCAGGACTTGGGCTTATCCACCACTCCTTCTGGCAGGCGTTCTCTTTTTTTAGGTTAGCACCTAGACAACTCGGTTATTAGAGCACTTTATAAATTCTATTTTCATTCCATTATTAGTAATGGCATTTCACAGAGATGAACTAGAACCTGGCACATTACATATGTAGTAAAGAAACCCATGGCAGACCCCAATGATCACACTAATTTCAGACTAGTGTCCAAATTACGGTGCTTTAAAAAGTGATTGAAAAATGTGTTGCAAGCCACATTATTGCCTTTTTTTAGACTAGGACAAACTGGGTGCCTAGCTTCTAAAAATGTTATGGCACTGAAACTGCAACAATAAAAATACTTGATGACATCTTTGCTATAACTGACAAAAGTGATAACTACTTTCTCAGCCTAATTGATAAACTGGCACAATTTGACATTACCATTATCAACCAGGTGTGATCTGTATTTTCAAAACTCAGATTCAATTTAATATGTATATGTCAAGGTACTTATAGAGCGCACTGTCACCAGACGGCCACCTTGCGGTGTCGCCTTTGCGGTTTCCTGGCGCTGATACTCATACCGCTGTGGAACCCCTCCTGACTTTCCCTGTGAAGTGTCCACTCCTGGGCGCCCCCAGGGTGAAGCCAGGCATCCT
The DNA here is from genome assembly GCF_964204655.1 of Triturus cristatus. Lineage (NCBI taxonomy): Eukaryota > Metazoa > Chordata > Amphibia > Caudata > Salamandridae > Triturus > Triturus cristatus. The sequence continues at coordinate 255,250,094 of NC_140588.1, forward strand.
TAGCGCTGTTGGGGCCGGTGTGGAGGCTAAGCAAGCTATTGCCCAGAGTTGCAGCGTGGGGCCCATGATTAGAATAGGCACCGAGGCGAGAATAGACAGGTCCGAGGAAATTGAGCCCGAGCCCCGCCGAGGTGGGAATCGAACCCTGGCCCCTGGCCAGAACTCTGCTTCAGGGTCTGCTGCTCTAACCATTGAGCCACACTCCTCCACAATATGAAGCAGTCCTCAGCTGCTTCACTTCTTTTTGGCCAATCAAAGGCAACTAGGTTAGACCCAGCAACACTGCTTCTGACTTCACTTCCATTCATTGGGGTGTCCCTCAAGATTTCATCCTGGGTTAACCCTGCTCAATATTTATAGGGAACTACTCAGAATTCTGCTTAAGAAAGATTAGAACATTGGGATATTGGGAGCTCCATTGAAGACAATGGAGTGCTCCTTGCTTCTACGAGCCGGTAAGGCCCGCAGGGCAACTTTCCAATGTTTTCCAAAGGTTTCTCGGAGCTCAAGGGGATTTAAATCCCCTCAAGCTTCGAGGGGCCTTTGTTTTATTTGTTAGAACATTCTGCCCTCTAGTGGCAGCATGTTCTAATAGCCTTATAGCCCTTTGTAGCACGGCTATACCGGCTATTAAAGTCTCGTTCCCTTGTTAAAGTCCCTCGCCTTCGGCTCGGGCCTTTACCGCGTGAGCGGGCCTTTAATAGCCGGTATAGCCCGCTACGGCTAATAGCCTTTCTGAGTGAGTGTGTGAGTCCCTCCTGAGGCGGAAGCCGGGAGGTTGTTGTGCGCTGTGACTCTGTGACCATTTTATATACTTTATTGCCTCTATTTTCGCCGCATTTTAAAAAAGCGCTTGATTTCTTTGCACATTGCACATCGTTTTAATCTGCTCATAATTTCAAACTCGACGTGGTATCCTACCTAAATTGTTTTTCCCCGCACTGCCTTGCTCCCTGAGCCTACCTCGGTCGATTTTGGGGCTGGGAGGCTCTCCCTCGAATCGGCAGAAGCGCGGCGGCCATTTTGGGTAGGGGAAGCGTCCAGTCACCAGCATAAAAGGCAACGGCCATGTCTCCGCGCAGCGTACACGGTCAGCGGACGCGCCGGATCTGTGCCGGAGTCGTGCCAGAGTCCTGCCCGTCTGCGCCCGTCCGCGATCAGGACGCGGCCGAGGCCAGGTACTCCGTGGAAACCCCAACATCTTGCTTCAAAACATATAGTAAGGAGTCTCTTTTTTCGATACAACACAAATGCTGTGTTCTCACTTTCTCTTCAAAGGGACTTAGCCCTATATCCAGAGTTGGGCATACCTTGCAATATGCTGAATGACACATTGGTCCCGTGCCCCTTTGATCAGCCGGCGTCTCAGGCCCCTAAAGACACCAGCAATTTCTCTATTAAGGCTGGCCTAATTAATTGTCGCTCCCTGCCTAAACATTCTCTCGATATCGCCCAGTCTCTGATGGACAATAACTGGGATTTACTTTTTCTTACGGAAACATAGCTGGAGGATGAATCTAATCCGTCTTTATGCCTGGCCATTCCCCCGGAATATAATATCCTATGCGCCAATAGAGCAGGTCGCAATCGGGGAGGTGGGGTAGCTATTATTTATAGATCCCAATGGACGATCTCTTCCTTCCCTTACACACAAATTGAACTGATTGAAGCCCTTCCCTTCTGTATTAAATTAGCTGAACACACCACACTGACAGGGCTACTGGTCTATCGCCCTCCTAAATCTAAGGCTTCCTACTTGGCTTCATTTTTGGACTATGTCCTTCAGGCTAGCCTACGCTATGCCAATTTTACCTTACTAGGAGACCTAAATTTACACGCAGAGGACTCTTCTGACAAGCTTTGCCTTAACTTTCTTTCTACTTTAAAAGATGCTGGATTAAGTCAATTGGTTTCTCAACCTACGCACAAAGCTGGTCATACTCTTGATCTTGTTTGCTCGAATTTCTCAAACATCCTGATTGAGGATCCCTATCCGGTGATTTGGTCGGACCACTTTTTTATCCCTTTTGCTATTCATTTTTGCCAGCATGTGAGACCTAGAATTCCCCCTAAGGCGGTAGGACGTAATTGGAGTAAGATCTCCCCTGACAGTGTTGCCCTACATCTTGTAAATACCACTCCCAAAGACGCCCCTGATTTAGATTCACGCCTGACTAACCTCAACTGCTGGGTCACCTCTGCTATTGACTCGCTCGCTCCTATGCGACCGATTAAAACCTTTCGAACAGCTCCCTCCGCCCCATGGTACTCCGACGAGCTTCGGAAATATAAATCTTCTTGTAAGCTGTTGGAGCGCCGGTGGAGGTCATCCTATTCTATTGACACAAAACTTAAATATAAACTGGCCCTCAAAGAATACCGTAGGAAAATAATTGAGCATAAAAAACGTTACCTGGAGGAGAAAATTAATAGAGCGCATGGCTCGGCCAGGGAAATTTTTAACACAGTGAAGACTTTCACAGATCCCTTGGCTCTTAAACAGTGTCTTCCAGTCTCTCAGGCCCTTTGCTCCCGCCTCTCTGACTTCTTTGAAGACAAGATCGCGAAGATCTATGACACCTTCCCCAAGAATAATGATCGAGGGAGTGATACGCCTTTACCTGACAGCTTCGAGTCTTCTTCCACCTTTTCAGACTTTGAGGCAATCTCACTGGAACACTCACTGATGGAACTGTCTAGATGCCGCTCCGGCTCACCACTTGACCCTTGGCCAGTCAAGCAATATAAATTATTGGCCTCTTTTCTTAATCCCTTCCTCAACTACATCTGGAATGACTCGCTCAAAACCGGAATTTTCCCGGAGTCTTGGAAACATGCCCAACTGGTCCCGATTTTAAAGAAAGCTAATACAGATCCTAATGAGCCGGTGAACTATCGACCCATTTCTCTGCTCCCAGCCCCTGCCAAGGTCCTTGAAAAGCTAGCGCAGCAACAACTGGCAGGTTTTCTGGAATCCCACGGCCTACTTCATGAATCCCAACATCGTTTTAGAAAGTGCCATAGCACTGAGTCTGCCCTTATAGAAATGGCCGACTCTTTGCGGTGGAAACTGGATGGGGGTTCCAGAGCGGTGCTGGTGCTGCTCGACTTGTCGGCAGCATTCGCCACCGTCTCTCACCCCATCCTGATTGACCGTCTTCGGTCGAAGGGCATTCAGGGGAAGGCCCTGGAGTGGCTGACCTCTTTTTTGTCTAATCGCACCCAGGCAGTCTATACTCACCCTTTTACCTCTGTTAGCCGTACCCTGAAATGGGGTGTCCCTCAAGGCTCGGCTTTGAGCCCACTATTGTTCAATGTCAATTTTTCTCCTCTGGCTGAACTCATTGCTAGGTCGGGCATCACAGCTACTTCCTATGCAGATGATATTCAGCTGCTTTTCTCCTATGAGAGTGCCACGCAGACTACTTTTGATCCTCTGAAGGATTGTCTGCGGGACATTTCAAAATGGATGGACCATAACTGCCTCCGCATGAATGCGGCGAAAACGGAGGTTCTCTTTTTCCATCAACCCTCCCCTCTTGATGCAACTCTCTGGTGGCCACAGGAACTTAGCCTTCCCCCTGTCCCTAAAGACTCTGTAAAAAATCTAGGGGTCAAGTGGGACTCAAATCTTTCTTTTAGCAACCAAATACAGACCGTTTCAGCCGCTTGTTTTTCCAACATCAGGATGATTAGGAAATTCATCACTTATCCCCTCGTGACACCAGGAAAACCATAGTTCAGGCATTGATTACATCTCACCTGGACTATGCGAACGGCCTGTATTTAGGGTTGCCCGCGGGCCTCCAACATCGGCTCCAGACAGTCCAGAATGCGGCTGTTCGGCTGGTCTGTGGGGTTTCCCTACGCACCCATATTTCGCCACATCGCAGATCATTACATTGGCTACCAATCCATCAAAGAGCTGCATTCAAAGCCATGACCTTAGCCCATCGAGCAACTAGGGGTAGGGGATCGGCCTACTTCTCTGTTAGTATCCGTCCTTACTGTAACTCTCGGAACCTCCGTTCCAACTCCCAACATCTGCTTTCCATACCAAGATTCAGGAAAGCACGTTCTGGAGGTAAAACCTTCCAGGTCTGTGCCACAACTCTCTGGAACGAACTCCCGATCGCAATTAGGATGATCCAGGAAGAATTACCCTTCCGTAAGGCACTAAAAACTTTTCTCTTTTGTTAACCCCCCCCAGGACTATCACTCTGCTTTCACTCAGAAGCGCCGGGACACCCCGTTGGGGTAGCTGCGCGCTATATAAAATACACAAAATAAAAATAAATAAGGCTATATTGTATTCTATTTCACCAATAAGCACATTATACCCAACTCTATCGAAAATGGTGCTCTTTTAAAGAAATCTATACACTGAAAAACTGTCAGACAAACACCAAAACTAGATGTTCTCTGTTTCTTCAGACGATACCTTAAAAAAACGGAATTGATCATTGATCACAAGCAAAAGAACTTTGATTATGATATAAAGTATCTAAACTTCATTGGATTTACTCCTTCTCAAGCATCAGAATTAAAATTTCTGTCTTTCTGGCATTATCATCAAGTAACCAAATCTTTGTACCTAAATCATTTTGTAAAACAATGCTTCCCTATTTTAATAATAACATCCTATTTCAGACTTGCTGTACAACCACTTCTAATCTCCCTGATTGACTACAAGAAAGCCACATTTGTGGGATCAACAAAAGCCAACCTTGAACACACCAAGAGCCAGATTTATAAATATTTTGTGGTGGGTTTGCATCACAAAAGTAAAGCAAACTTGCAGAAAATGTTTTTGGGATTTGCTGTGTCGCATAAAACCTATTTTGAGCTGGAAATGTGCCTGATAGTAACACAAAGCAATGCAAAGTGCTGCTTTGTGTTACTTTGAGTCAAGGAGATGTTCCATGGGTGGTACATGGGTGTTCCTGTGCAACCACTCATGGTTTCTGATGCTAAACCCTATCCACTAACAATAATAGACAGAGTTTCGCATCAAAAAAGAACAGTGCCTCAAAGCAGGCCTTAAAAAGAAGAAATGCATTTATTTCTCCTAACTTTTCACACTTTAGCTGTGTTCTACACTGTACAACACACAACGAACATGGGGACATTTTTAAAGTTTAGCTAGGCATTGTATTTTGTACTGGAAGGATATCTTTCCAGGACAAAACCTTTGCTAGACTCAAGCAGACTCCTTTGAACTATAGCGCAAAGGTCTGTATGTGGCACATGGCAGCCTAATCCTGCACCAGCACTAGAAAGAGAGTAGGATAGAGCCGCAGCTCTGTAGATATGATGCTTTCCTGCTTTCTCCCTGTCATGTAAAGCAGTGCAGAAACTCTGGATTCTGCACTGCGTTACGTGACAGTTTTGTAAATCTGGGCCTAATGGCTTCTTCACTCTGCAGCCAGAGAAGTGTCCAGCACAAAAAAACTGTGGGGCATATTATCAAGACAGGCGATAAAATTATCACCGCTTTAGCGGCAGAAAACTGCAGCTAAAATGGCGATGATGGGCTGGATAATATGCTCTATGGAATTCAAATTGAAGCCCATGTCATATGTGAAGGACATCTAACCTGAGCTTCAATTGGAATTCCATAGAGCATATTATCAAGCCCATTATCACCGTTTTAGCTGCAGTTTTCTGCCGCTAAAGCGGCGATCATTTTATCGCCTGTCTTGATAATATGACCCTATGATCGCATTACACCTATCCTTAGAAAGCTGTATTAGCTCTTCCTGAAGGTGAGAACTACATTTAAATCATCATGGTTAATACTTTAAGTCCTTCAACACCAAAAGCCCAGAATATCTTCATCACACACTAAAGTTTTCTGATGGAACTGAGGACCTGAGGAGCAAAGACACTTTCAGACTCGAGACAAAATATTTCAAACACCACGTGATTAGTCTTCCCCTGAAGCATCCCCAGTCCTCTGAAAATGGTTTTCCTGAGGTACTCAGATGTCTTAAGGGTTTCACCAATTCGATAGGAAGTTAAAACACACCTATTCATTATTTATAGCATATCTGTTTGTTTGTAACAGATATCTGTCACGCAGCTGTTTTTTGTACACTTGTTGAATTATGTTCTATAAAAATATGAAATAAAATAATGAAAACAGTCGAGTGGGACTCAATAAAGACATTTTCTGGCATGGGGAGCATTTTCTGTGATTTCAGAGTTTATCCTCCATTCATAATGAATTTCAACTCAGATATCAAAAGTAAACAAGCAGAACTGCACTGATTTTAACCCTGACTTCTCTCTTTCATTTGCTGAAGAAACACCAATTCTCTTCTCAGATATATGCTTATCATTTCTGATTTAAAAGATCCCAAAACATTTCTTTACCTTTTTCAGAAAATAAACAAATTGCTCCCTAAAATGCTCCCTTTTAAACGTGTTTTTATATAAACTCCATTTCCCTTAGCAAAAGCTTTTCATTTGCAGAGAAAACCCATATTTTCGCCCAAATGCGGATTTTAAAATATGGCAAATATTCTTTGGCAGTGTCAATTTTGAAGAATACACTATATTTATCCTCACATATTAGATATTAATTTTCAAACATCTACTCACCTCTCCCCACCCTTGCACCTGAATAAAAAGAACCAGTATTAATGCAGTACATGCTGTTTTATCCTCAGTTATCAGTTTCTCACCTTTCGTAAATAGTTACCTTGTCGCTCATCTTCAGCGTGGTTTTGCTTACAATTCTAATAGTGTCCTAAAATGCTATGATTGAATAACATCAATTGTGCACTGTTTTTTTACATTCTGAATAGTGCTGTGAAAATGTTTCAGTATCTGTGTGCACATAAAAACGAATCACTTTCTTTTTTTAGTAAGCGATGAACTGAAATTCTTTTTTTTTAATGTCTGTTTTTGGAACTTTTTATGTGTAATCCCTTAAAAAAATACAACGAGGAACTATAACTCTTCCCATAATTAAAGACAAACGAGACAAAGACACAGGCAGCGATATGGACAATCAAACTTAAAACACCCCAAAATAACAGATTAATTGCATTACTTTCAGTTTGATGAAATAGTCCACATGCTTCGAATGTTTGGGGAGGGGGGTGAATCTTACTTTCACTGGCCATTTCAGTGAGTTGAAAGCTTGTATCTAAACCTCTCATGACTGAATACCAGAAAGGCACATTTTTCTTGTTTATCCTTCTGAGGTCGCTAAATGGAGTATCGCTGGGGCGTTTTTTCAATTAGAGCTCTGGGGTTGTGCCACCCTGAAATTCCAACACATTCCTGTACATATAATAAATAGATCAATTTATTCAGAGATACAATCATATATCTAAACAAATTTATGTAATTAAGGGGCATATTATCAAGCACAACGTTAAAATTATCGCCGCTTTAGCGGCAGAAAACTGCCGCTAAAGCGGTGATAATGGGCTTGATAATATGCCGCAGAGAATTCCCATAGAAGCCCATGTTGATACCAGAACATGGTCTTCTACGGGAATTCTCAAGGGCATATTATCAAGCCAATTGTCGCCGCTTTAGCGGCAGTTTTCTGCCGCTAAAGCGGCGATAATTTTAACGCCGTTTCTTGATAATATGCCCCATAGTGTGTCTCTCTGTCCCAGGCTGACTGGCCCACCTCGCTCTAAAGCAGGAGATGGAAGCCAGGCAATAAATAAACTTTCTAAACTGTGATGCATGATGCATATCTTACAGTTTTAAAGTGCTTTATTGCCATTGTAGTCTATGTCAGTATCTACTATATGCCAGTGATGCCTTCAGTAACATGGTTTCGGGTGTTGGAGTCTTCGACTCTGCGTGAGAGCAGCCGTCCATCATTCAGAGGCATAGATCTCACTCTTTCTCATTCGTCATACGTAGGAGTGGATGCAGGCATGTGTGTTTTGGTGCTTGTTCTCGGTAATGGGAAGTGTTCGAATGCTAATCTATTGTTATGTGTATTCTGCTGAGATCCCTCACCATGCTAATCTCCCTCAGTGTGACACCCCAGGCCCTGGTTGCACGTTGTTGGCCCCTTTAGAAGTGGAACTGCTGTGTTTGCTCCCTTTGCAAAATTGATCCAATAGACAAGCAGGCCAGGGTTCTTGTTCCCTTATAAAGTTGATTGAAATATCCAAGTCAAGAGCAAATCGAGGGATATGTGCTTACAGCAGGCAGTTATATGGTGTATGACATTACAACTGGCCCTACCTTCATGCACTTAACAACATTAATGCCAAAAACATGGTTTGATTTACACACAATCAGTGATTAAAACGATGTTTCCCTCTTTTTTCACGCTTTGCATAATCTTGCCTTCCTAAAGAGCTAGCTGTGTAATCATGTTTTTCTGTACTTTTTTCCTGTACAGACTTTGAGCCCTGCCAGATGTTTATGAGGGGTTTTGTTTGAGAGCTCTGAAGCTGAAGCCAGAGCAAAGTGCCTGTCAGTGAGTAGTCCGCTCTGCAGAGCACACAGAACAAGGGTCATATATTCCAGTTGCAATTGCAATTCTGTAGAAATGTGTGAGAAAGGTGTCCACAAATGGCACAATATTTATAGGGTAAGCACAAAAGGATATAAATTGCTTAAATGTGAGTGAGTGCAGTGTATGTTTGGAAGTGGTGAAGTGAGGGAGATGCGAGGAAGTGCATTCGGGGAAGAGTGAAAAGCGGGTGTTGAAGAGGGAAGAGAGGTGGCTGAAGATGTGCAGATGGACCAGATGTGCAGAGAAATATGGCATACATATCTAACATAAAGTGCACAAAACTGAAGGCCAAAACTTCTTCCACAGGGCTCAATACTATTGAAATTTCAGAATTGAAACATTTTCAAGGTGAATTATTTATAAAAGAATCCTTGTTGTTATTCATTTACCTTAAACGGCTAACAACCATTGGCAAAGCCAATCATACTGACAGATTTTAGGTATAGGTCAGTTATTGTATTATATACCTGGATGCAATTACATCTCAGAGAGATATTGGTGAAGTAGCACACTATGGGATTCACAGAAAGTAATTTTATATGTTACATTTTAGAGAGCTCCTGCATTTTTCATCCCACTTAAGGACCCGTGTCCACATATTTCTTTATGACTGATTGCATTCAGCAGCTGTTGTCTTTCCCGAAGCCTGGTCAGAGCATTGCCTTCCAAAGCTGATGCCGCAGGCAGTGTAAGACTCTGGGCAAGCACACAGTTTAAAAAGCTGAAGTTGTCGCGTTGTATAATTTGCACATTACAGTAACTCTTGAGCATATTAATGCAGTAAGCTATAGGGCAGTGTTTAATGTGTTCAATATTTCAAGACTATACATTCCCACTGCTTTAAAAGCCTTGATTTATCACTAAATTAATTTACTTCAAAATGCACCATTTTCCAATCTTTTTTAATTCTTTCTCTGGAGGAGGATCCAGTTTGGACCCCACCTTTTTCCATTGAGCTTGTTCGCATCGCTCGCTGCATAAAAGTCATACCAAACTTTAAAGCCGCACCACTTTCAAATGTCACCAGCTGCCACTGGAGTACAGTTTAATTGGATAACCGTAAGTCATAACATTTATAGATCATGGAAATGAAAACTCTTGGTAAAAACATTGCATAACTTGTCCTGGAGATTTTGCTCTCCTGATCAATGACAACATGGTCTGTATGGAATAAATCGCAGTGGACATTTTATCATGATGCAAAGTACTTTGATGTCAGTATGAAGCGAGCCATTAAGAAGGAAGGGGTGGCAGGTGTCAGTGTGGTGGCTCAGTGTATGCCCGAGGACTGTCTCAAGATGTAGATTTTTCCAAAACTGTGCAGACATTACTCAGAAATATGAAAACTCGTGTTTGGATTGAACATTAAAAGTTGCTGAGTTTTCAGACCAGAGTCTTGCCAGCTTGTCTTCCTTTAGTGACCCATACATCATCAGAGTGATGGAGAACTGATGATGTATTGCTCTAATGCATCATCACAGTGGCAGTGTTCATATGATAGATGGTTGCTTCATCCTTAAGGCAAAGCTCTCAAATTACTGTCTGTCTGGTAAGACCTGTATTTTTTTTTTTGCAATAGATCCATTTTCAACTGTACACACAATTTGAGAAAGTTGAATTTAATAATTTTGTGAAGAAAGATAATGACATAGCATGAGGTGCGCAGCGTTGAAAGCTTAGAATACTTTACAATGTGTGACTGTTTTACTTTTAAACTTTTTAGTCCGTGTCTGATAGCCAGATACCTAACGAGACATTACTTTTTTTTAAATCGCAGTACTTACGACCCTTAATAGCAAAACCGCTTGCGAAAAATAATTTGATTTTAAGACTGCTACCGTGACCAAACTGTAGAAAGAAGATTTGTGTAAGTCCTTATGTCATTCAGGAATAATGAGTAATAAAAGCATTTTTAAACAAAAACATTTACTAACTTTACGGATTTTGAACTGCTTTCTTGTTTATATCATTATTTTTTTTTCTCTGGCGTAAGTGAACCTATACTGATGAGCTATTTGGAATATATTATCTAGGCACAGTTACAAATTACAGTAACGAACTGTAATGCTCGTGAAGGCGATGGCAAGAAAGCACATCAAGTCAAGCCTTTGCTGCTGAAATTATTTATGTGAAATCTTTGGGTCACATGTGTGAATACAAAACGGCTCACAAACTCTACTTCCTTCTGAGGAATATTAAGTATTTTAGCAATAACTCGATTATCCCGTCATAGCACAATGAAGGGACATTTGCAGCACCAAGCGCTATAAAAAGTTAATTTTAGAGATGATGTAAGAGATCATTCGGTCAATTAAGATTCACTCTACATATAAACATATAATATTTAAAAGCACTTGCTCTTGAAAACATTTAGTTAAGTGATGATTATCGCTGATGAACATGGTGAAGATATTTGAGCAGAAATCCGAATTTATCATAGATTAATTCTAACACAGCAGGCCCCAATTATCTAAAAGCAGGCCTACTATACAGGAGTGTGCATTACCTGTGCTCAGGGTACATTTACAAAGTAGTCATCGATTAGCAAAATTAATTGCAACACTGGGCATTGTAAGCATTTTAAATGAGGATAAAATACCAAGAGACCAAGATCAGGCTATCTCATGAAATACCACAACAGGTGTTTCTGTGTGCGATCACATCAATGGGTCAGTATGTAGGTACAACCTAAAGCTTAAAATCCTAGTATGATAACTCAATGGGTTATTGTGCCTGCTACATTGAACTTTATATAACTCAGTTGTGGAAGATAAAAGAACTGAGGGGCGGAGAGAGGAAGATTTGTCAGGATCTTACAATTGGTTCAAGTGTGGATCTCTTCACTATCACTACATTTAACAGTGAAAGGGGCTCAATCTACAGATCCAGCTGAGTGGCAAAAATCACATGTGGAAAAGTTTGGTCCACCATTCAAAAACTATAAAATTTACAGCAGAAGGTCACCATTTTAGCCAGGTTAATAGGTTTTGTTATTTAGGCGTTCAATTAGACTCTGTCCTTAATTGGCACTTGCTTATAACCCATAACCTGACGACTTTTCACAGGGCCAAGTTTAGCATAGGAGATTTCTCTTGCCGGCTTGGGCGCCCCAAATAAAAACAGTCATGGAAATTTTCAAGGCTAAGTGCATCTCAATAGCCAGCTATGGATGTGGTATTTGGGCATACGGGCCTGATGCCCCTATTCAAACAGTTGAAAATAAATTAGTTAGGGGGTTATTAGGGGTTTCACAAAGCACACCGTTCGAAATTGTGTACGAAGAGTTCGATTTGGGTTATATTATTGACCTGCTCCAACTTTGTCCCCTGAAGCTCTGGCTCTCAGTTTGGACAAAAAAAGGAATTATACCTTAACAGATTGATCATGCTAGACTGCATGAACATGGATAGCTCTCTCTTGATTCCATGGCTGGCCTATATCACCTCTAATATGAAATCTCTAGGGAGACCTGAGCTTTACACCAATCCAAGTGGCAGGCATAGTCAAATCCGATCATAGATGGGTCAAAGTTGTTTTTAAAAACAAGATGGTAGCAGATCGTGAGGCCATCAAACTACATAAACACTCTGGGCCGTATTTATGAGCCCTTGCGTCAAGTTTGCGCCACAGGTGCGCACTTTTTGTGATGCACCGGCGGCGTAAAAATGCACTATGTTGCGTCATATTTACAAAGTGATGCATCTTGGTAGATGCGTCAGTTTGTAAACCCATACGACACATTATACCTGCACCAGGTATAATGTATGCAGGGAGGGGGGCATTCTGATGCTAGTAAGTCTCGTAGAACTGCGCCACTTCTTGGATGCAAATACGTCAATATCTTACACCTGCCTCACAGCAGGCACTTTTTAAATGGGACTTGCTCATGTGAAATGACCCAATGCTGGAGTTGCGTCACTTTTGTGACACACTCCAGCAATGCGTCATTTTTGCGCCTACAGATACGTAAGAAATACTGACGTATCTGTAACTCCTTGCGACATGATGCGTCATACTGTAAATATGACTGAACCAGCATGTCGCAAGGAGGGCACAATGAAAAGTAACGCATCGCTGCTTTAAAGCAGCGATGCGTCACTTTTCATAAATGAGGCCCTCAGTGCGTCATGTGATACTGGTGAAAACTGTCAGCGGAATGGAGCCCTATTTGACTTGGAATCAGTCCTTCCCACCACTAGCGGCATCTAATGACATGTTTTAGGTTTAATTTATTCCCACAACTATTGCCCTCCAATCATGGCTGTTTTAAGGTCCCGATGAAGCCTCTGTGTAACTGTGACAATGCCTCTGCTAATGACACCTTACACATTGTCATGATTTGCCCGAAATACCATGGCTTGCGATTTAAACTTATATGGCCACTTTTAAAGCCCATGAGTTTTATTCAAGTTAGACCTGCATTACTGTATTTACAGTTTTTAAATACACCCACAGTTTGTTGTTTTCTTTTGCATTATTTTTCTGGAGTTTTAATGCAATCATAATTTTAACTTGTGTTGATGCTGATTTCTGTGTTTTGTCTTCATTGTTTCTGTCTTTTATGATTGTATTTTTAAAATCCAATACAGAATATTGATGATGATGATTATGAGTGACAAACTGTCTCTTGACCCATAATTGCAATTGTTTTACTAGCTAATTGGAGGGTAGAAATTAACAGTCTTTGCCCCTTGGCCTCAAATAATGGTGAGTAAAGTATAAAAATATATTCAAGTGCTATTCTACAGATAAAGATGCAACACAATTGTTTTTGTCATTAGTATAATATTCAGTGTAAACAAGCTTGTAGTTCCTACTTCAGGTCACTTTTTAGCATTCAGTTTTCTATAAAATGAGTGACATTGTGGTAGCTACTTAACACCAGTATTTCAATAAAATAATAATAATGATAACAACACTAATAAAAATAATAATTCTAAGTACAGAAAATAACTAGAGCGAATATGATTGTAAGACATGGCAGAATGAGGTCATCAACATTCCTTGCAAAGGGCCCATTCAAGCTTCGTTACACCCCTTTGCAAGCCAAAAGTAAAACAAACTTTCACAGTAGCCTGATAGACCTGCATAAAGAAGCGGCAGCCTCTTTCTCTTAATGCTAAGCTGCTGCTGCATGGCAGCTGTTACTTCCGGGTGCCCAAGCATGATGTCAGTGAGTCAGCTATGAGGGATGACCGCGACATGTAGAGGAGCAATTGTGCAAGAGACACTAATGATAAGTTGATAACTAACTGATCAGCATGGGTTTCTTCACATAGTGAAAATGGGAAATCAGGAACATAACCTTTCCAGTCTATGAGATAACTGTAGTTCGAGTGGCGTATTGTTGCATCCAATGCGCCCCATAAGTGAGTTTCACAGCTTTCAGTGACAGGTGGAGGTGGTGGATTCAGTCTGGGATACATGTGCAATTGTTTGAGCAGTGATACGTGGAATACAGTTGACGGAGGTTCCAAGGGGGCAACTAAATGCAGTCCTCTTTATGGAGCGATGGAGCAATGCATTGTTTAGTATCTACACGATTGTGGCACAACCTCTATGCTTTCTCTAAGTTTTCGTGGACCTGCCCAATTGTTTCTTGCAAAAGTGGGTGTTCTCCATTGCCATTGCCTCTTGTTGTTTTTAAATATATCAGAAGCATTTCATTACACTACAATGTTTCACTGTTTTATCCCACACTGAATACAACCCCCTGAATGTTGGAGTCCAAAATAGATGCCTCTACTTTGTCCAAAGTTACCTGTTTAAACATTCTCCATATGAGAGTTTACCCTCTATGTGCTTTTATCCAATATCTGGATGCTCTGAGCTATGTTATGGTGGCTGTTACTGAATATTGCCCAACATTTTTTTCTTTGAGAAACATATACCTATTGTACAATATTCTGTAATGCCTGGGGAAATCAGAAGTGTTACATCAGAAATCTCTAAACAAATAATAAAATAACCGAAATATCTGTAATATCTGCAATCTGCGTGAATTTATATACAGAGTTCTGTCTGCCCTAATGTCTAAAGATGAAAGCTTGATAACGGATGTATTTTGAGTCCAGGTAAAGTAATCCTGAAATAAGGTGAGACCCTCTATTCAAGACAATCGCTTAAGGACTAACACAATGTTTAATGATATGTTGCAAAAGAAGAGGGGCCTATGGGAAAAATTAAACAAAACTGTTCATAGTAATATAAAATTAATGTATCCTTTATCCTGGCAAATTTACTATATGATGTATACTGATTTTCTTTCTGGAATAAGGTAGAATATTTAATAGACACAATAGCTCTTGAGATTCTTTTGTTGCAGTGCAAGCGTGGTAAACATTTTATGAAATGCTTATTCTCCTTATTACTCTAACCATACTGGGCCCTTTACCATTAGACAATCTGCAGCAACTCCATATATTACAGATGCAATGATCCTCTGTTGAATCTTTCTCCGCCGATAGGAGGGGTGGAAATTATGGTGGCCAATACACCACATTAGCTATCCAATGAGGACAATTAATTGACAGCCAACTCACAAATTTGAGATCAAATTTCAGTACACCACTCTCAATACCATGCTGTAAAAATAAACAATAGCAATGGGAAGACCCAATCACCTGAAGAGGATAAGTCGGACTAGAATTATGCAGACCAAATGTTCTGCAACAGCAAAACAGAACAAAAAAAGTATTACCTGATCTTCTGACAGTGCTCGATGATTCTCCTTACAACACAATTAAATCATTTGTAAAATAGCAAGGTTTGAATAGAATAACCAACAAGACTCGTGCAGGTATGAGATCAATTTGATTACTGAATTACCGATTCAAAATTCAGAGCAATAAACAATATTTTGAGAATTTCATTTAAAAATATCACAGCTTGTATTAAAGCACCAAACATTTAGGCAAGGCTTTATGGGATGGTTATTCGAAAAATCAGTTTAAAAAGTGACAGTGCCCCACTACTATGAAAGGCAGAAGGATAGTTTGATTGTCTACAGTTCAAATCCTATGGGAAAGGAGAAAGGCTTAAAATGTAAAGTCCATTAAGGCTAAGTCCATTAGCATAGAACAAAAGAAATAAAGGAAAATGAAATTAAATGGAATTATTTGGCAATGAAGGTTTCAATCCATCGGATACTGACTATAGCATCAGAAAAGTAGTCCAAAAGTATCAGGATAGTTCCTCAGCAATCATCAAGAAATAGATCTGTATAGCGTCCTCTTCCAAGGGGAAAAGAAAAAGTATGTCATTGCTCCTTCTTTGGGGTTTCTTCTTTTATAAAGTTTCTATCAGACCTCCGGTGATGTAGCATCACACCACCATCGAAAGACTGTCATATGTTCAGATTCACATGTCACCTAGGACACGCAGAACAGTGGGCTGCTTTCCCATGCTAGTCATGAGAAAAGAAAGATTTGAAAGCCCACAGAGGCCTAACGTCAGATGAAAAGGAAATATAGCAACTGTAGTAACAGCTTAAATCCTGTTCCCAAAGAAGTATTTCACTGTGAACAAATGCCGAAAGTTATACATGCACAGAACAAATAAAGCAACCATTCACTAGTTGTAAATGGACTATTGTATTAGGTCAGGGGAAAGGCCAGCATTAGAGGAGAAGCATTTAAAAAAAAAACATTCAGTTGGCATTACACATTTTAAATGAAAAAAAATCTAAATCTATATCAAATTTAATGAAAAAAATCATTTCAGAAAGGGAATAAGTAGAAATTTCACCAGACATTATTACATGGAAATAGCTAATGTTAGAAATACCCTACTACCACAATTTATCTCTATATTCATATAAGTGTATCATTTTCTAAGGTCATACTAAAAAATGTGTTTTTCACTTTTCATAAACTATAGGATCTCTAGTAATATTATGCAGAATTTTAAAAACGTATCTAGTTTCTACGCATTTTTGCACCGACTTTATGAAAGGGTGCGTTCTAACTGAAAGCATTAGAAGCACTAGGCCACTTTATTAACTGCACAATTCCATTAGTAAAGATTAATAATGCCATGTTTATAAGAAACTCTCATTAGTGAAACCTATTTAAATGTATTAGTATTGCTTTGTAAACATGTTTTCTTTAGCTTGGAATTTTAAAGCACGCTTCTATGGTGCTTCTACTACACTTGTCTCACTTTCATGTGTCACCGTGTCTAATGTGTTCAGAGTGCACTTTCAGCTTTTCCTGTCTTTAATCGGTAAATGTGCTGTGTATTGGGTATTATGGTTCATTCAATCTTGTGTCATAACTTTCCTATTTGATGTGTTCTTCAGTTTGTTTTTGCAACTTGTTTACTTAAGATAGCAGTTCACTCTTTTGCAATTAAACAGTGGTTAATGAAGGATCTACAGTTATTCCTAAGAAGAAACAGTCAGTGACAGCATTGTGGTGAAGTGAAGTAGGTTTAAGTGGTGTAGTACAAGTGGGCTTAAAGAATTGTTTTTGTCTTGGAGGAAAAAGTACCAAGTCAGTGTTTTTCGGGTTAATAGTGAGAGATTTCATTTTCATTCAGGTCTGGATGTCGAGTAGGACCATTCTTGAAGTTATAATGTCTGTCAAGTATTTAGTTTTCAGGTACATTTGTGTGTCACCTGCAAATTGGTGTATGGAGACCTTTAATCCCTTGAAAATGTCAGCTATTGGTTTTACTTAAAGGTCAAAGAGTGTGGAAGATAAAATGATTTCCTGTAGTACCCACTGTTAATAGGGGCTGGGGCTGACATTTTGCCATAATTGTCCATGATTTGGGAATGCCTGGAGAGGAAGAAGGAGAACCATTTTGAGACTGCACATTTAAATATGAACCAGTGTTAAAGAAGGGAGATCAATCTGGAGTGTTAGGTTGTGTCAAAACATCTGGATGATCTAGTATAATGGGGCGCAAGATTCCTCATCATCCAACATTCGGTGTATATCATTAAGGATTGGTAATGATTTTGTTTCACATTCATGCCCTTCTCTGAAACCAGATTGATAGATTGCTAGTAAGCCATCCTTCTTGATGAATTCTGAGAGTTGTAAGGCAACACCGTTTTCAATGGTCTTACCTCAACAAGGAAGGTTGGATTTTAATCAGTAATTTTCAGGTAGATATAAACTGATGTTTCGTTTTTGAGTTGGTGTTGGATTTGCCCACATCTAAGAGAGTCAGGAAAGTCACATTAAGTTAGGGGAGCATTAAGGATTTTTTTCACAAGTCCTGGAGAACAGTGAAAAGTTTCTTTTAGTGATGGCGGTATGGATAAGATAATTTTAATAGGGGGTGGGCTTGTGTTTTTTTGGCAATGCTGATGAGATGCTCAGGAGATATTAGCTTGAAGATATTCCAAGAGCTTGTTGATCTGAATGTGAGTAATATAAGGGAGTTGTGCATGTGATGCAAGAGAGCTATGTAGGCTGAAGTGTGCGATCTGTTGCTCATTAAGCACATACTCAATACAGAAGACTAATTTCTATTCACATATTTCTGTTACAGGCACTAACTGATGGGCTCCATTTAGAACCAGCTTGGTATCTACGGTGGTAGATGTATCCTAATGCCTCAGGTTTTGTACTAATGGAAGGAGACATATATTTTTTGTAATGTAGTTCAGACCCCTAGATTTAATATCTGTCCTTATAACGACTACCTTCTTGGAAAGAAACAAATCAATACCACAAATCTAGGATTGCAAATACCTCTTAAAACCTTTTTGTCAAGTATTTTGTTTCCATGAGGTCATACAATGTGTTAAACAGATGTGTTGTCCTGGTTTTAAGTATCTGACAATCATAGGGCCCTTGGAGTAGTAGAACATTGGCATCTAGGTGATAGAATATAACCAGACACTCAGGCATTCAACCAGTAGAAGAGTTCCAGTTCACCTCTGATGTTCAGTCCATAAGGTCATAATGTGTATGCTACACATGCTACCCAGTCTCTAATCATGCAGCAATGCTAACATCCAACTAATAATGAGGATTCAAACAATGTTCCTTGTAATACAAAGATGTCCTTTTCTCTCAATCTACTTTAGGATTGTGTTCTCTCAACCATGGCATCCCCCGGGTTCATCTTGAACTGAGCAACATCTGTTACATCCAGACACATGATTTCACAGTCTCCTCCATACGTATCAACATGTAAGGGCATGGTATTCTAAGTAATAGGACCTGAGGTATGCTTAAAACGGTCAATGGAACAAATGGGTTTTATTTATTTATTTAAAGTTTTGTATAGCGCGAACATGACTCAGGTGGGTATCAGAGCGCCTTACATATGGTTTAGGTAGACAAAGGAAAATAGCTAGGGGAGAGAAATCAGGTAAACAGTGGGACAATATACAGCAGGTGCAAGATGAAATTAAGGTGGACATAGGAAGCAGGTTGGGTGAGAACGACAAGTAGGGCAATATACATCAAGAGCAAACAAGACAGTATACAGTAACTTAGAGGCAATAGGAGCACAGCATCTAGATCAATGCATTGTTCATTAGTAGGGTTTTGACTTCCCTTTTGAAGGCAAGTGTAGAGGAAATCAATCTTGTTTCCACTGGAAGGGAGTTCCAGATTCTCGGGGCGATGCCAGAGAATGTACAATTGTAGGTTTTAAGCGTATTAAATTTCTTGGGCTTGAGCAACAGTGTGCCGGTGCTAATTGTGGACCTAGAGCCATCCGAGAGTTCCAGCTTATTTGTCAGGTAGAGTGGGGTGTTGCAGTGTAGTGCTCTATGGGTCATACAAGCAATCTTTAGTTGTATCCTTGCTTCAAAGGGAAGCCAATTGAGCGATTTCAGGTCTGGCAAAATGTGGTTGGTCTTCTTGGAACCCGTGATGAGTCTAGTAGCAGTATTTAGAGATGCTCTGATAGGTGCTAAACTGAGTTTCGGCAGACCGCAAAGAGTGGCACTGCTGTATTCTAGTCTGGAGATGACAAGTGCTTGCACCGCCAATTTAAGGTCTTGGGGAAGGAAAGGTTTGAGTTTTCTTAGGATGCTAAGTTGGAAGTTCACTCCTTTGGTCAATGATCTGCTGTGGTCTTGCATTTTTAGGTTTTTGTCTAGCACAACTTCCAGTGATTTAGTGGAGTCCACAGTGTGAGGTGTGCAGTTGAGGGCGGTGAGGTTACAGAGATATTTCACCACAGTGGGGGTTTGCCTAGTGGGTGCAATGAGAAGGAATTCCGTCTTGAGGACGTTTGATTTGAGATGGTTGGAGGTTAGCCAGTTGAGGGTTTTGAGAAGGGTTCCATTGAGAGATTTGATGTCTTTGGGTGAGGCGATTTTCATTTAGAGTTGGGTGTCCTCCGCATACATGTGATATTGGATGTTGGAGGCTTTAAGAATTACAGTCAGTGGTTCCAGGAAAAGGTTGAAGAGTGTGGGGGAGAGTGAGGATCCTTGGGGGGCACCAAGTGTGCTGGGATTTGGGTTGGAGAGAGACTGGTTGGATTTGACTCTTTGTGTTTTTTTGCTGAGGAAAGAGGAAAACCATTTAGGGACCGTGCCCGAGGGCCCCATCCTGCGTTCCAAAAGAAAGAGTAGATTGTCATGCTTGACAGTGTCAAATGCCGATGAGAGATTGAGCAGAATTAAAAGGCAGACTTCAATTTGGTTAAGTAAAGTGAGAGCGTTGTCCACAATGTGAGTGATGGCCGTTTTGGTGCTGTGTCCAGTGCTGAAGCTCGATTGGAATAGGTCGATAAGCTGGAATTGCTCAATGTGTTTGCCTAGTTGTTCATGAACACATTTCTCCAGAAGTTTTGCCAGGGTGGGTATATTTGTGATTGGCCGGTAGCAGCTCAAGTAAACAGGGTCGGCCGACGGTTTTTTGAGAATAGGGAGCACTAGGCCCACCTTCAAGCAGTCCGGGATCGCACCTTGAAGAAGTGAGGCATTGATCATCTTAGACCAGAGTGATGCTAGTGAACCTATCATTTCTTTAAAGAAGTTGGGGGAGGGGGTCATTGAAGTGATTTGAGGGTTTAAGGGTCGAGAGAATATTGAGGATGGTAATGTCATTGAGGGGAGTGAATTGACTCCATGAAGCATTGTTTTTGTGTGAGAGACCGAGTGGCGAGGGCAGGGGTGTGGAGACCGAGGAGTCAGGAGAGGACGAGAGAGTGAGTGCAGCAGACCTTAGATCTGATTCAATTTTTTTCGTCTTTTTGAGGAAGAATTCAGCAACCGCATCGCAGTTTGGGTGCAGGCGAGCGGGGTGCTGAGATTGGGTAGAGATGTTGTTGGATTGTGATTTAATGAGTTCAAAAAGTCGTTTCGGGCGATTTTTGGCTTTGTCAAGTTGGAATTTGAAGAAGTTGGCTTTTGCCGTTCTTATGCGTTTGTTGTATCTACTTCTTTTGAATTTTAGAGTTTTTAGAAGATCCGTGGAGGGAGTGGATCTCCACTTGCGTTCAGCTAGTCTAAGACTGCGTCTGTCAGCATTTAGACTGTCATTGAACCACGGTTTGGAGTCTTTTATGGGAATTCTTTTTAGTTGAAGGTGGGCCATATCATTCAAGGCAGATAACATGGTGTTGTTATGGTGGTTGGTGAGGTCATGAACGTCAGTTATGTTAGCGGGGGCAGAAGGGAGAGATTGCATCGCTCTATGAGCTCATTAACGCTTGTGTTTTGGAGCGGTCTTTTCCAGTGTTTTAGTTTCAGTGGTTGAGCAATTTTGTGATTCCAACTTTCAAGTATAAGAAAGTTGACAAAATGATGGTCAGACAAGTCACAGGGTAGAATGGATTTGAAATGATTGGAGTTGGGGTTGGAGATGATGAGATCCATTGTCAAGCCTAAGTTGTGAGTGGGGCTGTCGCAGAATTGTGTCAGAGATAGGTCAGTTAGGACTTTTTTGAGGGTTGTAATCACCTGATCGTGCGGGTCTATTCAATGGAGATTGAAGTCACTGAGGAAGATCTGGGGCGAGTGTCGGCCTAGGTTGGAGGAGATGGTTTCCATAACTTGTTCGATTAGATGGAGGTTATCACCTGGGGGGTGGTAGATGATGTGAAGGCTGCATAAGGTTCTCTGTGTGCTATTGATATCTATGCATAGATGTTCACAGGAGGAGAGATTAGCTGAAAGGGACTGCTTTGCTGTGAGAGAGTTGTGGAAGATACAGCCAATTTCTTAACTCGGTCTAGTCTGATAATGTTGTGACTAGGAGGGACTAATAGGTCAAGGATAGTTTCAGAGAAGTCGTTGAGCCAAGTTTCTGTGAAGATAAGGAGGTCCAGATCTTGGGCAAGGATGAGATCAGCAAGGTCTGTGGCATGTTCCGCTGATTTATAGTTAAGTAACATGCTTTTCAGTAGGCCTGGGTGGTAAATTCCGTTCAGCTTGCGGAATTTGCTGTATTTGGGTAATTTCAC
This sequence comes from Triturus cristatus, assembly GCF_964204655.1. Classification (NCBI taxonomy): domain Eukaryota; kingdom Metazoa; phylum Chordata; class Amphibia; order Caudata; family Salamandridae; genus Triturus; species Triturus cristatus. Next base: position 255,271,974 of record NC_140588.1, read on the forward strand.
GTTCCACGCAGAACGCAGAATTGCCAAAAATTCCGCGATCTGCGTCTTCGCGGAATTTTTTGATTGTTCGTGCTTTCAAAATGCGTGTTCACAAGATATTTCCCCCGAGCACGCAAACAGCGTTCGCGAACAGGACAAAAGCATCGCGAACGGGCTGAACAAGCAATTCCATGTATTCGCAGAATTTCTGCATGCTAGCAGAGATTTTTTACCGTTTCGCCCACCCCTACTTTTCAAGGTGTGATTTGTGCAGGGTGTCTGTGGGCGCGGGTTGTGTAGTGAGGATCTGCAAGAGGTTATTGATGTTTATGAAATTGGCGTGAGTCTGGGCGCTTAATGGGGGTTGGGCGTGATGGTGTGAATGGGTTCCGCATTACCATGTTTTGGGACTGTCGAGTTAGGTGCAATTAGTGGGGCTGTTTGTGAGGATTTAGCATGGACTGAGATGGCCGAAGGAAGAGAGGAGTACTCAAGGAGGAGGGAGAGAATATCAGCTTCTGAGTATGGAGAGGTGTACTCAAGGAGGAGGGAGAGAATATCATGTTCTGAATATAGATTTATGGATCTGGCAGGTCTAGACGGGGCGTTAGGGTAGGGAGTGGAGTTTTAATTTTGGGCAGGGGGTTTCGGGAGGATTATATGTAGGGTCTCATGTGTTGTCGTGGTGGAAGAGAGATGGGGATCTCAAGTGTGGCCATGTTGGGGGAGAGATCAAAGGCTAGCTCTTCGGTGGCCTTAATGAGTTTAAGGATGACAGTTTTGAGAGTTAGCAGTTCATGGTTTATTTTCTTGAGCTTAGAGGCAGGATCAGAGTGTGAATTATGGGTCACGTGTGAATTATGGGTCCTTTGTTTGTATCTAGGAGAGGACAGTAGCATTTCTTGTATGTAATGATTATCTATTTAATTAGGGTTCTTGAGCCAACAGTGATCCACACATTTGTCTGAGCATTTGATGTTTTTGCTTAATTTTAGAGGTTTTCTGTAAAAACTTTGACTTGTTCTACATTCTCTTCTTTTATACCTTTCTCTACCTTAAAAAAACTCGGCAGCCTCCCAAACTGAATATGTTCAGAGAACCGATTCCTGTGGATGCTTCCTCTGATATAAAAGAACCCTATTTCTGAGATTGATTTAAATGTGAATGCTGGAGTTTTTTCGTTCCCCTTTTTGTCTTTTCTCCCTTTCTCCTTTTTGGTCATCATCTAGTGGTAACACAAAATAAATCATTTCACTGAAGGTATTGGGCTGAGGTTCTGTGAGGAATCTGGAGTGGAGTGTGACAGGGCAGCTAAAAGATAACGGGCCCCAATAATAACAACTCAGGTCTTTCTCTTCAGATATCCTAAGGCACCCCTACAGCAGACCACCACACTGTGATTCAAGTAAACCTTTTTAGAATTTAACCTTCAGGGTAGTGAAGTAGAGCAGTCCAAGACTTTCTCAGTGGAGTTGCTTAGAGTTAGGTACTTAGAATGCAGTAAAGCAACACACACTTAATGCATCACTGTCCGTCAGAGTGTTTACTGATTAGAACTACATTGTACAGAAACTAGATACTGTGCTCATACTGTGCTCCAATTGACAAATATGTACAATCTGACAAGCAGCAATGCCTATGGGGAAATCCTCTAAAGGGCCTTGCAATCTACAGAGGAGAACAACAAAGAAAGGTCACTCAAGTCCTGTAAGCTTCCTAAATGTATTCTTTGCTCCCTATGTTGGAGGCACATCAAACGGTCTGCTCAAAGGCAGGCCCTAATCCTGCTAGCACAGTATAACCCTGAATATTCAACACAAACACAGGATGCATTGATAAAAACACAGACCTACTGGATTAATCAAAGTGTCAGTCTATTAATCAGTTGCACAGCATAAGCCCTCCATGACAGTGAACAATTTCAACTTTATAAGATATTTCATGTGGCTTTCACTTTGTACATTGCATCACTGCAACATTTCCTGTAAGGGCCATAGTTATCAACGTGGTGCAAAAGCAACGCAGTCCCTAATATGCTATTTATCAGGCCATGGAAGGCACTTTGCATGGCCCTGAGTGCCTTAATAAATCCAGAGCACCGCAGCGCATCGCAAATTACTGCTTGCGTTACTCTGCCCAGGGAGAGGCTTCAATGGGTGGTGCATGTTTTTTTTCCATTCAAAACCTGTGGATTTTGATGCATTCTCAGATTAGCAATACTAGCCCGGGGAATGTGTCATAATACTATGCCATACTGCAGCACACATAGAAAGAGAAAAAGGCCTCAGGAGATTGTTTTTGTGCAGGAAGATGCCCCTTCCTACACAAAAACAATCCTGCTTACAATGCAGCCACACTTGCACCATGGTGCAAGAATGCCTGCGTTGGCGCTAGGCAGTACATTTTGCACCAGCACTGGGAAAAGGCAGGGATGTGCTGCACTGTGATAAATTCAATGCATTCCCGCCCTTTCCCTCTAACACAATGCAGCAAGTTGACTTGTTTCACTGTGTTACATTTTGATATATATGACCCTCAGTTTTTACATTGAATTTCATTGCATAACAACCTTAAGGAACCTAACAATGATGGCCCATACACTCCTGAACTCCAGGAATGCTTACTTTCCATAAAATAACTTCTCCCAGGGTCACTCATTTTTCGCGTCATGAAGCTGAGAGTGAAAATCAGAAATAGGATGGAGTGATTATAGCTGCTCCTGGGTTCACTCCAAACTTTATACTCTTTCTTTTTACCCCTATAATTCTGTGGCACTACCGCATAAGATATACAATTTGTTATGGGCCCTATGCCTTCTGTGGTGATCTTTACTGCCTGCAGCAAGCCCTTTAAATTGGCCACAAAGGTCCAGTAAATGTTTTTTTAAAGTACCTTTGCTTTTCATTGCAATGCAACGACAGGTGCATTTTTACCTCTTTTTCCTGTAAGCACCCCTGCTTTTCCTAAGGGGCACATGTGTGCTGGCTCCTGAGACTGAATGGAAGCTCAAGCCTGCACGGTCAGTACAACTCACCACACAGCCCTGCACTCTTCCTAAAGCCAGTGAGCGAGCAGGCTCAAGTTTTCTCTCCCACCCGCCTGACTGCTCAAATAGGGGACAGTGGTGGCTCCTCCGCTAAGGTGGAGGAGCGTCGCCCCAATCCTTGGTCGCCTTGAAACAAAGTGAAAATAAAATGATAGTTACTTCCATTATTATCAATTTATTTTCTACTACTTACAGAGCTTTGCCTGAGGGGGTGGGGACAGGGGAGGAGTGCTAGGCAGCACCTTCCTAAGTGTGCAATGACTGCTTGGCCGGCCCTTTTTGGCCACCCAAAACAGTCTTGCGCACTTCTCATGTTCTCCATGCAGGCTGCATCACAGCCTACATAGAGAACGTGCCCAGGCCTCCAGTCAGCATCCGAGTGCTGAAACACAGTGCTCTAACCAATCACAACGCTGCTAAGGCAGTGTTGTGATTGGCTGACTGAGAGTCTGGGTGTGCTTCCTGTGGCCAAACGAGGGAGGACTGCGGAGGAGAGACGTGGCAAGGAAGCAGCGAGAAGGTGCGTTTTTATTTTATTATTTTATTATACCTGTTTCCCCCGTGTCCTGCATCCCTCCCACTTCACCCCCTACCTATGATCTGTGCCAGCCGCCGCTGGTAAGGGATGTTGGTGATCTGGCTCTTTTTCTTTACCCAGTCAATGTAATGGGGGACATGAGGGGTGCAAGAGCTCCAGTGTTGTCTTGATTTGGGGAAAGCCATGCCTCATGGACAACAGAGAGGGAACCCTACAACTTCCTGGACTATTGTGATAACAGAGGGTTCCCCCTCTAATATTTGGGCATAGAAATTGATGGTGCTGTTATTATTTTTGGCTCACTAGGCAGGCCCAACAGAATCCCGGAAGGTTTAACTTCCTCACGCTGTGGTGCATTCTCTTTGACTGGCCTGCCCAGATATTTAATCCAGAAACTCTCAAGTGCAGTATGGATTTTCTTTGCCCAGCGACCATCAAAATCCGCCAGACAGCATGCACACAGGTGGGAGAGGCCAATGCTGATTTCTCTGCTCCCAAAGGGTCCATTTGAAGGGGGTAACATAGTTCTGTTCCTAGTGTCATACTCTACCTAACAAGACCTTTTACTCACTGCTTCCTGTTCTGTTAATGCTACAGGTTTGTTTCCAGCTTTATTTTGAACTGCTAATTCTCTGTTGAAGAATAACCTCAGGGTCCTGCCACTCAGCTCCAGGAAATATGTTGACCTGGGGTCTCTCAACAGCAGTGCTTTCCCAGAGCACCTCCAACCAGAACTTGAAAGCGAAAGTCCAAAGGAACACTTTCCTTTAGGGACCCCAGCAACTTCACCCACTAAGGTAACCCAGAGGGTGTCGGATGGCCCCTGTCACTGGCCAAGGAGTCAGAGTTCCAAGAAGTGAAAGCCCAGAGTTCTTTTCAGGCAGGAGTTCACTCACACAGTGGGTTTATCATTTAATCCTAGTTCCCTATTCTGTCAAAAGTCTCTCCCTTTTGCAGAAGTGGAGAGTTCAATATGGTGGCTGTCTCTGTTCAGTGAAAAGATGCCACATCAATCTTCTACCCCTGCCAGACAATTAAATAATTTACCCACCCAGGTTCCTTAGCGAGTTGGGTTCCCTTGTCCTTTTCTAAACAATTACTGAGAGAAACTCACAGGCTTTAACAACCCCACCAAGAAGACAAAATCAGGCTACCATCTTGTTTGTAGACCTCTCCCTGTACCTTTCAAGGAGAGGCAGCATTGCAAAATCCTAGAACCCCTTCTATGCTCAAGACGAAATGGTTCCGTCATGAGCATAAGTTCCAGTGTGCTCATGACGGAACCATTCCGTCATGAGCACACATTAAAAAAATCCCTCTGCTGTACACAGCAGAGGATTTCCCATTTTTGTTTTGAGAGCTGGGGAAGAGCTTCCCCAACCTTCCAAAGCATAGTGTCTGTTTTCATTGTAATGACGATCGGGCGCATGGCGCGCTGTCGTATTTACAAAGAAAATGAAACTGAAACTTTGTTTCAGTTTCACTGTTTCGGTGCTTGTGGGGCTAGCTCAGCACCCAAGCACCAGAAAACATGGGAGAGGTATCGTTGGAAAGGGGAGAATCTCCCCTTTCCAATGGTACGCTTCCCTAGTGGATCTCTGCTTGGGGAAGCAGGGATCCACCCGCTAGCCACCAGGGAGGGGGGAGGGGCCCCTTGGGCAAGGACCTTTTTGTCCCCCCTATGAAATTATGCCAGAAAGCCTTTCTGCCGTCCCTGGGAGCAGATGGTGGCAGTAGCCCCCAATCTGCCCCCCCAGGGGGGCAGAAAGCACCCTAGGAGCCAGGGATTTGTTTTTATATGCCAGGGATCAGGGCTACCCAGAATGGGAATGCCAATGCCCCCACCCTACCCCCCCCAAAGAATACACAAGTCTTTCTGCCCCCCCAGGAGGCAGATGGGGCAATAACCCCTGATCTGCTCCCTGGGGGCAGAAAGCCCACTAGGCCCCAGGGATTTTCATATTTTATATATATGTAGGGGTGGGGGCTGCCCAGACTGGGCATACCAATGCCCTACCCCAAAACAAATGTCACAGTCTTTCTGCCCCACATGGGAGGCGATGATGCAATAGTCCCTTATCTGCCCCCCCCGGGAAGCAGAAAGCCCACCAGGCACCAGGGATTTCAGGGTCTGGGCTGCCCAGAATGGGCATGCCAATGCCCCAAACCCCCCAAAAAATGACACAGCCTTTCTTCTCCCCCCAAGAGGCAGATGGGGGAGTATCCCCTGATCTGCCCCCCCAGGGGTTTGAAAGCCCACAAGGCACCAGGGATTTTTTTTAATCTACAGAGGGGTGGGGGCTGCCCAGAATGGGTGTGCTAATGCCTCCACCCCCCAAAAAAGCCTCTTATCTGCCTCTGGGGGGGGGCAGAAAGACCAATATGCATCAGGGAATATCTTTTTTTTTAATTCAGGGGTGTGGGCTGCCCAGAATGGGCATGCCATTGCCCCCCCTACACCCCAGAAAATACCACAGTCTTTCTGCCCCCCAGGAGACAGATTGGGGCAGTAGCCCCATATCTGTCCCCCAGGGGGCATCAGAGAGCACACTAGGCACCAGCGATTATGCTGGCTTTTTTATGCGCCCCAAACTAATAGCCACAGTCTTTCTGCCCCCCCCTTGGGGGCATATCAGGGCAAATCCCACCCCAGATTTCCCCCCTGGGTCGGCAGAAAGCCCACTAGGCATTGCCTTGTTTTTAGCAATGTGCCTACATGTGGATTTTGGGCCCTAGCGCAGCCGGCACATATGGGAACATAGCAAGCCTGAACATTTTTGAAAACTAGACACCAAGGGGCATCCAGGATGGGGGACTTGGGTGCCTCTCACCAGGTTTTGGTACCCAGAATCCCTTGCAAACCTCAAACTTAGTTTAAAAATACCACATTGCATGGGTGCGTCAAGTACCCGCAACAGGCAAGGGCACAAAACGTATTGAGGAGACATCAAAATGACCTATCACAAAACAACTTGGTTTTGCAAGGGGGGGTCACCTGAGTTTTTGGCCCCTGGCTCGGCAGCCATCATGTGAAACCTACCAAACCCACACATTTCTGAAAATATCCGGGGGAGTCCAGCAAGGTCTGACTGACGTGGGCCTCCCAACATTTTCCTACTCAGAATCCCCTGCAAACCTCAAATTTAGCTGAAAAGAAATCACATTTTACTCAAATTTCTTTGTGGGAACGTTCTGGAATCTGCATGGATTAAGAAGACCAAAACTTAAGTTTAACTGGGACAAAAACCTAACTTTACGACATTTGATATTCACAAAGGTCATTTCGGAGTAGTAAAGTTAGGATTCCTAACTTTACTACTCCTAAATCCATTTTGTCTCAGTTAAATTTAAGTTTTGGTTTTAAAAGACCAAAACTTAAGTTTATCTGAGACAAAAACCTAGCTTTAAGACTTTCGGTATTTACAAAGAGCCTTTAAGAGTAGTAAAGTTAGGATTCCTAACTTTACTAACTTTACTACTCTTAAATGCAATTTGTGAATATCAAAATTTGTAAAGTTAGGATTTTGACTCACTATTATTCCTTGTTATGATGGATTATGTTTAAGGCCTCCGTACAGGGTTGAAATTGGAAAAATCCGGGAACCCATAAATTTAGGGTCAAAGTGAGGCAGAGGAAAAGTAGTGGAGTCACGAGGGATGGAGAATACGACAGTCAACGCATCCATTTATTTTTTAAAAATCTGCTGCAAACAAATTGGCAACAAGGACATATGTGACAGTAAATTTGTTCTAGATTACTTTATTGGTCGCAAAAATGCTGCATTTTAAAATATCTCATGGGTTTAAGACACCTGCTGCAGAGATCATTAGGTGCCCAGCAATTTTGAAGGCATTGTAATTACAGTAAGGTAACTCCAGTTGTTAAGCAGTTCTAGGAGAGTTCTGTGTTTTGTCCACTCACAGATTTGACTCATAAAGTAACAAAGAGATTATTGTGCCTGCACATCATGTAGCATGCAGATCACAGATTGGTATTTTGTTAAGAGAGGTAAGTTAAGTGGGCTACTGCTTTTGACACTGAAATCAGTTTGTAAATCTTTTTATCAGTATCAAGGAGCTGCCTGCAAACTGTAAATCATGGGTTCCGATCCTTATTTTTTTTCTCAATGTAGTGTTATTCTACGATTGCAAAGAAAAGATCTTTTGGGAACGAATAAAGTCTTAATAGTGCAGACAACCACAATCACCGCTTTACGTTTTATATCCAGACTTTGTGTTTCTCCTGACCATTTAATCACAATATATAAAAGTATGGATGATATGTGAGTCCTACACCTTAAAACCCTCATTCTCTTATGCAACATTTCCTCTACATTGATTTACACACTTGTATGATTTATTGTGCCACTGTGTTATGTAGAGTGCTCTGACATCCTACACTTGGATGAGCAGTACTATAAAAGAATTAAATAAAAATATAGTGGGTGCCATTTAAATAATATTTGGGTAATTACTCATACAGCAAGAAAAATCTTGCATTCTAACAGTGCAAGGTCTTCTGTTATATAGGGAGTTGAACAAAGTTTTAAAAACCCGCCTCTCTCAAGTCCTTGTGAAGTGGTAACAAGCTGTCCTCCTTTGTTTCCTTCCATGCATTGGCTTCTAGGTATTAGACTCCAGATGGCTCCCAACCAGAATTATACTTGAACAAAGGAGGGTTGGTGGCCTTTTAAATCAGGCATTTGTTTTGGGCCCAACTGGAAGCTGAAATCAGAATCTGTCCTTGCCGCATACACGGGACCAGGAAGACCAGGACCTAAATGAGGAGGCTCAGAAGGACCCAAACAAGGATCAAGAGGGCCCAAACCAATAGGTGCTGTGCCAGAAGGGCCATGAGGACAAGGCAATTGGCCAGGAGGACAAGGATGATCCGAAGAAGGAAGACATGAGCTAAGAGGGCAAGCCCTCAGAGGACCAGCACACAAGATCAAGATCAAGGTGACCAACAGGACCAGGAACTGATGTACAGGGAATCACATGAGCAGGGTGAGAAGGATCAGAAGGACCAGGATAAATAGACCAGGGTCAAGAGGATCAGGAAAGAAAAGGAAGAGGTAGGAGACGGGCCCTGAAATAGCCAGGATGGCCAGTAGGTTCAGAACCAAGAGGAAAAGAAAGCTTAAGTCACAGAGGCCCAGGAGAATCAGGGCTTGGCATACCAGGACAAGAAGGGCCAGTATGTGGAGTAAAAGGTGGACCATGACAAGGAAGGTTAGGATGATGAACCAAGATGACCAAGCCAGATGGCTAAAAACAGGATGACCTAAGCAGGGAGGATGACTATGAGCAGGAGAACTAGATGGGAGAGAATTATGTAGAGTAGAAGGATCAGAATAAGCAGGAACAGGGCTATGAGGACCAGAGAGGTCAGAACCTATGAACCTGGACCTGAAGTAGAGTAGGAGGATTAGGAACTGGGGTATTATGACTAGGCTGGAGAATATCAAGGAAACAGCCCATCCTGACAAATGATGAAAAATGAGACCAGACCACAAACAAAATGACCAAGCCTAGTCCAAAAAGACCTAATACGGAGGACGTGGAGCAGTGGAAACAGTACCAGGTAGACCACTAGGACAAGAACCTGGAAAAGAGAATCAGTATGGCCCAATCCAGGAAGACTTAACTGCCAGCCCTAGGAGAACCAGAACAATAGGGCTAGGTAGATAAGGACCCAGCAGACCAGCAGAATTAGGGTGAAGATCAGTAGTACCGGGATCAGGAGGCCCATGAACGCCTTATACAAGGATGAGGCGGGAGCAGGGACAGGAAAACCAAGATCAGGAAGGATTACAATCAGGACCACCACCTTCAGGAAAAAAGTGCCAGCCCGATCAGAACTAGTTAAGCCAGGGCCCGGATCAGGAGCACCAAAACAACCCAAAAAAGAAGGACGTGGAACAGGACAAGATGGATTACAAATGCCTAAAGGCACAGAAGAGGATCGAAAGCAGGAGGACATCTATGTTATTCACAGCCACATGTGTTAGGAAATCCCTCTTGTAAATGGTTCTTATTTAGGTTTCTTATGCTGCCATTCCCTTGATACTCCCACCTCTTCAGCTGGCATGTAGAACTGGTAAGAATGTGCTGAAAAAGCAGAGCATTCAAAGTGAAAAAAAAGATGTAACTGTTACACTCTGACCTCAGATTGTAGACGGCGCAGTGTGATGCTGGCACAGTAGTCTGAGTGTACCACTGAGGGCATAGGGACAGAATTTTTATTGAGAAATTAAAGATGGATTGGTGAAAATGAGTGTGGTCTGTGAAGGTTGGCCGAAAGGATTTCAGAAACGCAGTTGGCTGAAGTCAGGAAAAAAGGTTAATGGCTAACGAAGTTGTCAAAGGGATATGTCAATCAGCAAAGCAAATCTCATGATTGCAAGAAAGCTCTGATGGGTAGAAGAGGGGGTGATGGAGGCTTCAGGTAGATCGTCTCAGATGGCCTAAAGAGGGATTGTGTGAGACTCCGCAGATCTTTTGTCTGACATTCTATATGTGTTCATTAGAGATGGGTATGTTGCAAGTGTGTAGTAGCAAGACTCTGTGTGATGTCAGTCTCTGTGCATGGACCAGTGGTATGCATTTTGCATAATGTGAGCTATAGTCAATACGGCTTCCTTACACATTAAGCATGTATTGACTGCATCACTGTGGAAAAATCTTTGCTGTTCTTTTTATAAAAGTGCTGCTGAACAGTTATTCCTGAGTTATGTCATATGGTACATGAAAGGAGTAGAAGGTAGGTAATAGGGTTCCTTTGTTAAAGTTGTAAATGTTTCTAAGCAGGGCTTCTCTTTTGTTGTGCCTGCTGTCTACTCAGTAAGGCTCATGACAACCAGGCGCTAAGATCTCATGCTTCATTGCGTCCTTGTTTTGGATATTTCTGCTTGGAGCCAGCACTATTGCAACTGCTGCAAGACCCATGACCTAGCACTAAGGCTGTACCAGACACAGGCAGAAAGTGATAAGTGGGAGACAGTAATCCCAAATCAGTTCTTCAACCACAATAGTGGATCCACATCCCCTAAAATGAATATTAAAGTAGAAATGTCAAATGATCTATTGTTAGTTCACAACAATGGAGGTAAGAAAATGTCTCTATTTATTCAGTGTCTTGTTTCTTACAATATTTGTAATAAACTCAATAAATACAAATGAGTTAGTTTTCTTCTATATCTTCGATGCCTATATGTCTTTCTCTGATTTACTAGGAAAATGAACTCATATTCCATTGACATTCCGTTCAGTTAATTATAGTCCCATTGCTTTGTTTGTGGCTCCTCAACAGAATATTCCTCTGATGATCCAACTGTATAGGGGACATCGAAGTTAGGACTTTATCCAATCTACCCTATTTTGAATAAACCTGGCTGTAAGGGTCAGAAATAAAATTACCCTATCACCGTGGGAGCAAATTCACAATATGTGGGACCATTACATTTTTTCTTTTAAAAAATTTACACTTGCATTGGGAGTTTATTTTTGAAAAACAATTGTTTTTAAAAAAAATTGCTGGTGGGCAATCATGTCTGACTATACTGTCCACACATGTCACAAAGGGAGAGTTGTAAGTACAACATTGTACACCATCCAGAAAAAACACACAAAAACACAAAGAGATTGTGATTATGAATTTCTTTAATGCCAGTCTACCTATCCAAAGTGTGTGAGAGCGGACTCAACCTTGTAAAAGAATACTTGACAGGAAGGGATCCAGACCAACTAGGCCTAATATGGAAGGATCAGCCATTATACCAACCTAACGTACCTTTCTAATTTTAGCAGTACATAGGGTACTTTTGGTAGTTCTGGGGTCCCTTCGTCTCTAGTATTTTTTCCTTAAGAAGAGTCTACCCTTGTAGTATCATCTTACCAAGGTGGAATGAGGTGCAAAAGGATGAAGCATGCAACAATTATTGGGTGAGGGTTCCTCATTCAATCTAGTTGGCACTCTGTAATTAAGTACACCCCATTTGGGATCACCAGTAGGGCTATCACTGACAAAAGGTTTGCTGGGTGCCTAGTATGGCAGTCCAGGATTCACTGTCACATTCTTTTTGTGTTTATTTTTTACTGTACTCTCGGGCCAGTGGACAACTCTAAATTTAGCCGGCATAGGTTTCTCATGATGCCGATAACATTGTCCTCCGCCATCCTGATGGGGTTAACTCCATTCTCGAAACTCTAAATCAGGCCCGTTGATTTTCTTCTTTCTGTCATGAGATTGGAATGAAGTCTCTCAATTATATTGTGTTGGTCATTTTACAAGGACCCCTATGCATCTATTTCCATTTTGATAGAATCATCAAAAATATTAGATGGGTGTATGTCACTGGGATACAACATTTCCAGTTCTGTTTTTGCTAATACCAATCATTGTATACAAGTGTTTTTGTCTGATTTGTTTGATTGAAATGAACCATAATTAATAATTCCAGAATACACTGATGTGCTGCAGAAAAAGAGGTGTTCTCGTGAAATGAAGCTTTTTGGCAATACTATAGTTGGCCCTTGACCATTCCCATTGCTTTGTGAGCAAGAGAGAGTACATAGCTCAAATGAGTTAGCAGCTTTAACTTGCCTTGCAAAGGTTCTCACAATCTTTATAATTAATTACCTCTGCAGGTAAATATAAAGGAGTAGAAGCATTTGAGGAGTACTACACAGTTCCATAAAGTGCCTCCCAAGGCAATATTTCTTGGCCCACGATGTAATGGAGTGGCATTCTTTGCCATGTCTGTCAAAATAACTTGCAATAATTCAATTATTTGGGCCCTTTAGACTTATAAGTTGAAGCCTGCTTTGGAGCCAGGTTTAGCTCTAAGGGCCTAATATCACAAAATCACAGAGTTTGTGACCACCAAAGTACTTATCATCTACAAAATTATGAGCTGAAAATTTATTTCGGCTAGTAAACGGACTTTTGCTATCGCTTTCAAATTGCAAATAGAAGGGTTCTTAAAAGGGGCTTTGTCCATCCTCTTTCAATTTGGAAAATAATTTATTGATAGTTTGTGTCTGCAACTGCTATTGCAAACCATTTGGAAACCATGTTGGCATCCTCATGGGAAGAAGAATTCCAAAACGGATTTGTTTCCCTTTAAGGAGCATGGCCAGCTTTGATTTTTTTTTCTCAATTTTGGAATGCATTCATAGAGGCTGTGCTGTCCCTTGCAGGCTACCGTCCCTGTGATTACAGCTAATCACAGAGAGTTGCTAATTGTCTATTGCCTAATGAATATTAATTAGGCAGGTCTTTCTGCAACTCCTCCCCCCCTGCAATTCAGTATTTTGGAACCCGACCAAACAGTGCAAATTACTATTCCACTTGCACAAATTTTGTGCTGAATTTTGAACCACTTTTTGCTAATGAAATAATAATACATCAGGACAGCAAACAGTTAAATAGTGAAGTTCCTCCAATATTTGCACAGCTACTGGCCAAGTTGTGCATACCATCTACTATTTAGCCAGTCACCTGGAAAATAATACATTTTCTTTTACATTTATTTGCAAGGCCACCAATAATACAGAACAATGTTTCTGCCATTTAGCCAGCTGCTGGGTAAATATTGAAACTTCTTTGCTATGTGCCAGACTGCTAGTCAAATAATATATTATTTCCACTGTTTAATGAACAGCCAAATAAATAATTAAGTGTATTTGCTGTTTGCATGGCTGCTAGCCTAATTGTAACTGTGGCCAAGTCCCTAAGGCTACTTGGACTAAAGCGTGCACAGCTATATGGACTTTACGTAATTGATTAATGGATTTAAACCAGGTTTTGCTTGTTTAACTCAAAAGTGTTTTTTTCTTGTTTTTATATGTACTTCAAAGCATATTCAAATCAATTCATTTCATACAAAACATATGATTTTTCATCATTACATTTTCATGACATCATTTTCTAAGCACATTTACAATCATTAAATGATGAAGATATTCAAAGAAACAACGCCCAATGCATTTCGGGATGACTGTCCCTTTATCAGGGGCAAACCTTTTGAAAATAAACAATTATCAGTTTGTGTACAATAGTGGTTCAAGATTTATTTTTAAACAAAGCCAGTTTTTTTTCAAAATTCATGTCATGAGAAGTTTGTGATACCGAACCAGCAATCTTGTGTCATCATTAAAGTTTATGTCAACTCTAATGCGTAGATACCCATCCGTGTGAAAGTGATCCTGGGGGATATTCTCAAGAACGTGTGATAATCGAAAAATTAGCTTAACCAACTTTGCATATCGCAGTCTATCGCGGGAAAACAATGCCTTGTTAACGTAGTATTCTCAACCCGGTGGCACCATGCGATAGTCCCACGATAATGCGTCAAATGACTGCGTTAAAATCAACGCGACGCTGCAAAAATGCAAAACGCGAACACAAAAAAAATTGCGATGAGGCCAATTTCGATACGAAAATCAGCGATAACCAGCGACAGGCCTGCAATTCCAATGCGTCATGCGGGAAAATGCACTATAAAAGCAGAACAAGAAAAACACACCAAAAACAAAATAAACTGTGTAGCAACATGGATGCACCCGGACCGAGTGCCCAGGTCAACGCGAACCCCACTAGCCTCACAGACCACCAGCAAGGAACGTTGGGGAAGGCAGCAATGGCGAGTGGAGGTGGGATTCCTGCGCCACAGGAGGAGCTGGAGCAAATGGTGGCCACAGTCATCAGTGTGGAGACGGTGCAAGGAGTCGGGAGTTCAGACACTGCTCGACATGACCTGACACAACATAAACAGGGTGAGTAACGAACAGGGACTGGGGGGTCAGGGGGTGACAGGCAGAATGGCACGCATGCACAACGACGTGTAGTACACCACACACCTACAGAGACCTTGGGTCAAGTCCCTGATCCCTGTGGCAAACTGTAGCACACATACAAACATCAAGTAGTCCCCCGTCCACCATGTGCCCAAAGGGGTCCCACCCCAAACAGTCACAATGTACATTGTCATACAGTCTGTATGTAAACTTGAATAATGCGTCAACACACATGCCAACACAATGTCAACAAGCATCTCCCCTTTACATTGCAGAGGGACAAACAACACCTCTAGCAGGGCAGACCAGACAACTCTACAGTGATGCTGAAGAGGACCCCCACACTTCCGACACCGACGCCCTACCACAGTTCATGGACATCTTAGGAAATCGACCTCCAGGAGCAAGGCAGCACAGCTGCATCGAGGATACCCCACCCCCTGCACAGACCACACAGGTGGATGCACCTACCACCACGGCTGGCTCCCAGCAGCCCACCGAAGCACAGATCGCAATCCAAGGCCAGGTGTCAGACTGCCAGAATGGGGTGGCCAAACAGGTGCGGGTGGGGTTCCACCTCATGGAAGCCGAACTAGATCACATATGTGGGTGTCTAAGTCCCATCAGGGACCACCTACACTCCCCAACGGAGAACCACACTGCGACAGAGACACATGCCTTTGCACATTTCCAGCAATGAACCACACCCAGAGTCATGGGACAATCATCCACACCCCCACACTGGACTGGCGTACACTGGCCCAGTCAACTCCTCTTACGTATTGGGGGACGACCAAGCTACATGTGCAAGGTCTCACCCGCTGCCTGTGATGACATGGCTGCGTCGGCTGTATATGGCACAAGGTAATGTTGTAGGGCCTGGGGACCTAATGCATACATCATGAGCACACAATCAGATAGTTTTTTGAACTGGCTACAAGCATCTGCACTCAACACCTTTATTGCCAGGGTCACATGTACAGTGACACCTGTGCTGGATGTGTGTGGGGTGAGTGTAAGCAAGCCCTCGTGGAGCCGTCGGTGGTGGCAACAACTTTAACAGTGATCACAATTAAAGCAGAAACAGAAAGCACCAGCAAAACAGAAACAACTGTGAAGCATCAGTGGTAGCCGGAGAAAGTACAGTGTTCACCCAGTATGCAACCAGAATGGTCCATGAATTGTTCTGCACTGAGTTTGTTGCACCTTAAAAGCTGAGCAGGGTATCAAGCTGATAATGGCACCCACAACAGGTGTGAACAACTCTGATAGTCTGGCAGTAAGACACCTCCGACTCTGACACTTGTTGTCTGGAGTTGGTCCTGGTGGTGGTGGTGGTGTGTGCATCCTGTGGTGATGCAATGTCCGTACAGGTCAGGACTCGATTTGATGTGTGAGCCCAGGTGGACCGCACTTGAGGCCGGAGGCAGCGGACAGCGCAGGGCCACAGACACATGGCATTGAGGACCCCCGTCCATCGAGCCGAGGGCCATCCAATATTCTATCAGACAGGGTCCATAACTTGAGCTGCACAGAGTTAGTGGCCCCGGATGCACTCGGCTGGCACAGGCACACCGCCACAGGACGGTGACTTGCGATGCAGTGAGATAGGGCCACACGAACTGAGCAGGTCCTCGTCGATGTCGAAGGTGAATGTAGCGGAGGGTTGCGGGGGACATTGGAAGGTGTCCTCCAGGGCATAATGCAGAGGGCAGAAGCCGGCCAGAAGCGGCACATGGAGGAGTGGAATGCTACAGCCTTGTTTTTGCCACAAAGTCAGTATCACCAACATGATGATGAAAACAACCCCAGTACATAGACTCAGTCGCCACCAAAGTTCAACCAGAAAGAGTCCATGGATGCCACGGAACAGACTTAGTGGCACCGGAGCTGAATGGGGATGCAGTCTGCGATGAGGCCAGTACAATGATATAAAAACTGCCATAAATAAATCAAGACTGAGTTCCCAATGTGTGACCTACTCGACCGCAGTGTAGGCCGAAGGCAGTAGTCAGCAAGGGACCACAGACAGGTGTTGTTTGGATGCAAGGCACAGAGTTGGTGGCACCACATAAAAGGGAGTACAGTGACATAAAAACTACCATAAAGTGTGTACTCTGCCATTGCATAATCAAGACTCAGTTCCACAAGTGTGACCTACTTGACCCTAGTGTAGGCCGGAGGCAGCGGTCAGCACAGGCCAACCTCTGTTCAGCAAGCTCCTACTGGAAATCTAACACACGATGTTGAAATGGCATGTGGGGATGACTTGTGGTTGACGGAGGTGGAAGCACCAAGGCTGAGCGGGTGTTCAGCCAGCGACAATGCCGTGTCCTGCCTGGTACGGACTGGAAAGGATTGGTGTGTGACCTATTTGACCATAGTGTGGGCCAGAGGCAGCGGTAGAGTACGTCAACGAGAAAGGAGTACAGCGGGCCTGTGTCACGGAAGCCGTGATGGTCTGAGGAGGCTGCCAAGGTCGCGGGCGTCGCGCTTGGAGCTTGCGCCGGCAGGTGGTGGGCCCTCTTTGACACACGCCGGTGTCGGCAGGTGAGCAGTGAGGCCTGGCTGCGCAGGGGCGGGCAAGATGGGTTCGGGGACCAGTGGCCCGGGGTGCAGCAGGTGCACTGGATCGCAGGCAACACCGCTCATGGCGATGGCGTTGGCCTCGTGGCGGGGTGGGAGGCACCGCCCTGGCAGACACGTTGGGCATTCCAGAAGAGAACCACACCCAGAGCTACAATCTTTTTATTCACACACCCTATGCTGGCCTGGTGTACACCAGGCCAACCCACTCCGCACACGCTTACAAGGGGGGCATCACAAGCTACATTTCCGCGATCTTCCCCACTGGCTGGGGTGACATGGTTGTGTCCATTGTCCACTACACTCCAAACACCAGCAGTGCATGTAGACATGGATATGTCTGTGGTCTGCATACTGCAGTCTGTCCAGCACATCTCTGACACAATTGGCATTGTGTACATTCTCATTCATGGTGTAGGAATGTGGAATCTGACTATATGGTTACCCCCACTTTTTTCCTGGTGTTTTGCTGGTTTATGACTTAGTTGAACTGGGATCCTGCTATTCAGGCCCACAGTCTATCTGCTTTCTCTGTAAAATGGTTTCCATGTACATTAGGTACATATCTAATTGGATTCTGGAGTGCCTTATAAGCCCCTAGTATACAGTATACTATGTACCTAGGGCATAGGTACCTCAGAGGCCTACCAGGGGCTGCAGCATATATTATGCCACCCCTGGAAGGCACTCCAAAATGGCACCGCAGGTCTACTACACCCCTTACAGTGGTATAGGCTACCTATACAGACACATATAAACCTATAAGCCACTCCTATGGCAGGCCTTGACAATCCTGAAGGCAGAGTGCTTGGGTCTATGTGTGCCCAAGCATGAACTGAGCCCCTCTGCAGCTTTCAGAAATACTTCCTTATGGCTGTTCTGTGATACAGCCATACCATATACTCTTAAGTGCATTATAACCTCGCGGTAAATGCTAACTTTGGGATGGCTGCATTAAAACATGTCGTGTTTGGTGTCAAGTGCTTTGGAATACTACCCCCCCGCCAGTTCTGGCTGGGGGTAGCATTCCACCCTTCCAGGGGGAGAGACATGTTCACACTGGCTAAACCCGGTAGGACTTTCCTGAGCCCTGGCATCACAAAATGGATGCCTCTGCCACAGACACGGGTCTGGCCTCCTGCTGCTGATCGAAACTCCGGCAGGGGAGGCCTGGACAATAGGTTTTCTGTCAAAGGGAGGTGTGACCACCTCCCCAGACAGGCTGATGTGTATTGGGGCTGGGCGGGAGCACTCTCTGGTGCTTTGAAGTCCTGCACTGGGGGCACGTTTGCTGTCCCTGTGCATAGCCCAGTTCAAACCGGTTGCAGGGTCTACCTGCCCCTGCTCCGGTGTGAAACTGGGCAAAGGAAATGGGTGTAACCACCCCTCTTTCCAGGCCCACCCATAGGTGGGGCCTTAGAGTTAGTCCATCCCCTAAACTTACTATAAGTATAGGAATCCAGTCCCTAGGACTTTAGATTACCCTGGATGAAACTCTGCAATGTACATCCTGGACCTCGACGTTCTATCCTGACTAGAAGACTGAAGAGATTTCCCTTGGGGTCAAGGAGTGACTCCCCTGCTTGGCAGGCACCAAAGAAGCAACTGACCGGTCTGCATCGCTCAAGCTCCCGCCAGACGCAGAAGTCTTTGCATCACAAGAGGTGTATTTCCAGACTTCCCCAAGGCTACCCTGAGTCCACAGCAAAGCTGAGGCCCGTGGCTATTGTGGGTGACGTGGAACTGTGATCCCTGGACACCGTGAACTTTTGCAGCAAAACTATCTTCCTGGTCCTCCTCGAAGGTGTGCTTTGGGCTCCAAGTAGCCCCAGCCCTGAGCACCTCCTGCACCGAAAATTGTTGGCCTCCACTCCACGAGTGACCCGTGGGCCAGCTCCAAGTGCGACCGCTTGATGCTCCTTCGCGATCACTAGCCCGTTGGCTAGCAGGTCCCCACGAAGGTACCTCCTTTTCTGATTGGGCTTACCTGGTTGCTCCAGACATGCCCCAACTTACCCCTTGCTGGGTGAGTCCCTCAGACCTTGCTGGTCTGCACCGCAATCCTTTCTCTGAATTCCAGTGACGTGCCGTTGCCAAGGCTTGTTGGATCCATTCTGGTCGCCGACACCGCAGCACTTAGCAGACTTTGTGGGACAGCTCGAATCCGGCTCATGGACTTCATCAACGCCTTCTGGACCTCGTGGCTGAAGAGTTAAGACACCCATCAACTCACCTGAAGCACCCGACATCTGTGGGCATTGGTCCATCCTGCCCTCGGTCACTGGCTAGTGACCCAGACTCTGTCCCCTCTGCTTTCAGGTTCCTTACATCCTAGATCCAGGCTTGGATCTCTTCGGACACTTCTCATCTTCCCGGCAGCAGCAGTTCTTTGCAGGCTTCCAGTGAAATCGACGACGTGACCCGACACCAAAAGACACCTATGCACCCGGCTTCCCTGGGTGAGGTAACTCGAGTACTCTGGTGCTCTCGTGGGTGCTAGCCCTAGAACTTCTTAAGTCCAAAGGGGTTTGGTCCGGACTCGATTGGAAGTGTCCCTAATCTTTACATTTCCAACCGCGACATTTCCCATAGAAGATAATAGGAACCCGCGGTTGTGTTTTCACACTGCATACAGTCCCCATGGGTCCCCTGTGTCACTACCTTTGGTGGTTCCTTGGGGTCCCAGCGATTCTAGAGGCAATAGGCCTAGTGCCTGTTCCAGTCGTGGTTCTTATACCACTTTTTTGGTATATGGTTTGGTTCGCCCCTAGGGCCCAAACGTGTATTTGTGCTTTTACTGATAATTGCTATCTTGTAACTTAGGTACTTCGAACTCCAGTCTCATAAAGAGACTAGAGGGGTGTGTGTTAACCTAAATACCTATATTTTAAATATATACCTGGTGTGGTTGTCCTTTCATTTGATCATTCAAGAGATTATAGACTGGTAAAACAAGCTGCTTTACATTCCTTCAAGACTTAGCCTGAAGGCTGCTCTCCATAGCTACCACTAGGATAGCTTTCATATAAGGTTGTCTTTAACCATTCACAATAAGGGGTTGTTTGGACTGATACAAGGTTCCCACTAGAACTAGTGGACAGCATATATCAGGCCACCTTCTCCCACATGGGTCACTTGCTTCCTCCGCATATGCCTGGTTCCCACCTCTCACCACATTCCGCTATTGTGTGGCTGAGGTGCCATGTCGTTGAAGACTCATGTACATGGCTAGCCCAGGTTGCCACAGTAAGTTGTGCTGTCGTGTCTGGTGAGTAGGCATGTTCTTTGGCATGTTGTATGTGATATTGTAACATGTGCATTGCCAGAGTTGTGAGTTGCCTGATTGTGGAGTTGAGGTGTGTGGTGTGTTCATTTGGTACTTCCCAACGAGCAGTGCATTGGCATTGGTGTCATCCTGGAAGCGCTGGTTGATGATGGACTGTCGGAAGATGAAGGAATCATGCAAATTGCCTGGCTAGTTGGCGACGACATGGGTGAAGAGTCCCCGTTGGTCCACTGTTGCCTGCACATTGATGGAATGTGAGTGCTTGCTGGTGTGGTAATTATGTGCAGTGTTGGCAGGGGGCACAAGTAGGACATGTGTGCAGTCAATTGCCCCCAACATGTGTGGGAATCGTGCTATAACATATAGTCCTTGCTTAGTCTCCAGCTGTTCCTGCGCATTATGGGGGAAGTATGGGTACTTGGGTACCAAGATGATGATGACATCCAGGACAGGTGTGAGGAACTTGGATGGGACTGGCTGTGAGACTCATCCGACTGGCAGATGTTGGATGGGAGGTACCAGTGGCCATCAGGTGCAGCACAGCCAGCAGCTTTGTCTGAGGTGGGATGTTGGTTGTGCGCTGTGTTGGTACTGTCAGCCTGTGGGCAATGATGGTCAGGATGCACAGGATGGTTGTCCTTTTGAGCCTGTAGTGGGCAATGACATTGTCTGGTGTTAGGTCTGTGAGGCTGGTGCGTTTACCGAGGGTCCGCTGTCTTTGTCTGCGCTTCCTCTGTGGAGGTTTGGGGTGGGGGGTGGAAGGGGTCCGGGGGGGCAGTCCTGGGGGTGGTGCCTGTGGGTGTTGTGGCCCTGTTGGGGTTCCGAGCTGCATGGTCAGTGGCTCCATGGCATCTGTTGGTCTTCAGGTGTGGTTGTGGGCTGAGCTCCCTTTTCTGGTGCCGGTTGTCATCCGACTTTGCACCAGGTCAGAGCAACTGTTAATTTCTTGCTGCTAATGCGCCTTATCGCATGTTTTGAGATCTTATCGCCGATCTGGCTGGTCGTTGAGAATGTTGCGGAGTGGTGATGTTGCTGCCTTTTGCTCGGGAACGACTACTCTGCATCTCATTAGCGATAGTTGCCGGGGTCATCAGTGGCGATGTTTTTTGCTGATGCTATCGCTGGAAAACTGATGATATCGGCTGTTTGCACCAGCTTGTGGATGGGGCAATAAATCACGACTTTGGCTGTGATAAAGTGCCGATAACTCGGCGATAGGTCCTTGAGAATATGCCCCCCTGTGTTCATGCCAAAAATGAATGTGTGGTAAGTACTCCTACTTACAGACATGGATCTTCTTCTACACCTGCCCTTATAGCAACAACAGCTCTAGATCCCTAATACAGCACGTGACAAAGTGACTGACTGCTTCAGGAAAATGACTGTTTCCAGAAAACACATATTACGATACCTCAGACAGTGACATGCTTAAATAAAGTGTATAGCGCAGTAAGATGTCTGTGGGCTTCTTAGCCAGCGCTCAGTGGGATTCAACTGAGAAACACGATACTGTTTCACTACGTTCTGCCAAGACAACCAGAAACAAACATACCATCACCATTAACCCTGCCAATACGGTAAAAACATCCTAAGCAATTTACTAATAGTCCTGAAGTTTTACCTCCTTCCCACCTTCATCATCTCCGATCCGCATCCAGTGTATAGACAGTTCAAAAAATACTCGCTAGCATTCAGGGTTAAAATGCATCGTGATCTTGCAATATTTATTTCTAGTTACTGGGATGAGCACCATCTTGGAGTGAAGTACATGGTTATGGAAACTCGGCTGAATGACTCAATTCCTCTAACAAGCAATAAAATACTAGGGACCAGGAGGCATTAAAATTGCGGGCAAACACCCCAAATGCCAACACCTAACGCTCCCACCATATTAGCAGCTTTCATAAGACCGCATATTCTTCCTCTCACCTGGTCAGATCACAGGGCCATTATCTTTGGGATCCATACACGGCACGCTAACCCTCCCCATTCCAGGCCACAAACTAGGTTAGGGACCCGTGCTTGGAAAAATGCGGATATCCATCAGATGGCAGATATCCTGACACTATCCTTTCCTATGGGGATAGCCAATCCTGTCTTTTCAGCCTCCGACTTCCAAGACTGGATTCGGAATGCTGCTGATCAGGTGGCGCCGGAGAAGTTTACGCGACCTAACAGATTATCCCCTTCGGCGGTTTGGTATACCGAAGAGCTTAGGCTCCACCGACAACATTGCAGGAACTTAGAAAGGCGCTGGAGGAAATTTTACTGCCCCATAGCCAAGCATTCCTACAAAGACGCCCTGACAATATACAAAAAGGCTATCATTGCCCGAAAAAGTGCATTTTTCTCGGCTCAAATCGAGAATGCCAGCAACTCTGCTAGAGAACTGTTTTCAGTGGTCACCACTCTGTCCACCCCCTCTTCGGGACCTGGGGTCGAACCCTCTCAGTCTCTCTGTAATGCTCTGTCCAGCTTTTTCACCACTAAGGTAGCAGATATATACTCATCCTTTGCAGGGAACGCAGAGACAAGATCCAGAGTCTGCAGTGGTGTAGAACCTGCCACCGATTATGATCCCTTCTCTTCCTTTGCTCCCATTACGCAAAATCAAATCAGCAGACTTATCTTTACTACCAAGTCTGGCTCCCCCTTAGACCCCTGCCCTCCTTCAGTGACGGCTAACCTTAGCGAGGTGATCTCTTATCCACTTATGAAAATCTGTGACACCGCATTTCAAACTGGTCACTATCCAGATCTTTGGAAGAAGGCCGTGATCAAACCTCTCCTGAAGAAACCCTCCCTGGACCCTACAGCTCTGGCCAGCTATAGACCAATAGCGTGTCTCCCCTTTCCTGCCAAAATATGCGAATCTCTGGTGAATAAACAACTCTCAGAGTTCATCGATACTCACCAACTTCTCGACAAAACGCAGTTTGGCTTTAGGAAAGGTCATGGAACTGAGACCGCTTTAATAAAAGCTTCAGATGAGATTAGAGCCATTATGGACCAGGGAGGTGCGGCTGTCCTGATTCTGCTGGATTTGTCCGCAGCCTTTGACACGGTCGACCATGATATTCTGGTCGACCGTGTCACAGCCCTGGGGATAAACGGTATGGCTAGAAATCTCATCTCATCTTTTCTTGCCTACCGTACCCAGACAGTGAAGTTGGGTAACTTCTATTCTCTGGTCTCTGCACTCCCCTGTGGAGTCCCACAGGGCTCCTCGCTAAGTCCAACGCTATTTAATATCTATGTAGCAGACTTAGCGAGGGTAATAAAGGCCCATGGGCTGCGACTTACATCCTACGCAGATGACACCCAACTGGTTCTGGCAATACACAAGGACGGCCCAGCGGTGGCAGCTAATTTCCAAAGCGCCATGCTTGCTGTCAGTACCTGGATGTCCTCCAACTGTCTGAGGCTTAACTCGGACAAAACCGAGGTCATGACCTTTGGTAATCTCTCCCCGGTTTGGTCTTCTGCCTGGTGGCCTGACCGGCTGGGCTCTCCTCCTGTCCCAGTTGATAAGGCCAGAAACCTGGGAGTCATTTTTGACAGCAAGCTGTCATTCAACCTTCATGTCAACAAGGTTGTGTCATCTGTGTTCTTTATTTTAAAGAAAATTAGGAAAATACTGCCCTACCTTCCCACCTTAGCTGGGAAGACCCTGGTCTCTACCCTAGTGTTTTCTAAAATCGACTATGGGAACGCCCTCTTCCTTAATACTCAGAAACTCGTTCTATCTAAGTTGCAGTCCATACAAAATGCTGCTGCAAGAATTCTTCTTGACATCCCCTGCCGCCAGCCAACTACTCCAGCCATTCGTCACCTGCATTGGCTAAGAGTAGAGGGCCGCATTAAATTCAAGGCCCTCTGCATTGCCTATAAGGCAGTGCATGGCGTCGGTCCAAAGTTTCTGATTGAAGCATTCCAGTTGTATAGCCCCAAGAGACAGCTGAGATCCGCCAACTCCTGCCTGCTTCCGTTACCCCGCACGAGAACGGCAACCTGGGGAGACAGGCGCTTCCTGGATGCCACACCTAAACTCTGGAACCTTTTGCCACTCACCATAAAAACTGCCCCCAATTTGATAAGCTTTCGTAGGCTCTTAAAGACATGGCTGTTCAATCAGTAATCCTGCGGCTTGGTCTCTCGTTTTTGTCACATGCGCCGAGACACCTTCGGGTATTTGTTTGCGCAATAAAAATCGCGAAATAATAATAATAATAATAATAATATCGGAGATGACCACAATACATCTCATTTCATGGACACCATCTTGAAGTGGTCTGAAAACTCACAGAACTCAATTAGCCTGTCAGTGTAACCCCCACCGTAGTGTAAACAAGTCACAAATGTCAGGTTGCCTAATCATACTGCATAGCAACTGAAGTTGTTCAATCCTGGGATATAGTGTACTGAAAGGTTGCAAATATTTATAAGTGCATATAATTAAATGCATATTTCATCAACACATCAACAAACATTAGAATACATATTTGTGATCTTAATGCAAATGTTAAACAGCTAACTTGGTTGGTCACTGTATTATAAAGAATTCATGAAAACAGTTTTTGGAGTATAATGCTATCTAATTAGATCAAATGACTGAAACATAACTGACAACAGACAACAGAGCTACAACAAAGGCGTACACTGCGGAGCAAGCAAATGAAATTTACAGCCTGATTCAAGAAACAAAACAATTTGATGTACAAAGTGGTTCAATAACACAACAACTAAAACAATTGGAAATGTTATCATGGAGAGAGTTAAAGCAACGGCTACATGCTGCTACTCTAATACAATATCATAAAATGAAACGGATACCCCGCGGCTTAAGACTAGCCATAAAACCAATGCTATATAGACTGCAACATAACCATCTATTCATGGAAAAATGGTATGCGATCTTAAATAAGTGTTCACTCGATCTAATTTTGCTGCTAATTGAAGAACTATCTAAAACCATCCGTGAGCTTGAAGAAGAAATTCATAGCACAAGGAGTGAACTTCTACAAAGTATTGATGAAGGACCTTGGAAACAGTTTCTCGAAGAGCTCAACGCTAAATTGGAAATATATGGCAAAGAGTTGTAGGTATCAAAATTAAGAAAATTCAAATGTGATACGATAGACTATAAGTTGAACGAGGCTTACACATGGGAAGAGGTATACGCCCAAGACGTTTCACTAGAAGAAATAATACATAATCAGAAGAGAGTGTATCATCCAAAAAGGATACAGACACTGCAAGGGCACCACTGAAGTTATTAACTTCTGGCATGGAATTGACCACCAGCGGCCCAATTAGCAAGGAAGTTACCGAACGAGCGCACACAAGCTATTATACTATTTCTTTTTTAGGAGCCAAAACAAAGCCTCATAATAAACATCTCCTCTGTAAATTTAACAGAAGCACCAACGGGCGGTACTAAACAAAGGTACATCTTTCGTACCTACTTACAATAGTACAGCTCTTGAAAATAAGGTAGCATTTTTTAGATTTATGAGATTACTGAGATTTAGGAATCTCTTCATTAACATCATACCAATTGAAACAACTAGAAAAGAAACAGAATGCACACAATTCAAGCCAAAAAGCACATTCATGGACCCGATTTCACATAAAACACTAGAGAAACCTTCAAAATATTGGTGAAAAAGGACATGAGTAAACTCAATTACTCAAAGGCTAAGAAATATAAACATAACCTGAGCCGTGCTGAACACAGTACCTTACACAATCTGGCTAGATATCCTAAAATAATATTCCAGAAAGCTGACAAAGGAGGAGGTCTGGTAATAATGGATGGCAATTTTTATGTATTAAAAGTGAATGAACATGTCAATGATAATACAATCTACACACAATTGGACACTGATCCAACCACAGAAATTACTAACCTCCTTGCCAAAATCCTTGCTAGAGCTGTAGACTTGGGCTGAATAGATAAAAACCACCAAGCAGTACCTCACCAATCGTTTTCCCAGAAGAGAAACACAATGGGGCAGAGTTATGACGACTGGCGCATCCCTGCATATCAGCAGGGATGCGCCAGTTATTATGCGCCACAGCTGCGCCACCATGGATGCGCCGCATTTATAATGCGGCGCACCATGGGGCAAAAACGGCACAGATGCGTGACGCATCTGTGCCGAAAAGTGGCGCATTGCTGGAGTTGCGTCGCAAGCGCGACGCAGCTCCAGCAATGATCTGGGGGGCCCTATCTTTACAATGCTGCGTCAATCCTTACGCCTGCTTCAAGCAGGCGCAGGGTTTTGACGCAGCATGGGCCTAAAAGTGACTGAGTGAAATCTTGTAGATTTCACTCAGCCACTTTTAGGAGGCGTTCCTACGTCGGAACGCCCCCACCTGCCCTGGAACGCCTACATGTGGCGCAGGGCTTTACAACGTGACTCATCTCCCAGATGCGTCACGTTGTAAATACCCCGCACCATGGCGCAGGATTTGCGCCGCTGCTGCGTCACAAAAGTGACGCAACGGCGGCGCAAAAGTGGCGCAAGTGCAACATAAATCTGCCCCAATCTATGTTGCCCAAAAATACATAAAAGTATCACAAATCCACCATTTAGACCGATTGTGTCAGGATGCGGATCACTGTTTGAATCACCAGGACGACACATCGATGCTCAACTTCAACCCATGGTAAAAAGCTGGGAAACATACATTGAAGACACAACAGACTTTTTAAGAAGGATAGCATCTTGGCCAGAAACAGGAAACGAAGAATGGTATCTATGTACAATAGACGTGGTGGCACTTCATACTTCCATACCACACTCCAGCGGCCTTGAAGCAGTAGAGTGGGCATTACTCAGAGGACCCAACACGAACATTCAAAACACGTTTGTGGTTGAATTACTGGGATTCTGTCTTCACCACAGTTATTTTGAATGGAACAAACAATTTTACTTAACGAAACATCAATGGGTTTTCCAGGGGCACCAGCTTATGCCAACACCTTCATGGCTAAATTTGAGTATGCTCACATTTTGAAGAACCCTACATGGATGTATGGATTAATCTTCTTTCAACATTTCATCAACGACATCTTTCTTATTTGGAGAAACACTGAAGATTCATTAATAGATAACATCTGAATCCTCAACACCAAGGGTCCCAGAATACAGTTCATACACACCATCAACAAGAGAAGATTAGCGTTCTTGGACGTCTGGATAGAATTGGCATCAAACAGGATTACCACCAGAATGCACAAGAAACCAACAGACAGGATCAATTCACTGCAGTTTCGCAGTTTTCATCCCGACCTTGGTTAAGAACTTGCCATATTCTCAGTTTTTGAGAACACAGAGAATATCCTCAGAAACAACAACATGTGAATATACCATGGAATTGCAAAAGATAAATGACTTGGAAAGAGGATATCCCAAGGAACTGTTGGAAAAACACGCGCAACGAGCAATGTCCATTGTTAGGGAGGATTTATTACAAAAACAAATCAAAAAAGGCGACCAACAGAATGGTGTTTGTATATAGATATTCAACTATATCTCAGGAGATGAAGAGAAGCATATGTAAGCGTTGAGAACTTTTAAAGGAAGAGTTGGATTTTACTGGGCTGTTCATAGAGAAAACACTTTTCGCTTACAGAAGATCACGCAACCTTAAGGAAATCTTATCACAGAACAGGATAAAGACACTTCCAGGAAAAGCAGGCATCAAGGAATGCAACATTTACATTCACTGCAACAACGTCATAGTGGGAGACATATTACTTCACCCCAGAACAGGAGAACACATTAAGATAACATATCCTACTAATTGCAACACAAATAACGTTGTTTACTCCATAAAGTGTCCATGTGGCCAATTATATATAGGGAAAACTGAAACGAAAATGACAATTCGTCTCACGGAGCATAAAAGTAAAATCAGGTATAAGAACATACATTCAAGCTTGGCTACAAATTGGGAACAGTGTAGACATACCATTGCACAACTAAAGTTTCAAATCATAGACCCAGTACCTATTCTTCAAGGTACAACACCTTAATGCCACTAGGCCTGAATGATAATTTTGAAATGGCATGCTTCTTATGAGAGCAGCACAGTGTCATTATTCATTAAATTAACTTAGTCCCTTGCAGACATGTAGGTTATGACCAGTGCGACAGAAAATACACAGAAAGTTCACACACACACATTTGTAATGATGAATCAGTCATTTGATCTAATCAGATAGCATTTTACTCCAAAAATCGTTTTCATAAATTCTTTATAATACAGTGACCATCTAAGTTAGCTGTTTAACATTTGCATTAAAAGCACAAATATGTATACTAATGTTTGTTGATGTGTTGATAAAATATGCATTCAATTGTATGCACTTATAACTATTTGCAACCTTTCAGTACACTATATCCCAGGTTTGAACAACTTCAGTTGCTAGGTACTATGAGCAGGCAACTTGACCTGTGTGACGTATTTACACAACGGTGGGGGTTACACTGGCAGGATACTTGAGTTCCGTGAGTTGTCAGTCCACTTCAAGATGGTATCCATGAAATGAGAAGTATTGTGGTCATCTCCGATATGTGGTCTTATGAAAGCAGCTAATATGGTGGGAGCGTTACGCGTTAGCATTTGGGGTGTTTGCCCGCGATTTTAATGCATCCTGGTCCCTAGCGTTTTATTACTTGTTAGAGGAATTGAGTCATTCGGCCGAGTTTCCATAATGGTGTACTTCACTCCAAGATGGCGCTCATCCCAGCAGCTAGAAATAAATATTGCAAGATCACGCTGCATTTCAAAACTGAATGTCCGCTAGTGCTTTTTGAACTGTCCATACTCAGGATGCGGTTCGGAGATGATGATGCAGAGAAGGAGGTAAAACTTCAGAACTATTAGTAAATTGCTTAGGATGTTTTAACCGTGTTGGCAGCGTTAATGGTGACAGTATGTTTGTTTCTGGTTCACTTGGAAGAACGTAGTGAAACGGTATCGTGTTTCTCAGTTGAATTCCACTGAGCACTGGCTAAGAAGCCCACAGACTTCTTACTGAGGTATACAGTTTATTTAGGCATGTCACTGTCTGAGGCATCGTAATATGTGTTTTGTGGTAACAGTTGTTATCCAGACGCAGTCAGTCACTTTGTCACGTGGTGTTTTAGGGATCTAGAGCTGTTTTTGCTATAAGGCCATGTGAAGAAGATGACCCATGTTTGTAAGTGGGAGTACTTACCACACTTTCATTTTTGGCATGAAGACAGGGTCTCTTTTACACGGATGGGTATCTATGGATTACGAGGTGACATAAGCTTTAATGATGACACAAGGTTGCTGTTTGTGTATCACAAACTTTTCATGTCATGAATTTTTAAAAAACTGGCTTTGTTTAAAAATAAGTCTTGAACCACTATTGTACACAAACTGATATTTGTTTATTTTCAACAGGTTTGTCCGTGATGAAGGGACAGTTGTCCCAAAATGCATTGGGCGTCATTTCTTTAATGGGTATCTATGGATTACGAGGTGACATAAGCTTTAATGATGACACAAGGTTGCTGGTTGTGTATCACAAACTTTTCATGTCATGATTTTTTAAAAAACTGGCTTTGTTTAAAAATAAGTCTTGAACCACTATTGTACACAAACTGATATTTGTTTATTTTCAACAGGTTTGCCCGTGATGAAGGGACAGTTGTCCCAAAATGCATTGGGCGTCATTTCTTTAAATATCTTCATCATTTAATGATTGTAAATGTACTTAGAAAATGATGTTATGGAAATTTAATGATGAAAAACGATATGTTTTACATGAAATGAATTCATTTGAATGTGCTTTGAAGTACATATAAAAACAAGAATAAATAAAAAAAACACTTTTGAGCTAAACAAGCAAAAACTGGTTTGAACCCATTAATCAATGATGTAAAGTCCATATAGCTGTGCGCACTTTAGTCCAAGTCGCCTTAGGGACTTGGTCACAGTTACCTATATTCCGCATGCTAGGCAGGCATCTTACAAGCATGGCATGCTGATCATTCTCAATGTAGAAAAATCTGACTAACCAAATTATCTCAGGAGTGGCCAATCTACCCCAATTTTCCTGCTGGCCTAATTGTACATATCTGATGTTTTGCCAGTAACTGGTTAATAAGTGAAGATTTTTTGTTTGCTGACCTGCTGGCAAAATAGTACAAACCCTCTGCTATTTAGTCAGTAGCAAGGTAAATAGTGAAGTTTCCTTAATATTTAATTGGCTGCTGGCTAAACAGTGGAGAATCCCTACTATTTATACAGTGACCTGGGAAAATAGTGAGGTTTTTCTGCTATCTGCATTGCTTTTGGTCAAATAGTAGAGAATCTTGACTATTTAGACAGTAGCTGGGTAAATAGTGAAGTTGTTCTGTTATTTGCATGACCCCCAGCCGAACAGCGCAGAAATTCTACAATTTAGCCAGCAGCCAGGTAAATATTTACGTGTTCCTACTATTTGCATGCGGCTGAGAAACAATGCAGAATCTCTTCTATTTAACAAGAGGCTGGGTTAATAATATAGTTTTTCTGCCATGTGCACAGCCGCCAGTCAAACAGTGCAGAATCTTAACTGTTTAGTCAGTGGCCGGGCAAATAGAGAAGTTTTTTACTATTTTCATGGCTGCCGGCAAAGCAGTACAGAATCTCTACTTCTTAGCTGGCGGCCAGGTACGTTATGAAGCCTTTCTGCTATTTGCATGGCCGCTGGCCAAACAGTGCAGAACCTCTACCATTCAGCCAGTATGCGAGAAAACACTGACGTTTTTCTGCTATTTGCATGGTCACTGGCCAAACAGTGCAGAATGACCTTTATTTAGCCAGCTACCAGGTAAATAGTGAAGTATCTCTGCTATTTCCAAGGTTGCTGGCCAACTAGTAAATAATTTCGACTATTTAGCCAGCAGCCAAGTAAATAGCAGAGAAAATCCACTATTTACCCTCTGGGCAGGTAAATAACTGCTACCTTTTTTTTAAATATGGTAAAAAAGTAGTAGCAAGAACAATGTCGTATTCTGAACAGAACATTGTAAAAAGCTCTCTGTCCTGCATCTATACTATATTATCAGAGATCCAAGCATGATTTTCAAAAATTCAATGGATGGGAACACCACAATGAAGTTGTAGAGTATTTGAACAGAAAGGCTGCTGCACATGATCCAGAAGGTGATCTCATGCTTCCATTAGCAGTGATAAGTGAAAGATGTGTTAGGGAAATAAAAGCACAGAGGAGTTTGTTTATGAACAGATGAGGTTAGTAAAATTCCTCACCCGTGACAAGAAATTTCCCTACTTTATTGCTCGCTTCTTTATTGCTTTTATATGATATTTCACAATTATACTGAGGAAGTCTTTCACCGCTAATTCACATAATTATATTTCCATTAGCAAATCAGACCAGTTTGTAGAGTATAGTTGAAATGCTGAAAATTGTGCAGACTGCATTTCCTGAGAATCTACAATTTTTGGGCAGCTGTAATGAAGCTAAAACTGCTTACATCACAGGTCACTCTTACAGGACCATCTTCATTTTCACTTTCTAGTGGACACTAAACTAAATTTACAAACTCCTAAGTACACGGGAAATTAATTATGCCTCAAAACATTCCTGCATTCTAACTCATAAGAATATACTTTGTAAATTATAAACCATGACCCAGATTTATAAAGGTTTTGCGTTAGTATTGTGATACGTTTTTAAAGCGTACCAAATGCAGAATCAAGCTTGTTATTCACAAACCAACGCAAATGGCAATTTGCGTTGGTTTGTAAGAAAAAGTAATGCAGCACAATGCACTGCCTTGAGTTACTTTGTACAAGGGATGTGTTCCATGGGTAGTGCATTGGCGTTTTGACAAATCCATATCTACAAAGACTTGCAGGATTGAATATATGCCAAAATCCTGAGCCTACCCGAGGGCGGAGTAAGTAGGCAAAATATCGCTATTTCTTCTTGATTTTTCCTCTTTGCATGTGTGCTACATTCTGAATTTAGCATAAACATGTAAGATTCCTTAAAGCACAGGCTACTGGCTATAGAATGTGGTTATTGTTCCAGAGCCCTTCATGTTGTTCCAGTGTCTTTCATGTTTTATAGGTATACAATCAGCTAAACCATATACAGAGCAGTGTAGATTCTGGCAGCAGCCAGGCCACTGAAGGGTTAATCATCTTCTCTGCCAACCTTGCAATGACTGCAGCCACAGTATTAAGAAATCTCCATTGTATCATTGAGGAGTTTATGCCAAAAATGCATCCATGTAGA
The DNA here is from genome assembly GCF_964204655.1 of Triturus cristatus. Classification (NCBI taxonomy): domain Eukaryota; kingdom Metazoa; phylum Chordata; class Amphibia; order Caudata; family Salamandridae; genus Triturus; species Triturus cristatus. The sequence goes on from NC_140588.1 coordinate 255,304,501, forward strand.
TGGTTGGAGCAGTTTAATCAGAAATGTATTATTGGTTGAACTGCCATGCCATTACACCTGGTTGGCATTACTTTTTTACTTTGAGATAAATCGTCAGAGCTGGGGGGTTTTCTGAGGAAAACAAAATCAGCTGTCATGATCAGGCGTTTAACGCAGCCCCCTGCAGCCCCTGCAGAGCAGGGGGACAGCCCCCAGAGTACCCCCAACCATTCATGAGGGGCCCCAGTCAGCTCAAGACTCAATGTGAATAGCTGTGAGATATGGGACACTTGGTGGCCCTTCATCACATTCTACAGGGGCCCCCGTCATTTTGTGTTATGCTACGGGTCCTGATGCACAGGACGTTGTCTCCTTGGCCTGGTGGGCTATTAAATATTCACTCTCTGGGACTGACTAGCCTTCCTGTGCAGGAACCGTCCATGCCTGAAGGCCTTTCCTAAATTAGGTGGGGCATACGATGCCTAACCCAGGTATTCCTGTGGCAAATGGGACAAAGATTTACACAGTACAGTCAGCTGGGACTCATTCCATGGAGACTAGCAGTTTCCCCAACACTAAATGAGGTGAAGGAAGCACATGTTTCGCGGGGCAGGAGCCTTTCCAATTTACATCAGGGTTCCCATTCTGAAAGCCTTAAATAGCTCCCGTAGTCTAATGGTGTTGTTTAGTACTGTGCCAACCTCTTATGTAGACATTGCCGATAACTTTGCGGTAAGTCTTTTAGCAGGAAAATTGAATGCTTAGTCCTGTGGACACACTAATATTTTTTGGCACAAATGTATTTATTGTAGTCTGTTTTCCTCCTTGTAGACCTAAGGGAAGTACTATCTGGAACTGCTAAGAAGCTTAAATGCAGAGAATATGCCTGTGGAAAAGTGTATGGACTGCCAAGGTGAAAAAAGTAGAGAAGGGAGTGATGGCTGGATTAATGATGTTCCAAACCAAAGACAACAGAGCACACCTGATGGAAGATACTTTTATCCTTCATGCATTAGGCACTATCACCATAAATATACAGCATTCTCTGGTAAAGTTCTGAGAAAAATATCACAATAAAAGTCCCAATTTCATGAACGTAGCCGTAGATACCCAAAATCAGTCTTTATTCCTTTATATAAACACAGCAGCCGACGTGCGTTTCGCCCTCCTGGGCTTTCTCAAGGCTCGCTATTCGAAAATAGTTGTCCTTATGACGCCAATAAGTCTATAAACTTCATATTAAATATGTCATGAAAACGATGTCCAGTTTATTTGTCTCATAGAGTCACATATATTTCCTTGGTAATTTTTCATATGAGGTAGATCTCCCTTTAATATTATTGTTTCTTTTTTCCAATATGTGTTGTTCAGTATCCTTTCCGGAACCTTGTTAAGTTCCTTCTTTTGTCTCTAACGAGTCCCACAAGCGTGTGTTGTGTGTTTCCAATCCTTCTGTCGTGTCAGAAGGATTGGAAACACATGCTTGTGGGACCCGTTAGAAATTAAACTTAAAGATTTGGGTCTTCAGACCTCTTCAGGAAATCATGATAGCTGGAGATGGTTTTAGTTGTTCTGGAAGATCATTCCACATATTTGCAGAAGCACCTGTGAACGACTACTTTAGAGCTTGCAATGCTCGGAATCTAATTATTTCCAACTACAGCTTATTGTAGCTCCTCTGCAATCTCAACACTCATGAAATCATCAGTAATTTTGCAAGGTAGCTCGGTCTCCCTAAGTGGATTGCTTTGAATGTGAGACAGCTGATTTTGAATTGTAAATGACTTCTAGTGGAAAGCACTCTGAATCCGTCAGAACTGGAAAGATGTTGCTGTAATTCTGATTCTCAGAACTCAGTCTGCTGGATGGAGGACTGCTTTTCACAAAAACCTATTTGATAGATTTTTCACTTTCAAAACTAAATCATGGAAATGTGCCATTGCGTGACAAGAGTTTAAGTATCAAAAACAAGTGTCACTTCACTAGAACTCAGACTTTTCACACATTAATTATTAAATCAGACCATTGGAAGTTGAGGACAACCTGAAGAAACAGTGATCTTTTCTTGTTCACTATATGTTTGCATATTTCCTGGGGTATCCCCTAGCCTTATCATTGTGTGTCTCCTCCCTGTGCGAGCAGTATTCCATTCCCCTTATCCATTTCTCCATGAGCGGGGCCTTAATATCCCTCTTGTGAAGTGCAATATCTCTCTCAGCCAGGATCAGGTTAATGCTTTCCAACATACAAGAGCATCTCGTGTCTCCATTTTCTTCACTAAGTTCAAGGATTACTTCCAGGTTTAGGTCAAAGGGCCATTATAAGGCTGTCAACAGTGTGAACTGGATGACAATCCTGTGTCATGGGCAATATCATACCACATGCAAGAGGTTACAATTGGTACCATAGCCCATTATGGACACTGGAGATGAAATCTTTCCCATTCTCCTCAACAGTTCTTATGTGAAATCGATTTTTTCCACAGGTAAATTGGATGATCCTTTAGCACATGGAAATTGATCATTTCCAGGGACCATTTGTGCAACCCTCTATTCTAGCTCATCCATTAAGTAGAGGTCCTGCTCCCACCAGTCTCAGGGCTCTACGAAGTGATCCGAGGCATTTATTACCACAGCACTTTACAGGCAATGTCCCTTTCCTCCCAGGTATTCCAGTGTTATTTTGGCCTCTGCGGGACTGAAATCCTATGCAGTATGTTTCCAAAGCATGACACAATTGCAAACAGTGGTAGAATTAAGAATGGTGTAAAGCAAACTTATCATTCAATTCAGTGAATGACTTCATGTTGTTCCATTTCCTATACATTCCCAATCTTCAAGATTCCAATAAGGTTCCATGCTTTAAATCCGGCTAGTTGCAATACAGAGGCTGAGCGGCATCTGTCTTGTTAGCCTACAGCTTAAGCCCATCCACTACGGTGAAGAATGACAGCAGCTGAGAGCACTTCTCGTTAAAGAGGGCAGCATCAAGGGAAACTTGAAGTTCTAAAGATAGCTCAGAAAACATGGGCTATCTAGCATATCAAACTCCAGTCCTTATATTGTGTCATCTCCCTTCCAGGAAGAGCCAACCACAGATTGGTATGAGCTGTGATGCTGAGTAATGCAGTTGTATGTCAAGCACTCCCTGGTTCTCCACCCTGATTGAATGAACACTTTTCCCAAAGGGAACCCTAAGCTTCTTGCCTGTCCAAAGATAGGGAGAGATATTAAAATGGATAATCCTGAAGAACTATCCAGGGATTTCAAAGGGTAATTTTGCAGGATGTACAGCATCATTGGGACCAAAATATTTAAAAACAAGACCAACCTATGATGATTGTGAGGGAAAATGTTCTGCAACCCACATGTAGGTTCCCGTGCAGGCCCCTCTACAAGAGAGACACTGTTAAGGTTCCAGCATGCCTGAGGGTTTTTTTCCAGGTATTCATAATGGTCTGTCTGAATCTCTCTGAAACTTGTTCCAGTTGACTGTAAGGATGAAAACATCATGTATAAGTTCCAGATTTCCATCTGCCTCTGCCCAGTCCATCAGGAAAATTATAGGAACAGAAGCATGCAGCGAGACACTGTTCTTGGTGCCCCGGCTCCGCTGGAAACCCTGTAGAAGCCCATCTGTTCAGATCGATTCTGGCAGTGCTTCTATGGACAATGTGAATAACAGAGGTCAGAATAGGCCACCATGTCTTCTGCCTCTTTCAATTGGGAATGTAGGGGAGAGTCACCATTCCCTTATAGCTGGGCCCATGAGGCATTATATAATACCAGGACGTGAGAAAGAAAATGGGGGGGCAACATTAATGTTATGAAGGGCCTGTTCCACAAAACGCCAACAGAATACATCAAAGGCCCACTCATAGTAACCCAACATTAAAGCACAAGGGCCCAGAGAACACATGGGTTCAAGTCAGCGCCAGTGGCAGATTTCTCAAGCAAAGTCTGTGCCACAGTTTGTCATATCTTGATTTCGGTGTACCAATGGATCTATTCCATGTGAGTAGTTTTCTGGCTAAATCTCGGCCTCCATGTTCATAAGGTGATGAGAAGACCATCAATATTGGGGTTTATTGGCTTCAGCCGAACTGGGATTGGGGAGCCAGTCTCTGCAGCCTACTGTAAAAACTTCAAGAGGTGCCAGTATTGAGGCAAATTTCTTAACAAATTTGAAAGGAAGCACATTTAGGCCTGGACTCTTCCTGGACTGCATTGCTGTTATTGCCTCACACATTTCCTCCACTAAAATACGGAGGTCCCAGTACTACCTTTTAGTGTCTGATAAAGAATACAATCAGTATTCCTGCAGCAGGACTAATTGTCAGGAGTATAAATGCTATATACACTGTTGGATGTCCAGTCTAAGAGAACCAGTAGCAATTCCACTGGGCATAACTAAATAACCCACTGGGAAGAATCTGCAACCCTGTTACTCTTTCTCTAATTGTGGTTAGGGTAAAGAAGTAGTCAAGACAGGTGGCTCCTCCGCTAAGGCGGAGGAGCGTCGCCCTACTGCTCTGCGAGCAGTGTATAAAGGAAAACTAAAACGATAATAACTAATGTTATTATCGTTTTAGTTTTCCTTCCTGCTCAGGTGCGGGTGGGTGGGCCAGGCTGGCCTGTGCTGGGGGAGGAGTGTAAAGCACACTCTAAAGTGGGCATGATGGTTTGGCTGGCCCAAGAGGGCAAGTGAAATCGCCATGCACACTTTACACCTTCCCCACCCGGCGACACCCAGGTAAGTCAGCGAAATGTTATCTTTTGTATTCCCCTGCCGCTCTACCCCTGCACTACCCGCACTTAGTAGCGGCTGCTACTGGGAATAGGATCTTTGAGTACCAGAACAAAATATATATGCCCTTTCTCCACTGTACCAAAACTGCCTGGCATCACATCCAGTGAAGTGACGCTGTTCAATAGGAGAGCATTTCTATGAGTGCCAAGCAACCCAAACCCTCTTACATCTACATCCTGATCCACAAATGCATTGAAGTCTCCTTTTTTGATCCTTTTCCCCTGTGGTCATTAGGCTGGTATAGACATGATGGGCGCTCTCTGTGAGTACAGGCAGGTGTGAAGCATACACACATAGGCCCTCATTATGAGTTCAGGGTTAAATTCTGACCTCTGTGCAAACCAGTGTTTGCACAGGGATCGGAATTATGAGTTATGTAATAATTATCATGCCCTTATACTTTTCTCATGATAAATTCCGACATGTCAAACCTGCCAAAATATATCGGGGGGAAATGCCCAATGAATGAATGACTGAATGAATGACAGAGCACTTATAAAGCGCTCAGCTACTCTGAAAGAGTGTCCTGGCATGGAAAGACTCAGGGGGATATTCTCAAGAATGTGCGATAACTACCTCAAAAGTAGCTTAATGCAACACTTCACTTAGCAGTCTATTGCGGGAAAAGAACACCTTGTCAACTTGGTAGTCTCAACACGGCGGCACCATGCCATAGACCCACCACAACACGTTAAAATCAACGCGCCGCCGCCAAAATGCGAAACACGAACGCGAAAAAAGCGGCTATGACGCAAATCAGCAAAAACCAGCTACAGGCCTGCACCACATGCGACATGCGGGAAAACACAATAAAATTGGGGAAAAAACACATACAAAGCCAAACAACAGCGAAGCACAATGGAGTCAGCCGGAGCAAGTGCAGAGGACAACCAAAACCCCCCAAGTCCCCTGGAGGACCAGCCTGGGACCTCCGGGTCAGGGAAGGGCAAGGACAAGAAGAGTAGGAAGAAGCGGTTCAGTCCGCAGGAAAACAGGATCCTGCTAACGGAGGTGATAGAACACCATCAACTACTGTTCTTCACCTCCACTGTGTCACTGGGAACTAAAAATGCAATATGGCAGACCATCGTGGACAGGGTGAATGCAGTCGGAGTGCTAAAGAGGACAATGGAAGAGGTCAAGAGTCACTGGAATGATATCAAACGCAAAACCAAGCAGAAACTCGCAAACAACCGGAAGGCAGCAATGTAGACTGGAGGTGGGAGTCCAGAGCCACAGAAGGAGCTGGACAAGATGGTGGAAATGGTGTGCACAGTCATAAATGTGGAGACGGTGGCAGGAGTCGGGGGCCCGGACACTGCTCAACATGACCGGATACAACAGCAACAGGGTGAGTAACAACCAGGGACTGGGGGACGGGGGGAGATGGGCACAATGGCACACATGCACATGTAAGCATAGCACGTCTGCGGACAAACCATGCCCCAGACCCCCAACTCCCACCAAGAGACCAATGCACCCAAGTATGCAATATCTCAGCACTGTATAAGCACTGAAGTCAGAGGCACACCGCATGTAAGGGATAAGGGGCAGCCACATCAGAGCTGCAGGGGCGACTCCCCCAAAATGCGACACACACATCACATGCAGAGCACATCAACATTGACAACGATGTGGCACAATCCGCAACACGTCCACAAGAGAAGAGGGGACACAACTGGTGCCACTTGTGTGCAGAAACTGGCCAATCACATATGGCATTGCAGGAAAATGTGAGTTGACAATGTACAAGTACAAACACACATCCGTGATGTTGTCGAAATGTCCACTGTCCCGCATCATATAGGCAGCTCCCCACAAACAATCACATTGTACACTGTCATTCAGTCCGAATGTAAACATGTTCAATGCGTTGACATGCATGTGAACACAATGTTAAACTGCATCTCCCCTTCACACTGCAGAGGGAAATTCAACACCTCCTGCAGAGCAGTCCCAACCTCTCTTCTCTGATGACGAAGAGGACCACCACATCTCGGCTCCGACGCCCTTCAACAGCTCATGAACAGCCTCCACAGCCCACTTCCAGGAGCAGGTCAGCCCAGCTGCTAGAGGGAGAACCCACCCCCTGCACAGAATACACAGCAGGCAGAACCCACCACCATGGCTGCCTCCCAGGACCCCCCAATGAACACATGGCCTCCAATGTTGTGTGTTGGGGTGCCAGGAGAAGCTGGCTGAGCAGGCACGGGTGGGGTTTGACCGCATGGCATACAAACTAGACGCCATACGTGGGTGTCTAAGTCCCACCAGGGACCACTCACAGTCCCTAACGGAAAGCCACAGTACGCTCCATGCCCTCCAACGAATCATGGCTGACATCGCCAGAGTCAGAGTCCTGACTCTGCGACAAGAATGACTGTCTACTCAGTGGGACTCATGCGGAGGCTCATGCAGAACATGGAGCGGACGCATGCGGAAAGAGCGGCTGCCATGGTGGCACACCAGTGAGAGATAGCCGAGTCCCTCATTGCCATAAAGACCCTCCTCATGGCATTGCTGCCATGCTGCTGCTACCACGCCATCCAAATCTCCAGCCCCTGATGTGTCAGTGCCACACAGTGTGGCGGACATTCCACCTCTAGCCCCTGAGGTGTCACTGCCACACAGTGCTGGAGACAGAACACCACCACCCACATGTGAGACACATGAAACAGCAGAGGGCAAAGAAGTGGATGAATCTGCCCTTGTGGTCTGAAAGAAGCGGTAGCATTCATCTCCGCCATATGGCCTGTTTCTGCTTGGTTCTGCCATCTGCATCATCACCTTCCACTGTCCCCCGATGCACTCTGCGACACTCACCTTGGACCTCAACATGGACTGCCATATTTTATTTGTCCAATGATTTCACCTTACGTCCATGTTGCTCATGTTGTGGGACTTGGGTCACAGGGTGACACATTGCCGATTGCATGCCGAGTGGCGCCTAAACTAGAACGGAGACACATGCACTAGTCACTTCCTTGTCCAGCCATGGACGGAACCATGCCCAGAGCCCCAGGGTCATTGTTCACACCCTTACGCTGGACTGGCATGCGCCAGGCCAGCCCACTGTAGGGATCTGCTGCTCACAGGTCTAGTTGTCAGCTTGCCACAGCCACTCCCTCATTGCTGGTTTACACCCACACCACACCCATCCAGCACAGGCGTCACAGGACATGTGACCCTGCCGATAAAAGGGGCCTGGCGCACATGCTGGATGCAATTTCTACGCTGTAACTGGGTGTCTCCGTGTGGTTATCATTTCTGCCTGAGGGCCTAGGGCCCAGGCAGAGCACTTTGCCCAGTGCCGGGGGTGACATGATGGCATCCACACCACGGGACTCAATCATAAAGGGTCCATGGCTAGCAGTACACAGACTTGGTGGCACCGGATACACTGCAGCAGGCACAGGCACACCGCCACGGGACGGTGTCTTTCGGTGTACTGAGGTAGGGGTACCTTAAGTGCTGAGCGGGTGTGCAGCCTGCGATGATGCGCCTTCCAGGCGGTCCGGATTGGTGGCATTAGTGTGAGCCCTGCTGGACTGCAGTGTAGACCTGAGCCAGCGGGCAGTGCGGGCCTACTACAACGTGGCATCGCCTCGCTGTTCACAGAGTTAGTGGCACCTATAGATCTGAGAGGGTGTGCAGCCTGCGATGAGGCCGGGTGCACTGATATTTTCTCTGCCATAGCGAAATCAAGACCCAGAATCAAGTTTGCTCTCCACAGCTACCACTAGGATAGCTTTCTTTAAAAGGTTGTCTTAAACCTATCTACCATAAGAGTCGAATTGGACTGGTGCAAGGTGGCCACTTTAACTAGTGACCAGCATATGCCAGGCCAACTTCTCACATTCGTGGGCAGCGTGTGGGATTCCAGCTTGCCATTGTTTTACCAGAAAATCTCTATTTGAATTGCTAACTGAAAAAACCACTAAAGGTACTCAAGGTACATATAAAAGTCAAGCTTAGTATCAAGAAGTTCTACTGAACTTAGAGCTGTTTGTGAAGGGATAGCACACCCTTGCTACAGCTCAAGCTTGGATCAGTAGGCCACAAACTAGTGTAGGTAGTACAACACTGAACAACACTAGAATGTCTTCAAGGGATGGAGCCAGTGGGTCCACCCAGCCTCAATATAAGGACATGACTTTCTTTGACTTGAAAGCCAAGTGTGCTGCATGGCACCTGAAGCTAGGACAGAGTCCCTCCACACTACACCTGATAGATCTGCTGACAGCAGATGATCTTAGATTAGCTCTAGGAGCTAATGAATCTGGATCAGGGGGTGGGTCAGCTATAGTCTCTGGGTCAGATGATGAAAATCAAGATGACCTGGACTCTGTAATTGAAGGGCCAGGCCCACAAGGGTCTGAAAAGGATAGAGGAATTCTCCCTAAGAGAGCTGACAGAGTGGAAGAGAGGCCTAGGTCCCCTTCAAGGGAATCTGACCACTCATATCACTCTGGCAGAGAATCTGTCCAGCAGAGGAACTCATACTTTAATAGAAGAGAGACCTCCTCTGAAAGAATGTAGCAACTGCTACAGTATGAGGAAGCAAGAGTTGCCCTTAACCCCTTCTGTGCCCATGACGTGCTGGACTCGTCATGGAGCAGAGTCGCGCTGTGCCCATGACGAGTCCAGCACATCATGAGGCATTCCCTGGGGAATCCCTCTGGTGCGGGCACCAGAGGGATTCCCTTTAAATAAAAATAGCCTCGGGAGCTGGGGAAGAGCTTCCCCAGCTCCCGAGCCCCCCCCCTTTCAGTGCAATGACGATCAGTGCTTCTCCCCTTTCCAATGGTACCCCTCCCCAGTGGATCCCTGCTTGGGGATCGCCACAGGAGGGCGATCCCCAAGCATTGATCCACCCACTAGACACCAGGGAGGGGGGAGCGGCCCCTTGGGAAAGGTCCTTTGCTCCCCCCAAATAACGTTGGCACCATTGAGTCTTTTTGCCCCCCCTGGGGGGGCGGATGGGGGCATTAGCCCCCAATCTGCCCCCCCCGGGGGGCCAAAAAGCCCACTAGACACCAGGGAATTTTTATTAAAATAAAAATAGGGGTGGTGGCTGCCCAAAACGGGCAGGCCCATGCCCCCACCCCCCAATTACTACAGTCTTTCTGCCCCCCCGGGGGGCAGATGGGGCATTGACCCCTAATCTGCCCCTTTGGGGGGAGAAAGCCCACTAAATTCCAGGGATTAGTTTTTAGGGTTTTTTAAGGGTGGGGGCTGCCCGCAACAGGCACACCAATGCCCCCACCCACCCGCCACCATCACAGCTTTTCTACCCCCCTGGGGGGAAGATGGGGTATTGGCCCCCAATCTGCCCCCCCAGGGGGGGGGCAAAAAGACCACTACACACCAGGGAATTAAAAAAAAAAAATGGAGGTGGGGCTGCCCAAAACAGGCAGGCCCATGCCCCCACCCCACCCCCCAATTACTACAGTCTTTCTGCCCTCCCGGGGGTCAGATGGGGCATTGGCCCCTAATCTGCCCCTTCGGGGGGCAGAAAGCCCACTAAATACCAGGGATTAGTTTTTAGTTTTTTTTTTAAGGTGGGGGCTGCCCGAAACGGGCACGCCAATGCCCCCACCCACCCACCACCATTACAGCCTTTCTGCCCCCCTGGGGGGCAGATGGGGCATTGGCCCCTAATCTGCCCCCCGGGGGGGCAAAAAGCCCACTAGACACCAGGGAATTAAAAAAAAACAAAGATAGGGGTGGGGCTGCCCAAAATGGGCAGGCCCAAGCCCCCACCCCACCCCCCAATTATTAAAGTCTTTCTGCCCCCCCCGTGGGGCAGATGGCGCATTGGCCCCTAATTTGCCCCTTTGGTGGGGCAGAAAGCCCACTAAACACCAGGGATTTATTTTTAGATTTTTTTTAGAGTGGGGGCTGCCCGAAACGGCACGCCAATGCCCCCACCCACCCGCCATCATTACAGCCTTTCTACCCCCCCTGGGGGACAGATGGGGCATTGGCACCTAATCTGCCCCTTCGGGGGGGCGGACAGCCCACTTGACGCCAGGGATTTTTTTCGCGCAATTTTCTTTAGGGTGATGGATTTTATTTAGGGTGGAGACTGCCCGAAACGGGCACGCCAATGCCCCCACCCCCGCCACCATTACAGCCTTTCTGCCCCCCCCGGGGGGCAGAAGGGGAAGTAGCCCCCAATCTGCCCCCCCCAGAGGGGCAGAAAGCCCACTATCCACCAGGGATTTTTTTTGCGCAATTGTTTTTAGGGTGTGGGCTGCCCGAAACGGGCACGCCAATGCCCCCACCCTCCCCCCCACAAAAATGATAGTCTTTCTGCCCCCCAGGAGGCAGATGGGAGCTGTAGCCCCCAATCTGGCCCCCCCTGGGGGGCGCAGAAATCCCACTAGAAACCATGGATTTTTTTGTTTTATTAGTGTAGGGGTAGGGGCTCCCCAAAATGGGCATGACAATACCCTCACCCCACCCCCAGAGAAACTCCAGTCTTTCCGCCCCCCCGGGAAGGTAGTTGGCGGCAGCGGCCCCTGATCTGCCCCCTGGGGGGCAGAAAGCCCACTAGGTGCTAGCGAGTACGCAAGCTTTTTTTATGCGTGGGGGTGGGGGCTGCCCAAAATGGTCATACCAATGCCCCCACCCCCACAAAATATAGCCACAGTCTTTCTGCCCCTTTAGGGGCATATCGGGATGAAACCCCCTTCCCCGATTTTCCCCCAGGGCAGTAGAAAGCCCACTGGGCTCCGGCTTTTTTTTAGCAATATGCATACCTGTGGATTTTGGGCCCTAGCGCAGTTGGCACGTAGGCAAACCTAGCAAACCTGTAAATGTTTTAAAACTAGACACCGAGGGGAATCCAGGATGGGGTGACTTGACTGGCTCTCACCAGGATTCTGTTACCCAGAATCCATTGCAAACCTAAAAATGTGTCCAAAATAACAAATTTTCATCACATTTCTGTGGTGGAAAGTTCTGGAATCTGCGTGGGTCCACAAAATTCCACCCACCCCGCGTTCCCCAAAGTCTTCCGAGAAAAATGGTACCTCACTTGCGTGGGTAGGCCTAGTGCCCGCGTCAGGCAAGGGCCCAAAACCAATTGAGGAGACATCAAAATTACCTATCACAAAACAACCTGGTTTTGCAAAGGGGATCCCATGAGTTGTTGGCCCCGGGCTTGGCGGCTATCTAGGGAAAACTACCAAACCCACACATTTCTGAAAACTAGACACCCGGGGGATTCCAGGGAGGTATGGCTTGCGTGGATCCCCCAACGTTTCCTTACCCAGAATGCCCTGCAAACCTCAAATTTAGCTGAAAAAAATCACCTTTTTCACAAATTTTTGTGTGGGAAAGTTGTGACATCACCGGGCTGACACAAATTTCCTACCACCCAGCATTACCCCGGGTCTCCTGATAAAAACGGTGCTTCACTCGTGTGGGAGGCCCAAGTACCCGTGACAGGCAAGGGCCCACAACGTAGTGAGGCGACATGAATATTGCCTATCTCAAAACGACCTGGTTTTGCAAGGGGGGTCACTTGGGTTTTTGGCCCGGTGCTCGGCGGCCACCTAGAGAAACCTACCAAACCCACACATTTCTGAAAACTAGACACCCGGGGGATTCCAGGGAGGTATGGCTTGCGTGGATCCCCCAACGTTTCCTTACCCAGAATGCCCTGCAAACCTCAAATTTAGCTGAAAAAAATCACCTTTTTCACACATTTTTGTGTGGGAAAGTTGTGGCATCCCCGGGCTGACACAAATTTCCTACCACCCAGCGTTCCCCCGGGTCTCCTGATAAAAACGGTTCCTCACTCATGTGGGAGGCCCAAGTACCCGCGACAGGCAAGGGCCACAACGTAGTGAGGCGACATGAAAATTGCCTATCTCAAAACGACCTGGTTTTGCAAGGGGGGTCACTTGGGTTTTTGGCCCGGTGCTCGGCGGCCACCTAGGGAAACCTACCAAACCCACACATTTCTGAAAACTAGACACCCGGGGGATTCCAGGGGGGTATGGCTTGCATGGATCCCCCAAACTTTCCTTACCCAGAATGCCCTGCAAACCTCAAATTTAGCTGAAAAAATCAACTTTTTCACACATTTTTGTGTGGAAAAGTTGTGGCATCACCGGGCTGACACAAATTTCCTACCACCCAGCGTTCCCCCGGGTCTCCCGATAATAACGGTGCCTCACTTGTGTGGGAGGCCTAAGGACCCGCCACGGGCAAGGGTCCAAAACGTAGTGAGGCGCACTACGTTTAGGACCCTTGCCTGTTGAGGCGCACTACGTTTTTGACCCTTGCCTGTCGCGGGTACTTGGGCCTCCCACACGAGTGAGGCACCGTTTTTATCGGGAGACCCAGGGGAACGCTGGGTGGTAGAAAATTTGTGTCAGCCTGGTGATGCCACAACTTTCCCACACAAAAATGTGTCAAAAATGTGATTTTTTTCAGCTACATTTGAGGTTTGCAGGGCATTCTGGGTAAGGAAACGTTGGGGGATCCACGCAAGCCATACCTCCCTTGAATCCCCTGGATGTCTAGTTTTCAGAAATGTGTGGGTTTGGTAGGTTTCCCTAGGTGGCCGCCGAGCACCGGGCCAAAAACCCAAGTGACCCCCCTTGCAAAACCAGGTCGTTTTGAGATAGGCAATTTTCATGTCGCCTCACTACGTTGTGGGCCCTTGCCTGTCGCGGGTACTTGGGCCTCCCACACAAGTGAGGCACCGTTTTTATTGGAAGACCCGGGGGGACGCTGGGTGGTGGGGAATTTGTGTCAGCCCGGTGATGCCACAACTTTCCCACACAAAAATGTGTGAAAAAGGTGATTTTTTCAGCTAAATTTGACGTTTGCAGGGCATTCTGGGTAAGGAAACTTTCGAAAATCCACACAAGCCATACCTCCCTGGAATCCCCCTTGAGTCTAGTTTTCAGAAATGTGTGGGTTTGGTAGGTTTCCCTAGGTGGCCGCCGAGCACTGGGCCAAAAACCCAAGTGAACCCACTTGCAAAACCAGGTCGTTTTGAGATAGGCAATTTTCATGTTGCCTCACTACGTTGTGGGCCCTTGCCTGTCGCTGGTACTTGGGCCTCCCACACGAGTGAGGCACCGTTTTTATCGGGAGACCCGGGGGAACGCTGGGTTGTAGGAAATTTGTGTCAGCCCGGTGATGCCACAACTTTCCCACACAAAAATGTGTGAAAAAGGTGATTTTTTCAGCTAAATTTGAGGTTTGCAGGGCATTATGGGTAGGGAAACGTTGGGGGATCCACAAAAGCCATACCTCCCTGGAATCCCCAGGGTGTCTAGTTTTCAGAAATGTGTGGGTTTAGTAGGTTTCCCTAGGTGCTGGCAGAGCTAGGGTTCAAGAACTATAGCTAGGCACTTTGCCAAAAAAAGTTCATTTTTCACTGCGAAATTGAGGTGTGTCCACGATGCGTTTTGCACCGTTACCTGTCGCGGGCACTAGGCCGACCCACACAAGTGAAGTACCATGTTTCTCGGAAGACTTTGGGGAACACTGGGTGGGTGGAAATTTGGGGATCCAAGTAGATTCCAGAACTTTCCACCACAGAAATATGGGGTAAATGTGTTGTTTTGGCAATTTTTGAGGTTTGCAAGGGATTCTGGGTAACAGAACCTGGTGGGACGCAGTCAAGTCCCCCCATCCTGTATTCCCCTGGGTGTCTAGTTTTCAAAAATGTATAGATTTGCTAGGTTTCCCTAGGTGCCGGCAGAGCTATGGTTCAAAAACTACAGCTAGGCACTTTGTCAAAAAAGGGTCATTTTTCGCTACAAAATTGAGGTGTGTCCATGTTACGTTTTGCGCCATTTCCTGTCGCGGGCACTAGGCTGACCCACACAAGTGAGGTACCATTTTTCTCGGAAGACTTTGGGGAACGCGGGTGCGTGGAAATTTGTGGATCCACGCATATTCCAGAACTTTCCACCAGATAAATGTGGGGAAAAAGTGTTTTTTTGGCAATTTTTTAGGTTTGCAAGGGATTCTGGGTAACCAAACCTGGCGGGAGGCAGTCAAGTCACCCCATCCTGGATTCCCCTGGGTGTGTAGTTTTCAAAAATGTATAGGTTTGCTAGGTTTCCCTAGGTGCCGGCAGAGCTAGGGTTAAAAAACTACAGCTAGGCACTTTGCTAAAAAAGGGTAATTTTGCATTGTGAAAATGTGGTGTGTTCACGTTGGGTTTTGAGCCATTTCCTGTCATGAGCACTATGCCTACCCCTACAAGTGTGGTACCATTTTTATCGGGAGACTTAGGGTAATTCAGGTTTGTAAAGGAGCTGTTAATAACTATTGACCTTCGATGCATTTCTGCCTTCCAAATGAAAGACATTGTGTAAAAAAGAAGTCATTCTAAAAAATGACTGATAATTCTCATGCTAGTATGAGTATTCCCAAATTCGGAAATGTGCAAATATCTACTGTTTCTAAACTCTATATATTGTTCCCATTTCAGAAATACATAGGTGTCTTTCATACCGATTTTTCCATGTACACATTTTTACAGAATAATTACTATATACCCGGTACATAATAAAAAACCATTGCAAGTTGCTGCTCAGTTTTTGGCTCTGGGTTCATCGGGTTCTTGGTGAACCTACAAGTCCTATATATCCCCACAACCAGTAATGTCCAGCGGATGTAACGGGATATTGCTTTCAAAGAGCTGTCATAATTAGAAGAAGTTACAGGTGAAAACGTTGACACAAAGGGCGCCTTTTTTCAACAAATTTTCCATTTATCCTATATTTAACTGTTAGTTTCTATAAAGAAACCTTGATGGATCTACACAAATGACCCCTTGCTGAATTCAGAATTTTGTCTACTTCTCTAAAATGTATAGCTTTCCAGGATCCATTATTGCTTTTGTACCCATTTCTACCATTAACTGGAAGGAGGTCGAAAGCACAAAAAATAGCAAAAATAGGCTATGTCCCAGAAAAATGCCAAAACTGTGTAAAAAATGTTGGGTTTCTGACAAAAGTCTGGTATCCCCTAAAAGCTGGGAAAATGGTGAATTCAGCCCCACAAACCCTTTTTTGATACAACTTGCAGGGAAAAACCCAGATGCTTTCATTTGCAGCCCGTTTTTCCCATTTTCCCCCCAAAAAACTTAATGTTGCTGTATTTTGGCTCATTTCTGTGACCCCTCCAGGGGAATCCACAAACCCTGAGTACCTTCAGAATCCCCATGATGTTGGAAGAAAAGGACACAAATTTGGCGTGGATACCTTATGTGGTCAAAAAGTTACAGGGGCCTCAGCGCGCACTACCCCAAATAGCCAAAAAAGGGCATGGCACAGGAGGGGAAAAAGGCCTGGCAGCGAAGGGGTTAAGGCCAAGCAGTTGGCATTAGACAAAGAAGCCTTTGAGCTCCAAAGAGCTTCTAGAAGAGATGGTTTAGATACCCCTGGTGGCAGCAACAGTGTCCCTAGAGTCAGAGATTACATTCCAGACCATAGGAACCTGTCCAAGGTTGTTCCTTCCTACCAGAGTGGGGATGATATCCACAAGTGGATAACTGCTATGGAGAGGGCCTGCAAAGTACAACAGGTTCCCCAGAAACAGTGGGCAGCAATTTTGTGGCTCTCCTTTTCTGATAAAGGTAGAGACAAGCTCCTCACTGTTAGAGAAGAGGATGCTAATGACTATGAAGCCCTGAAGAGTGCATTAATAGATGGGTTTGGCTTAACCACTGAACAGTACAGGTTGAAGTTCAGAGATACCCAGAAAGCACAGACTCAGGATTGGACTGACTTTGTTGATTGTGCAACCAAGGCTCTAGAAGGTTGGCTGGTTGGTAGTAGAGTAATTGATTTTAAGGGATTGTATATATCTTATAATGAGAGAACAGATCCTTAATAATTGCCAAAACCAGTTGTTGCATCAGTACCTGGTGGACTCTGATCTGACCTCTCCCCAAGAATTTGGAAAGAAGGCAAACAAATGGGTCAGAACCAGGGTGAGGCAGAAAAACCAGAACCAAGGTGGTGACACTAAGAAGCAAGATCCTAAAGGCTCAGCTAAAGGTGGGGATAAATCTAAAGACCAGAAGTCTTCACAAGGGCCCCAAAAGTCTGCATCTGGTGGGGAGTCACAATCTGCAAAGGGAAAAGGCCAAAAGAAGCCCTGGTGCAAATTCTGTAAACAGAAAGGGCATTGGACTTCTGATTGTACCAAGTCCAAAGAACAAACCACCTCCACTCCAGCCCCTAAGGCAACTGTTCCCCCTAGTGCAGTAATTGGTGGAGGTAATACTCAGAATAAGGGTGTAGTAGGGTTGACCCTGGGTTCTGATGTGGACTCTGGCCTAGTCAGAGTACCAACACATGCATTGCTAGTTTGTGAGGGAGACCTTGATATGTCCTTCCTAGTGAGCCCCAGTAATCTGGGCAAGTACAAACAGCAGCCTATCATAAATGGCAAACAGGCTTTGGCATTTAGGGACACAGGTGCTAGTGTCACCATGGTGGCAGAGGATCTAGTGGACCCTGCACAGATCGTCCTGGGTGAAATGCACCAGGTGACCAATGCAAGCAATGTCAGGACCAACCATAGTCTGGCAGTTGTGAATTTCTCCTGGGGAGGGGTAACTGGCCTTAAAAAGGTAGTAGTCAGTGCAGACCTCCCTGTCGAATGTTTGTTGGGCAATGATCTGGAGACTTCAGCCTGGTCAGAAGTAGAATTATGGACTCATGCTGAGATGTTGGGCATACCTGCAGAGGTATTTGCTGTGACCAGGTCACAGGCCAAAATGCATGAAGCTGAACCATCTCTGGATCCTGAAACTATGGACCATATGCTACCCAAGAGGAGGAGCAGTAGGGTTAAGGCAGTGCCTTCCCCTCTGTCTCAGATCACAGATTCCCCTCCCGAGGGAGGAGATGCAGATCCTGAAGAAGGAACTGCCCCAGAGGGACTTGAGCCTGATCAGGTTGAGTTATTGGGGCAGGGGGACCTTCTAGGGAAGATCTGACCTGAGCAAAGAGCAACAGTGCTGCCCCTCTCTTGAACCCCTCAGACAACAGGTTGCTGCTGTGGCTGCTGGGAGTGCTAGTGGGTCCCATAAAGTTTATTGGGATGAGGGACTCCTATATTCTGAGGCTGGAGATCCTACCCCTGGAGCCACCAGGAGGTTGGTAATACCTCAGAAGTTTAGGGGGTTCCTCTTGACCATAGCACATGACATTCCTTTAGCAGGACACTTGGGCCAAAACAAGACCTGGGATAGGCTTGTTCTACATTTTCACTGGCCAAATATGTCAGAGGACACCAAGGAGTTTTGTCGCTCCTGTGTCACTTGCCAAGCCAGTGGCAAGTCAGGTGGCACAACAAAGGCCCCCCTGATATCACTACCTGTGGTGGGGGTACCCTTTGAAAGGGTAGAGATTGACATTGTTGGTCCCCTTGACCCTCCAACAGTATCTGAGCACAGGTTTATCCTGTTGGCAGTGGATCATGCCACCAGGTACCCAGAAGCAATTCCCCTAAGGACCACCAGAGCCCCTGTGGTGGCAAGAGCCCTCATTGGAGTTTTTTCCAGAGTGGGTTTCCCTAAGGAGGTTATATCTGACAGAGGTACCAACTTCATGTCAGGGTTTCTAAAAGCAATGTGGAAGGAGTGTGGTGTAAACTACAAATTCACTACTCCCTATCACCCACAATGCAATGGGTAAGTTGAAAGGTTCAACAAAACCCTAAAGGGAATGATTAAAGGCCTCCTAGAAAAGCTTAGCCGAAAATGGGACCTTTTTCTTCCCTGCCTTCTGTTTGCATACAGAGAGGTCACACAGAAGGGGGTTGGCTACAGCCCTTTTGAACTTCTGTTTGGGCATCCTGTAAGAGGTCCATTATGTTTGGTAAAGGAGGGCTGGGAGTTACCTCTCAAACCTCCCAAACAGGATGTGAGGGACTATGGACTTGGTCTCCGATTCAGGATGGCCGAATACATGAAGAAGGCAACTAAAAACCTGGAGGCAAGCCAAGAGCTACAGAAAACTTGGCATGACCAAAAGGCTGTTCTGACTGTATAGCAGCCAGGACAGATAGTGTGAGTGTTGGAGCCTGTGGCCCCAGCAGCTCTCCAAGACAAGTGGAGTGGCCCCGAAACAATTGTTGAGCAAAAGGGAGAAGTCACCTACTTGGTGAATCAACAGATTGAAACCATATGTTGACAGGGCTGACATGGACTTGCTCATGGCAACTGATGAGGAGCAGGAGGAGGAAAGTGACCCTCGCCCTGACCTGTTCTCACAGAACCCTGATGATGGGTCAGTAGATGGTGTTGCTTTGGCAAGCAGCCTCATTGATCGTCAGCAAACTGAATGCAGACAAGTTCTGCAACAGTTTAGACATATGTTTAGCCTGACCCCTAGTCAGACTTCCTGGTGCACCCATGAGCTGGACACTGGAGACAGTCTACCTGTCAAGAGTAAAATCTACAGGCAACCTGACCATGTCAGGGACTGCATCAGGACTGAAGTCCAGAAAAGGTTGGAATTAGGTGTAATTGAGCCTTCTGGTAGCCCTTGGGCTAGTCCAGTAGTCCTAGTGCCTACACCTCATACCCAGGGTGGTAAGAAAGAAATGAGGTTTTGTGTAGACTACAGAGGCCTCAATGCAGTCACCAGGACTGATGCCTATCCAATTCCCAGGGCAGATGAACTGATTGATACTTTGGCCTCAGCCAGGTATCTGAGTACATTTGACCTAACAGCTGGCTACTGGCAGATCAGGTTAGCTGAGGATGCCAAGGCCAAAACTGCATTCTCAACCCCTGGTGGGCACTACCACTTTGTGGTGATGCCCTCTGGTTTGAAAAATGCACCTGCCACTTTTCAGAGGTGGGTGAACAAGGTTCTGACAGGTATGCAAACTTATTGCTCAGCTTATCTAGATGATATTGCTGTCTTTAGTTCCTCCTGGCAGGATCACCTGGTCCACCTCAGAAATGTTTTGGAGGCGCTGCAAAAAGCAGGCGTCACTATCAAGGCCACTGAGTGCCAGATAGGGCAGAGTCAGGTTGTGTACCTGGGCCACCTTGTAGGTGGAGGCCAGGTTCAACCTTTGCAGGGCAAAATCCAAACCATAATGGAATGGGTTGCTCCAACCACCCAGACACAGGTGAGAGCCTTTTTGGGCCTGACTGGGTACTACAGGAGGATTGTTAAGGGATATGGATCTATAGTGACCCCCTTAAATGATCTAACCTCTAGGAAAATGCCAAAAAAGGTTCAGTGGACAGCTAGCTGTCAAATGCATTTGAAGACCTAAAGCAGGCCATGTGCACTGCCCCCATCTTACAGAGTCCAGACTACACCAAAAAGTTCATTGTCCAAACAGATGCTTCTGAGCTGGGTGTGGGAGTTGGACTGTCTCAACTGAATGATGAAGGTCAAGACCAGCCAGTAGCTTTTATAAGCAGAAGGCTAACCCCTAGAGAGAAACGTTGGTCAGCTATAAAGAGGGAGGCCTTTGCTGTGGTGTGGGCCCTGAAGAAGCTGAGGCCATACTTGTTTGGCACTCACTTCATAGTTCAGACTGACCACAAGCCCCTCCTATGGCTCAAACAGATGAAAGGTGAAAACCCAAAACTTTTAAGGTGGTCCATTTCCCTACAGGGGACGGACTATACAGTGGAACATAGACCTGGGAGCCAGCATGCAAATGCAGATGGACTCTCAAGGTATTTCCACTTAGAACACAAAGACTCAACTGGTCAAGGTTAGTTTAGTGTCCCTGCGTTTGGGGGGGGGTTGTGTAGGAGAGTAGGATCTGCACTTATGTTGCCCACACTTTTTTTCTGATGTTAACACTGGTTTCTGGCCATAGTCTGGCTGGGTCCCTGATAATCAGGGCCCCAGACTCTCTGTTCTCTCTAAACAACTTGAAGTTCATATTAGATGCACTAGTGATTGGATACTGTGGTACATTATGAGCCCCTAGTATATGGTACCTTAGGTACCAAGGGCATAGGTACTTCACAGGCCTACCAGGGGCTGAAGCATGTATTATGCCACCCCTGGGAAGCAGACTAAATCTGACACCACAGGCCTGCTACTGCAGCCTGGGTGAGGTAGTGTTAGCACTCCTCACTGAGGTATAGGTTTCCTATATCTCACCTTGCACACATATATAAGCCTATCAGTCACTCCTAAGGCAGGCCCTATCAATCCTGAGGGCAGGGTGCTTGGTTTACATGTGAGGGGGTGCCTCTGCATGAGCAGGGCCCCTCTGCAGCTGGCAGAGTCTATTCTCTGTGGCTGTTTGTGGATGCGGTTAAACTATATACTCTTACGTGCATTATAACCTAGCGGTAAATGCTAACTTTGGGATGGCTGCATCAAAACATGTCGTGTTTGGTGTCAAACGCCTTGGAATCATACCCCCACACCAGTAACTGGTGTGGGAGTATGATCCCACCCTTCTAGAGGGATAGACATGTACCTACATAATCTGAAAGAGCCTGGCATCACAAAATGGATGCCACCAGCATGCCACCAGCACAGACACTGGGCTGCCCTCCTGCTGCTGACTGAAACTTGCAGTGGAGGAGGCGCAACAATAAGCATCCTGTCACAGGGAGGTGTCACCACCTTCCAGACAGGATTTAGTGAATTGGGGCTGGGTGGGTGCACTCCTAGAGTGCTTTGAAGTCCTGCATTGGGGGAGCAGTAGGCTCCTCTGTGCATATGCCAGCTCAAACCGGTTCAGGGGCTACCTGCCCCTGCTCCGGTGTGAAAGTGGATACAGGGAAGAGGGTTTAAACACCCACTCCCCTGACCCTCCCTGAGGAGTGGTCAGAGAGCTAGTCCCTCCCTTTCCTTTAGTATGAGATAGGGAACCCTTGCCATTGCAAACTAGATATCCCTGGACGACGCTCTGCAAGAAGAATCCTGGACCGTCGACGTTCCACTACCTTTGGAAGACTGAAGAATCTCCCTTGGAGTCAAAGAGTGACTCCCCTGCTTGGCAGTCACCAAAACCTTGAATCAATGGTCGCAAACTTTCCCGCTCCCGCCGGAGTCCAAAGTCCCTGCAGCCCTGGAAGTAGATTTCCTGACTTCTCGATGGCCATTGTGAGTCCCCAGCAAACCTGAGGCGAGTGGACCCCACGAGTGACGAGGAACAGCAATACCCGGGTACTGTGCACTATTGTCAAGTTTAGTTCAACCCCTTCATGACATTCTATGAACTTGTGCATTGGACCACGTGTGGCTCAAGCCTCCAGCAGGATTTCCAAGGAAGATCAGTGACCTACCTTGTCCTGAGTGACCGTGGGCTCCTGTAAAGTGAATCCTCACGAGGTGTCTTTGCGATCCCTTGCCCATTGGCTTGTGGGTCCCCTGAAGAGTTTCTCATCAAACCAAAGGGCTCCCCTAATTGCTCCAGGCCTGCCCTGACTTACCTTTGCTGTGTGAGTCCCTGAGACCTTGCTGGTCTGCACCGCTGACTTTCTTCACTTTCCACGAGACTTGTTGTTGCCAAGGCTTGTTGGCTCCAATCTGGTTGTCGACACCTCAGTAAGCTGTAGACTTTGTGGGACACTCCGAATCCAGCTCCTGGTTGTCATCGATGCCTCCTGAACCTCGTGGCTGAAGCGTCAAAACACCAGTGATCACCTGAAATCACCCGACGACTGTGGGCATCCATCTTCCTGGGCCCGGGTCACTGGCAAGTGACTTTGAACACTGTCTCCTCTGCTTTCAGGTCTTCTTTCTTCTGAATTCATCGTTGGATTCCACCGGACACTTCTCCAGTCTTCACAAGCAGCAAGTCTTCTTTGGCTCCCATTGAAAACAACGCAGCGACCCGACACCAAAAGACACCTATGCACCCGGCTTCCCTGGGTGAGGTAACTCGTGCACTCCAGTGCTCCTGTGTGTGTTGGCCCTCAAACTACTTACCTTGTAAGTGACTTGCTTGTAGACTCTCCCAAAGTACCCTAGAACTTTAAAATTCCAACCGCGACTTGCTCCATTGAAGTCAATAGGGAACCTGCGGCTGTGTTCTCAGACTGCACGCGTCTCCCGTGGGTCCTTTACTTACCTGCCTTGGGTGGATTAGTGAGGCCCCATCGATTCTGAAGGCCCTAGGGCTTGTCCCCTTGCAAGTCGATATTCCTAAACCTCTTTTTTACTATATGGTCTGGTACGTCCCTAGGGCCCCAGCCATATTTGTGCTTAATTTGTTGTGAAACGTTGATGTTTGCATATGTTCCTGACTTCTAATCTCATAAAGAGATTAGTAGAGTGTGTCTAGTAATAAATACATATATATTGTATATATATACCTGTGTGGTGTCCTTTCAATTGGTAATTCAAGAGATTATAAGGTAAAACAAGCTGCTTTACATTCCTCTGAGACTTAGCCTGAAGGCTGCTCTCCACAGCTACCACTAGGATAGCTTTCTTTAAAAGGTTGTCTAAAACCTATCTACCATAAGAGTCGAATTGGACTGGTGCAATGTGGCCACTTTAACTAGTGACCAGCATATGCCAGGCCAACTTCTCACATTGACCTACACAGCAGAATTGAGAGTCTTCATGCAAATCCCATGACAGAATTAACAAAAAGTATGGGCCTGATTTAGAGTTTCAAAAACTCCATCAGTGTTGTGAAGGACAATACCTCTGAGATCATGAGGGAAATCCACACGCTAAATTTAGAATTGGTCACTGGCTCTGTACACAACTTTCTACATTGACAGGAACTTCTGTCACTGTGGTCCTTGTCTATGAGCAAAACATTTGAAGGACAGTATAGTCAAGTTTAATATAAATGTTTGTTTTTTCAAAATCAAACTCCCAAAGCAGGAGTTTGTATTTGAAAAAGCAAAGGAAGGGACTATATTTAATTGAACTAAATGTCATTTGAATATCAATTAATTTTCCCAGTAAAAAAGTGAAAGACATATAGGTATCAAAGTACCAAAAGAAAATAAACTCATATAGATTTGCATTAATGGACTATATCACAAATATTGTAACAAATAAGACAGTGAATGAACAGAGACATTCTGTTACCTCCATTCTTGTGGCCTACTAATCAATCATTTCACAGTTTCATTCTAATACTAATTTTTGAGATAGGGGATGTGAGACAGGAGATTGAGGATTCAGAAATGGTTTGGGGTATGCCTCTTACATTTTCTAGCTATCGCTCAGATACAGCCTTTGTGCTAGAAGATGGGTCTCACAGCAGTGGCAATAGTGCTGGCTCCAAGCAGAAGTATCCAAAACAAGGAAGCCATGAAGCACGGGATATCGGCATCTGAATGTCATTAGGCTTTCTAAGTAGTCATCAGGCACAGATAAAAGGGCAGCCCTGCTTAGGAACTTGGACACCTTTAACAAGAGAAACCTAAGACCTCCCTCACTTCTACCATCTCTCCTTTGAAGTTACGTAGGAAGAACTAAAAAGTCCTTTGCTAAAAAGGACCTCACAGATCGCTTGAGCAGCATTTTTTCCATTCTCTCTCACTTCAGCTCTGGGTCTTGACCCTCTATCCACAGGGATACAGTCAATACATGGGGAAGGCAGGGAAGTTATATCTACTCTCCATCACATCCTGCAAAATGCATGCCACTAGTCCATGCATTAAGATTTTCATCGCACAAGGAGTCTTAATACTACACACTTTGGAGCAGATTTACTAGGGGCTTGCGCTGCCCTTGCATCTCAGAAGGCATGCCCTTAAATAGGATTGACTAAGCTATGTACATACACCTTGCATGGCTCTGCATGGCTTAGTAAATCCAGAGTAACGTAAGGCAGGGCAAATCACTGCCTTGTGTTACCCTGTGTTGATAAGGTGTTATATGGATGAAGCATAGGTGTTCCCATGCATCCAGCCATGGATTTTGACACAATCCCAAATTTACTAAAGTGAGTAAACCTGGGATTGCACCAAAATGTTATGCCTTCCGAAGTGAGGCACAACAAGAAACGTATCTGTATTACTTTTCATTGTTTCCTCTTTTGGTGCATGCTGCATACTACAGCACACAAAGAAAGAGGAAAATGCCTAAAAGGATTGTTTGTATGCAAGAAGGTGCCCCTTCCTGCACAAAAATAGCCCAATTTGTAATGCAGGCACCCTTGCAGCATGGCACAAGGGTGTCTGTGTTGGCACTAGGCAGCACACAGTGCGCTAGTGAAGGGAGAGAGCAGTATGTACAATATCTTAGTTGATGTGGTGCATTTCTGCTCGTTTCCTGTACGCAACCCAGTGCAAGAAATTGTCCTGGCGCCTTGCATTGTGTGTAAATCTGCCTCATGCTACATATCCACCTCACATACAGACACACATGGAATGTCAGCCCAAAGATCTTGGGGGGGTCACACAGCATCCCTGTTTGGCCCATCCGAGACAGTCTATCTGGTGCCTCTATCACCCCCTCTTCTCCTAAGCAGAGCGTTCTTATGATCTTGAGTTTCCCTTTGCTGATTGCCATATCCCTTTAATCCCTTTGTTAGCCATTAATCATTTTACCTGACGTCAGCCATCTGAGTTTTGCAAACCCTTTCAGCCATCCTAACAGACCAACCTCATTTTCATCTATTCACCTTTAACCTCCTTTGTCAGGTGTCAGTCCCTATGTCCTCCAATCCACCCACAGACATCTGTGCTAGCTTCAGAATATGTCTTCCACACTCAGAGGACAGAGTATAATAGTCCCAGATTTGTATTTACTTTGCATGCTCTGACTTTTCAGCAAATACTTACCAGTTTTCTATGCATGGGCTGCAGGGAGGGGGTTTCCATTGCTTGGTCGTATAATGTGCCATCAGGCATTGGTCCTTCTACTAGTGCTGTTCCGAGTCCTCCTTTTCTCAGTTGTTTTGGTTCTCCTGTTCCTCATCCTGGATTGGTTTAATTAGTTATGGTTACCCTAGTTTCTTGAATCTGGTGGTCTTGGTTGTAGTTCTTTCGGAACTTGGTCTTCCTGGCCCTGCTCCTGGCTCATCCTTGCATTAGCCCTTCCTGGGCCTCCTGATCCTGGTACTACTAATCCTCATCCTGATCCTGCTGGTCTTTTGGGTCCTTCTACACCTAGACCTATTGTCCTTGTTCTGCTAGGAGTGGTACTTCTAGTCTTCCTGGTTTGGGTCATCTTGATTCCTGGTCCTTGTGGTCCACCTGGTACTGCCTCCACTAGTCCTGTTCCTCCATATTAGGTCTTCTTGGGCTGGGCCTGGTCATTTTGGTCTTGGTCTGGTCCCATTGGTCCTCATGGCTCTGAGCCTTCTGATCCTCACCAGTCTGGTCCTAATACCGCATTTGGAACTTGAGGACCTGGTTCTTTGGTTCTGACCTCTTTGGTCCTCCTGGCCCTGTTCATAGTCCTGCTAATATACTCATTCTAATCCACCTAATTGTCTCCCATCGGGTACCTGGTCTTAAGGGCCTAGGTCCACCTACTCCTACCTGACTGACTCTCAGGGTCTTCCTCCAGCATGTCATATTGCTCTTGGTCATGATCCTCCTGCTTCTTGTCATCTTGGTCTAACTTGTCCATTTTATCCTGATCCTCCTTAATCAGGTCATTCTGTTCATAGTTGTTCTTAGCTGCCCAGCTTGGTCATCAAGCCTCCTGTCACTCTGGCCGTCATTGTCCTGATCCTCTTTTTCCTCCTCACCCTGGTCCAGCTCGTCCTGGAATACTAGGTCCTGATACTCTAGGCATCTGTGAATTGAGTTTCCTTTCCTCAATGGTTTGGTTCCGCAGGTCCTCATTGCTCTGGTCCTCTTTGCTCGTATCCTGTTAGATCTGCTAGACTGGCAATATGCTCTTTATTGTTTAGGTCCTGTTCTCACAGTTTTCCTAACTCTCAGTCTTCTTTGCCTAGCAATGATCTTCCTTTTCTTGATCCTCACAGTCTGTGTTCTCTTCTTGGTGTTGTACTTACTAGACTTGCTACTTTTGTTCTTGGTTGTCCTTGTTTCAGTTTTCGTATGCCTAATCTTCTTGTTTCTAGACCTCCTGGACATCCTGGCCATTTAAGGACATTGTCTCCTACCTCTTGCTTTTCTTTCCTGATCCTCTTGATCATCATCCATTTTACCTGGTCCTTCTGATCCTTCTCACCCTGTCCATGTTATTCCCTGTACATCAGTTCCCGGTCTGGTGGTCGCCTCCGTCTACCTGGCCTCCGTCTACCTGGCCTATGTCTTGGTCCTCTTAGGGCTTGCCCTCTTAGCTCTTGTCTTTCTGCTTTTGATCATCCTGGTTCTCCTGGCCCTCTGGCTTGTCCTCATTTTCCTTCTGGTACTGCACCCAATGGTCTGGGTCCCTCTTTGTCAGGTTCTCTTTGTTTGGGTCCTTCTGAGCCTCGTCATTTTGGTTCTGGTCCTCCTAGACATCCAAGTCCAATCACCACAGTTTTCCAGGCTCTGACTGTTCTTGTCCTCCTGATCTTCCTTACCCTGGCCCTACTACCACTAGATCTGGCTTTTTTACACCACTTGGTACTCTGGGCCTTGGTCCTATACTCATGGCCCCCCTCCCCCACCTAGGCCTGTTCTGCCCACCCTGTTCCTTGCTCAATTTCCTGGACCTCCAGGCTATGATCATCCTGCCCCTGATGTCCTTGGTCCTGATCTCCATTTCCTGACCACCTGGTCCTCTCGGTCCTGATACTCAAGGTTCTG
The DNA here is from genome assembly GCF_964204655.1 of Triturus cristatus. Classification (NCBI taxonomy): domain Eukaryota; kingdom Metazoa; phylum Chordata; class Amphibia; order Caudata; family Salamandridae; genus Triturus; species Triturus cristatus. Next base: position 255,331,955 of record NC_140588.1, read on the forward strand.
ATCCTCTTTACCCTGATCTTCCTAATCCCCTTTGTCCTTTGATTCCTGGTCCTCTTAGAACCTTTCCTTCTGACTCTGACTGCCTGTGCTCCTGGTCACAGCTGCCTGGCACTCCTGGTCAAGGTCATGAAATTCTTGTTTTTCAATGTCCTTGTCCAGCTTGAGATTCTGTGACGATTATTCTTGTTCCTCTTGAACTTGTTCCTTATAGGTTAGGTTCTTCTGGACCTGACACACCTGCTATCTTATACTTGGTCTCCTTGGTCCTGTACATCCTAGTTGTTCTTGTCCTGTTGTACTTGTTATCATAACCTTTGACTTTTGGTCATCATGGCCCATCCTGGTTCCCACAAGCTTGGTCCTTCTGACCCTGTTCATTTGTGGTCCTTTTGGTTCTAGTCACCTTGTACTGGTTCTCCTCACTGTCATCCTCCTAGCCCTGGTACTATAGGTCGTGGTCGTTCTTGCTTCTCATGTCCTGGCACTCTTAGTCTTTGCTCTCCGGGTTTATGGTGTCCTTGTTCTGCTGGATCTGTTCCGTCTCCATTTAGTAATACTGGTACCACAGCCATTGATCCAGGTCCTCTTGATCCAGTTTCTTCTTGTTCTGGTCCTCCTGAGCCTGGTAATTTTGGCGTCGTCCTCCTGCGCACCATTGTCAATTCCACTTAGACTTCCAGATGCTGATTGGCCTTCTTACCTCAGATTCTCCACACTCTGGTCCTGCTACTTGTAATGATTGCTCTGCCCCACTTGGTAATCTGAGCCCACGTCCCCTAGGCCTGGATCTTCATTTGGCTAATAGCCCTGTTTCTTGTCCTCCTGGTCATGATCCCTTTAGTTTACCCTGTCCTCTTACTCTGATTTTCTGGGTGTTCCTGGTACTGCCTCCTTGGTCTTCCTAATCCCTGTCTTGCTTATCCTTGTATCATGGACATACTGGCCATTGTTCCTCAGGCCCTGATCTTAATAGTATTCTTCAATCTGGTCCTTATCCTACTTGCCCTCGACCTCCTGCACCTTGCCCGCATGACTCTGTATTAACTTGTCCTGGCACAGATCATCCTAGTCTTTCATAGTTCTGATGCTCCTTGACCTCCAGTTCATGCTAGACTAAGAACTTTCTGACCTTATACTTTCTGGCCCTGGTTTGACTGCTCATCATTCCCATGTACTTCTGTCCCTTTTCATCTAGATCCTGGGTCTCCTGTTTCATATGATCCCGGCCCTGGACCTTTTTATCCCCCTCACCCTAATTCTCCTTGTGGTCCTGCTCCCCTGGTTTATCTCGTACCCTTGCATGCCTGCTCCTAATCTTTCTTATCCTGGTCACCTTGGTCCTTGTAGTCCTGGTCTTATTTCTGGTACTCCTTTGTCTAGCCCTTATGTACTGGGTCTCCTGGTGCTAGTTCTACTGTCATTGGATTCCCTAGCCCTCCTTTCCCCCTGTCCTCCTAACCCATCCTACTCCTACCTACAAGTCCTCCTAGTTTGCCTCTTCTACCTTGTTCTTGTCTATCTGACCATGGCTTCTCTATCATGGTTCTCCTAGTAATGATCCTTTTGGGTCTGGTCTTCATCAACCCTCTGGCACTGGTCATCCAAGTTCCTATGTTGTGGGTCACCCCTGTTCAAGTAGTTCTTGTCACCCTGGTTTAGGATTCCCCTGACTATGATACTCCTGGACCTTCTGATCTCAGTCCCACTGAACCTAGACTTCCACATCCTTTATAACCCTCTGGTCAATCTAATCAAGTGTGTCCTGGTCCTGTTAGCCCAGGTGGTCCTTTGCTTCTGGCCCCTTGGTCCTCCTTGATCTGATGTGTGTGGTCTTGACAATCTTATCTCTGGTACTTGTCTCTACTGGTTTCCTGGTACTGGTACTCTTATCTGTCTGCTTGGGTCTGCTACTCCTGAACCTGGTTGTCCTCATCCTTGTTGTCCTGGTCAGTGTGTCCAGGCCCTCATATCCCTTCTCATCAACAAGGTCCAGGACAGTCTGTACCTTCTACCTCTCGTGCTTCTGTTTCTTTGGGCCTTGTCCATTGGGCCAAGATCTCCCTGTTCCACATCCTCCTGGCCCTCCGGAGCCTTCTCACCCTGGCTCTGGTACCCATACCACTGTTATTTATTGTCCTGTTCCTCCATGTTTATTTGTTCCTGGTCATCTATGGCATTGGTAACCACAGTCCTTATAGATTAGGTCTCCCTGGCCTGGTTGTTTTTGTCCTGATCCTCTTGACTCTGGTTGTCCTAGCCCTCCTAGTAGTTCACCTTTTGGCCCTTAATCTGCTACTTTTCATCATCCTCCTCCTACTGCTTCCTTCCCCAGCCCTCCTCCGCAAGGACTTTAGTAAGGTACAGCTTTCTAGCCTGTCACACAGATTTAATTTTTTGGGCTTCCAGATTACTTTTGCTGCAACAGCACTGTCAAGTACAGAAATGAGAGTGCAGTAGAGAGAGGGCTTCACACTGTTTAACATGTTCAAAATTAAAACTATCATTCCCAAGATGCACTGAGCGGTTGACTAAAATGTATGTGTGTGAAAGGGCCACTCATGACATGAGCCCAATAAACATCAATGCCCTAAATATACTCTTCTGGGTAAATAGATTGAAAAAGTGTGTTAATTCACAGGCAGGAAAGTGAACTCCTCCTGTGAATTTCACAGGTGCATTACTTACCTGTCTCCTGCTTTTTCTTCCCCTTTCCACAGAAGCTCCATTACAGTGTCTGGCTCAATTTTCCCTCATGCAAGTACCCCAGAGCACTGTGCCCACAATCACCAATTACCTACTGTACGTGTCTCTCCCTTCGGGCTAAGACACCACCTACCTGTCTGCATTGTCTGTTTGCTCCTGCTTGATGACTGTTGCTATTTTGCCAGATTTTAAATATTATGAAAGCAGAATCTTCCTTAACCCCTTCAGTGCCCGCCCCTTTCCCCGCCCAGTGCCCGGCCGTTGCATTAGCGGGCGGGGTCTATGACGAGCTGGACTCGTCATGGGCACAGCGCCACCGCGGCCCATGACGAGTCCAGCTCGTCATGGGCACTGAAGGGGTTAAACATACATGTCAACCCTCCCAATTCAGGCTGGAGACTGCTGAATTCCAATTCTTCTGCAGGCTTCAGCCGACAGGGACTGGTCTTGTGTGATTCGGAAGTTGCTGTGCCAGTAACCTGCTCCTGCAGGCCAGTGAACAACATGTTTGTCACTCTCTTTCTGCCTGCCATAGTGCTTTCTCTGCGCTCCTGATAGATAGGGCAAAAAATGCATGTTTGTGTTTCAGTAAGTCGATCCTGCAGCAGCACACTTGAAAGCCCCATTTATGCCAATAGATCTGATTCAAGCCTCAATTGAAGTCAATGGGAGAAATATATTCTTCTGACTATTTTTTTTAAATCTCCCCTTTTCTAAATTCTTGGCTTCTATTTTCAAACAGAAGCCTAAAGCTAGCACATGACCTTCCACACACAAGAAGCCCAAAAAGAGCCCAGCCCTCTAAAATCATCAAAAGGAACATTATGAACACTTTAAAAAACAATCTATTCTCATAAGTGCATAAAACATTTATGTCATATGCTTTAAAACCATAGTTGGCACTCTTTGCTGACAGCCAAATACTCCCTGACTGAAGCACAAAATATCAGGGGTCATATCCCTAAGCTTCTGCTCCATTCCTATGTTTGAATATAACATAAATACGTTTTATTCAAAACTGATTTTACGTTTCTTTCATCTGTAAACAGTTCAGCGTAATTTATTAAGTTTCTTTGTTACAAACTATTGTACATTTGTATGAACACTTACTTTCAAATGCTTCACACATGTTGCAACCCCATTACAAGATAACCATCACACTACCATTGCCTGGAGTCCCTTTTAACTTTGGGGCCGGCTGAATAAAGACTTCCTTCCCACTACTTATCCAGCTGCTGGTCAAATTGTACATTATCTCTACTATTTAGTCTGTGGTTGACTAAACAGTAGAGATTATGTACTATTTAGCCGGCAACTGGGTGAATAGCAGAGATTTTGCACTATTTGGTCTGCAGTAGTGTAAAGAAACACTATTTTGTAATATAAAATAAAAGGTGTGCGGGCTGGACTGGAAGTCACTCCAGCCTGACCCCTCTTCATTTGTTAGCAGTTTTCTATTTCTTTTGCCATTTAGCAACACCTGTTTTGTACAGAGGTACTGGAGTACAGACTCATGATTGTACATTTGAATTGGACACATATGTTAATGTTTAAGTGCTCCTTGTGAGAAGTTGGCCTGATATATGCTGTCGACTACTTATAGTGGGCACCCTGTATCTGTCCAAACAACCCCTTATGGTGAATAGGTCAAAGACAACCTTTATTGAAAGCTATCCTAGTGGTAGCTATGGAGAGCAGCCTTCAGGCTAAGTCTTGAAGGAATGTAAAGCAGCTTGTTTTACCAGTCTATAATTTCTTGAATGATCAAATGAAAGGATAACCACACCAGGTACATATTTAAAATATATGTATTTAAGATAAAACACACCCCTCTAGTCTCTTTATGAGACTGGAGTTCGAAGTACTTAATTTACAAGTTAGCAATCAACAGTAAGAACACAAATACACGTTTGGGCCCTAGGGGCGTACCAAACCATATACCAATAAAGTGGTATAAGAACGACAACTGAACCAGACACAAGGCCTAGAGCCTGTAGAATCGCTGGGACCCCAAGGAACCACCCAAGGTAGTGACGCAGGGGACCCACGGGGGCCGTGTGCAGTGTGTAAACACAACCGCGGGATCCAGTTAGCTTCTATGGGCAATGTCGCGGTTGGAAATTAAAGATTAGGGACACTTAGAATCGAGTCAGGACCAAACCCCTTTTGACTTAAGAAGTTCTAGGGATAGCACCCATGGGAGCACCGGAGTACTCGTGTTACCTCACCCAGGGAAGCCGGGTGCATAGGTGTCTTTTGATGTCGGCCGCGCCGTCGATTTCAATGGCAGCTGGTGAAGAAGTGCTGCCGTGAAGAGGAGAAGTGTCCGAAGAGATCCTAGCCTGGATCTAGGATGGAAGGAACCTGAAAGCAGAGGGGACAGAGTCTATGGGCAATGTCGCGGTTGGAAATTAAAGATTAGGGACACTTAGAATCGAGTCAGGACCAAACCCCTTTTGACTTAAGAAGTTCTAGGGATAGCACCCATGGGAGCACCGGAGTACTCGTGTTACCTCACCCAGGGAAGCCGGGTGCATAGGTGTCTTTTGATGTCGGCCGCGCCGTCGATTTCAATGGCAGCTGGTGAAGAAGTGCTGCCGTGAAGAGGAGAAGTGTCCGAAGAGATCCTAGCCTGGATCTAGGATGGAAGGAACCTGAAAGCAGAGGGGACAGAGTCTAGGTCACTTACCAGTGACCGAGGGCAGGATGGACCAATGCCCACAGAGGTCTGGTGCTTCAGGTGAGTTGACGGGTGTCTTGACTCTTCAGCCACAAGGTCCAGGAGGCATCGACGAAGTCCACGAGCTGGATTCGAGCTGTCCCATGAAGTCTGTCAAGTGGTGTGGTGTCGGCGATCAGAATGGACCCAACAAGCCTTGGCAACGGCAAGTCTCGTGGAAAGAGAAGAAGGACATCGGTGCAGACAAGCAAGGTCTGAGGGACTCACCCAGCAAGGGTAAGTCGGGGCACATCTGGAGCAACCAGGAAAGCCCAAGCAGAAGAGGAGTTGCCTTCGTGGGGACCCACTTGCCAATGGGCTAGTTATCGGGAAGGAACCTCAAGCGGTCGCACTGGAACCCGGCCCACCGGTCACTCGTGAAGTGGAGGCCAGAGATCTTCAGTGCAGTCAGTGCTCAAGGCTGGGGCTAATCGAAGCCCAAAGCAGAACTTCAAGGATAAGCAGGAAGTCGATGTACCAGCAATAGTATGCGGTGCCCAGGGGTCACAGTTCCTCGTCACCCACGATAGCCACGGGCCTCAGCTTTGCTGTGTACTCAGGGTAGCATCAGGGAAGTCAGGAAATCCACCTCTGGTGATGCAGAGACTTCAGCGTCCAATGGGAGCTTCAAAATTGCAGACTGGACAGTTGCTTCTTTGGTGCCTGCCAAGCAGGGGAGTCACTCCTTGACCCCAAGGGAGATTTCTTCAGTCTTCTAGGCAAAGTAGAACATCGAAGGTCCAGGATATATGTTGCAGAGTTTCGTCCAGGGTAATCTAAAGTTGCAAGGACTTGGTTCCCATACTTATACAAAGTTTGGGGGTTGGACATACTCTAGGGACCCACCTATGGTAGGGTTTAGAAAGAGGGGTGGTTACACCCATTTCCTTTGTCCAGTTTCGCGCCAGAGTAGGGGCAGGTAGCCCCTGCAACCGGTTTGAACTGGACTATGCACAGGGACACCAAGTGGGCCCCCAGTGCAGGACTTCAAAGCACCAGAGAGTGCTCCCGCCCACCCCCAATACACATCTGCCTGTCTGGGGAGGTGGTTGCACCTCCCTGGGACAGGAAACCTTTTGTCCAGGCCTCCCTTGCCGGCGTTTCGGTCAGCAACAGGAGGCCAGACCCGTGTCTGTGGCAGAGGCATCCATTTTGTGATGCCAGGGGTGTAGAAAGTCCTACCGGGTTAGACCAGTGTGAACTGGCGGGGGGGGGGGGGTAGTATTCCAAAGCGTTTGACACCAAACATGACATGTTTCCATTAGATAGGATGTGGTGTATATGCTTTCAATAATCTGCACATCAATAATGTCTCCTTATTGTGATAATAAATGATTCAAAAACATCAGACCAAATATTAGGTGCAACATTGGTGTCTAATACTCATCCACCTAGAGCATTTATTCCTAAACTCACAGTGTATGATATAGGTCACAATTGAAAAAATGACACCAGCGCATATGCTGTGCTCTGGTGTCATTTTTTCAATCACGACATGATTCCGTGCAGCCATCCCAAAGTTAGCATTTACCGCGAGGTTATAATGCACTTAAGAGTATATGGTCAGGCTGCACCACAAACAGCATCGGAGGAGGTACTCCGAACGCTGCAGAGGGGCTCTGCTCATGCAGGGGCACCCTCTCACATAAAAACCAAGCACTCTGCCTTCAGGATTGTTAAGGCCTGCCATAGGATTGGCTTATAGGTTTTATATGTGTGCAATGGTAGTGATATAGATAGCCTATACCACTGTAAGGGGGGCAAGCACACCCTTACCCAGGCTGCAGTAGCAGACCTATGGTGCCATTTTGGAGTGCTTCCCAGGGGTGGCATAATACATGCTTCAGCCCCTGGTAGACCTCTGAGGTACCTATGCCCTAGGTACATAGTATACCATATACTAGGGGCTTATAAGGCACTCCAGAATCCAATTAGATAGGTACCTAATGTACATGGAAACCATTTTAGAGAGGAAGCAGCTAGGCTGTAGTCCTGATTAGCAGGGCCACAGCCAGACTAAGGTCGAAAAACAGTGAAACACCAGCAAAAAGTGGGGGTACCCATGTGAAGCAGATCCTACTCTCTTACACTCCTGGTATGGTAATGAAACTGAAATTAGTGCATATTACAAGGATATTTTGTTTTATTCCTTTTTTTGTGTCTGAGAGGATGAAATCTGTGAACCCTGACTTGTTCCCATATTCGGACCAGCAGCTTATATAGCTAACAAGGACTTGCTGTGAATGTTTGTTGTCAATAATAGATCACTCAGAAAATATCTCATTTGGTTGCTGGACAGCAAGAAAACCCTTGTCACCACTCCTGTTTGAAAAAAAGGCCTAGATTTACTATGATTTTGTTTAGGGACTGCAGGACTTTTGTGGGGCAGTCCGATGCAAAATAGTTTTGCAATTTACCAAGCCATGCAAAGCCATTCTGTGTGGCTGTACGTGGTTTAGTAAATACATTGCAATGCAACTCAGCACATTGCCCTGCTTTGTGTTACTTTACAGTGGGTAGCCTTTACATGGGTGGAGCATGGGTGTTCTTGTGTATCCACCCATATATTTTGACACAAACCCAGATTTATAAAGACTTGGGTTTGTAAGGTAAGGGTGTGCCTATCGGACAGAGGCATAAAGAGGAGAAATATGTTTACTTCTCCTCGTTACTCCATTTCCATGTTTGCTGCATTCTTGAGTAGTTGGCGACACAGTTAACAGCCCAACAAGCAAAGCTAGGTCAGTCAATGTAAGGTGCACAATAGACCCTACCAATGTGCACCTAAAATTATCTTGTAGTACAAAACAAAAGTGAAATAGCAATAGTCTAAAAACAAAAATCTGAAAATTACACATCCTTTGGATATATAATACCAGTTGCAGGACATATCCCATTCCAGGTATTAGCTGTAAACTCTATTTGAGTTACCCTCAAATGCCTCAATTTCAAGTTATTTCAATTTTTGCAAGATGTCAAGGCTATCACTCGGGGACTTATTTAGATTTTGTTGAACTAGTCACTCCATCACAAATGTGATAGCTATCCTGTTGGCTAATAATAGGTGTATTATATCATATGTCACTTGTAATAAGATTATTCTTGTTTGACCAGGCCCTGGCTACAGGCTCAACTACAAACAATTTTGCTTCACCCACCTGTTTTCCGAACTTGTTCGTTGGTATTAGGACTTTGTGCACTTTACCAATGTTAACCAGTTCTAAAGTGCTTCTGCTCTTGCCTTAAAACATGGTAAAAGTGGCCTAACCCTGATTGGCACATTCAATTTACTTGTAAGTCCCATGTAAAATGGTACAGGATGGGCCCAGGGTCTGTAAATTAAATGCTATTAATGAACCTGCAGCAATCATTGCGCCATCCATTAAGGTAGCACTTTTAACTATCAGGTCTGCCACTGCAGCCTGTAGGACAGTTTAAATTTGCCATTTCGAGCTAGCAAAATGAAAATAATTGGATTTGTGTCATTTTAGTCTCATTCTATTTATTAAAATGTATCATATTTTTCTAAATTGGTTTGGTATTTTTTTGTATTGGGTTTTCGCGTTATTACTGTTTGTGTCATGCATAAATTCTTTACACTGTGCCTCTAAGTTAAGCCTGATTGCTTTTGTGCCAAGCTACCCAGGGTTAAACACAGGTTAATTTAGTGAAATTTGTGGTTCACCCCGACAAGGAATGTAGTTGCTGCATGTGTGGTGCTATCAAACCCTCAGCTAGTGACCCGATTTCTTACAAATGGGTGATCCAACACATTTGTGACAGAGTACGCCAACCACAATAATCAAAAACTGGGCCCTTATATGTGAATGAACACATAACTCAAAACCAAATTAGATTAATATAGTATCTCCAAAAACCATACCACAATGACTATATGTTCTTCTAAAAAGAATAAACGGATATTGTACAGGACGACATTCAGACACCAAACTACACTCTGTGTTAATAGGCCACTCAAGATATCTTTGGTGTATTACTTATATTAAAAATAAGTGATGACGTGTTTGACCTTACAAACAACAATTAAGAGCTAATGTTCATATAAGGACCATTGCAACTTTTATAGTGACAATTATCGATTCCAAAAGTCACATTATGTATTTGGTATTTTTTCATGGCAATAAAGCAAGATCACAGTTATCTGCCTCAACTGCGTTGTCCACCTGGATTGGGGATACTAGATCACAAGCCTTTGGTGGGAGCAGCACTCCTACCAATGAGGAAGATCTTGATGAACACCCTGGCCTGTAAGGTGGGGGTGGCCCAAGCACAGTAAATCACTCCCTCTTCCTGAGGACACAAATTGAGGAATATCCAGCATAGTCCACCCACCATTACCAACATCAGTGCCACCACAAGACCCCATGTGGCCTGATCCCCTATCAACTGTGACCACCTCTGTACTGGCTCCTGTATCAACCAAAGCCATATTAGCTGCTGAGCAGCCAGGACACACTACATCTGTGGCCACCTAGTCAAACACTAAGTCAAGGCACTTACTCATTTTGGTATTCACAGAAGACACTTACTCACTTCGGTATTCACAGAAGTTGGGAGTCCTAACTTTAGGACTCCTAAATGCTTTCTGTGAATACCGAAAGTCTTAAAATTAGGATTTTTCTCAGTTTAGGAGTCCTAAAGTTAGTACTCCTAACATTACTACTACTAAACTGAGAAAAATCCTAATTTTAAGACTTTTGGTATTCACAGAAGGCATTTAGGAGGCCGAAAGTTAGGAGTCCTAACTATACTACTACTAAACTGAGAAAAATCCTAATTTTAAGGCTTTCGGTATTCACAGAAGGCATTAAGGAGTCCTAAAGTTAGGAGTCCTAACTTTACCACTACTAAATTGAGAAAAATCCTAATTTTAAGACTTTCGGTATTCACAGAAGGCATTTAGGAGTCCTAAAGTTAGGAGTCCTAACTATACTACTACTAAACTGAGAAAAATCCTAATTTTAAGACTTTCGGTATTCACAGAAGGCATTCAGAAGTCCTAAAGTTAGGACTCCTAACTTCTGTGAATACCGAAATGAGTAAGTGCCTTCTGTGAATACCAAAATGAGTAAGTGCCTTCTGTGAATACCAAAATGGTAGTAAGTTTAGGATTTTGTCTTAAGTTAGTTCTGTGAATCGGGCCCACTGATTGCAGCAGTGTCTTGTTTAGCAGCTGGTATCTGTGGTCGATCATCATCTGCTGACAGCTCAGTCAACTAAACATCTCTAGCTAGCAGAATGACAGAGCGTGAAGCACTGCTGCCGATGGAGACACCTCTCACCACTTCCCAGTCACAGTCAGGTCACTTAACTGGCCATTGGCAGGGGTCTTTTATCAGGCTAAATTGAGGAAAACACCCGGGATCCAACCTCTCTTTTGCCACCTGATGGTCATGCATTTCCCATACACTCGTCGACATTTTGTAGGGAAAAGAACTCTAAACAACTGTTAGATAAATTGAATTTTCTCATCCAACATCCATGTTATCTTATTTTTTGAGATTCTTACAGGGCATATCTGTATATATAAATTTGAACACAATCAATACTGAAAATAACTATTGTTTTTAAGCCACTCCTTCTTTGAATCACATCCCCTCCCTCCCAAAAAAAAGATATATTTATTTAGGCACAGCCCATGAATACATCACATCAAAATCAATACATTTGTCAATCATGTAGTCAGACAAAACACATTTCATGACCACAAACAATTGCATAAAAATTAACTTAGACTTTTGTAGTAGGTTTACACTTTTCAGAATACTGAAGTAGCAAACGTATTCCCGAGTGTAACTTACCTTTGTGAAGCAGGCCCAATTGTTTGCACTGTCATGCAAAAACAATACTATGTGACATGGACTGTATTCTTTGGCCATTACATTAAGACATGGTAGTTTGGGAGAACCAGATCCTGATCAAGTGAGTCACCAGACTATTGACAGAAAGCAGAGCAGAGCTACACACAAACACACATTTTGTTTGAGGGTATGTCCATATAGTGTCAAATGTATTGTTAGACTTGACCCTTTTTGCAGGGTCATCTCTGAACTTTTTCCCTTCCTCCTGTATTTTTTCTGACCTGTTGTTGGCTGTTTCATGACTCTGGGCACTTTAGCACTGCTGATCAGTGTTAAAGTGCATATGCTCTCTATTGTAAATTCATGTATTGATTAGTGACTCAATGATTGGATTATTTGATTTACTTGTCAGACCCTAGTACAGTGCACCATGTGTGCCCGGGGCCTGTAAATCAAATACTGCTCGTGGGCTATTAGCAGTGGTTGTGCCACCCACAGAAGCAGGCTGCAAAATGTGCCTCAGGCCTGCCATTACGGAGCCTGTGTGCAGTCTAGTACTGCCATGTTGACTTGGTAAGTCCACCCACTTGCCAGTCCCTAAACCTTCCTTTTTCTTCATATCAGACACCCCTAAGGTAGGCCCACGGGCAGAGTGCATTGTAAGTATAAGGTAGGACATGCCCTGGTGTGTGTGGGAAGTCCTAATAGTGAATTACAGCAATTTGCGTTTTTCACTATTGCAAGGCTACCAGTCCCCGTAGGCCAGAATGGGCAGTTTGACTATAACATCTTATAATCCTAACTGACCCAGGGAACATGGTAGAAATTCAAATTTAGTATGCCTGCGCTCAGAATGATAAAATACATCTTTTAGTAAAGTTGGTTTTAACATTCTGTATTTGAAAATACCACTTTTAGAAAGTAGGTATTTTCTTACCTAACCATCCAGCCTGCCTCTGCTAGCTTGTGTACTGTGTGTCTGGTTTTGTGAGTGACAGGGCCTGGGGGATTCCAGGAGACAGGGTGAGTCAGCGCAGGGCTGAATAGACCTATCTGCATGTAGAGTGGTGTCAGCACCTGGTCAGCACCTGGGTCAGAATAGGGCTGTGCCTGCCTTCCACAATGCTGGCTGCACCTCCTGTGGTGTGTCTGATGTCCCTGGCCCACCCTACCAAAGGAAAGAAGGAGTCCTGTCAACAAAGAGCTCCAGGGCTGCACAGAACTGGTTTGGACTAGGTACAGACACTCTCTGCCTTTAGAGACAAAGGATTTTGGTGTATAAAAGGGGGGACCCAGACCCCAAGACTTTAAATCACTTCTGTGAATCAAGACGACCCCTTTGCCAAGGAGAAGAACCAAGGAAGCTGAAGGAGGAGACTGCCCCTGTGTTGTGCTGTTGGGGTTGGCCTGCAGTGGTTACTTTATTTGCCAAGGAAAGGAGAAAAGGAACTTTGTGTGTACTTTTGCAATCTTGAAGAAGAATCTCTAAGGGCTTGAACTGAGCTTGCCTCCTGCCTGAAGTCTCAGGGATACAAGAACTCACCACCAGCTCCCCTGAATTCCCTTGCTGTAGAATTCTGCCTGCAGAGAGGTGCCTACTGTTGTTTGGGCCCTCGGAGAAGACTGCGAGTTGCTGGGAGCTGGAAGCGCGATGCAACGAGGAGAAGCATTGCGCTGCTGCAGCAGTTGCCATTGCATCTCCGTAGAAGTGTGCCGCCGCTGCAGCTGTTCTCCGTCGCATCATCGACAAAGAGCGTCGCAACACCGGGAAGCGTGTCGCCGCTGCAGAGGTCGCCAGCGCATCACCGGAGAAGTGTGTCGCAGGACCTGTCACAGCTTAGAAGTTACAGAGTTCGCTGCATGGCCGTCGGGCATACACGCATTGCATCCAACGTTGTACCATCGCATCAAGATGGCATTTTCTCGCATCGCACCTGATCGTTGCATCGCATAGAGGCGCCATCTTGTCGCATCGCACCAGATCACATTAAGAAACCGATGCATCACTCCCTCTCCGGCAAGGAACCAACTCATCACCTCCCCAGTGCTGCAGTAAGGAACCTATGCATCACCTCCCCGAAGCAAGGAACCAACGCATCATCTTCCCTGCGACCCTTTTGTTTGTATTGAGTGACGAATCCAAGGTACTTTGAGAGTAAAGTGTTGCATTTACCATCTACATTGAACTAAGCTATTTTCTACCATTTTAGAGACTATTTTTGATTACAGTATTGTGGATTTTTGTCGTTTGTTCTTGTGTTAAGTCTAGTAAAGATTACTTATTTTTCTAAACTGATGTGGTGTCCATTTGTAGCGTTTTCACTGTATTACTGTATGTGTTCACAAATGCTTTACACACTGCCTCTGAGATAGGCCTGTCTGCTCATACCAAGCTACCATGGGGGTGAGCAGGGGTTATTTTAGAAGTGTACCCCCTTACCCTGACTAGAAGCAAGGGTCCCTATTTGGTCAAAGGTGCCTACCTCTGCCAACTAGAGACCCCCAGTTCTAACATGTATGATAACAGATACTTACAATTGTGAATGTACAACATGTAGGTGGCCAACCTGTCACAACACTAAAACCAATATATATCCCTGCTTTTGCCACTGACGGCATGTATTGGTGATATACCGGCGAACCCGGTGGGGGTACAAGTGTGGTTGAAGTGGGACTTGCGCGCTGTGGCTGCACAGCGCATGGAGCCTGGTCGGGGCTTGTGCACCTGGCCTGAGTTCTCTGCAGCCGGAGACCGGAGGACGCCTGCGGCTGGTGCTTAATGGTGCAGTGACACTGGGGGATTGATTTGGCACCTGGATGCCTTTTTGAACAGCTGCGGGAGGTCAGAGCCTCAGCCGCCTGCTCATGGAAGCAGCAGGCAAGATGGTGGCCCGCGAGTGACTGCTGGGCAGAGGAGAACAGAGCCTGCCTCTAACTGCGGCCGGTGTTCTGCATGTGAGCCTGAAATCCCTGCTTTGCCACTGCCAGCTTGGATCGCCTGCTCCGGGAAGCGGCAGACAAGTTGGTGGCCCGCGAGTGACTGCTATTGAGTGAGGAGCAGTGCCGACCCCTTCCTGCAGCTTGAGCTGTGTGAGCTGGTATGCAACCACAGCTGTGGTCCTAACAATGAGGGAGAGTGGTGCATTGGCGGCCCCCAGTGTAGACACAGGCGATGCTGTGGTGGGACATGCCACTTTGGTGAAGTTGAGCTGGGTACTGGGTCCGGTTGGAGCTTGAGCAAATAACGGGCATTTGACGCCATCAGTCCTGGTAACAGAGGGCACCCACAGCGTTCTTGTCATAGGGGGGCTCTCCACTGTGCGACTGCAGTATTGCGTGAACATTAGCTGGGTCCTGTGGAGTGAAAGTATTGGTCGCTGTGGAGGCCGGGGCTTCTCCCCATGAGCTGGCGGTCCGCCGGGGCCTGGTCTGGTGCTGCGGATTGTGTGACTGAGGGGGGGCGACTGCCTGGCCTGAGTGCTGGGCCTACCTGGAGAGTCTGTGGTGGACTAGCGCTCTTACTAGGGGCTCAAATCGGGGCTCGTAGGCTGCTGGGCGGTTGCTGTCCCCAGGGTTCTTCCTTTGCAGTGGTGGCACCTGAGATCAGAGGCGGAGCCCTCCAGCGAGTGGGTGTAGCCTGGGGTCCACTCTGGTTGAAAGCTTGGGACCCTAAAAACCTCGCTGATGACCCTTGGCTGCGGACTTTGCCCGGGGCCACCAAACTTGTGCGCTCACCCCCTGGGGTGTGGAGGCCCCACTGCTGGCATGACTCACTGGCCACTTCCATGGGGTGACGGAGCCACTTCCTGGCACAATTAAGGGCACCCTGAGTTGGTCATTGAGTCTCCAGAGATTGCGCATCACCTGGAGGTGTTTGGACTGAGCCCAGAGTGCGGGTGTAGGACTGGACCTGAACGGAGTTAGGACTGGCTCGTGACTGTGGAGGGGTTCACTTTGCTCAGACCTACAGTGGAGCGCTGGTTTGGCCGGCAGTGTGTAATCCCCCCGTGGGGGCTGAGCCTTGCCTTGGGTGTGTGATGTGGGATTTCAGCATCGGCTGCTTGGCGCGGCCCTCCAGTGGGAGATAGATTAGCATCATGGGTAAACCCCGAGGTTGGCAGGTTGGAGCTGCGCAGGACCCGGACGACAGTGCCCAGAAACAATTGCAAACAGTTGCAGAAGCCCCAATAAAGCAGTAATTGGGCAAGATATTGGAGGCCATTGCAGACACGAAAGCCACCCTTCACCAAGACATCAGCCCAGTGGCGGTAGGGCTGGGTCTCCTACGAGAGGAGCATAAAAAGCTCTCTGAGAGAGTGAAGGGGGCTGTAGTCAGCATTTCTGAGATGGCCCCTGCACAAAAGGCCCTGGAACAGCAGGTTGGAGCTCTCTCAGACATGGTGGGTGTCCTGGAATGGAGATCTGAAGATGCGGAGGGGTGCAACCGCTGGAACAATGTCCGTATTTTGGGCCTGCCAGAGGGAATCGAGAGCAACGACATGGTGGCCTATCTGGAGCAATGGCTGCGCTCTGTGGTGGTGCCTGAGGGCCTATTGCCTTTCTACACTCTTGAGAAGGCCCACAGGGTCCCAGCCAGGCCCGACACCTTGGCGCCCCCCCTAGAGAGGTGGTGGCCCGCTTGCTTCATTTCCGGGATAGGGATTTACTGTTACAGAAGGCACGCACAGAGGGTCCCTACACAGTTGATAACAGTAAGGTTTCCCTTTTCCCAGACTATACCCTGGAGATGCAAAGGAGGCAGACCTTCTTCTTGGAGGTTAAAAGGGCCCTGAGGGAAGAGGGCCTGCAGTATTCCCCAATGTTCTCGGCTCGATTGCGGATCATGTTGGACAGCACCACCCACTTTTGTGAGAGCCCAGGAGAAGCCTGGGACTGGATTGAGTCCTATAAGACTGGGGCCTACCAGCCTGCGGGCCCTGGAGCCGAATTGAGGAATCCAGAAGAGCTTGGAAGCACTCCTGGAGAAACTCCCGGAGGGCAGCCCCCAAGAAACAGACCTCTTCCCAAACCGAAGGGGAGAGGGCAGAGGCTCTGCAGGCAGTGGCAGCACTGATGCAGGGCAGGAGCTCTACCCCTGAAACGGCGGCCCATTCCTCGAAAGATACTGGGGACGTTGACTCGGACTCATCCCGCAGTGACAGTGTGAAGATGCCGGTGGTGACACCACACACAGCTGACAAAGTTATCTGAGACACTCTGGACGCTTTGATGGCTGGCACAGTTGGGGAGTCGCTGATCTGATCTGCTGATGGTGGTCCCCAGCCCATGCTTACCATGTCTGGTGGGGCTGGCGCGACCAGGATGGTTTGCACGCTAAACCTATGTTGTCTTCTGCCCTTATTGCCCGTCCCCTTTGAGAACCTTACTAGTGTAAGGCCTCCCTAAGGGTCATGTTCCACATACTGTTAGGACGACTGACCGTTGTCGGGCTGTGCTGGGCTTGGGGAGTTCTTCATGATGAGGGTTTCTTAGTTGTTGTTTTCTTTTTTGTTTGCTTGGTTGTTTGCAGAGGAGGGTAGTGGCACATACACTGGGGCATGGGCGAGGGCTCCCTCATGTCGCCCCGGGGAGGGTTCCTGTGGAAATGATGGGTACACATAACACTGTGAGGTTCCCCATGTGGAATATCCATGGTATGGGAACGATAGCCAAGCATCATAACATATACTCCTACCTTCGACGCAGAGATGTGCACATAGCCTTTCTCCAGGAGACACATCTCAATGCGGAGGAGGCAGGGAGGGTGCAAAAGAGGTGGTGGGGGCAGATTTTTACGAACCCTTTCTCGGCCTTTGCCAGAGGGGTCTTAATTTGGGTGAAACCTGGGGTCCTTTTCTCAACTGACCATACATGGCTGGATCCGGAGGGGAGGTACGTCCTGCTGGCAGGCCAATTGGCGGGCAGGAGGTGACCCTCAGCAGTGTATATGCTCCTAACCAAGACCAGATCGGTTTCCTGGAGTCCTTCTCCGCCTCTCTGGCCCAATAACTGACGGGTTCTCTCATATTGGGGGGAGATTTTAACTGTGTGGTGGATATTGCTATTGATCGTTCACATCCGCCCATGTCGGGGACCCAGTCACATCGTACTGGATCGGGCTTCCAGGCTTGGATGTCCCACTGGGGATTGGAGGACACCTGGAGATTATAACACACGAGAGATAGTGAGTACTCTTTCTTTTCTCCGGTACATCAAGTCCATACCAGGCTTGATATGTTCCTCTGCTCCCTGGCAGTTAATGGTTCCGTATCTCATACAGAGTATTTGGGCGTATGCTGTCGGACCATAGCCCATTACTTATGCTCTACCAATCATTGGGTCAGCGCCCCCGATCCCAACTTGGAAATTGAATCACTTCCTACTTGAAGATGCCCCCTTCCGGTCCTCACTGGAAGCATTAATTGACAATTACTTCTCTATTAATGCAAACACTGCGTCCTATCCACAGGTGGAGTGGGAGGCGTTTAAGGTTGTGGCACGGGGTCATTATATGGCTCAGGCATGTGGGGTACATAGGAAGCTTAAGCCGGAATTGTTTGACTTGGAGGGGACTATCCGTTGTCTAGATAACTTGCAGAGTATGGATGACACAGCCTTACAGTCCTTACACAGAGTGTGGGCGCAATACAACAAAGTGCTGGGGAGGCTGCGGTGTTATAACTATAAGGACTACTTGAACAAGGTGCAACGGGAGGAAGGAAGGGCAGGCTGACTGTTAGCACATTTAATTATCCCTGCGATGGGGGGTGCCCTTGTCACGCGGCTTGACCTAGATAGGGGAGATACAGTGCATGAGCCTGATGTTATTAATGACACGTTCTTGCGATACTATGAGAGTCTGTATGAGGCCCCGGCTTCGGCCCCCTTGTCCGATATTCGTGACTTCCTGGCTCCTCTGCAACTCCACATGCTTGAGGAGGACGATCAGGATGCACTGGGAGGGCCGGTCACGGTGCAAGAAGTAAGAGCCGCTATAGCTGCACTGGCACTTGGTAAGACGCCTGGGCCTGACGGCCTCCCGGTCGAATTGTACCAGCGGTTCGTTGATGTCTTAGCACAGCATTTGGTTATGCTGTATGCAGAAGCATATGAGGGTGGGGAGGGGTTTACCGGAATTCACCCAGGCAGCATTAGTGATCCCACTCCCCAAGTCCAAAGAACCCGATGCGGGAGTAAAAGACTATCGACGACTCTCTATGCTGAACTTAGACTTCAAGATTCTGAGTAATGTATTGGCGGGTAGGTTGCTCCTGCATATGAAGTTTGTGATTCACCCAGAGCAAAATGGGTTTATCCCCACTCGTAACACCTCCTACAACCTCCATAGGCCCTACTCCGTGCTTTATCATGCGGATAATGTAGCCCTGCAGCAAGCGGTGGTTTTATCGGTAGACATTTGATACAGTGAGCTGGGAGTACATGATCGAGGTGATGTGTCGTATGGGTTTGGGCGACGACTGTATGTGGTGGGTACAGCTTCTCTATGCCTCGCCCACTGTGAGGGTCAAGACAGGACGAGCCATATCCAGGCCTTACAGGATTTCTCGTGGCTCCTGACAGGGCTGTCCTCTTTCCCCTTGTAGTGAAGGCAGCGATTTAGATACATACATTGCTATGTTAGCATAAGCGCGTTAGACGTAGAAACGCCATCTTTTGCTGCTTTTGCACACGACACTGCAGATACATGATATTATTTGAAAACTGCTTGCTTGCCTTTTCTTCGCATGAGAACTGTCTGTTGTTCACATCCCTAGACGTGCACTGCGACCTTGGTCTGAACATTGTGTGCAATAACAGTCTGAGCCACCAAACAATGTATGTTTTTGAGTTCAGGTTGATCGGCCCACTCTCGAGCCATAACACGCAGACAGCTGCAAATACCTGAAAGTCGAGAGCCTTTAATATTGCAGTTTGCATGCATTAGACGCACATTCTGGAGAAGAACTTTTCCAAGTGCAGAGCAAAGCTGATCCTGTGATGTGATTCACCTAAGCTGATCTTTACGATATGGGGTTCCCCATTAAAACCTAGAGACCTTCTATTAGTATAATAATACTAGCCTATTAGCGAAGGGAAGGTGGTTGTATTCCACTGTCATTTGTAACATGATTTCTCCCTTCATTTTCTATGGTATTGTAACAATGCTGATGGTTTTAATCTTGCTCATTTGCCTTATTATGTTAGCCAAAGTACTGCATCTTAGGACACGTAGTTTATAAAATAAACATTTTATACTTTACCGTGTCTCTGATTACTCTTGTTGTGGACTGATATGAGAATAATAACGAACAGGTATTTCTGATTCCCACCATTCCTGGGAGTACTCTAAGTCGCTTGTTCTGGGTTGTCTATACATTGGGACCTCCGAGAGAATACGGATAACGAATGGGATACTGATGCTAGTCGGATTGGGGTTCTGGGTACTGAGGTGAGTTTATGGTGAACCACAATTCACTGAGGTCCTGGTTTTCTGCGCATAGTTCTGTGCATGAGCAGAAGTAGTGCTTGTATTAGTCCACAACACCCTCACTCTTGTTTCCGGAAAAGGGAGTGATCGTTTTAGCCTACCTATTGGTTCAATAGGTTTTCTCAAGCTTGAATAATTAAAAAGGTATTTCGGATTTCTGACCCCTTGTGCTACTGTGTAATCCATTGTTGTTCTTCTCTCTGTCCTCATGGCGATCGACATTGCAGCGCATAGCCGTACGCCTCTGCGGCGTCATTTGACGCAGTATGGGGTGCCGGACGATGGGATGGATGTTATTTTTGTGGTGAGTGCGGATGCTTCTTACCCCTACGAGTTGTTTTACTCTTGGGTGACACTGCCGGCAGTGAATGTGGATGATAATACGTTTCACTTCTATACTCACACATGGGTCCCAGCAAATTATACGCCGTATAGGATGCAGGAGATTCCCCTTTCGGCCTGGCAGCATCGCATTTGGTTTAATGGCGCCCATCCCCATGCGGTTACACCGGCTAGAATGGGCCCTTTGTCAATTCCAGGGGCCACATGGCCGGTGCTGGCTGGATTTACGCCTCATCCCAGCTATCTGACTGTTGCGGTGGATGAGTTGCGTGTACTCCATACAGCTCTTATTAGAGTATATAGGGCTTTAGTGCAATACGTTTCACGCAACGTGCAGGTGGGGGCACCTGCTGTTGCGGGACAACCAGCTGGCCAAGCTGCAGTTGCTATTAGTCCCGTCATGGTTAATTCGGTAATGGCCAGCGCTCCCAGAATAAGGATGATTTGCCTTATTGGCTTGCTGAGAAATTTGACCAACTGGAAGCGGTATTTCCGCATTCTACCCCTGTAGAGAAACACAGGATCCTCACCATTAGTTTGCAGAAGGACTTAGTCCCAGAGGTGTCCGATTGTGACAACTGGGGTAAGGTCTTTGCCGCAGTCTATTTGAAGTGCTTTGGGACCCCGTCTATGGCTCTGCTTCCCTCCGTCATTAAACGTGTTCAAGATAACAACGTTCCGGAGGCAGCTGTAGAGTTGGGAATGCGGCTTGTCGGAGTGTTCGACGTAGTTGCCTATCTCGTCCTTGGTAATCTCAAGGGAGATGCGGTGCAATTCCAAGTGGCTAATGGCTTAGCCCGCGTCGATGAGCTCGACAAGCCCAAAGAGTTGCCTAAAATTATTGCGGAAGCTTATAGAACTATTGGCCGCAGTAGCTTAGGGATTAAACCTACTATAGTCATTCCTGACTTAATACAGCAAACTAAGGTGAGCTCGTCTGTTAAAGATGATCGTCCAACTTTTCCAAAGCAAAATTGGCAAACAAAGAAACAGATGAAGCAGCAACAGAAACAGGGGTCTCGTCCTGCCTCTCCCGTGCAGGCGACTGGTGAACGCACATACGATTTGCACGATCGCACTAGTATTAGGTCACCTGATAGATTTCAGGTTACTGAACAACGTTCGCCTCGTTCTTCACAGGAAACATCGGCCTCACAGTCCGGTGGCGGAGAACATGGCAAAGGTTGGGGTGCCCAACAAGGACGTGAGCAACACCGTCAGACTGACGGTAAAGGCAAGCAGGATAAGTTTGCACGTCAACGTCCCCCGTTTCAGAAGAAGAAGGTTGCTGCGCTAACAGCGAGATATGCCACAAATAGTGAGAACGCAGCTTCAGAACCTTCCTATGACATTCTCTTAGCTGAGGCGGACTGGCCCCCGGCTTTCATTTTGGATGCTCCGAGAGGGGAGGAGGTAATCCTGCCGTCCTTTGCACACACTGTGCCAAAGGAGCACGCTGAAAGGTTTGCCGAGGAGTGGGCTCAGGTGCTTGCTCCGGCGTTGTACCGTACTCAGGTTGGGTGGGATAAATTGTCTCCAAGCATTGATATTCCTTTACGGTCCATGCCACAGCCACAGCCCCAGTATCCCATGCGCCGCGAAGCTAGATCTCACGTTGCGGAAATCCTTGATCAATTGGAATATCAGGGTGTTATTGAAACATGTGTGTCACCAATGAATAACCCTTTATTCACTGTAACGAAGCCTGATGGGTCGTACCGCCTAGTTTTGGATTACCGGCATTTGAACTCTCATTGCCGGACGTGTGCGGTACAGAATACCCACAGTTCTGCTCTCGTTGATAGTCTCATGAGAAAAAGGTTTAAAACCACACTTGACATTTCCAATGGCTTTTACAGCCATAACCTGTCCTCTATTAGTAGTCAGTGGACAGCGTTTACCTCTGGCGGCAAACAAAAGCAGTTTAAGAGATTGGCCATGGACTATAAAAACAGCCCTGGCGTCTTTGCCGCGCATGTGGTCTCTCTGTTAGAGAGCACTGACCCTGATGCGTACTCGTATGTTGATGATATTTATCTCACAGACGACGAGTTGTGGCCGCATCTGTGTCGCGTTGATAGCATCATTGTTATGTTTGCAGACTTCAGTTACAAATTCAACTTTGCGAAGTCTCACATTGCAGAGTATACAGTGCTGTTCTTGGGCTACGAGCTCAACAATGAAGGTCGAGGGTTAGCTCCTCACTTCCTAGAGAAGTGTGCATGTCTGCGTGCTCCAACAACACTGAAAAAATTACAATCATTGCTGGGCTTTCTGAATTTCGGTTGTACTTACATTCCCGATTATGCCCAGTGTATCAAGCCGCTTTATGCCTTGGTACAACCTACTTTTTCCAAATCGAGCTGGCTGCCAGAGCATTCAGCTATTTTGCAATCTTTGCAGGCTGATCTTCTTGCTCCGAAATACTTACTGACACGCGATAACCACACCAACCTGGTAATAAGAATTGTGCCAGGCGCAGTGGGTTTCACGTACTTAACGTTCAATGAGGGCGACACAGTCCCCAATGCCTACAAATCATACCTGTACACTTCGGCTGAACTGCGCTTTTCCTCAGTCGAAAAAGTTTTGACTGCAGTGCAGATGGCGATTCTTAAAGAACGGGCGCTGTCGCAAGAAAAACACATGTTGGTGGTCACACCGTATCCTGCCCTAGAGGCAGTGACGAAAGCCAGTGTACCCAATTCAAAAGCTTTGAATCCACGTTGGATACAATGGGCCACTTCTCTGACATCGCCAGATGTCACCTATATCTTTGATGCCTCATTGCAGACGCAGGAGTACTTGCAATATGAATTTGTTCATCCAGCTCGAAGATTACCATTGTGTCATTTATACTGACGGTTCGGTGCAACCGGCGACGGCATCGAAGCATGCCTATTCAGCAGCCTGCGCCATTGCTGCGGGTACTTTCGTGAATGGCGAATTCCAATCTGATGTCGTGCATACGCAGTCATTAGGTGATTGTACCGCACAGTTGGTAGAGCTCCGTGCTCTGGTGCTTGCACTGGAGTTTGCTGATCCTCGGGTTACTACTCTTATAGTGAGTGACTCGTTTTACTGTGTTCAGTCTTTTAACGACAATCTATTCTTTTGGTCTCAAAATGAATATCGTGATTCCAAAGGTAGCACAATAAAGCATAAAATGCTTTGGGTTCGAGTGGCAGAACTAAAAGAACATCTGCCTCTCGTGAATGTAATTCACACTCTTGGTCACCAGCGAGTTGGTGTCCATGCTGTCGGCAACAGCTTGGCTGACGAGGCAGCGAAAACAGCGGTGGTGACATATCTAGTAGCAGCAGTTACAAGATCCAAAAGTAAGATTGATGATGACATCTTGGCAGCTATTGCTGCTACAGAGAAGGGAGGTAATTACCCGAGAGGTTTCCCTTCTCGTTACCATTATCACTTAAGTCCTGATAACGTCCCATTAGTGAGAATTAACGACGTTGGTGACAGATTGATTCCCAACGCGGACTGCAGACCATCCTTGATAACAGCAGCTCATGAGGGTATGGCCTCTGCCCATGCCGGCGTTGCAGCAACTGTTACTCTGTTACAACAACGTTACTGGTGCCGCTGGTTATTTAAACAGGCTTGCACTTATGTTCTTGATTGTGACATTTGCCAGCAGATTAAACCTTTAACTGCTGCGCGCCCACCACAAACTCAGTTGTACATATCTAATAAGCCACTTGTTTGTGTTTATCTTGATCACTGCGGTCCTTTCTCCTCTGATACTGCGTACAAGTATATCTTAGTTGCAGTGGATTTGTGCACACATTTTCTTTGAGTATGGCCACAAAGGAGTGCTGATGCCCTTACTGTCATCAGGGATTTGCGTGTCTTTGTGGGAAGTTTTGCGTGTGGTACCTTTCATTCTGATCAGGGCCATGCGTTCGCCTCTAAGGCGTACAAAGAAGCCATGAAATCATTGGGGGTCCAAGTCAAATTTTCGTCTCCATACCGACCAGAGGGTAATACTGTAGTGGAGCGAATGAACCGTGACTTAAAGCAATCCTTGACTGCCAGGGTTTTAGACACTGGCCGGAACTGGTTTGCCCATCTGTATAACGTTCAACGTGCACATAATTATCTCCCTAGAAGGTCTCTGGGTGGGCAGACCCCATACATGATGCTCTTTGGCATAAAAATGTTTGTCCCGGACCTTGATGGTCTAGACATGGCGGCGTCTGCTGCACCCTTTGACGTAGATGATCACTGTGCTGTGTTACAGAGTCTACAAGAGACCAGAGACAGTCTGGCTAAGGAACACTTGCCCTCCACATCTGATGCTGCACTTCAGATTCCGGTAGTCGGCTGGCTACCTCGAGTTGGTGACCTGGTCTGTGAGAAGGTGGAGAACAAGAAGGAGTTCGGCCCCTCTTATCGTGCCCCGGTTCCAGTGCTTGGCGTGCAGGGTACAAGAACAGTAATTTTACCTCCACTTCCTGGTCGCAAGGATAACAGGTACATCTCCATTGACAATGTCAAACTACAGCGAGTGGCCGATTCTTATTATTAGCATGACTCCAGCGGTCTCTTGCCCTGCGATGCTGAGAAATTCTGTTTTGGCTCCGGCTTCTATCACCATGCCTGATATTGCTATCGAGATGCATACAGTTACTGCTCCTTTGTTGCTACCACCAGCTGGTGGTCTACCTGAAGATACTGAGTATGCTTATCCTGCAGATGTAACATTGCCTGTTTTACAATCAACCGCAGTTACCCAGTCACGTTTCTCCTTTGATACTAACTCTATGACTTCCAAAGCCCCAGCAAAGGTTTCTATTTTTGCTGTTTGGTTTAAAAGACATTTTTGATTCCCCCTTGGACTTACATTTGGCTGATGCTCATATGTATTTTTTTGTTTATGTCGATCGGATTTGTGGTGGTATTTTTTCGTCTTGTGAATGGACACTACCTAAACTTTGGCCCCCCACTCCTCATCACACATCATGAAGAGAGACCAGACTTTTGTGAATATTACTGCCTGGCCTGTGTTAGATGGGATTGCGTGGGATGCTGTTAAATTTCAAATTCATGGACCCACTGAAGTTATTAATGTTCCGAATGTATTTCGTGTTTCTATGGGTGATGTGGTTAAACAAAACATCCGCTCTGATGATTGGGATGTTCAGGCCATAGAAGCACTGTTTTCTGATTTGAAATATTATGCCGCTTTTGATGCTGAAGATTTGTATTTAGATACTGCTAATTACGGGGAGCTGTATTGCTATCAACATTATGGCAATCATTTCCTACATAAAGCCAATACATATCGTAATTTTGTGAATTATACGCAATGACAACATTGTCCAATGCCAATGCTGGGCAGCTCCAGCACATTGGTGAACACATTTGCCTATTTTACTGATTTCAGTGTTTCAAAACCAGCCTCCTTTTATTTTAATGTGGCAGCAGAGTCTGCATCGAAGGTTAGGATGACAAACACTAAATTATTGTATTCCAAATCCTTTATGGATGATTTGGCGGTCAGGGGTTATGATCTGTGGAAAGCTACTAATGATCTTAAATCTGTTTGGGGTTTTAAACCATGGCAGGTACAAGGAACAGAAGCTTTGCATCGTGCCTGCCTCATCCCGAACCACATGTTATTTTTGAATTCAACAATTTTTCAGACCACCTGTTTTGGATTGGCTACTTCTAAAAAGCTGAATTCCCCTCTATTCCAGATCTGAGTGCTTATCCAAATTGGGATAATCATACAGATCTGTCCCTTGATGCGTTGCAGTCATACATTACTAACACATCATTCAATATTTCCAAATTAAATTCGGAAGGATGGTTATCTTGGCAGACGAGCTCAGATTCCTGTCAGCATCGTTTTCTGGGTCTGCAACCAGGGTATACGCGGGTTCACATAGACCCCCGCTTTGATTCTTCCCACTCAGTTACTACCTACTCTGTAGGGAAGTTATGTCAGAACTGGCTGCAACATTCCACCTTGGCATCTGTTAAACTTCATTTATCTAAATTAAATGACAAAATAGATTTGAATGATTTTGTTAAGGGTCCTGTTGGTGGCAGGTCCAAAAGATGGGTGTATGCTATTTATAACGAGGTTTGAAAATTATCTCAAATTGAAGCGGCTTCCAGATTGAGAGCCATTGACCAGGCCAATTTGGAAAAGTTCTTGCTGTTATCGATAATAGCATTAACACCCTTTCTTCCAGAATTTAAACATTGGATAATATTGTTTCATCTGTTGTTGCTATTGTGCAGGATGATATGTCTGTTTTATATCTTGGTCAAAATCAATTATGTTCTATTATGCAGTTTGCATGGACTTTGCAAACGTTAAATGCCCTGGGACTACATGAATACTTCATCTTTGTTCCTTCCCTTTAATCTCACTGCGAAACAACAATTCATGTACATGAAAGATGCAACAAATTCATTCCTGCATATTGAAAAGTTAGAACCTTTGCCTTTCTCTGTGGCCGAATTGAACTCAGCTGTGTGGCTTATCCACGGGTTAATCACATTACCATTTCCTTTGCTTAAATTCAGTTCGTGCATGAAACATTATACCCTAGGCAGATATGAACCGTTGGGTACTGCTTTCCTGCATGAAGTTTGGTCACTGAGAGAAGGTAAAGAAGTTTATTTGAAGGGTGAGGAATGCTCTTCCACACCTGATCACTCTGTAGTCTGTAGGCACATCCAATTGCATGGCGCGTGCAATGTGCAAGCGCCTAATTTAGCATGTGTCCTGAAAGGGATTCCAGTGCCAGCTATTACACCCTCTTTCACGTTGCTAGCTAACGGTAGTTATTTGCTTTTAAATAACGAGGCTTGCTGCGGGATGTTATTGGGAATACCCTACATTGTGACTGTATCACAGAGAGTAGTCTGCTGCAAAAATGTCCTTTTCCCACCCCTGCATGGGCGGCTGGATGTATCTATCTGGCCTTCCATTCCAACCTTGAAAGCAGAGTTCAACAAGATGAGCAGAATAAGGGGTCTATTGTCTCAAAAAGAAGTCGCTCTGACTTCGTCCCGTGAAACATTTGTCCTTCACGTAGCCAACACCCGCACCGAGGTGCAAGCACCTTTAAATACTGATCTCCCACTTCATTTTGGTGCCCTGATTCACACTATATTTAATGCCTCGTCAACAACTGGCTTGGTGCATTTTTTCAAAATTGTGGGCTCTGGCCACGTGACCTCTTTCCAAACAATTTTTGGTGTGATACCGGCATTTTTTCATTCTATTTTTTCCAGCGCCTTTGGCGGGCTCCCGTTAAATCTCGCCCTCAGGGATGGAGTGCTGTTATTGATCTGCTTACTGCGCAATGGCTGCACAGTTTGTGTCACGCAACAACCTGTCCCGGCAGCTCCACCTTCGTAACCGGATGCTTGAATATTATGGAACTTTACACTGGCAACCCTGAGCATAGCCTATGGATTGTCCTTCCGGTTTTCCTACTTTACATGAGTGCAACCTATGTTTCATTGCCTAGATTGTCCTTTTGAATGGGCTCTGGATTTGTGCTTGTTAAACTCGGTGTCTCCTGCCCCGGATTATGATCGACTGATGTGTCCATTAGTGGCTCATGATTTGGACTGTTCTGGTGTCAGGATTATGGCCTGTGGAGCGGCACATGGAGTCCTAGGGAATTGGGACATCGGAACGGCAGCGTATGACTTCTTGGCAGGAAGTTACACGCCAGTTGTCCTATGAATGTGCTAGAGGCTCCAGTGGTCGAAGAACATGTATGTTCGTTTACCTTATTAGACTGGATGGCGGACACTTTTGCAGAACGTTCCAATGACTTTCTCTTGGAAGCTGTCGCTACTTACTGTGCTTGCACGTTAATGGATTGACTTGGATGTCGTCACACACATATTTTTTTTGTTTGTTTGTTTATGGTGATTCGACATTTGGGCTCGTTGAGCCTTTTGCAAAATGTAATGACTGTCCATTTTTCTTTTTTCTCCTTCATTCTGCTTTTTTCCGTTTTTTTCTTCGAACTTTCACTCCCTTTTAATTGGATTTCCATTACAGGCCCCTAGTTCCGTTCTATCTTACTTGAACTCTGCGTTCCCTCATTGTATCCCTATTTGTTCGTAGTCCGATCAAGGGGGGGTGTAGTGAAGGCAGCGATTTAGATACATACATTGCTATGTTAGCATAAGCACGTTAGACGTAGAAACGCCATCTTGCCACTTTTGCTGGTTTTGCACACGACACTGCAGATACATGTTATTATTTGAAAATTGCTTGCTTGCCTTTTCTTCGCATGAGAACTGTCTGTTGTTATTATCCCTAGACGTGCACTGCGACCTTGGTCTGAACATTGTGTGCAATAACAGTCTGAGCCACCAAACAATGTATGTTTTTGAGTTCAGGTTGATCGGCCCACACTCTAGCCATAACACGCACACAGCTGCAAATACCTGAAAGTCGAGAGCCTTTAATATTGCAGTTTGCATGCATTAGACACACATTCTGGAGAAGAACTTTTCCAGGCGCAGAGCAAAGCTGATCCTGTGATGTGATTCACCTAAGCTGATCTTTACGGTATGGGGTTCCCCATTCATACCTAGAGACCTTCTAGTAGTACAATAATACTAGCCTGTTAGCGAAGGGAAGGTGGTTGTATTCCACTGTCATTTGTAACATGATTTCTCCCTTCATTTTCTATGGTATTGTAACAATGCTGATGGTTTTAATCTTAATCATTTGTCTGCTTATGTTAGCCAAAGTACTGCATCTTAGGACATGTAGTTTATAAAATAAACATTTTAAACTTTACCGTGTCTCTGATTACTCTTGTTGTGGACTGATATGAGAATAATAACGAACAGGTATTTCTGATTCCCACCATTCCTAAGAGTACTCTAAGTTGCTTGTGCTGGGTTGCCTATACATTGGGACCTTCGAGAGAATATGGATAACGAATGGGACACTGATGCTAGTCGGATTGGGGTTCTGGGTACTGAGGTGAGTTTTTGGTACACCACAATTCACTCAGGTCCTGGTTTCCTGCGCATTGTTCTGTGCATGAGCAGAATCCCTGCAACACCCTCTCCTGTTTATCTTAGCCGTAGAGCCCTTGGCGAACGGTTCCGATGGGGGGGGCGAGATGGGATTGACTTTGGGCGGACGTTGCCATCACGTCTCTCTGTATGCTGACGACCTGTTGCTGTATCTTACAGAGGCAGTTAGGGGGACTGCCGCGGCCTTGCAGATCTTTGGCGATTTTGCTGTCCTTTCGGGCCTTAAGGTTAATAAACCTAAGACCCATCTATTTCCCATAGCTGGGCCCTTACCCAGGCCAGACGAGCTACCGCCCGATATCCTCTAGGCACAGCGTACATTCAATTATTTGGGCATACAAATTTTCCATGACCTGGATGATCTAAAGGATGAGAATCTGGGTAAGACGTTGCGCTCCCTTCGCTGTTGCGTTTGATGGAGCGGGTAGTAGAAAATTTTGTATACCACCCCCATTCTGCACGTTCATACTAATTAGAATAATCTAATAATTATAATACTATTAATGTGTTTGTGTGAAAATTTAATCAACATTACTAACGTATGAAACATACGTGGGATTTGCATTTGGCATGGCTAAAATAATTTGTAATTAATCTATGTACGCATACTAATACTAGAACAATAGAATATCGCATGATATATGTTGCTTTCGTGACGTTATTGTATGTTGCACCAGATGACATCACTGGGTAAATATAAACGCTTTAAATGTCGCCATATGCTAGATAATTACAAGCACATAGGGGAATTAGTGAGGGTTTAACATCCTTATTCGTAATTTCCTTGTTTTAATTACTTTTTGTGTTTGTTTCGCTTAAGTTATCCTTTGGGCCTAAAAACAAGATGGCCGACTGACACACGATGCGATGGCCACCATTCCACGAGGTTTCAGACCAAGTGCGCTTGCGCCAAACACCCATACCAGTAGCCTCAACATGACCCTAGCCACGATGTGCCTTATCAAGGTCACGACGGGACGCTTGCCAAATGTTCAAACAAAGGACTTACGCAAGGAACCGGATGGATCATGCCTGACAATATGACATCATGAACTATGTGAAACTTCACATAGTTCCCAGACGATCCCAACCAACCAATGGGATGAGACCAAATTCTCAATATTGTAACTTTTGGCCCTTATTTCCATTATAAAAATGACGTTAGAATAGAAAGAATAGTTATCGTTAGTTTGGCTGCTTGCTGTTCTGGTTCTTCCTTTTGCTGATGGAGACGACGGTGACGCTACGTGACGGCTGTGTTCCTGAATCTTTGACAGACTGAATTGCTGCCCAATTTCTTGATGAACAACAGACTTTAGGAGATCTATGGGCATTGATCGATATTAGCACGTCTCTGGTCCTTGACCTGATCTTTGGGACTGTAGCGTGCTGATGACTAAATTGATGACCTAGAGGACGACCGATAGCCAGAATAGGTAAATATGGTGTTCTGTGATTTGCGTAATGATTAATAAATTTACTAGATGGAACTAAAATTCTTGCATTATTTAGATAAACAAATTATTGATTAACAAGAAAATGTGTTTGGTCGTTTATTGAAGGGGAGTAGATCAGGATATTTGAGTATGTTGGACTAAATCATCAAACTCAATCCAACTAAATTGATCCGTCGATTACGTGTGAGGAGTATCTTAATGTTTAGCTTTATGATGTGCAGTAATAAAGGTATTAGTGTACAGAAGTGTAAATAAGTATTTCTCTCTATATGTTATAAGGTATTCCTTTCATGTCATCGCTTGGAACACTCATCTCTCCTGTAAGTGCAGACCAGTGAGAAGCGAAGTGTGAATGTTGGTGTTATGGGCCCCACCGTGCGCCACTCAGTCTGGGGTAGTGGACGCCTGCGAGTGTCCCTGCAGATCCTACAGTGCCCTGTATCGGAAGGAGGACTTGGGGTGCCAAATTTCAAATTGTATATGCTGGCTGCCCATTTACAATGGTTAGCACAATGGGTAGAGGGTGTGAACGAGGAGGGAACGTGCCCAGCGCATCCAGCATCTAGTCAAAGACAAGTGATGGCAAAACTCTTACTGCCGGCCACATCTGTCCCCTCCGGCTCTCTTTTGCAGCGCACGGCCTTCCAGCAGCACCCGGTTAGGTACTCCACCCTGATTCCCTTAGTGGGTCTTCCACACGGGGACCCTCAATTTGTATTTACGGATGCCCAACTGGCAAGATGGTCGGATGCTGAACTAGATACTGTAGGGGAATGTTCTTTCAACAAAGCTCTGATCTCTTTTGCGGACCTAATTGAAGATAGTGGACCCCCTGGGCTAATTGCTGTGCTATGAAGCGTTAACGCGCACCTTTGCACAACTATGGGGCCCTGGAAGGGAGGAGCCTGATACGCACCCTCTCCCGCATGGGATACTCACCCTTGGCACGGCGGGACATCTCGTGAAATGGCTTTACGCCACCCTGGTGGAGGCCTCAACTGGCCCGCTGGATGGATTACGAGCACGTTGGGACACAGTGGGGGGTAAAGTCCTTACGGATCCAGAGTGGCGTAAAGTTTTGAGATATTCTGGCAAAGTTTCCCAGAACACCCGGCTGAAATATATACAATTTAACTATTGCACATGACCTATATGACACTGCATCGGCTCAACGTGACATAGGGAGGGAAAGTGAGACCCTGCCCTAGATGTGCGCATCTGGTTGCTGATTTTGTCCATATGACTTGGAATTGCCAGGAGTTACGCCCCTACTGGGAGGTGGTGTTGGTTAAGATCAAGGAAGTGCTCAGGAGAGAGTTGGCCTTATCACTTCAGACGTGCCCGCTGGGTCTATTCCCCAGACCGCCTAAACGCAAACTCGGGAACCACTTGATTTGTCTTACGTTGGGCTTAGCTAAACGCAGGATTGCGATGGAGTGAAAATCTGTGAGGGGCCCATTTATCTCAGGTTGGAATCAGGATGTCATTGCATGGGCGGGAGCAGAGGGCAGGGCTCTGGCGTGTGGAGGAGGCCAAAGGGATGAGGAAGCTCCTGATGGCTCAACAATGGTAGGAAGTAATAGCTGCATGGAAGGGGCCTGCGGGGTTGGGCAGTGATGAGGGAGAGTCGGGCCGTTTGTCGTGAACGAATAGCGAGTCCCAGGCGATTGGGCCAAGACCATATAGGATTTCAGATGCCTGATATAGAGAGAGAATTGGATAGATTTAGACCACAGCCTGCCCCGGGCAAAACTATCAAGGTAGTAAAGTATTAACGACGGGGTCCCCTTCTCCAGCCCAGTCTTCCTTTGCAGGTTGGGATTGTTACTGACCCCACTAGATATTATCATATCCAAGTGTTCACACCATTCCTCTGCACTAGTTACTCGTTGCTTGTTTATATTTTATTTTCTCTTTTTTTTCACTTCTTATTGGTTGCATTTATACGATATCAATGGCATATTGGGACTCAAGTTAGGAACAGGCAGGCACCTGGTGAACTGATATTGAACGGCTCCCTAAATACATCGTTGGTGATATAACTTTTTATGGGTGGAGCTAACATCCTTGAGTGTAGATGGTAATAGCAGACAAATTATGCTTTGCCTCCTTTTTCTTTTTTGTTTTGTTTTATGTTTCAGATCTTTATCTTGATTGTATTGAAATGCTTACAGTTTGCAAAATGTCAATAAAAATATATATTTTTTTAAAAGTGCCCTTGCTTCATCTTGTTCACATTGCTGGAAATAAACCCAAACTTCTTTGCTGTGTCTGCATTTTGATTTTTCACTCTCTAGTATGTAACTGATGTATACATATGTCTGTATGACTATAGCCAGGCCATTGTGGTGGCTACTGAACATTCAAAGGCCACAAGATCTGCTTTTGTTGAAACTGACACAACCACTACCACCAGAACCATCCTCACTCCTGCTCTCGCAAATACCAAACTATTGCCCAGACTAAAAACATGATGATGTCCAAAACAGACTGGGGTATTATTTGCTTCAGGCATCTCTTACCTTTTTCCCATCCACCAGCACTAGTGTCAGAGGAGGTAATGGGCATTCTTAAGAAGGGAAAATTGAATTGTTGCATGCCATTCAGGTTGTCAGTCAGAAACTGGCTCAAAGAATTGACATCCAGTAAGATATGCAGTTGGCCCTGTCTGTCCCAGGGAGCGGTCCTGCTTCCTCAGATACGAGTGCTTCTAGGAAACTTATCTCTATTACTGCTCCTGCCTCTATTCAACCACAATACCCCACTCCACCACCTGTCCCGAATCTGACACCTAACCCCATTCCAACCCCCACCTCAATACCACTTGCAGATCCAGTTCCTCCACCTCCCTTCATTAACATACCTACACTATACTGCTAGACCTTACCATGTCCAGAAATATTCCTCCCAGAAGCCGTAGGCCCTGCCCGCCCACCTGAAATCCTAAAACACCACCCGCTTCAAGAAATAGGATTCATATTTCCATCTGCTCCAGGATGGTGAATAGCTACCCGAGGATGAAACTAAGGATTGTTGGCAGACAGGATTCAAAGATGGAGCCATTAAAATATAAGATTGTGATAGGACAGTATTTAACCCATCTCTCCTGCACTTCTATTTCTGCTAATTTTGCAGGGCATTGGGCCAGATTTACCATTTACTCACACAGCAAAGTGCAGCAGCCATAAATGCTGTGCTGCATGAAAAGGAGAGAGGATGACAGCTCCATATTTACAGAAATATGGCACTCTCCTCCTCTTTCCTTAGCTCCAGCGCTGAAATCAGCTGCCATGCGTCACAGAAGCACTTTTGCGCCATAGTGCAAGGGTGTCTCAATGAGTCTAGCATAGATTTTGTACTGGAAGGGTAACTTGAGACTGACTTTAACACTTTGCCCTATTCGTATGTGCGCTATAAAGTGCAGCACAATTACAAAATCGGAAAAGGAAGGAGAAATGAAAGCATTTATCCTTCCTTGCGCCTACTTTATTTAAAAGGATGCAGTTTTCTGATGATAAACCCTGTCTACTTTATTTAGTAAATAGGGTTTAGCGTTAGAAACCTTGGGTGGTTGCATGGGGGCGCACCTGCTCCTCCCCGCTGGTGCTAAGTAATGCAAAGCAGTGGTATATGCTGCTTTGCATTACTTTCACATTACTTTCCAGCGCTAAACAAATTTAGTGCTGGAAAGTATATCGGAAAAAAATATTTTGCACCGATTTGCATTGCTTTTATGATGCAAACACAGTGTAAAATCCTAGTAAATCTCCCCCATCATTTTTTGGAAAGATTTGTAGTACCCAGAGGATGAAAATGTTTGTTCCGCTTTTGTGCATCTATTTATAGGAAGTATTCCAAACTTTTTCTGTCTGTTTTTTGTTTGCATATATTGGTGGTTGAAAAATGTTATAATGTTTGTCATATGTGATTGCATATTTCAATATGTTGCTTATGTCAACCATTTTTAACTCAATTTTCAGCTCCAGGCTTAGTAATTTCTTATGTGCTGCACTGTGAGAAATTTAATTCATCCCTTTCCCATGTGTGTTAAAAAAAATAGTTGGGTTTTTAATTAATATACTTTTGTTTGTATTCACTGCTGATATACATATACTTTAGTAAAAAATATAGGGGCATATTCTCAAGGACTCATCGCCGATTTAGCGTCTCTTTTCTGCCACAAAAGTGGCAATAGATTTATCGCCCTATTCACAAGCCGGCGCAAACAGCCAACATCGTCAGCTCTGGGTCTTGGCTCATACATGCCAACTGTTGTGTGTGTATCTTCATTGCTGCAGTATAAGGCAAAGGCCTAGCCTCAATCGCATACCTGCTTGATCATAGACATGACACATCTGTGTGAATTAGAATGTTTTCCTCACATTCGGTGGAGTGTTGAAGCTGGACCTGTACATGACCATGCAAACCCCACTTTACAGTGTTGCCCCATGGAGGGCCAGCCAGAGTCCTTTAGGGATTGACAAGTTCATTGGAAGAGGAAGAGTTCAGTCCACAGTCTGATTGCCGTGTCACTGGTAACCAAAACAAATATGGCAGGCCACGTCGAGGGCCAAGGTGAGTGTTGCAGAGTGTATCGGGGGACAGTGGAAGGTGTTATTCCATGGCATGATGCAGAGGGCAGAACCAAGCTGAAAAAGGCCATATGGCAGAGATATATGCTACCGCTTCCTTCTTACCACAAAGACAGAATCATCCACATCATCGTCCTCTGATGTGTGATGTGCCTTACATGTGGGTGGTAGTGCTTTGTCTGCAGCACTGTGTGGCACTGACACATCAGGGGCCGGAGGTGGAATGTCTGCCACACTGTGAGGTACTGAAACATCAGGGGGCGGAGATGTGGATGGAGTAGTAGCAGCAGCATTCATCTGCGCCAGACCTTGTGGCAGCAATGCCATCATGAGGATCTGCAGGGCATGGAAGATCCCAGCTACATCTCGCTGGTGTGCAGCTGTGGCAGCCATTCTTTCTGCCTGCATCCGCTCCATGTTCTTCACAATTCTCCGCATGTGTCCCAACTCCCGGCTGACATCACTGGAGCCACTCTGACTAGACAGTTGTTCTTGTCTCAGAGTCATGACTCACGCGATATCAGCCATGGCTTGTTGGAGAACATGGAGCGGACTGTTGGTGTCCGTTAGGGACTGTAAGTGGGCCCTGATGGGACTTAGACACCCTTGTATGGCATCTAGTTTGGCTGCCATGAGGTCGAACCCCACCCGCACCTGATCAGCCATCTCCTTCTGGCCCTCAAACACACGACATTGGAATGCCATGTGTTGGTCGTAGGGGTCCTGGGAGACAGCCGTGGTGGTGGGTGCTTCCTGCTGTGTGGTCTGTGCAAGGGGTGGGGTCTCCTCGATGCAGCTGGGCTGCCCTGCTTCTGGGGTGGGGTGGTGAGGGTGTCCATGAGCTGTTGGAGGGCATCGGTGTCAATGGTGTGGAGGTCCTCTTCATCATCAGTGAAGAGATGTGCGGTCTGCTCTGCAGGAGACGTTGATTCTGCCTCTGCAAGGTAAAGGGGAGATGCAGTTTAACAATGTGTTCCATGTATGTTCACGCATTGGACAAGTTTACAAACAGACTGCATGACAATGTACATTGTGATTGTTTGGGAGGGGATGCCTATTTGATGCGGGACAGTGGAGATTTCTACACCATCAGGGATGTGAGGTTGTACTTGTACATTATCATCTCACAGTTTCCTGCTATGCCAAATGTGATTGGCCAGTTTCTACACACAAGCGGCAGTAGTTGTGTCCTCTGTTCTGTTGTGAAAGTGTTGCAGCTTGTACCACATTGTTATCAATGTTGATGTGCTCTGATTCTGATGTGTGTGTGCTGCATTGTGGGAGAGTCGCCCCTGCAGCTCTGATTTTGCTGGCCCTTCTCCCTTTCAAGCGGTGTGCCTTTCACTTCTGTGATCATACAGTACTGAGATGTTGCAGACTTGGGTAAATTGGGCTCTTGATGGGAGTTGGGACTCTTGGGCATGGTTTGTCTGCAGATGTCTTGTTGACTTCAGGGGTTGTTTGTGCACGTGGATGTGTCAGAGTGTGACCTGCTCCTTTACGGATGTGGTCCACACTCAGTCACCTCAGTGTCATGGCGTGCACCATGTCATGATGATTGGACTGCAGCCATGCTAATCATCATGCAGTGTCACTTGCATTGTCAGTGTGGCTCATGGACCCGCAGATATGCTGGGTTCAGCACATGTGCATGGTTTTGTTGTGAGAAAAGTGATGTGTGGGGAGGGCCCCCTCTGGGCACATAGTCGACGGGGGCCTACTTGCTGTTTCTATGTGTGCTGAAGTATGCCATGGTGATCAGGGGCATGATCCAGAGTCGTTGTGGGTGTGCACTGTGCTATACTTAATTGTGCATGTGTGCCATTGTGCCCATCTCCCCCCGTCCCCCCAGTCCCTGGTCATTACTCGCCCTGTTGCTGTTGGGTCATGTCATGTTGAGCAGTGTCCGGTCCCCATACTCCTGCCACCATCTCCCCACTGATGACTGTGGACACCATTTCCTCGATCTCATCCAGCTCCTGCTGTGGCGCTGGACTCCCACCTCCAGTCTGCATTGCGGCTTTCCGGTTGTTAGCGAGTTTCACCTTTTTTTTTTCTTTTTTTTAATTTATTTTTTATTGAGAGTTCAAATATAACAATACAGAAAAACTGAAAGCAAAATACCGTTGAAAACCAATTAATACAGTATGAGAAAAGGAATACTAACTATATTCTTACAAATTGTCATTTTAACATTTAAATTATAAAGTGCAGGATTATATAAGAGCAATCAATCAATCGACTGTCATTTATAATCAAAAGATATTGATAGAATGAAAACAGAATGAAACATTTAAATACAGGGGACGTCTTCTCAGTTAATATTACAGAACTAATTTATAAAGTGCCACGTGCGAAGTCCAGACGAACACACTAGACATATAGGCTAGAAGATGTTCTCGCAAAAGTATAAATCTTATAAAGTAATAGCAAGACAAATTTTTAAGAATCGAACACGCTCCAATTTTTATCATATTTTTTGAGAGCCCCTAATCTAAGAGAGTACTTTCTTTCCCTACCCTGGATTTGAAGTAGTTTTGACTTCCATGCCTGGAAGGATGGAACAAGATCTGTTTTCCAGGACTGTAATATGAGGGATTTAGCTATTAAAGAAGCTATAAAGAGGGACTCATCATATTGGGTGTGGATAGGAGAGCAGCCTAGAAGGGGAATAAGGTCATCAAATACAATATTAGTTTTAAGAATAATTGAAAGATATTTTTCTATTTCCTTCCATGAAACCTGGATTTTTGGGCACTCCCAGACAATGTGTTTCCAAGTGCCTTTTTCATCGCACCGGAAGCATTTGTTGGCTACTTTGGGGAAAATATTATGTAAGAAGGACGGGGTTCTATATATTAACCATTTGTTGAAAAATTGCATACGTTTAAAATTTGCTCCGCGAAAAATGGTTTTATTGAATTTATTTATTTTTTCCCATACCTGATGATTGATTGTAATATCTTCCCTCTTTTTCCATCTTTCAGTAAACTTGCTGTAAGGGTCTTGGGCCTTGCTTTCTTTTAAAATTTTAACCCAGATACTCATTTTGTTTTGAATTTTATTATTAAAAATAGTGGAAATATTTTCTGTATTAAATAAATTTGCTATATTGAGTTCTCTGAGTTTTAGATTTATTCTAATAAAGGACCAGTTCAGCATTAAGTGCGAATGAGTTAACTGGCTGTGGATTTCATCCCAAGATTTCCATCTATTTCCCAGGAGGAAATCTTCAATTTTCTCAAAACCATTCTCCTTCCAAAGAGTTAATATATTTGGTCCAAACAGCAAGCATCTCCCAAGCTAAGATTTATTAAACGTGTCTTATTGCTAAAAATGGGC
Organism: Triturus cristatus; assembly: GCF_964204655.1. Taxonomy (NCBI): domain Eukaryota; kingdom Metazoa; phylum Chordata; class Amphibia; order Caudata; family Salamandridae; genus Triturus; species Triturus cristatus. Next base: position 255,370,468 of record NC_140588.1, read on the forward strand.
AAGTCATAAAATTTAAAAAGCTGCGTTTTCACCTTGAAGATCTACTGAAGGGATTTATAGCGAACTTTTTTGGGATCTTTCGTGGCTCTAACCGGATCGTTGATTTTCAATTCAAGCAACATCCTTTTCATTAAAAAATTATCTGTGTCAAGAGAGTCTAAAAATAAAAACCTGTGCCTATAATGTGCAAAAGATGCGAAATAGTATTCTATGAAATTTGGGAGGGACAGTCCTCCTTGTGCAGATGATAAATATAAAGTGCTCAGTGCTAGTCTGGGAGATTTTTTTGCCCATAGAAAAGAGGAGATCAAAGCTTCTAATTTTTTTTAAAATAAGAGGCCTGGATTGCGCAGGGAATTGCGCTAAAAAGGAAATTGAAAAGGGGTAACACCGACATTCGAATTAGCGATGCCCGCCCCAAAAGAGACAGGGGAAGTAAATTCCAGCGGTCTGAAAGTAAGCCCACCTTGTTTAATAAAGGTACAAAATTAAGTGAAAAAAGATCATCTGGGCTATCGGATATGAGTATTCCAAGATATCTCTTTGGATCCGTATTATATATCTTCCTGAACTCAGGAGCTAAGGTGTCTGTAGTGCAGTTAAGTAGAATAATTTCCGTTTTGTTTACATTCATTTTATAGCCCCTTAGCTTTTGAAAATCAGAAATTTTTTTTAGAATCTTGAATTGGCTTGAGGGTTTAGAGGCAATGAAAAGGGCAATATCATCCGCATATAATTTTATATTTGTCATGCCTAGAATTGGGGCAGTGTCGGCTTTAATATTCCTGATTGCGATCACTAGAGGTTCAATAAATAGTGCAAATAGAATTGGCGACAAGGGGCATCCTTGTCGCGTACCTCTAGTAACCGCACAGGACCCAATATTGGTGTTATTGATGATAATTTGCGCCCTAGAATTCATATACAGATTTTGTAAAATACAAATAAAAACATTCGGGAAATTAAAACTACTCAGAATTGCAAACAGACAATCCCAAGACACTAAATCGAAGGCTTTCTCCGCATCCAGAAACCAAATTTGAGCCTCCACCTTATTCGTATTTAAATAATCTAGTGCCTCCAATAAAAATGTAGTGTTGGAATTGAGATGTCTGCCTACAATAAAACCGCACTGGTCATGAGCTACCAGAGATCCTACAATTTTATTTAATCGATTTGCTAAAAGTTTTGTAAAAATGTTGTAGTCTGTATTTAAAAGGCTAATCGGTCTATATGAGTTTGTATTTTCCTTATCTTTTCCCTTTTTTAAAATGCTGACCACCACCGCTATATGGAAGGAGTCCGGCGGGGGGCTGCCTTGAAGTAGATTATTAATTAGTTTCAAAAATTCCTTACGTAATATTCCCACAAATTTTTTAAAAAATTCAATGGGGAGGCCATCCTCACCGTTAGCCTTGCAATTGGGGAAGGACTCTATCACTTCATCTAATTCTAATGATGTAAAGTCCTGTGTAAGGTAATTCTTACCCTCAACATCTATTTTAGGTATTTCAAGTGTCTGTAAAAATTTCGTGATCGAATCAGGTGTAGCCCCCTCAGTTGCTTGATATATCCCCTCATAGTGTTTTAAAAACAACTCACCGATGGAAGTGGTGGTCTTAACTTGTGTTTTAGTAATAGGGTCTATTAGCTGATCTATTCTATTACGCACCTGCTTTTCTTTAGATTGCCAGGCCAACAGCTTTCCTGTGTATTCACTCTCCTCATAGATCTTTTGCATTTGTGAATTACTGTTAATCTCACCTAAGTCGTAATAAAAATCCTTCATCCTGTGCTTCGCCTCATGGAGTTTATGTCCAGAAGCCATAGATCTGACCCTATAATGCTCTTGGGTTGCCTGCGAGAGTTCAGATTGGAGTTTAGTTTTCTTCTCCCTTCTTGCCTTGAGTTTAGGAATTTCTTTAGATGTAATAATTCCACGTAGAGTAGCTTTAAATGCATCCCAGATTATGTTTACTGGGGCTGTACCTCTATTCTGAGTAAAAAATTGCTCTATTTTTTCATTAATATCCGTACACCATTGTTGGTCAAGAAGGTTAAGTTTGTTAAAAAACCATCTACTTGGAGAACTTACTTCATAGTTCCCCAAAGTGACCTCCATGCAGAGAGCTGCATGGTCTGAGAAAGCATTGGGTAGGTAGGCATAGTTATATAATTCTAGGTCATGAGATGAAAGAAAAAAATCTAACCTTGACGCAGAATTATATTTTGCTGAGTGGCATGTATACTCGCGCTTGGTGGGATTTAAGTTACGCCAACAATCGGCAAGATCGAAGTCAGTTTTACAACTTTGGATAGCTAAGGCAAGTTGAGGTTTATTCTGTCGGCGGTCTTTCTTGGAGGAGTCTAATCGAGGGTCTTGTAATAAGTTGAAATCACCCCCCCAAATTATTGGCCCAGAAAGACCGGTTAATGCCTGCTTAACCTGTAGAATAGCTTGAGGGTCATCCAAAATTGGTGCATAGATTGTGGAGAGGATGACATTAAGGTTATTTAATTTACCGCGTGCGACAGCCCATCTACCTCTGGGGTCTATGCATGTCCCTTCAAGATAAAAACCTACATGTCTCCCTATTAAGATAGAAACTCCTCTCTGGGCCATCCCAGCAGGAGCAGATATATTATAGCCGGCCCAGCTTTTGAAGAGTTTAGCTGACTCTGTCTGATCTTTATGGTGAGTTTCTTGGAGATAGATTACCTCTGGTACAAGGTTTTTCAACCAGCACTCAATAGCGTTCCTTTTACGAACGTTATTCAGACCATTAACATTTAAAGTAATAAATTTCACCATGTTGTTTGAGATTCAAGACATTGGATGTAGCCTTCCGCCGGAATGCAGATGAGCAAATATGCAAAAGTGCAAGTGTACAAACAACAGCAGCAGCATATAAAATACAAATGTGCAAGTACGAAATTGTGCAAATGTGCAAATGTACAAACAGCAACAGCAGTAAGTAATACATTTCTCCATGTTGTTTGAGATTCAAGACATTGGATGTAACCTTCCGCATGGATGCAAATGTGCAAATACGCAAAAGTGCAAATGTACAAACAACAGCAGCAGCATATAAATTTGATGTAGCCCTCAGCAAAAAAAATACAAATGTGCAGGTACGCAATTGTGCAAATGTGCAAATGTACAAACAGCAGCAGGAGTAAGATCGGCTGGCCAATAATCTATATACATATAACAATAAAGAACAATACATAAAGAATCTATGTTTCAATGTGCAAATATGCAAAAAAGGCGGCAGAAGTGCAAGATAATGTTATTTGAAGAAACCTACCGTTCATTATGGAGACAACGTATTGTAAAAGCTTGACTAACATAGACTCTATAGATATATAATATCATCAGCCAAAAGAAGAAAATTTTACACCACTGTCTGTGTAGGTATGCAGATGAGCAGCAAAATGGTGGAAATAGCAACATGGACCTGAAGGTTTCGATTCCTTCTTAGTTCAAAATGGGCAGGCATACTTATGAGGTCTTGTCGTCTAAACATGATCCAAATGGACAGAAATACCAAAAAAAAAGATTTCGTAGAATAACCTTACTTATACCGTAATCATTAAAATGTAAAAAAACATAATGCCTTAGAACTCTCATTTTTCCCCCTTTGCGACACCCCCCTTCACCCCCCTTCCCTCCCCCCTTGAGTTCACGGAGACCCCGGTGTCCCACTTCCGTCCAGCTCTGTTGTTTCTTCTTTTTGGATGCCATCACATTGCATCCTTGTGTGCTTCCTGTATTCATCGAATGACCGCCCTAGGATGATAGTAACTTCAGAAGGATTCAGCAACTTATTTAATTATCCTCCAAGGCCGTCGAGGAATGTCTGAGCTTCATGTAGGACCGAGAATATAAAAACATTTCCTTTAGCCAGGACTTTGAGTTTTGACTGCTGCACTATCATGGCTTGGTCCCCCTTGCTCTTAAAGGAGTCGATGAGCTTCACAAGGTCTCTACGTCTGTGAGCAGATGCTACCGACATATCACCAAAGATTCGAAAGTTATTCGCCCCCTCCACATTGAAAGTTCTTTTAGAAAATGCGGTATTTAGAATTTTTTCTTTCACCCTAAAGTCTGAGAAATTAAGCAGAATAGTGCGGGGGTACTTCAAATTATTAGGTTTATGTGCAGGGACTCTGTGCGCCCTTGTAATAGTCAGGTCACCTTGCAGCTCAGGTATAGCTTTTTTCAGTAGAGAATCTGTCCACTTGACTACATCCTTATCTTCAAGGCCCTCTGGTATCCCTACAAGACGTAAATTAGATCTCCTATTATAATTCTCAAGGTCCTGAGTTTCACCTTGGTTTTGCGCTTCACATCATTCCAGCACTTCTTGCAGTCGTCCACTTACCTTCACTCCGACCCCAGTCACCTTGGCCAAGATGGACTGCCATATTGCATTTTTAGTTGCCAATGACACAGTGGAGGTGATAAACAGTTGTCCCTGGCTGGTCGTCCGGGGAGGTTGTGGGGTTCTGGTTGGCCTCTGTTGCTGATCCAGCTTCCTCCATGGTGTTTCTCAGTTGTTTGTTTGTTTGTTTTTTGCAGCTTTTATGGTGAATTTTCCCGCCTGATGTAGGAATAGCAAGCCTGGCGCTGATTATCGCTGATATTTTTATCGCTGTTGGGCCCATCACAATTTTTTTCACCTACGGGTTTCCTTTTTTATCAGCGTCCCGGTAATTTTAGCGCTGAGTTTTGATGCATTGTCTGGAAACTATTGCCTGTTGCAGGCATGTTGAGAATACGCCGTTAACACGCCATTAGTTTCCAGCGATAGACGGCGTTATGTAAAATTGCGTTAACCTAGGTTGGCGATAATTATCGCCCGTTCTTGAGAACATCCCCCATAAAGTTTAGTTTTAGTGTATTATATGTTTGCTGACCATGTGATGTAACAAAAATGTGCAGTAGGCAGGAGGAGATAGTACTATTGGATTAGTTAAGTATTTTATTTGAGTAGGAAGTGTGAGGAATGTGGACCGACAGGGAGACAGAGTAAATTGTTGTAAGAATGCTTTGATGTAAATAATCTTAAAGTTAAGTGACAGTGGCAGTTGACACAATCTTTTTTTGGAAGTATAAAAATGTGTACTTATCTTCTTTTTTGCTGTGCATGTGGTGTTGTTCTTCCATCACTATCTTATAGAGTCCCAGCGCTTGTAATAGCAGAGGCATGTTGATTAAGTAGGTTGCGTGTGTGTTTTGTGGACAGGGTTGACTATGCTCTTTTTACTCCAAACAGGTGTGGTGGATAAACAGCCATATTTCCATTCATGGAAATTGTTCTATGAACATGGGAAACAGAGTATTGGTTTTCCGTTGGTCCATGCACTGTGTTTAGGATGTAATTCAACAAAAACAAGAGCAACGCTAATGCCCACGTTATCATGGGTATCAAGTAGAACTTGGAACAAGCGTTCAAATGGAACTCCTTTTAAGCAAACTAGGGTAACCCAGATATTTCTTTGAAGACTTAACCTGAACCATCATTTAAATTTCTATTTTTTGACAGGTAAAATTCTGTCTAGACTTAATCTGTGCAGACATTTGATTCAAAAGAAAGCAACAAACATCATCTTGTAGTTAAATTCGATACAGCCAAACAACATTTTATTTCTAAGCAATAAACAATCTTATCATTAGCAATTATCTGGGTGATAAAAGATTTTATGAAAAATTGAAGAGAGGAAGTGAAGAACCCCAAACGTAAGGAAAAACAAAAACACAAAGAACACAGTGGTCAACACATAAGGTATATTGGTTATTTTCTTGTCAGCCAAATCTGTTTGATACAATGAAAGACAAAGAGGGGAATTCTCAATGTGTCATTTGAACAACGGTCAAGTCTGTCTTTTTATTTGTCAACAGCGTTTCAAGCCTTAATCCAGAAACTAGGGTCTCAGCAGGACAATGATGAAACTGGAGACTAAGGAAATATGTATAGTTACCAAACTGTGAATAATTAATTTGTCAAAACAAAGATGAATTTGACAAGGTCCATACTGGTGGTGTATTTCAAGTGGTCTGATGCATTAATTATTTCCACACTGGAAAGTGCAGCAACTGGGGGTAGGAACAATATTGAATTGTCACTGGTGTACTTAAATTACTATTGACAAGTGTGATTTGCACAGTCAAGAACGCGTGATATCCCATAAGCAGCACTGCAATATATAGGAGGATAGGTGTAATAAACATTGATAATTAGAATAGAAAAATGTTAAAAGCAGATTAGGGATGGCAGTCTTACCCGATCGGTCAGAAGTTGGATTTATCTAGGCAGTTATTGAATTGAGGATTTGTTCAGCCCTATTGGTGAAAAGCGTGGCATTAAGGAATCTACTGTTGCTTCACACAGTGAAATGACTCACTGTAATAGAGGCCAAATTTCTCCCAGAGCAGAGAGTTCAGCATAGTCTCCTGATCAGAGATGAGGTGATAAAACAGCCGCACCCTTCTCATCTCAGCTGGAAAAGATATAGGCGAACCTCTATCCGCGCAAAGTCCTCCAGGGAGAGGCATGCGGGCAGGTATATCGTCAAGAATGGTAATTGGGCAAGCCAATACTGGCTAAAAGTCTCATGGTTATGACAATACGGCATACATTTTTGTGATTCACATGAAAAATTCAAGTCCAAATAGGTTAGTTGGGAAATGAGCACTGGTGCAAAATGTATTTAGTAAATTGGAGAATGTATATAAAAAATATTTTAAAATTGACTATAGGAAATCAAAGCCTGCACACTGTAGTAAAGTACTTGTCAGCTATTCTCCACTGTACTGCTCAGTTAGAATGTTGCATGACATCATAGAATGCCTGGGTGCCTCTCTGGGTGAGATTGTCAGTTGGTCTACTCAGGCTGAGCTGAAAGGAGCTTGCTCCTGGTGGGGCTATCTTTGTACCATCTACCTTATCCTACTATCCTGACCACCTATGCTGGAACCAAGTTACCAATAAAGAAGTAACTTACATGAACAGATGGACTCTGTATCTTCCTTTACAACAATTTTGGCGACGATCTGAAGAACTGACGTGTGCATTAAGGAGTTAAGACTATTGAGGAACCAAGGAACTATAGCAAGAGGAACTAAAGACTTTAATAATGTTCAAGACGTCAATTGAAACTTGGGTAACACCCTGGTCAGCCCCACCAGTGTCCTGTACCATCTGGACAGCCTGCAGCCAGGGCGTCTGACTTCACTTTACTGAGAACACTGCTGTCATCTGGATGACTTCCTAACAGTCTCTCCAGCAAGAACCCTCCCTGCGCCTCAACAGGTTTGCTCTTCTTGTTGTGTTTGCCTGTCTGACTTGGGCCCAAATCTGTGTGGGGAGTCTGAGTCTGACAGCAGTTTCTAGACACGGTCTACACTGTTCACAGTGAGAGTCACCTGGTGTCTTGACCGAGACTGGTCTTTTGAATAATGAGGAACCTGAACCTTCACAACAAGCACCCTTTGTGTGTGTAATTTGGAGCAGTGCTTTAATGGAGACAGTGACAAGCTGAAAACCGTGTGAAATGGCAGAGTGATTCACTGTACGAGTAGTGGCACCTTGGGTGAGATCGTGTGTCTTCTGGTGAAATGGAGCACTTTATTTTCGGGGATTTATCTTTTAAAGTGGACACTTGGTAAACGTTAGCGCATCGTTTGAATTCAAAGCCCATGCACGCACATCTCACCGTTTCCCCAGCGTCGTGTGGATCCTCTGTGTTGGTGACGTCCTTCTCCCTATTATCGAATTACGTTATTCACTCTTTGTGCCTCTAAGCTGCTCAGTGACGCCCGCCTGCAGCTGCGCGCCGTGAGCCACTAGGCTCAGCGTAATGCAGCGTCCCGCCATCTTGGAATTGGCACCGTATGATGTTCGTGCAATCTTTTGCCAACCACATTTCGTTCAAAGTTCATCCATGTCGTCACAGTACTTTGCGGTCTTCTTTCTGCCTGCGATCTCGTTTTGTTGTGCTGATTGCGCTGAAAGTAACTCTTACTTCATGAACCACAGCAACTGGACGTTATGTCTTGGGAAGGTCACTGAACATTTTCCTTGAGAGAGTCACTGCGCTACACTGTGTTTGATGCGAACAACTACCGATCTTCGTGAGAGGACTTCGGGTGAGAGATCGCTCACCAGACTTTTTGACTTTTTCTTTCATTTCATTACTAGTCATCGTGGTGCATGTCCTATAGTATATTAGTGTGTGGGTTTGTTGTTATTTTGGTTTTTTTTGTTTTTAGGACAGTGTGCACTCGTTTATGGGGAGGTTTTGGGGGTGTTGTATCCAGACTTGGGGAGGTTCAGAGAAAAGTCTGTGCTCTGATTCAGTTTTGTTTGTTTTTATCTTCCCAGTGTGGGTTGAGACAGCGAGCGTTGCGTACACTTCACAGGTGTAGTGTACCTTTGGACGGTGTGTGTCTCTTGTTAGTCTTCGTACGTATAGTGTACCTGCTTTTGGGGAGGTTGTGGGGGTAGTCAATGCTTCCAATTTAGTTTTCAGTTTTCCAGGGTTAGTACTCTGTGGTGTACCCTATGTAGGGGAGGTGGTAGTTTAGTTGTGGTTTTTTTTCAGGGTTATTTCCCTGCATTGTACTCTATTTTTAGTGGAGGTTGTTTCCGGGGTGTGTACCCTTTGGTGTACCCTACCTAGGGGAGGTTGTGTTATGTTTCCAGGGTTAGTACCCTGTGGTGTACCCTATGTAGGGGAGGTGGTAGTTTTGTTGTGTTTTTTTTCAGGGTTATTTGCCTGCTGTGTACTCTATTTTTAGTGGAGGTTGTGTTGTTTCCGGGGTGTGTACCCTTTAGTGTACCCTACCTAGGGGAGGTTGTGTTATTTTTCCAGGGTTAGTACTCTGTGGTGTACCCTTCTAGGTTTAAACTAGTTAGGGGAAGTTGTCTTTGTGGGTAGTCAATGCCTCATGTCAGTACCCTACATAGGGGAAGTCTGTTGTTTTGTAAAGTGTTTAACTGTAGTGTACCCATCTTTTTGGGGAGGTTGTGGGGTAATCAACGCCTCTATTTTAGTTGTCAGTTTTCTGGGGTGCGTGTGCCCTATGGTGTACCCTATCTAGGGGAGGTTGTTTTATTTTCATGTTCTTTGGTGAAGTTGTTGGGTGGTTCCTAATGTGATCTTGGGTCTTCCTTTCATGTGGACACCATGCTCCGGTCGAAGTCTACCTGCGTGGAATTCGTGGCCAAGGGTTTCACGCTTGTACAACTTTGAGGGGGAAGTTTTTTTTGTTTAGTGTCAGCATGCCTTCTACCAAGGGACCTTGTGTTGTTTACAGAGTGTTTTCTCTCTGGAGTATATTTGTTGTTGTGGTGGCGTTCTTCTTGTTATCTTCAGTGTTTAGCCACTATTGTATCTCTTTGTTGGGGATGTTGTTTTCTCCCAAGGGTCTGTGTTTTACACCCATTTTGTTTAACAGGGTGTCTACCCTGTGGTGTACCCGAGTATGGGGAGGTTGTGTGGGTGACTGCCCTTCTTTGTTGCAGGGTTTTTTATCTAAGCTGCTGTGTTTTCCCTAAGGGAGGGGGATGGGGCGTGTAGTAATGTTGTTTGCGATTTTAATGTGCCAGTGAAATTCATGATACCTCATGCGAAACATCTGTGGATATGTGCACCGCATTGTTGCACCTTTTTGCTAAAAGATTTATAGGGGTATCTCTTTTGTCTTTTACTTCTGTTGTTCCCTAAGGAAAGAGGATGTGTAGTAAAGTACTTGTCAGCTATTCTCCACTGTACTGCTCAGTTAGAATGTTGCATGACATCATAGAATGCCTGGGTGCCTCTCTGGGTGAGATTGTCAGTTGGTCTACTCAGGCTGAGCTGAAAGGAGCTTGCTCCTGGTGGGGCTATCTTTGTACCATATTCCTTATCCTACTATCCTGACCACCTATGCTGGAACCAAGTTACCATTAAAGAAGTAACCTACATGAGTTGATGGACTCTGTATCTTCATTTACAACACACACTCAAGCTAGTTATGCGTTGCATGTGCCGGGAGGCTATCTCAGCACATAGATCCCGCTTGGTGTTTGGGAGGAGGGGAGGACCTTTAAATTGTTCGCCTGACTTTTGAGCTGCCAGGGAGTACTGCAAGTGCTAATGATTTTTCAAAGTAAATAATGACTTTGAAAAAACAGTTGCAATAAGGGACACACAAACAACTATATGAATTATATACACTGGTGTGCAAAGGATTCCTAGTGTTCACCTGAAGGTGCGTCTATCACAGTAGCATTCTAGTATAGTAACACAAAAATCTTAGGGCCAGATGTGCGACCCTTACATTTTGCGAGTTGCAAATTGTGTCGCTTTGTGACTCGCAATTTGTGACTCACAAAATGGAATTCACTGTTAGCGATTCCTAATAGGAACGCAAATTGCCTGCCTCATTGATATTCATGAGGCAGGTGCTATTTGCGACCCCATTAGGAATGTGTAGTGCTCCTGGGGATAGTGGCCTGCTGGGGTCAGCAGACCACCATGTCTGTGTCTGGCTTTTTTTAATAAATGCAGTTTTTTTCTTTTAGAATGCAGCCCGTTTTCCTTAAAGGAAAACAGGATGCATTTTAAAAAGAAAAATGAAACTTTTCAGTTTAATTTTTTAAGGGCAGGCTGTGGTCCCTGGGACCACTGCCTGCTTTAAAAAAATATTTTCGCTCCCATTCACAAAGTGGAAGGGGTCCGCTGGGACCCCTTCCCGTTTGTGAGTGGCTTACCACCTACTTGAAGTAGGTGGTAAACTGCGAGTGTTTTGTGACCACAAATGAGGTCGCTAAACAATGGTGCATACCATTTGGACTCGCTATTAGGAAGGGATGCCCGTGGCAGCCCCCTACAAATAGCGAGCCACAAACCCTATTTTGCGAGTCGATAATTGATTACCGACTCGCAAAATAGAGTTTGTACATGGGCAAGACCAATCTTGCTGTCACAAACGGGCCAATTTCCTGTTTGCGACCACAAACAATTGTCGTACATCTGGCCCTTAGTGAAAAATCTAAACAGGGCATCAGTCTAGATGGGAACTCTAAGGGGCCGATTATGATCTTATCCGGTAAGCATTTTGTCCGAATCAGTTTCTGAACAAATCGAATCGAGGGGAGTCTGGCCGAGCGATTTGGATGCATCCGGATGCTTCTGGACACGATACGGTTGGACTCCCATTGACTTCAAAGGGAGCCTGTGTTCCGTACGAGAACACAGGCTCCCAGTGAAGAAAGAGGTGGCTCGGGAAAATCTTACACCCTGTGCATGATTGGGAAGAGGGGACCCATGGGTATCCACACAAGCCCGATACGGAGGACCTGGTGTGAATAGTGCCTGCTACTGGCCCCCAAAGACAGATTCCGACAGTCGTTTTGGGCAAACCGAATCGGAATGGCTGTCTGAATCTGACATTGTAATCGCTCATTCAGAAACCCTGTCTACAGAGCTCTATGATTCAGCTCTGAAAGGCTCGACCTGTCCTAATGCCTTTCGAAACCGATTCGGACAGCCCTAATGGCTTCCGGGCATCTTATCAGTCATTCGATCAGAACAAGGGTTCTGAATCGGATTCGGCAAACCCAGATCCGATTCAGAGCCCTTCTGAACGGGATCGTAATTGACCCCAAAGACAAAGCACATGTAAGCAAAAGTCAAAAGACCAGTCTACGTAGTTCCATATAGAACATACAATTAGAATGGAAAATGAATACACAATATTATGCAGAACACACAATTAAAACAATGTAGACAGTTATGTTATGCTATGTTATGTTAAAGAGACTTGTAAAACGCGCTGTTACCGTTAGGTGTCCTGGCGGTGAAATGCATTGCCTACTGCTTGAGAGGATGAATACATGAATTAAATTGGGATCTGTAAGGAAAAAAAACAAGTTTTGAGGCCCCTTCTAAACTCCAAAAGGCCAGTCGCTGCTCTGAGCTGCGGAGGGAGGCCGTTCCAAAGCTCTGCAGCACAGCAGAAAAAAATTCTGCCCCCCACCTAGCTGTTTTAACACGTTGGACTTTTACCAGCCTTGCTTTGGTTGAACGGAGGACCCTGGAAGGGGTATACCATTGAAGGTATTTACTCATAAATGCCGGCCCGCATCCCTCCAGGGTTTTGAAAACAAGGCAGAGGGCCTTGAATTCTATCCGCTGTCTCATGGGTAACCAATGAAGGTCCCGAAGTCCCTTCCTTATTGATACAAACTTGGGAATGCCCAGAAGAACTCTGGCAGCAGCATTTTTTACCGTCTGTAGTCGATTGAGCTGCCTTTTGTGAATATTGATATCTAAGGCATTACAGTAGTCTAGACGAGACATGACAAGTGCCGTTACTACTGTCCTAAGGCTATCATCCGAGAGGAGGGGCTTAATTTTCCTCATAATCCTGAGTATAAAGCAGCAGGATGATACCACCTTACTTATTTGATCGGCAAAAGACAGTCTGGAGTCTATCATAACTCCCAAATGTTTTGCCTTCTCAGTGGGAACTGGAGGTGAGATCAAGGATTGAGGCCACCAGTTAGATGACCAGAGATTTGAGGGATTACCGAAAATAATCACCTCAGTTTTCCCTGCATTGAGCTTTAGGCAGTTTGCTGCCATCCAGCCGGCAATGGATTGCATACAATTGTAGCAGTCCCGACCGGCCTCAGCCTCTTTGCCTTTTTGGATGGATAACACAATTTGAGTGTCATCGGCATAAAAGGTCAATTGGAAACCAAAAGAACGAATGAGGGCTGCCAAGGGAGAGACATATATATTAAATAACGTGGGGCTGAGCGCAGAGCCCTGGGGAACCCCACAGGGCAGAGAAAAAGGCCAATGTCTACTGTTTGATTTCGATCTCAAAGAAAGGATCTTAAAAGGGCAAGTGCCTTGCCTGTAATCCCCTTTCCGCTTAAACGGTCCAACAACACCTCATTGTGGACCGTGTCGAAGGCCGCCGAAAAGTCCAACATGATCAGAATTGCCGCGCCGCCATGATCTAATGTTTCTCTAATTTCCTCCGTAGACTTAATCAGCGCAAGCTCCGTACTACGTTCTGTACGGAATCCAAACTGAGTAGGGTCAAGGAGTTCATTGTTTTTAATAAAAGCACTCAGCTGGCTGTTCATTTCTCTTTTGATCAGCTTGGCTGGAAATGGAAGTCGAGAAATGGGCATATAGTTATTCGGCACTTTGGGATCCAAATTGGCCTTCTTGAGAAGGGGGAGGATTGAGGCTTTTTTCCAGATTTTGGGAAACAAGGCACACTTAAATATACTATTAAAAACAGGGGTAAGAGCAGCTCCAATGGTATTGGATGCTAGTTTGGCTATTTGGGCACTCATATTCTCAAAACAGTTCAACAAAGGCAATATCTTCGTGTCCGTTGGACAATCCCAAACATCCTTCTGCCTGTGAGTTACTGAATGATGAAAAGATTGAGCCCACTTTTTCTTGAAAGGCAGAGGCAAGGAGTTCGCAGAATTCCGGGTCGCTGTGAGGTTTAACCAAAGTTGGAGTTGTGCGTTTTAAAACTGTACTAAATAATTCTTTTATGGAGGATTTTGCATTACTAATCTGTTCCCCATAGAACATCTTTTTGGTTTCGGTGAGCAGTTTTTTGTAACTGTGGAGGCTGTCTCTATACACTCTTCCTCCACATACGTTCTAATCGTTTACATTCAATTTTTTTGTGTTTTAAACTCTCATCGTACCAAGGGGCAGAGGATGTCGTTCTCCTGGGGGTACAGACTTTGACTGGAACTGCATTATTGCAAGCCGAATCTAGCCATTCGGTATACGCCATTGCGGCCTTATCAACCGATAAGGGCCAGACCTTCAAAGTGGACTTCAGGTGATTTTCGAATTTTTCACTATTAATATTTTTCCAAGCCCTGATATTAACTTTGGGTAGAAATTCAATTGGTGGCTTAGAGAGCCTGGTAATAGAAATCTCGAAAAAAACGGCTGCATGGTCCGACCAAGGAATTGGTAATACATTACTGAGCTTAATATTAGGATTGTTAGAAAAAATACCATCCAGGGTGTGACCGGCCTTGTGGGTGGGGACTGAGACTAGTTGAATGAGATCCCCCCCACCGAAAATTTCCTGATGCTTTGCATTATCTACATCCAGATCATCCTCCAGATAGAAATTAAAATCTCCTAATATGGTAAAAGAGTTTGCGCTTAGTCCTTCTTCAAGGAGTGATCCTGCTGAATCTAAAAACGCACCTCTTGCTCCGGGAGGGCGATATAAAAGAATGGTATGAAAGGTGTCATGGGGAGAAATGCTAACATTCCCTGCCAGAGCTTCACATGTCAAATTTGGTACTGGACAAAAAGAGGGTTTTAAAGAATTGTGATAAATTATCGCCAGTCCTCCCCCTTTCCTGCCCAGTCTGTCTTGCGTGTAACATAGATAGCCTGGTGGCAGCGCTTTAACTAGGTCAGGGCCAGAAGCTTCATCTGATCAGGATTCAGTGAGAAAGGCCATCTTAATACTGTGCTCCTCGATTAGCAATGCACATTCATCACTGTGTTTAATAAGAGACCTAGCATTAAGAAGCATTGCTTTAATAGGTACAGTGGCATTATTATCTTTAATCCTAGGTTTACTTCTATTCAAACCTTCAGTAAGAAAAGAGAATTTCCCATAGCAGCTCGCGCATGGAGCAGAAGCTCCTTTTAGAAGTGTCTCTGGATGTACTCTAGGACAGCACATATTACTTCTATTGGGATCTAAGCAGAAGAGAGCCTCTCTAGAATACCTGATAAAGTTTGGAGTTGTAGAGCCAGTTTAGACAATGATAACACCGTATTATTCTAAGAATAGCTTCCAGAGGCAAACACATATGTTGAAGGAAGCAGATATATTAATTCATCAGTGTAATGATTTTTTGCCACTCTTCCATCGTGTTCAAACCATTTCTTATTAAATCCCATTTATCAATCCATTTGATTTTTAGTCTTTGAAGTGTATCTGCAATATCTCCACCTCTAGGAGATGGTGTGGCCTTCCTGCTTTGATTTGATTTATACATTTATAACGTGCAACCATCAATCCAGATGGAGCACCTTGGTGCTATGAGGAAATAAGCAGAAGTGTGGGACCGTTAAAGATTATACCAAAGAAAGACAGAGTGAGTCAGGAGCTGTGAAAATCCAAGCCTTAAGGGTCTTCCTAATGAGCGTTTCTGACACCAACAGTCTTAGTTGCATGAGCAGTAGGTTTCAAGTTCTTGTTCTTAGGTTTGCCAAGGATTTTCCTCCTCTAGATTCAAGTCTGAATTGGGGAGGTTTAAGCAGATTGGCTGAGGAGGATCTGAGTGTTCTGGTAGTAACATAACTAACTTGCCATCTGATGTCATCCACTCTGTGCTGCTTTTCTAGAAGATGGTGTACCATAGATGCTGTTGCAATAGAGCAGCGCATCCTGCTCCTGTGTTGAGATATTCTGGCCTTAATTTGCTGTGACATCTGGCCTATATAAATCAGACCACAAGAGCACCAAAATCAGTATATCACATAAGTTGATGCACAGTTTGTGTGTTGTTGTAAGGTAATATGTGTATGCCCCTGTGTGAAGGTCTTAGTATTCCAAAATTTGAAGTGGCCCTTGATGGGACTCAAGTCCAGTGATATCTGAGTTTGCATGAACCAGATGGTCCTTGATGTGCCTGCCCTTCTTTTAGAAGAACATGGGAAGCTCTAAAAAGGTATCCATGGTAGTAAGTGTAGGCCACTGTTTTTTGATAATTTTCCCTATTTATTTTCCTTCTGGACAAAATGTGGTGACGCATGCAATCTCATCTGTTGTGATTTCGGTTCTGGTTTGTAGTATCTGTTCCCTGGGCTGAACCAGGAAATTTTCATAGAAGTACAAACCAGGCCTTTAGGGTAACCTCTCTCTCAGAGTTTAGTACTCAGGATTGCACCTTCCTTAAAAAAATCTTCCTTCAGACTGCAATTCCTTCACATCCTGCGGAATTGGCCATTAGGGAGACTGTACTTCAGAGCTCTTGGGTGCAAGCTTTTACATTGGAGCACAGTGTTAAGGGTGTACCACCTTTGATGGAGTAAGTGAAATGCAGCAGAGAAGGTGAAGGGATAACAGATATTCTTCCATCAACATGCCAAACTCTAAATAGGGTGAACGGACCTCCCTGCCACCAGATGGTTGAACAGCCATGTTGGATGGCCAATCCAATTCACACAAACTCTAAATCATCTCCAATCTGCTGAAATCAAGACTTTAAAATGTAAAGCTAAACAAATCGTTGATAAAGATTTTGCTAATTTTAGTCCACCGTTTAAAGTTCAAATGTACATTTAACACTGGATTAAACATGTCTAAAAACAGCTGATGAGAGCTCATCAAATTGTTGGCTTGAGGTAGAAAGATAATTAGGAGAAAACTGCCCATGAATGGAAACAAGGAGCAATCCAAAATGTTGTTTATCATGTTCTATTTTGCTGCCTTCTTCTAGTTTTTATTATGATAAATGATATTAACTGTCCAGCCCTGTTCTTGATATATTATCTCTTTATCACGTGTAGAGTACTTCTTTCTAAGTGGGGTTGGTGCTAATGTGCTTCACGCGAACTTAGGGGCATATTATCAAGAAACGGCGTTAAAATTATCACCGCTTTAGTGGCAGAAACCTGCTGCTAAAGTGGCGATAATGGGCTTAATAATATGCCCTTGAGAATTCCCAGAGAAGCCCATGTTCTGGTGTCAACATGGGCTTCGAGGGGAATTGTCTGCAGCATATTATCAAGCCCATTATTGGCGCTTTAGCAGCAGTTTTCTGCCACTAAAGCGGCGATCATTTTAACACCGTGCTTGATAATATGCCCCTTAATTACTTGCACTTTCTGATTTCTTTATGTGTGAATATGGTTTAATGTTTATGCATGTGGTTGCGAGTTTCCATTTGCCCAAGTGGAATACATACTTTTAGAGGTGGATGTGCGGTATCAAATTAAAAGGTCATTAAAATGTATCACCAGACTGCTTTTGGGTAATTACTGTTTTGATAGTACGCAGGAACACCTTGAAATGTTTTCTGTGTGCATGATGTTCTCGCTGTTTTCTACATGTACCTGTAACAACCAACAAGCAAGGACAAATATTTTAGCTCATTACTCAAAAAGGAATGCCCTGATTCCGTCACTACTGTTTCACAGGATGCTGGGTCAGTGCACATCTCCTCTTTTCTGCATTTTTACTACATTATTATTAAGAAACAAACAAAAACTCCTAGAACCAATTCACAAAGAGTATTTATATGCATAAAAGGGAACAAAAACAAAGGGGCATATTGACAAGAGGAATGCGCCACCGGAACTTCCCTTTTACCGATATTGCGGGGGCGCCATGCCTTGCACCATATTTACGAAATAGAGCTAAGCCACTTTTTGTGGCTTAACACCACTTTGTGAATTTAGGGTACACTTTCATGCAGGTATCTCTGTGAAAGTGGAGTGCAATGGGTGTTACTGTGGGCATTCCACTGCAAAACCCATTGCTTTTTGATGCTGCCTCACATTTACAAGGATCTGTAAATCTGAAGAAACGCCAAAAACGAATGCCATTAGCAAGCGTTAGAATAGCGCAACGAGGAAAAATACTTTTATTTCTCCTCATTCTTGCTTTCTCTAAGTGTGTTGCATTCTGCAGCACACATAGAAAGAGCAAAATGCCATCAATGATTGTTACTGTGCAGAAAGTTGTCCCATCCTGCACATCAACAATCATAAAATCATGACAATTTGCTACTTCTATGTGTGCTGCAGAATGCTGCACACATAGAAGTAAGAAATCTCCATTATTGATTGTTTACATTCAGGAACGGAAACTTTCCCACACATAAACAATAATTCCCTGCAATTCCGGCACCCTTGCACTATGGCGCAAGGTTGTCTGTGTTGGCAATAAGCAGCTATTTTTAGCGCCAGCGCTAGAGAAAACACGGGGGTGTACCATATTGTTGTAAATACGGCACATCCTGTTATATTCCTGAGTTAGGCACATGTAGCGAAGCAGCTTATTACTTACGTTGTCCTCAAATATAACATTTTCAGCTGTGACCTTTTGCATACATTCGCACGCACCTCAATGTTGGATTGACACATCATGTACAAGGTCTCCTTTCACATTACGTACAAACGTCCTTATTATCCTCATGCACGGGGAGGCAGGGCTATCTATATATCCATAGCATCAGTAATCTATGCGTACATCGCAAGGCTGCTTTGTATTATAAAAGGTGCTCATCCTGATGGATTAGCAGAGGAGGTACTTCCGCTGACATCGAGGGTTCTTACATGCTGAGGAATCAACATGCAGCTGTCTGACATCTCGTAAGGGGTGGCCAGTTTATGACCAAGACAGGGTCCTTCACCCTATTCCATCAGGTAATGGGGTTGGATCATCCCTTGGGGGGCTTCTTGACTCTACATCTACACACACTCTAGATACACTTAGAGGAGGGTCCTCATAGTAGGAGTATGTTAGATTACTGTCTTGTTTATTTGCCTGCATGTATACATTGTTTTAGCACCATGGTAGTACTATAACTACTGCTTACGCTTTTGGTGCTTGTAATCACGTTTATCAGCTTCTGTCTACTAATCATTGCTGCACACGCATTTTATGCAAGAATAACTTTGGCTCAATAAATATTATAGAAAACATACCACTGTGTATTCTATGTATATTTCTCTGCGAATAAGTGAATACGAGTAACTGAGCAAAAGGTTCTGTACTTTTTCCATGATCAAGGGGTCAAGGTTGTCATGTTCTGTGTTTGCCAGAAAACCATTTGCTCACTGGTAGGTTGGGGGGCTTACGGTGGCACTGTGAGCTAGCTGCTCTATAAGCCAGCATATCTTGCGGGGTGTCCGGAATCAGTCTTGCCACAAATCCCTTAGATCATGTTGTCCAAACAATGTGCAGGTCCGACAGACTGGTAGGAACTATATGACATGGCACCGCAAAAGTTGGTTAAGCTATTATTTAATGGTCAAATCTGAGTAGTTCAGTCGTGCTTTCTCAAGAGACCCTACTCACATTCAAACCAGAGAATTCTGTTGTGGGAAGGGTAATAAATCTGCCTCAGCTGAGTAGGCATACCCTATGTATTGGCTGTAGGTTAAATCAAGAGTGAAGGATTAGAGGTTCCCACATTATGCATACAATATCTCCAAAAGATTTGAGAAAAATACTACTGCTGTAACAATGGCCGAACAAGCAGGTGAGGACATTGAAAAACAGATATTTCAGAAACTTGCAGGGAGTAACAATGAAACTATTACAGCATGGCCTCAAGGCAAGGGGTTACCTCGTGATTGAGGCACACGACGCAGAGGTAATCTATTCTTGGGTTAAATTCCCACCTGCAGAAGTACACCCACGGTTATTTCATGAATACATTGAAAATGAACCACCTGATTAGTGTTTCCCATATTTGGACTTAGAAGTCCTAATAACTTACCAAGAGCACATTAATTGGGTTAAAGGTGCCCTACCCCATACCAAAGAACATGTGAGACACGGTCCACTCAGCAGAGAAGGAACGACTTGGCCGGTCTTAGCATCAAACACACTGCATCCAGATGTTTTTGCCTTAACAGCAGCCGGAATGCACACATTTTAGTAAAAATTTACAGAAATCTTACACAGTACGTAATGAGAAAATTTACAGTCCAACCTGCAGGGGCTGTTTAGTCTACACAACCACTCCTGGCTACTGCATGTATTAGTCCACAAACACTAACTGCCATTATGGGAAAGGTTCCCACCACTCATGAGCAAATTCCGTTCTGCATTGCACAAAAAAAGCACAGCTTGAAGCAGTTTTTCCCCATATGTACCTGCAGGAACAACACAGAATACTGACAATTTGCTTGCCAAATGGGGACGGCTTCCCTGATAGAAGATTGTGTCATTTGGGGTACAATCTTCGCTGTTGTATATACCAGGATACACGGTACCCCTTCAATTACAGTCATAACAGATGTACTGAAGCAAATATAGAACGAGTACGTGGCAGAGCCTGACTTAGATCTGGAGATGAAAATGATGGGCAATTTTGCCCAGGTATCACCCATTATGTTGAGTAACATAAAGGGGGAGGCAGCAGCAGTGGCTATACGCCAACGGCTGAGGGAATTCTCTCCTGTACAACAGGAGAAAGAATCGCCTAAGATTATCGTAAATACATACGCCTCACTTGGCAGAGATAATCTAGGAGCCATACTTGGGAAACCAATAATTAAGAACAGTTCTGAAAAGGATAACTCTGAGCAAGCACCAGATTCTTTAAAGAAGGAATGGGATAATGAACTAAAAAATAAACAAAATATACACAGTAATGTGGTGGGTCTCTTCAACAGGAACACTCTGAAAATACAATCTAAGAAACTGTGATAATATTAGAAACCCTGACAGGTATCAAGATACTTATACACGTTCATCTTGTTCATTACAGGAGACATACCAAAAGACTTCGGAGAGAGACGGAATTCAGATTGGAAGAGCGAGTCAAGCCAAGAAGGTAGGCTTTTCGCACTTAGGACTACATCATTAAACAGGAAGACAAACAAAATACTTCAAAGCCTCAATTTGAAGAGAAGAAGGTAGCCGAAAATAAAATTAGAAATGTCAAGTCTACTGAGGACTCTGCTTCTGAACTGGGAATGGGCAGTGATGATGCTGGGCAGTGCAGTAGAAGTCACAATAGTCACAATAGCGCACCAGAACCTGATGGATTATCTGGGGGTAGTAGCACTGAGTGAGCATATCACAGTGGAAACACCTGATACAATGGTAAGTGTCCCACATTGTTTATATGAAATAACGCGCCAAATGGAAGGGGGACATACCCAGGAAGGTAAAGGGTCTCTTTTGGGAGAACCTGGCCTATGGTTACGATATTCTTTTGGCCAGAAAATAATGGACGTCCTGAGTTCATTACGGATTGCCCAACGGGAGAAGAAGTTATTTTACCTGCTTTCTCTGACCTCATACTGGAATCAGTTAAAAATTCATACGCACAGGAGTGGGCATTAGCGTTAGCTCCCGCACTTTACTGCACTCATGTTGGGTGGAATGATGAGTCACCTCATCACAAAATACCATTAAAATACATCCTCTTCTACAGAGGCAATACTCAATAAAGCATGAGGGAAAGAAACAAGTCAGGAAGATCCTAGATCAACTTGAATACCAGGGTGTGAAAGTGAATTTCACCTCACCTATGAATAATCCCGTTTCCTGCAATGGAAGCCCATAATTAATATTGTCTGGTCTTAGATTACAGGCATTTAAATGCATCCACACAAACATTTGCCATACAGAATGCACACAGTGCCGCACTAATGAATAACATTGGGGGGAAAAAATGCAAAACAACACTAGACATCTCAAATGGACTTTACTGCCAAAATATAGAACCTGGGAGCAGATATTTGACTGCATTCTCAGCGCTAGGCTCTCAACACCAATTTTATCGATAACCCCAGGAGTATAAGAATAGCCCCAGGTTGTTTTAAGCCAGGGTTGCAGAGTTACTTCAACATTTTGATGAGGAGGCATTGTATTATGAAGATGACATTTATCTGATGGACCATGAATTAATGGAACACTGGGATAGAGTGAACCACATAATTCTTGGGTTTGCCCACTTGGGATACAAATTTACTTTTAAAAATCAAAAATTACCCACCTCAGTGTCCTATTATTAGGGTACAAATTGTCAAGTGAAGTCAAAAGCCTGCCGGCACAATTTTTATAAAAATGTGCACTGCTCCAAACTCCAACGACACTGAAAAGACTACAATGCATTCTAGGATTCTTGAATTTTGGCAGGACATACATTTTGGATTAAGCAGAAAGGGTGTAACCTTTCTATGACTTAATTAGACCTGATTTTTCAGTGCACCATTCCATACAAGCTGACATGCCAGCTTCTCATCATTTACACACACGTGTCAACACAATTAACTTGGTGATCCGCGTGGTTGCGTGACCAACTGGGTACACGTACATCACTTTTAATGAAGGCAATACAGTACCTATTGCATACAACTCATATTTAGACACAAACGATTATGGGGCATATCAGCAAGCTGGCGATAAAAAATTATCGCCGCTTTACCGTCCGTTTTCGGACGAAAAGCGGCAATAATTTTATCGCTTAATCAGCAAGGTCACGCTAACATGTGATTACTTGCTTTAGCTCCCTTTCCCATAACACCCACCTTTGCATCTCTAATGAGATGCAAAGTGGGCGTTCTGTCCCAAAAAACTGGAGAAATGTCGCTAACCGACATTTCTCCAATTATCAAGGGAATCGCTAACAGGCATAGCGATAAGAAAAGTAGCGCTAACCACAGTTAACGCTACTTTCCTTATGCCTGCTTTCGCCCTGACTTAGCCATTATATCCAATGTAAGGTGGATATAATGGATAAGTATGCCCTGCCTTATCAGCAAGCTAACGCCAAAATGTGTGAGATTATCGCTGGATTTCCAGCGATAATCTCACTTTTGGCTGTTAGCGCGAGGAATTTTATCGCTTTTGAGATAAGCGTTGCTGATAGCACGCTAACTCAGCAATAAAATTCCACAATAGCCGGCGATAATTATCCTAGCGCTAAGTGCGCTTAGCGATAATTATCGCCGGCCCTTGCTGATATGCCCCTTTATGCTTTTTGTACCAACAGAAAAAATACTCACAGCAGTACAGCCATAGTCTGAGAGAGAGCGCTAGCACAGGGAAAACTTATAATTGTCATGAGCCCTGTACAGACCTTAGAGGCCGTTACAAAGGCAAGCATCCCAAATGCTAAAGCATTGCATCCACGATGGATTCAATGGGCTAACTCTCTCACTGCAACAGATGTAGATTAAAGATTTGATTCTACATTACAAACACAAGCATTCTTGCAGTACAAACAAGAATATCCTCTGCCGAATGAAATAATGCCTCTAGATTGATATGAATGTATCATTTATACCGATGGATATGCCCAGCTAGCCATAGGAACGAAACAACAATGTTCTGTGGCATGAGCAATTGTACAATGGCCAATGCAGGATGGAAAGTTTCTTCCTGGTAACACAAACACAGTCTCTAGGAGGCTGTATGGTGCGGCTGGTGGAAGTAAAAGCCCTGATACTGGCACTGCAAAATATGGATCGTGAATTCCACACACTTATAGTGGGCAATTCATTTTACTGTGTCCATTCTTATAATGAATATTTACATTATTGGGGCAAACATGGATTTATGGATTCCAAAGGTCGCACAGTAAAGCACAAGATGCTTTGGGAACAAGTGGCAAAGCTGAAAGAAGGACTGCCACGGGCTCATGTTGTTCATATATTGAGTCATCAATGTGTCGGCATTTACGTTTAAGGCAATGTAATGGCAGATGAAGCTGCCAAGGCAACAATATGAACTGCTGCCATTGCCACAATAACTCACACAAGTACGAGGATAGATGGAACTATGATAGCTGTCAATGCCAAGCGCAACAGCTCAGCCCTTCCGAAAATCTTTCCACTCAAGTACTCCTACAAGTTAGATGTGCAAAATATTCTTGGGCCTATTTATGAGCCCCTTGCACCAGTTTTGCACCGCCGTTGCGTCACTTTTAGTGACGCAGCGGTGGTGTAAATAATGCGCCATGTTGCGCCATATTTGTGAGGTGACGCAACAAGGCAGATGCGTCACTTTGTAAGCCCCTGCGCTACATTATACCTGCGTCAGGTATATTATATGCAGGGTGGGCGTTTCCCCACAAGAAAGGGTCGCAGAAGTGGCGCAGCAAAATCCATGAGGTTTTGCTGGGCCACTTCTAGGATGCCAATGCCAATGCGTCACAACCTTTAGCCTGCCTCATGGCAGGCGTAAGAGTGACGCAGGCCCTTTCACATGGGGCCTGCCCCATGTGAAAGGAACATTGCTGGAGTTGCGTCAGGCTTCCGACACAACTTCAGCAATGCGCCACTTTTTGCGCTGACAGATACGTCAGTTATACTGACGTATTTGTCCTTCCTTACGACCTGATGCGTCATATTGTAAATATGACACATCATTGGTGTCGCAAGGAGGGCGCACTGAGAAGTGGCGCATCGTTGCTTTCATGCAGTGATGCGCCACTTCTTGTAAATGAGGCCCTCTGTATGTTCAAATTCCAGGAGTGGGGGATAGAGTAATACCAAACACTTATCGCAGATTAGGATTGATACTAGCTGCACTGGAGAGTTGGATTCAGCACATGCAGGGATCTGTGCCACAGTTTCACTACTAAAGCAGCACTACTGGTGGCCAGGTCTTAAAATCAGACCAAGGACTTTGTCCTAAAATGCGGCATCTGCCAGCAGATGAAGGGCTCCACCGTAGCACATCCACCACAAACACCTTTATTAATCTTAGATAAACCTCTCAAGTGTGTATAATTGGATCACTGCGTCCCCTTCCACTCAAATGGGACTTACAAGTACATCTTGCTGGCTGTAGATTCATGCTCTAGATTCCTGTGGGTTTGTCCCCAGCATTCGACTGACACTATAAAGGATTTGCAAGTCTTTATCTGTACATATGCAATTGGCACACTACATTCTGACCAGGGCCCAGTGTTTAGCTCTCTGGCTTACAAAGAAGTACTCCTTCCCCTATCATCCTGTTATATTATGTTATGTTATAGAAGCTTATAAAGCACACTTATACCCATGGGTGTCCTGGCGCTACACACTGAACTCACTGGAAACGAAAGGGTGCCTATACCGTAAATAACCAAGTCTTCAGCCCCTTTCTGAAGGCAAGGAACTCCGAGGCATTCCTTAAATGCGTTGGCAGGCTGTTCCAGGCTATCGCTGCACAATAAGAAAAGCTTTTGCCTCCCCAGCTGGCCTTTTTTATTCGAGGGACGACTACTAGTCTTCCGTCAGTGGAGAGCAACGCTCCACCCGGCACATACCATTCAAAGCAGCTAGACAGAAATTCCGGGCTATTGCCCCTCAGTGCCTTAAAAACCGTGCACAATGCCTTGAATTGTGATCGTCTTGTAACTGGCAGCCAGTGCAGTTGCCAGAGATCCTCTTGAGCAGAGGCAAACCTAGGAATGCTCGTTAGCAGTCTCGCCGCTGCATTTTGTACTGTCTGTAGTCTGTGTAGATGTTTTTTTTCAAATTCAAGTACAGACTATTACAGTAATCAAGGCGTGACAAAATGAGGGCTGAGACTGCTATCCTGAAACCATCCACTGGCAGGAAACATTTGATTTTTCTCAGAATCCTAAGGAGATAGAAGCAGGTAGATACCACTCTGCTGACCTGGTCCCCAAAATCAAGCTTCTGATCCATGATCACACCCAAGTTTTTGGCTTTGCCTGCAGGAGTTGGTAGATTTCCCATAGCCTCAGGCCACATGTCAGGAGTCCAGATGTTGGGATTGTTCCCAAATATAATGACCTCGGTCTTGACTGCATTCAATTTCAGGCAATTAGAGGCCATCCAACCAGAGATATCTTTCAAACAATCATGACATCTTGAGGCCATAATATGTTTGGTCCCTCGTTGAATGGACAACACAATTTGTGTGTTGTCTGCATAAGATGTTAGCTGCAGCCCAAAAGATCTAATCAATGCTGCCAAAGGGCTGACATAAATGTTAAAAAGCGTGAGGCCCAGGGAGGACCCCTGGGGCACCTCGCATGGCAGGGCAAAAGGTTTGGACTTGTCCCGCCCCATCTCAACTGTTTGGATTCTGTCCGCCAAGAAGGATTTCAGGAGGTGCCAGGCCCTGCCTTCCACCCCAACCCTCGACAAACGATCCATCAACACATGGTGATGGATCATATCGAAGGCCGCGGACAGATCCAGTAGAATCAGGACAGCCACCCCTCCCTGATCAACCGCCGCTCTGACTTCTTCCGTGGCCTTGATCAGGGCCAACTCCGTGCTATGACCTGCACGAAACCCAAACTGCGTGGGGTCGAGCGCTTTAGTCCTTTGAAAGAAAGAGCTGAGCTGTCCATTGATGGCTTTCTCCAACAGCTTGGCCGGCAGCAGGAGACGACATATGGGTCTGTAGGTGTTGAGATCGTCTTTGTCCAGATTAGGTTTTTTTATTAGCAGAAGTATTGAGGCGGATTTCCACAACCTAGGGTATTCGCCCCGTCTATGATGGTATTAAACAAGGGCCTAAGGGTGGAAGCCACGCCCTCAGGAATATTTTTAAGAACCGCCGCTGGGCAGGGGCCCTTGGGAGAACCAGACCGTGATGCCTGCAGAAGGCTTGTGACCTCTGAGATCTGAAGCGGATTAAAACCCTCTAATCTATCGTATGCCAATATCACCCCAGATGCACGGCTGTCTGCCACAGAAAAGGAGGAGAAGATAGCTTCCACCTTGTTCTGGAAAAAAGAGGCAAGCAAATCACAAAGTTCTGGGCTACTCTGTGAAATGGGTTTAGTAGGCATCATCAGTTTAGAGATGGTCCTAACTTCCTAAGCAGTTCTTTGGATGATGAATTGGCCTCCTTTATCTGCTCAGCAAAATACGCTTTCTTAGTCTCTAGGAGTAGTTTCTTGTAGCTGCTAAGAGTATCTTTGTACTTTTCTCTATTTTTGATACTATACCCTTTCCTCCAAGCCCTCTCAAGCCTCTTACACTCTGTTTTATGTTCCTGCAGGGTCGCTGAGAACCATGGAGTTGAGGGCTGGGCTCTCCTGGGGGTAAGACGCTTAATTGGCGCAAATTTATCACAAGCGCTCTTGATCAAACTAGAGTACAATTCCACTGCTGTGTCTACATTTGCTGGAAGAATTTGCGTATTTAAGGACAGAACATTCCCCATCTCCGTATTGTCTATATTTTTCCAGGCCTGGATGGAGATACTCTCCCTGGGCTTGTGATTTGACTTGTTTAGAGGGGTTAGACGGAGCGTAAAAATAATGGCCGCATGATCCAACCATGGGAGCTGCAGAATTTCAGATATGGCCAGCCCGTTATTATTAGAGAAAATGCCATCCAAGGTGTGCCCCGCAGCATGTGAAGGGTCAACTACCCGTTGATCTAAACCCCCTTCGCTCATAATTTTCGTAAGTCTCCTATTGTCTATGTCTGATGCATCCTCCAGATGGAAGTTCAAGTATCCCATGACCGTGAAGGAATTCGCACACCTGTGGGAAATTTGGTAGTCGTGAGGAAAAACTGTAATTCAAAGCAATTCTTAACAGCAAGGGTATTAGGCTCCGGCAGCAGTTGGCTCAATGACATATATGTGGTCCAGAAGGCACTTAACAGCATGCCAAGAAAATCCCTGAGGGGTCGTACACCTTATGAGCTCCTGTTTGGGGTAAGATTGTGGGTACCCGATCTCGATAGTGTCAGCACGGTGGCGGCTGAAACCCCATTTCACCTCACTGATCATTTGGATGTTTTACAGGACCTTAAAGAATAAAGAACTTTACAAAGCAATGTCCAAGTAAAACACACCGCCACTGGGGAAGTGAACGGTAACAGCAAGACCGGCCTGGGTCTAGGAGATTGGGGACCTGGTCAGAGAGAAGATTGTGGACAGGAAATAATTTGGGCACTCTTACAGAGAGCCTGTACCTGTCTTAGCTGTTGAAGGACCCAGAACTGTCATTCTTCTGCCTTTTGCCAGCCACCGAGACAAAAGGTTTGCCTCAATTGATCTGATCAAACCACACTATGTGGCCCATTCTTATCAGTAGCCCACGTGGGCTCCTGGGTAGTGGCCTCACTCCTCTCGCTACCATACAGCAAGTTAAGATGAAGGCTTCAATTTAATATCGACTGAAGACTCCACTTTCCAAAGAGAAGCTGTGAACGACAATGAACTGATGCCTCTCCCTATTGAAACAGCTACAACAGAAATTTCAATGAAAAAACTTGATGACGTCTATGTCAATATGCCAAAGATCGAGTCATCTACCAGTTCTACGAACACTGATGAGCTGCCAAGAATAAACCAGGTGGCGTCTGGCTACTTCGTGCATTATGATGATTTCTCATCAGATCCAAGTGAACTTGAGCTCCCAAAACCGCCTCTACCTTTCAAACTTCAAGTTTATGCTTTCTATCTTTGGCTGAAAAAGACTCACTTCATTGTTCCCTGGATACATTTATGGATTACAATTGGATCACTTTTCCTGATACTTTAGATTGGTATAGTAACTGTCTTTTTCCTACTTCTGAATTTACTCTTTCCCCGGAACGCTCTGCAGAACAACATTGTAAACTTGGTTCTTAAGCCACATGTATCATCACACCATGAACTAACATACTTGTCCCTGGATAACATTACAGCGGTTCCAGGTCCTGAAGGAATTATATGAGACAGGGTATTGTACGATGAATATGGTTATACTGAACTTTTAAAAAATTCATTATTTGTTCAAAATTTCTTTAAATGACATCATCACCTCTAGTACTTTCTCTGATGATTGGGACATTGAAACTGTGCATAATTTGATTTCAGATTTGTAGCAATCAGTTGCATTGTCTAATGATGAATTTTATGATTGTTCAAGTAATTTTGGACGGCGAATGACCTTTACAACGCGGTCGTTGCACCGAGATACGTTTACATCGTGGTCATCACAAAGCAAGTCGTTACAACGACTTTCGCTGGATGGCGCTCAACACTAAGGAACAGAATGATTTACTATTCCAACACCTTCCCTACTGTTACACACACTGAAGTTGGAATAGTAAATCATACTATTCCTAAGTCCAGCGCCTCTAGCGCAAGTTGTTATAACAACTTGCATTGTAATAACCGTGATGTAACATATCGCGATCTAAATGATCGCGTTGTAACGTCATACAATCATTTTGGCATATGTTCTGGTACCAGCATTATGGACACCATTTTTTACATGAAGCTAGCATCCCTCGCGCTGTTTATAATTACACACAATGGGAACACTGCTCAACACCGCTGAAATGTAGCTCAAAGACTTTTACACAAAGGTTTGCTTATTTTTCAGGCTTTGAAATATCAGACCCAGCCTTATATTGCTACAGGCTTGCACCTGCACCTGCAAAGAAAAATATGCTAGCAAACACCAAGCTGATATACTCTGCTTCCTTTATTTCCCATCTGTCGATACAGGGTTTCGACTTTAAGAAAGACACGATAGGCACAGAGTCTATCTGGAAGACAAAAGATTGGCAGGTTCAAGGGACGGAAGCCTCATTTAGAGCATGCCTCATTCCACGTCAAATTATTTTTCTGAACAACATAGTGCAACAAACTTTATGTCGAGGTATAGCAAAAACAAAAGATTTGAACACACCATGTATTCCTGCATTATCACGTTTTGAGAATTGGCAGCACATTATACACTTTAGTGAGGATGCACTAGATGCCATGATACAAAATGGTTCTTTCAATTCATCAGACCCCAATTGGATGGGCTGGTTGGTTTGGCCTGTGGACACAAATGGGTGCCAATCTATATTCCTGGGTAAGACCGAAAGGTTTAGGATCGATAGGCCTGATCAGTGATATGTACAGACAGAAAAACCTGGGGGTGGTCAAGTCATATAGTGTTGGGAAGTTATGGCTAGATTGGGTAAAGACCTCAACACTCTTGCAGGTGAAACAACACTTGTCCCTTCTTTCTGATGACATGGATCTCAGGTATTTTTCCTAGGTTCCCAGAAGCCATGTCAAAAGCACTTTTCTGTAAGTAATAAACAACAAGCTGTGGAAGGTTTCTCAACAAGAAGCTGCTGAGAGATTGTGCAATATTGATAGGGTTAATCTAGAAAAGGCTTTGACTGTGATTGACAATGGTATGACCTCGTTATCATCCAGAATGTATTCACTGGGCAACATAGTGACTTTCGCAATTGACATAATAAAGCAAGACTTGTCTATTTTACAACATGGACAATTGCAATTACGGTCAATGGTAATACTGAGCTGAATGTTACAAATGTTATCTTCTGGCCACGTGCCATGGCGTTACATCAACAGTACAAATCTGTGTACAACATGCAAGCTAACAGAACAGATAACAATGGCACGTAGAGATGCAAAATATACCATGTCGCACACTGAAAAATTTGACCAATTACCTTTCACCGTGGCTGAAACACTATCCACTGACTGGATAATCCATGGTTAAATCACCCTACCAATCATGACCATTCAATTCCAATATTGTCTCCAATTCTCTCTTCAACGTCTACATGAGCCCCCTCGCAGCCATCGCACGCCAACACAACCTCAACATCATCTCCTACGCCGATGACACTCAGCTGATCCTCTCCCTCACCAACGACCCCGCCACCGCCAGAACAAGCCTCCAGGAAGGGATGAAAGACGTCGCCGAATGGATGAAGAACAGCCGCCTGAAACTGAACTCAGAAAAGACGGAAGTCCTCATCCTGGGGTCGTCACCCTCCGCCTGGGATGACTCCTGGTGGCCCCCTGCCCTGGGCGCAACTCCCAAACCGACAGACCACGCATGCAACCTGGGCTTCATCCTGGTCTCCTCCCTCTCGATGACCAGACAAGTCAACGCCGTCTCATCGTCAGAAGATCTTCAGATGGATCCCCACCGAAACCAGAAAGACGGTCACCCAGGCAATCGTCACCAGCCGACTGCACTACGGGAACACTCTCTACGCCGGAACCACAGCCAAACTTAAAAAAAGACTCCAACGCATCCAGAATGCCTCCGCTCGACTCATCCTGGACACCCCCCGACACAGCCACATCTCCGGCCACCTGAAAGACCTGCACTGGCTCCCAGTCAGCAAGAGGATCACGTTCAGACTCCTCACCCACACACACAAGGCTCTCCACGACCTGGGCCCCAAGTACCTCAACAACCGCCTGACCTTCTACACACCCACCCGTCAGCTACGATCGACCAGCCTCGCCCTCGCTGCCGTACCACGCATCCGCAGAGCCACCACCGGAGGAAGATCCTTCTCCTACCTGGCAGCCAAGACCTGGAACTCCCTCCCCATCCACCTTCGGCTGACCAAGGACCATCTCTCCTTCAGGAGGCAACTCAAGACCTGGCTGTTCGAGCAGTAACGGACCCCTCTCCCCCAGCGCCATGAGACCCTCCGGGTGAGTAGCACGCTATACAAGTGCTGTGATTGATTGAATTCTAGCAGGTAGGCAGATAGGAAGTGCTACGGGAAGGGTATGTGCACGAGTATTGGGAATTACTGTTCAGGTTTAGATGAAGGAATGGGGACAAGGATGTTTTTCTTTTTGGCTCCTTGGTCTGCAAGGACATTTCTCTCCGTGGGGCAAGAAATGCTTCAATGGCAAACTTGTTTTGTTATCTGAAGGGTTCCCCAGCAGTCATGATTCATCCTGTGTTCAGGCTGTTCTCAAATGGGGCTATTTGATGTTGATTTATCAAGGTTGCTGCGAAATGGAACCAGTTATCACTTATCTAGTGACGGTTAATTCCATTGACACTTGCACAGTTAGGGAGGCATGCTATGGCCTTCAATAAATGTTTCCAATATCAAATTTGGCTCCCTAACCAAACTGAAAGCCATGCTTTTGCATAAAGATGTGGCCCTAACTTCAGCATAAGAGTTGTTTGTTCTCCAGGTTGCAAGGTCCTCCTCTGAGATACAAATACTACTCCATACTAACTTCCCACTGCATTTTGGGTAGCTGATCCATCATATCTTTAACATGTCTGATATGAAAGGAATAGTGCACTTTTGAAATGTAGCAGCTCTGGTATGATTAGCACCTTTCATATGATATCCAGAGTTATACCTTCTTTCATACACTGTGTTGCGAAGCATTTTTGGAGGGCTCCTGTTTGTCCTGCTACTTGTGGCAAGAATACTGATTTTATTCTAGCTGCTCCGCTATGGAAGTCTCAGTAGGAATAGAGACAGCAATACTAGCGCTGCTTTGCTGTGAGTGCATGATACACTGCTTCGGCACACCTCACCTTCAAGAACTAAATGAGCACTGGTTCTTGTTGTTCAGGCCTTTTTGGCTTGACTGCATACAACCTGTCTTCCGCTGCCTGCTTTGCAACCAAAAATGCATCCTGGATATATGTCTTGCATCAGAATTGGTTGTGCCACCAGACATTGGAATACTGATTGACCCCTCCTTAAAGGCCCATGCGTATTGCTGTCCACAGCGTATTCCATTGATGATTAATGCATTCTTAGAGCCACCCTGGGGTGCTTCAGCTCCTACTGATGTAAACAACTGCTCTGCGAACAACTTTTTAAAAACAAAATGTACCATAACAGCTTTTCTTTTTCTGGGCACCATGGCTTTCTGAGTGCTGGGATCTCAAATAATATTATGACTTTAGAACTTTTAATTCATATTTTATCTGGAAGCCAGCTTTTAAATACTTTTAAGAATATTTTTTACCATTTTTAAAATTGTTTGCTGGCTTTTTAGATATAAGGGGTTGGTGTTATATACCTGAGTTAGGCCCATGTAGCGAAGCAGCTTATTTCTTACATTGTCCTCACAAATACCATTTTAAGCTGTGACCTTTTGCACACATTTGCACACACAGCAATGTCTAATTAGTTTCTCTGAAACAAAACTTGTGTTTACATCTAGCATTGCACAACATTGGGAGAGGAGTTGGCCTAATGGCTAGGGCAGTTGACCTCGAATCTGGGGAACCAGGTTCGAGTCTTGGCAATGACGCTGAACATCCTGTTATTTTGGGCAAATCACTTAATCTCCCTGTGCCTAACAAAAATGAATGGGCCCGGTTCACAGAACTAACTTAAGACAAACTCCTAAACTTACTACCATTTTGGTATTCACAGAAGGCACTTACTCATTTTGGTATTCACAGAAGGCACTTACTCATTTCGGTATTCACAGAAGTTAGGAGTCCTAACTTTAGGACTCCTAAATGCCTTCTGTGAATACCGAAAGTCTTAAAATTAGGATTTTTCGCAGTTCAGTAGTAGTATAGTTAGGACTCCTAACTTTAGGACTCCTAAATGCCTTCTGGGAATACCGAAAGTCTTAAAATTAGGATTTTTCTCAATTTAGTAGTTCTAAGTTTAGACTTAGGACTAATAAATTGAGAAAAATCCTAATTTTAAGACTTTCGATATTCACAGAAGGCATTTAGGAGTCCTAAAGTTAGGAGTCCTAACTATACTACTACTAAACTGAGAAAAATCCGAATTTTAAGGCTTTCGGTAGTCACAGAAGGCATTTAGGAGTCCTAAAGTTAGGAGTCCTAAACTTAGGACTACTAAATTGAGAAAAATCCTAATTTTAAGAATTTCGGTATTCACAGAAGGCATTTAGGAGTCCTAAAGTTAGGAGTCCTAACTATACTACTACTAAACTGAGAAAAATCCTAATTTTAAGACTTTCGGTATTCACAGAAGGCATTTAGGAGTCCTAAAGTTAGGACTCCTAACTTCTGTGAATACCGAAATGAGTAAGTGCCTTCTGTGAATACCAAAATGAGTAAGTGCCTTCTGTGAATACCAAAATGGTAGTAAGTTTAGGATTTTGTCTTAAGTTAGTTCTGTGAATCGGGCCCATAGTGTCCTCATGTAACACAACTGGTGCTATGTAAAGCGCTCTGATACCCAATACTTTCGGGTCAAGTTTGCGCTATATAAAACTCCTTAAAAAAATTTAAAACATTATCACAACTCCCTGAACATCATGTACAAGGTCTCGTTTCACACTATGTACAAATGCCATCACTATTTTCATGCCCGGGTGACAGGGCTATCTATATATCCATAACTAACCCTGGGCGTAGTTCGCGTAGTAGTGCTACGCGTAGCTACGCGAAGTGCACTTCGTACTACACAAGATATACGCGCAGCACTACGCGAACTGCGTAGTGCGCTGTTCGCGATGATTGCACAGTGTCGGATGCTTGTCCGCACTGTGAAATCATTGAAAACGGCATCTTGCACAGTGCGAGCTGTCGTTTTCTGCCGCTCGAGTAGATTTTTACTCGAGCGGCAGCTTTCTTAACGTGGACTGGTAGTTTCTCATCGCGAGCGGTCGCGAGCATACGCGACCACTCGCAATGAGAAACCTGACCTCCCCGCGTTGAGAATCTTGCTGGGAGGTTTATTTTCCACGCTCGCGATCGGCAACTTGATGTTGCCAATCGCGAACAAGGAAAAAGTCTCGCCTGGATGTCATTTTGCTCGCTCACGGTCACCAACTTGACGTTGAGGACCGCGAGCGAGCAAAAATGCCAAATACGCTACGCGATTTTGCACTGTGCTACGTAGCGCGAAGTAGCACAAACTACGCAAACTTCGTGAGCGTAGCATAGTTGTCCTCCCAGGGTTATCCATAACATCACTAATCTATGCGTACAACGCAAGGCTGCTTTTATTATAAAAGATACACAGCCCAATAGATTAGCAGAGGAGCTACTTCCGCTGACACCAAGGGCCCTTGCATGCTGAGAAATTGCCACGTAACAGTCTGACATCTCATGAGGAGTGTCCAATTCATGACCAAGACAGGGTCTTTCTCTCTATCCCATCAGGTAATGGGGATGGATAGTCCCTTGGGAGAATTCTTGGCTCTACACCTACACATATTCTAGGTACAATTAGAGTAGGGTCCGCATAGTAGGAGCACACTAGATTACTGTCTTGTTTATATGGCTGCATATATACATTGTTTCAGCACCATGGTAGAAATATATCTACTGTTTACGCTTTTTGTGCCAGTAATCACGTTTATCAGCTTCTCTCTTCTAATCATTGCAGGACAAGTATTTCATGTAAGAATAACGATGGTTCAATACATATTATTGAAAATGTCTCACTGTGTATTCTTTGTATATTTCTATGAGAATAACTGAGTGTCAGAGACTGAGCAAAAGTTTTTGTACTGTTTCCTCAATCCCTGAGGGGTCAGGGTTGTCATGTCCAGTGGTTGCCAGAAAACCATTTTCTCCCTGGTAATTTAGGGAGGCTTACAGTGGCACTGTGAGCTAGCTAGTCTATAGGTCAACATATCCTGCAAGGCAGTCTGGAATCTGTCTTGACACCAAACCCTTAGTTTATGCTGTCCAAACAAATGCGCAGGTACTACGAATTGGTAGGAACTACACAACAATCCCTGCATTTTTTAAATGGCAGAGTGCGGTGCTGCAAAATGTACTGCATTGCCGCACCCCGCCATTTCCTAATAAATATATTCCAAAATCACTTATGAACACAATGTGACCTTCATGCTACACACATTACTAGCCCACTATGTCAATGTTGGCAGGACTACTGCATATCTTCTTTCATCTTTTACGTACAAAGCTGAACATCAAACTGTGACATCCGCAAGCCCCTTTGAGTTGGCATTTACTCTGTGCTCAGAGCAGGTGGCAAATGCGGACAATGTCTCATAAGTAATGAATTCTATGAACCTGCTTTCTTAGTACTCAGCTCTCAATGCATTCCTTATGTTCCATTACATACCCCCAGGTCTCCCTACTCTTCGTCCAATTCCTCAGTAATAAGGTAATTCCCCCTTACAAGACAGAAAAGAATAATAATAATTCTGTAAGTATAGGCACCCCCATAAGGCTTGTGCCTATAAAGGCTATACTTATCTATCATTCCTCCTTTTTTTTTCATCCCACTGAACAGAAAGGGACGAGGAGGAGGCATGCCCTGCTGGGCTTGGTTCATCATCGTGCTTGGCTTTCTCCCTTCCTACTCAGGGCAGTGCATGAAGGGAATCGAGTGCCTCTCTTGATCTGCAAGACTTGTCAGGAGAAGAGCAGGAGTTGTGGACATTATTGTGGAAAAGCTTGTTGTCTTGTGTCTCCTAATGATTGTGGTGTCCTGAGTGTCTTCTGGGGTGATTTTCAACGCATGCGCATAGGAAGTGGTTCTTGCATGTGCACCAGGATGTCATCTTTCTCCTACTGTTGGATGAGGAATTAAAGATGCCAGAGCAGGTAGATCTGCATAGTGGAATCCTTTGGTGTTTGTTCCTGTTTTTTGGGGGGATCAGCTTCAGGCTGAAGTGAGGAGTGTTTGCTTGTGTGGGCAAACACCCTAACAAGAGTATGAGGAAGGTCTGCTCTTCATCTGAGTCCTCTTCTTTTGCCTCTCCTAGGGCTAAACACCGTTCTGAATGTTCGGAGGACCGATGGAAATGCCTCATTAGAGAGGCTCTGTGGCAGTTAATCCTTGTGAAGAAAGGGAGGCAGGAGTCTTCAAGAGCTCATTCTTCTGTTTCTTCTGGGTCGGAGGAAGAGGTTCAGGGATTGGAGAAGCATTGGGGCAAATATATTGAGAAGCACATTTTGCCTGAATTGTTGGGGCGTGTCAAGGATTATTTGGGTTTCCAGGAGGAGGTTGTCCCAGAAACCTCCTCTACTGTTTTTTTTTGCACCAATTCTTGAGTGCAGGAGAAATGGATTTTCCTGTGCATCCCTTCATTTTAGATGTGCTTACAAGGGAGTGGAAGGACCCGGAAAAAGTCTCTGCCCCGCTCCATCGCGAAATTCTATCCTCCTAAGGACATGCATGTGAATTTGCCTGATTCCATTCCTATTCACTCTTTTGTTGTGAGTCTGGTAGGAGGGACCTCCTTGACTGAGGATGCTATTGGTAAGGATGCAACTCAAAAGAAAGTAGACTCTGCTCTCAGGCAAGTTTATTCTAGTTCCCATTTGCCTATGAGAGATGGGATTTATGATCATTATGTCACCCAGTTTTTGTTTTCGGGCATAAAGAAACTGTGTGGGGCAGTGGGGGACTCCTCTGAATGTTCTTCCTTGCTGGAATATATTGAAAAGCAAGTGGAATTAGTTTCCAACATTGTTTTTGATGTGGTGGGGGCATCAGCTTTGACTGGTGAGGCTTGTAGAGAGGTAAGGCCTGATCTGGTTTTGAAAGATTGGCACACTGACACTCCTCAAAAACCCTCTGCTTTAAGGTTGCCATTCCAGGGGTCTAAGCTGTTTGGCATGGAATTGAGAGGCAAGCTTCATAAATTGTTTAATGAGAAAAAGCACAGGGAACTGATCTTGATGGTCCCGTTTCGGCCGCAAAGGTCTTGGCTTCCTCCTCTGAAATCCCTTGCTGTTCAGGGTCCTTGGTTTAACCTCTCTTCCCTTCTCCTTTGATGGTATGTCATATTATTTCGCTCCTGAAACTGTGTCTGTCAGTGTGGAATAGGTGTTACTAAACAAGAGATTGCTGAGGCATTTAGCTATTGCCATAAAGCACGCTAGGAAGCCATCGACTTTAAAATCTTATGGTTGTCAGTGGGGCAGTTTTCAGGATTGGTGCATCCCTTTTAATCTTTCCCCTCTAGACTGTCCTTTGAATCATATTCTTCAGTTCTTTTGGGATGGTGTTAAGAAGAAGTTGTTACTTTCTAATTTGTGCGCTCAATGTGCTGCAATTTGGGCTTTCCGGGCACCTTGAGGTGATCTTGCTGATTCTGACGATCTGGTGGTTTGTTGGTTGAGGGGTTTCTTCATTCCTAGGCCTTCATTTTGG
Source organism: Triturus cristatus (assembly GCF_964204655.1). NCBI lineage: Eukaryota > Metazoa > Chordata > Amphibia > Caudata > Salamandridae > Triturus > Triturus cristatus. Next base: position 255,408,016 of record NC_140588.1, read on the forward strand.
CTTTTCTACCCCTTATTTGACTAGCCCTTGGTCTTGAAGGCTCTGGTGTCCCATCCTTTTGAGCCTCTGGAAACGGTGGATGTTAAGGGGCAGAATGCGTGACTTTTGCGCTGCAGTTGAGTCACTTTTTTGACGCAACAGCGGTGCAAACAATGCAGCCTATCCCTAGGGAGATGAGTCACGTTGTATAAAGCCCTGCATCACATTATACCTGCGTCAGGTATAATGTATGCAGGGTGGGCGTTCCCACGCAGGAAGGCCTCGTAAAAGTGATTCAGTGAAATCTACAAGATTTCACTGCGCCACTTTTAGGACGCCACTGCGTCAAAACCTTATGCCTGCTTCAAGCAGGCGTAAGTAGTGACGCAGTGTAGTGGGAATAGGTCTCAACACGCATTGCTGGAGTTGTGTTGTGCTTGCGGCACGACTCCAGCAATGCGTGACTTTTCCGCCAACAGATGCGTCAGAATTTCTAACACATCTGTCAATCCTTGCGTCATAGTGCGCCGTATTGTAAATACGGCGCATCTATGGTGGCGCAAGGGTTTCTAAGGGTGGTGCAGGGAAAGTGACGCATCTGTAAAGATGCGTCACTTTCTTGTAAATCTGCCACTAAGTTCCTGACTCTGAAAATGTTTTTCTTGTAGCCATCACATAGGTCATTCATCTAGGGGAGCTGGGTGCTTCGTGAGGGAGCCCTTTCTTTCTTTCGGTGATAATGCGGAGGTGCTCCGTTTGGATCCCTCCTTTTTGCCTTAGGTTTCTTCTCAGTTTCATTGGGACCAAGAGATTGTTTAGCCTGCCTTATTTGAAGAAAATGATTCTTTAGAGGACTTTCAGTGGCACTTTTTGAATGTAAAGGTTGCTCTTATGATTTATGTGAGTAGATCTAAATCCTTTTGTTGTTCTAATTATTTGTTGGTGTCCTTTGGGTCCTCCAATAAAGGAGAGAAGACTTCCTTATTTTCCCTTGCTCGCTGGATTCAGCAATTGATTTCCTTGGCTAATTCTTTGGAAGGATCTCCTCCTTCCGAGGAGGTGCAGGGATGTTTTACCAGAGGGGTGTCTGCTTTCTGGGCTGAGAACCTGGGTGTTATCACTGCTGACATCTGTCATGTAGCCAACTGGGCGACCCCAAATACCTTTATGAACCATTATTGTTTGCATAATGTGTTATCTGATTGTACTAATTTTGGTATGAGAGTACTGAGGTCTGCCTTGTCTTGAATTTTTACTTTTTTTTTGCAAACTGTGTGGAATTAATCACAGTTAGAAGTTGTAAGCAATAGTGATGAAGAATACTGGTAAGTAATATGACATTCCCTCAACTCTGAAAGCCTGCTGCAGATATGAAATTATAAAAGGAGGCATACTTGGGCAGGATTCGCCGGAGCTGGCGGGCGGGGGTGTAGCGGCTTAGTCGTCTGTTGAGGTACGCTGGTCCGCTGGTCCGACGTGGGGGAATGCCTTGTGTGCGTGTGTGAGGAGCTTGAAGTTTATCCTCTTTTTGATGGGGAGCCAGTGCAGGTCTTTCAGGTGGTGTGTGATGTGGCTGCGGTGGGGGATGTCCAGGATCAGGCGAGCAGAGGCCTTCTGGATGCGTTGGAGTCGTTTCAGGAGTTTGGCCAGGGCTCCTGCGTAGAGTGAGTTGCCGTAGTCCAGTCTGCTGCTGATGAGGGCCTAGGTGACTGTCCTTCTAGGTTCGATGGGGATCCACTTGAAGATCCTGCGAAGCATGCTGAGGGTGTTGAAACAGGAGGGGGAGACGGCGTTGACTTGCTTTGTCATGGAGAGTGTGGAGTCGAGGATGACCCCTAGGTTTCGTGCGTGGTTGGTGGGTGTAGGAGGTGCTCCTAGTGCCGTCGGCCACCAGGAGTCATCCCAGGCCGAGGGGGTGGAGCCGAGGATGAGGACCTCCGTCTTGTCCTAGTTCAGCTTCAGTCGGCTGTTCCTCATCCAGTCGGCGACGGCCTTCATTCCTTCGTGGAGGTTGGTTTTGGTGGTGTGGGGGTCCTTGGTGAGTGAGAGGATCAGCTGGGTGTCATCGGCGTAGGAGATAATATTTAGGTCGTGTAGTCGGGCGACGTGAGAGAGTGGTGCCATGTAGATGTTGAATAACGTTGGGCTGAGAGATGAGCCTTGGGGTACGCCGCAGATGATCTTGGTAGCTTTGGAGCGGAAGGGGTGGTAGGCGGACGCTCTTGGTTCTTCCGGAGAGGAAGGAGGTGGTCCAGTCCAGGGCCTTCTCTTGGATTCCGGCGTCGTGGAAGCGTGCTCCTAGTGTGCGGTGGCAGACTGTGTCGAAGGCGGCTGACAGGTCCAGGAGGATCAGGGCCGTGGTTTCTCCGATGTCGAGCTTGATCCTGATGTCGTCGGTGGCAGCGATGAGGGCAGTTTCGGAGCTGTGGTTCCTGCGGAACCCTGACTGGGATGGGTCTAGGATGTTGTTCTCTTCGAGGAAGCTGGTCAGTTGTTTGTTGACGGCCTTTTCGATGACCTTCACCGGGAATGGGAGCAGGAAGATGGGTCGGAAGTTCTTGAGGTCCGCCTTGGGTTTCTTTAGTAAGGCGTTGATCTCTGCGTGCTTCCAGCTCTCCGGGAAGGTCGCTGTCTCGAAGGAGATGTTGATGGTTTTCCGAAGGTGGGGTGCGATGGTCCTACTGGCTTTGTTCAAGATGTGGTGTGGGCAGGGGTCTTCTGGGGATCTGGAGTGGATGGTGTTCATGATCTTGACACGCTGGTACGCTGGTACGCACCCAGTCGCGGCTCTTGCAGGTAAGCATGGTGAGGCGGGGCGTGGGTGGGGAGTCGACAGACCACAGAATAGGGACAATAAAATGAAGAAATAAATCCTATGATATCGTCCGCCAACTTTCCCCCGTTTACCTGCAGGAGCCACGACCATACTCACCTCTGGTACCCGTCACGTTTTATAAAACTCAAAATCAACCAATCAAAAGGCACGTGGCTCACCTTCAACTGGCTCTCAAGAAAACATGAGTGATTCAGTAGGAAACGCTCACCTGGTACTTTGCTAGTCAGGGATGGCCGGCCATAAGACAGAACAGGTGCTGTCGACCTATTCCTGCCTACTGAGCAGAACACAAGTCTTTAATGAAATCGGAAGCTGCATGGAAAGACCATAAGACCATGCACTGCGCACATACATTTGAAAGCAGTGGCGACTCGGACAGGTAAACGCGGTGAGGCGGAGGGCAGTAGAATCCAACATATGACGGGATAGTGAGAAGTAAATAAATAAATAAATAAAACCACTTACCTTGCACTCGCCGCATCGCTGAGTGGATGATACGGCGAGCGCAAGGTAAGTGGTTTTCTTTATTTACTTTTGATTATCCTGTCGTATGTCGAATTCAACTACCCCACCTCGCCCCACCCCCACCCCCACCCCTGCACCACCTCACCGCCCCACTGCGCTCACCTGTGCGAGCTGCAACTTTTTGAAGGATTCCAAATACGCCCCTCAATATGTGAGTGCATTTTTGGCTGGGGGGTCCTGTTCTTTAGGATCTCTATGAGTAGATTGCACAGCAAACGGACAGACAGGAGCAAAGATATCAATAATGCGACAGGTGCAGTGGCACCGGAGCCAGGACTGTGATGTGACCACTGCATCCCGTTTGTGGCTGTCTTCCTACTCAATGAAGAATTGGGGGTGGGGGCATTTTGATTGCTTGTAATAGGGCCCAGGGAACTCTTGCTACGCAGCTGCAGGCAATACATATAGAAACAAGGGACAAATGCAAAGATTCTTGGGAATCTGGGGTTTATAATAAAGGAATGATGTTGTAAGATATGAAGCAAATTAATGGGAGATGTATTTCTTTATTCTTCATTTTTTCGGTGCTTCACAAACTAACCTAAATAACATAGACACGAGCTAAGGGATTTCTCCCCTTTGATAGTCACAAAGACTTAGCAGCTTGTGGAATATAAAGTATATGTCAGACGGTTTGTGCTAATGCTTGCTGTCAATAATGTCCGATAGAAGAATGGAAACAAGCAAAGTCAGAAAGCTGACTCATTTGCACAGAACACTTACACGTCTGCATTTATTGATCATGCACTGACGCCAGTCCACATATTTGAAAGTAATGCAATTTGTTTTTTCTGGATATCCATATGTGAAACTTCCTTTCAGACATATTAATAAACATACTTGAGGCGAGAGTATATACATTTGAGATGCAAAGCAATTATTTTACCGAGTCGCTGTGTAAAACATGAGGTTCATATTTCCGTTGACATATCTTTACCAAGCAGCTTGTTCCTTATGACTGCTAGAAATATGCTGATCACAAAAGATCACAGTTTTATCAAGCGAGGTCAAAGGTCGAAGTAAAAATGATTGGATTCTGGAATGGATTGCTACTGATTCTCTCTCTCAGCTCTGCCTTGAATCTAAATGTGCTTATCCAAGGCCTTGAGTGATAGCCAGTCAAGGGGGAGAGAGGGAGAGAGGGAGAGTATGTGTGTGTGTGTGTGTGTGTGTGTGTGTGTTGTGTGTGTGTTAAAGATAGAGATAGCATGTGTGCATTGCCTGTAAATGTGCAGCAAATAATAATGTTATGACAATTAAAATGAATGCGCGCGAAGAAAAGATGTTATTCTGAGCAAGTGTATTAATAAACGTGTTACACATTTACTACTACAGTGTGAAGGTCATATTCCATTTTATTCTCGTTTTGCTTCTTAATTTACCGGCGACAGAATGACTTTTTGCTGTCTCACATGTGCCATACTATGATCAATCGGAGGATGCAAACAAGCGGCCTTACTTGCAAGGCTGTTTAACAAGACTTGATCTACATTCATTTGAGCTACTATGCTTTATGTTCACTTAAATACCCCTCTTGATGACTTCTAGGCGCGAAAAAAAGCAGCAGGGAATAGAACTTATAGCCAAGATCTACCAGAGCAATATGCTAATTATTATCATTGTTGCCAAAGGGAGGAGTATCAGTACCCATTCGAGGCTGTGCCTTTCCTGAATCTAGGCCCTAGCCCACCCCCGGGAATGGGTGGAACCAGCATGTTACATGTGACTTCTGTGCATGTGGCTATTTGTTGGCTGGGAATTAGGTGAAAATGTATCAGTAATTGTATTCCGTGTGGATCAAGGCTGCTTTTCTCTGGTCATCACTCAATTCTCGTGTGCTGAGATGTCAATTCTGTGGGGGGCATATGTACAAGCCCCTATCGCCATGGGAACATCACTTTTTTGTGACATTCCTGTGACCATACTTAACGTGGCTTAACGCTGCCTTATACATAAGGCACCCTTTCATGCTATGGTTAGCGTGAAAGGGGCGTGCAGTGGGTGTTGCAGTGGACGTTCCACCGCAATGCCCATTGTATTTGACGCTGCCCCCTATGTACAAGGGTGGCATACATAGGAGGCAGTGCCAAAATTAAGACCAGAAAAATCCTGGTTTTAAGGTGGCAAAACGAGGAGAAATGCATTATTTCTCCTCGTTTTTGCTTTTTCTATGTGTGCTGCCTTGTGCAGCACACTTGGAAAAAGCAAAATGGCATGGTTTGTTTATGTACAGGAAGGTGTCCCTTCCTGTACATTAACAAACCTTTTTAAAAAAGGCCATTTTGTAACTTTCATGAAGCAGCACACATGAAAGTTTCAAAATTGCATTTTAGGATTGTTTATGTGCAGGAAGGGACACCTTCCTACACAGAACCAATCCTCCTCTGCACACAGACACCTTTGCACTCTGGTGCAAGGTAGTGCAAGGGAACCTGCGTTCCATCGCGGGGGGAAAATGCAAGGCTGCACCACATTCTAGTAAATATGGTGCAACTTTGCGTTTCAGAAGTGGCGGAGCGTGTGGTTAAGCCCAGGAGGCTAACGACACGCTCCGCCACTTCATTATACATATCCCCCTGGGAGTCTTAACAACAATGGTCTTCGGATATTTCATGAAGGCAATGTCAAGCATACACATATATGACAACTTCGCCCATATTACTCAAAGGCCATCGGTGGCAGTATATGATAGGGAAGAAAAGGGGATGTGAGACTTCAAGGCGAGACGCTGAAGTGAGTTCATACTTGTTACAAACATATACAGTGGTCTGAAACTCATGAGTTTGAATCCTGGCAAAGCAGCGTCACCCTTCTGTTCAAAAGTGATCGGTCATTTCAGCACCATTACATTGGGTTATAGTGACGTCTGCAATTAACAGTGGGTACAAAGCACAAATGTGCCTTATAAAATGCTATATAAAACACATTGGGCCCAATTCACAAAGATTTTGCAGTGAATTATTCTTGCAGTAATTCTTGCTTCATCCAAGAGTAAAGCAGGAGTACACAACACATATGAATCAGGCCTAATATTATTAATATTATTATTAGGGTGTGCTGTGTTAGTAGTGTTCCTTCTTTTCCCGGTATTCACATGATACGTCTTGACACACAGTCAATGATATATATTAAATAAGATCGTTTTTGTAACCCAAACAAAAAAAAATCAAAAAGGCAGTTGTCCTTCCAGGCATACACCTGACTATGCTATAGTTGTATGCAAATGTCAAATATCTGGTAGAATATGGAGAATTTTGCAAAATACAACTTTTCCTGTTGAAGTGTGGTGGGCGTTGCCATTCTATCTTCTTTCCCCAACGAATTCAGTGCAGCAGACCGGATACGCCTCCATTTTCAAACGGCAAATTGAGGATCCGCGAACGTACCTTGCTTCCGCCGAGTAGGCTTTCGCGGATTAGGTCCGATCAGGAGCATGCAGACCGAGTGCCTCAGAGCCCTGATATTTTGTTGATTGGCATTTTAAAATTCATAGAAAAACAGACACCTGCACAGATGCAAGTGCTGCAGGTTAGGCTTTTGGGCAAAAGGTCACAAAAACACATTGAACAAAAAAATTATACGATAATGACGAGGCCAACGAGAAAATTCGGTGGAAGACGGGGATGAATTGGTATTTAAGTAAAAAAAACAACGCTTCTTCTAAAACCTCTGCAATATACTAACTTACTAAAGTGAAGACAGTCTGATTTTCAAAACAATTTAATGTAAAGATAAATAATACTTTTGCTATATGTACATTGATCTAATTAAAGAATATTTCATAAAGTCATATTTAATTTCTTTAAATTGGATGATCACACCACATTTTAATTTAAATTAACCTATAAAAATGGTTTTCGCTAATAACAGTGGGAGAAATTGTGCACTGTGTTTTATAGTAAGTAGTAAATGTTAAATTCAATACATATGGTCCTCGTAAAAATCCATCACTGGACTACTCAGAGTCTAATCCCAGGGGCACAATTGAAACATATTTTGCAGGGTACTTTTGAAGGCAGCTCTGTTCAGGTGGCCTTCAATAAAAGGTTTGCCAGCAAAAGAGGCGCTACCAAAGAGCGTGTGACGCAGCCTTCATTGTGAAAACATTATAGCTCCGCCCATATAATGTTGACCTGATTGACAAGCTAGACCCGAACCTTTGCATCATAGACTTGACAGTTCTGCCTTAATCCGGCCCTATACCAAGCTCATAAATAAATATAAAAATGAATACGCAAATAAGTCATCAGAACTGTATGGTGAGGCACTGGAAGAACATATCAAAGCATGTGGACCTACTGTAATTCCCAAACTTAACAGTCACATTTCTATGGAGCCTAATCAGTATTTAACCATTCACAACTAGTGTGGGTCATTTTGATTTTATCTGACATTTTTCATTGTCTGCATTCTACAAGTAATCACTGAACCTTTTTAGTCAGTAGTTGAGGGGCAGTCAAAATAGGCAAACTGTACTACAATTAACACAATCAATGTGAGCTGCCCTGTAACAACAAGCGATGCAGAGTACATGTTATATGTTATATGTATGTGATATGTTATATGTTAAATGTCATAAATAATAAAATCTACTGAAATAAAAAAAAAACAATGTGGTTGTTTTTGAGAGGAAAAGGCATTCCTGAATGAATGAATGAATGAATGAATGAAACACCCTTATAGGGCGCAAAGCATTACCACAAGGGGCATCCAGCTACTTAGCAGAAACTTATACTGTACTTCAACCAAGCTGCGGTGAATGGAAAGTTTTTCAATATTTTCAGAAGGCGCGATGCTCTGAGATAATTTGATGGAAAAACGGAGAAGGACTGTCGTGTTGAGAAGCCAGAAGAGAGACTTTTCTCATCACTGGGCACATGAAAAGATGAGCTGAGCAGTGCCCAGCATTGGTATGATGCTTTCATTGGGTCACTGTCAGAAATAATTGAAGGATCACTTCACTTATTAGATAGCCATGTCAGCTGTCTTTGACAATGCTTCTTTACAGTCCATGTGTTATTTTCCCTTCTAAGCCAAAAATCTCTTTTAGTTTTCTGCTTAGTTTTCAAAAGTTTGCATTTATCAAAGGATAAATCCTCAGATATTAGGCAAAGAGGAGAAATTGTAAAGCTGTTAGTGTCCTCACCCAGAGCACTGAATGGGTCTCAATCCTTCATTGCATGGCACATTGGCTGCGACTGCTTACATTGTGGTGTCTATGATAAATTCCCAGGGGCTTATTTATGGGGCATTGGCATAGGGTAGCTCCGCAAGACGTCTTGCTGTGCAGCCCTATGTCAATGTAAAAGGGCAGCAATGCACTGTGTTTAGGCAGTACGGTGCATTTCTGTCCTTTCCCCCAGTGCTGGTGCACAATGGCCTAGCGCCAATGCACGCACACTTGCACCATTGCGCAAGGGTGTCTGCAGGGCATGCAGGATTGTTTTCATGCAGGAACGAACGCCTTCCTGAATAAAAACAATCTGGAGAGGCGTTTTCCAGTGGCAGCCCCTCCATTACAGCGGAGGAGCACCGTCCCCCTACCACCACCCTCAAACAGAATGATAATAAAACAAGTTTTAAACCCATTTTATTATCGTTTTCTTTTAATTTCTTGCCCCAGGACTCTGATGAGTCATGGGGAGAGGGTTCCAAGGGGATGACACTGCTGATGGGGGAGTGGTGGTGCACTCCTTTCACTAAGCATGAGGGTTTTGGCTGTCTATCTCAGGCCGTCCAAACCCGCATGCGTTGTGAAGCTCTCTCCAGCTGGGTTGCTGGGGTCGTAGAGAGCAGGCACCGGCTCCCAGTCTGCATGGGAGCACAAGTTGCCAGCCCCCAGGCAAATCCTAACGCTGCTTTCATGCAGCGACAGGATTGGGCGCAGTGCAGTCTTGGAGCCTGTGCCCAGATTAAGTAAGAGAGCCAAGACGACAGGTGGTGTTGGCCACAGCGGCATTCTGGTAATTATTTTATTTTATATTTTTTTGTTCCCGACTCCCTCCCTACCTTCCCCACCTCCCTCCTCTGGGCTGGCCCTCCACTTTGGCAGGGGACGGGTCGCTACTGGTGTTTTCCTCTTTCTATGTGTCCTGGAGAGTGCAGCACACATGGAAAGAGGAAACAGTGTGGAGAAATACACATATTTCTCTTTGTTACTCCCGCTCTGGGAGGCATAAGGTTTTGGTGCTGTCCCAGTTTTACGGGATTACATAAATCTGGGGCTGCGTCAAAACCCATGGGTGCTGCTTGAGAAAACCCCCTTAACCCCTATGGAACGCCTCCCTGATGCAGCGTAAGGCAACACAGTGACTTGCGCTGCTTTGTCTTACTCCATGTCTTTAGAGGCCATTAAAAGCCATGCAAAGTGGCTTTACGTGGCCAAATAGATATGGTTGAGAAGTTTGCGCCACCGCAGCGCAGAAAAAGTGACACTCTGGGGCGCAAGTCTCTCATGAATAAGTAACCCAGAGAAAGTTGAAAGATCAGTTAACAACGTGTTTTGCCTCCTTCTTGTTTTGGAGGATGAGGGAGCAAAAAATGTTTGTATCGCTTTCCTATTGAAGAATTGTCTACCTGTGAGGTTCCCTTATTAGTGCACTTTAGAAAGCTAGTGAAAATATTTTTATTTTAGAACTGCTTTCTTGTGTAACCATTATATTTATTTAATTATGCTATTGTGTTATTTCAAGTGCATTTTCCCTCCAGACTATATGTTATCTATTTTTTGTCTTTTAGTGTTGACACTGATTTACAATAATGCATTGCTTTAGAACAGGGTCCACAAATGATTTACTGTGTAATATGGGCTCTACAAGTTAAACAAACATTAACAGTAATTGGTCACATTTTACAATTGTTTAGCACTTAAGCTACAATGGTATGGGAGCAAAAAGGTAGTTGGTGATGTCACATTTGAGGACACATGGGGTGTATTTGATGTCCTTGGTGAGCTCTCATTTGGATAATATGCAATGTCAAGGGTAAAGCAATTCATAATGACAGGTTGTGTGGTATATAATGGGCAATGGATCCAGTGGAGGTCACCGCAAAACTAAAGTGGGGTGGATGATGGGGAATAATAAAAAAAACGTACCCGATGCCGACAGACGCCCGTGTGGTTCTCTGCTCCCTGCGGTCACTGCAGAAGCACAGGCTCCCCACCAAATCAAAAGACACACAAATGACGGAGGGAATGCAGAGCAAATCAAACATTCACCCCCAGTCAAGAGATCTGAGTTAAAGCCACCGTTCTTTTGCTCACCTTGCCACCCCAGTTTAGGGGGCAGCTATACCTAGCATGAGAGCAGTGTCAGGATTGTTCTGAGTGGCCTGGACTGCCGTTTAGACAGTGCATGGGAGTCTGTGCTGTTGCTCCATCCTGGCTGTTGCAACACAGCTGGGTAGAAGAAATAGAAGTGCACATGTTGGCTTGGCCAGTCTAAGGCGGCAGGTCAAAATGACATGTGCACTTTACAACCCTTCAGCCTGGGATGACTCCTGGTGGCCGACGGCACTGGGGACAGCCCCGACACCCACAGACCACGCACGCAACCTGAGAATCATCCTCGACTCAACGCTCTCAATGACCAAGCAAGTCAACGCCGTCTCCTCCTCCTGCTTCAACAACCTCCGCATGCTCCACAAGATCTACAAATGGATCCCAACAGATACAAGAAAGACAGTCACCCAGGCCCTCGTCAGCAGCAGACTCGACTACGGAAACGCCCTCTATGCGGGAGCCCCGACCAAGCTCATCAAAGGACTACAACGCATCCAAAACGCCTCGGCACGACTGATCCTCGACGTACCACGCCACAGCCACATCACCCCCCACCTAAGAAACCTGCACTGGCTCCCCGTCAACAAGAGAATATCCTTCAAGCTCCTCATCCACGCACACAAGGTACTCAACAAGACCGGCCCTGCCTACCTCAACAGACATCTCTCCTTCTACATCCCCAACCGCCAGCTACGCTCCGCCGACCTCTCACTAGCCACCGTCCCATGCATCCGAAGAACTACCACCGGCGGGAGATCCTTCTCCCACCTCGCCGCCAAAACATGGAACACCCTCCCACTGAGCCTACGACAGACCCAAGACCTGCTGACCTTCAGGAGAACACTCAAGACCTGGCTGTTCGATCAGTAGCACCCCCCCAGCGCCTTGAGACCCTCACGGGTATGTAGTGCGCTTTAAAAATGACTGATAGATTGATTGATTGATTGACAGTACCCATCACTCCTCCCCTGCCACAGCCCTGCCTGGCCCCAACCTACACTGGCATCAGCTTGGTCAGTCACAGAAAAATAAAATTATATTATGGTTTTATTATCATTTAACTTTTCTTTGACTGACTTTGACCTGTGGGGTGATGCTCCTCCACCCTTACGCAGGAGCCGCCCCTGGATGGATCATTGGAAATTTAAGTTTTATCTGCTTTTTGCTGTGAACAGTGCAGTTGTATCAGCATATAGTTAAATAACTTGTACCCATGTAACAAGGGGCATATTTACAAAAAAGTCATGCAGCGCAAGCTACTGTGCTGCGTGATAGGAAAAAGGCAGGAATGCAGGGTATTTAAAAGAATATGGCACATTCCTGCCTTTGCTCCTGTGCTGGTGCCGTTTTGGCTGTCTAGCACCAGTGCAGGCACTCTTGCACCAAAACTTGGACCATGGTGCAAGGGACCTTTGTTGCATGCAGGATTTTCTTTGTGTAGGGTGGGGCACCTTCTTGCACCAATACTGTCCTGAGAGGCATATTACTCTTTCTATGTGTGCTTCAGAATGCAGAACGCTTAGAAATAGAGAAGTAATGAGGAGAAATAAAGATATTTCTCCTCTTTACACCGCCCCTGAGAAGGCGTATCTTTCTGGTGCATTCCCAGTTCTACCACTTATGGTAAATATGGGAATGCATAAAAAACCATGGGGGTTGTGTGTGAACACCCACCGAACGCTCATGGAGCGCCTTCCCAGGGCGGAGTAACATAACGCAGAAATTTGCACTGTGGTGCATTATTCCAGATTTATGAAGCCACTCAGGGGCACACAGGGTGGCCTAGCGTAGCTTCATAAATCACATTTTGGGCTTGAGTCGCACTTGTATCATGTTGCGTCAACCTCGCAAAACTGCATGGTGCTGAGTAATTGGCTTTGTAAGGGGGAAAAATAAAATATATCAAAGTGAAACTGTGCAACCCAGATGTCATTAAGTCTAACCAACCCAATGGTGTAATTCCTTGCTCACTGCAAGGAAAAGGAGGTGACAAAGCGGCAACTCATCTGCATTGCAATTTAGAGAGAAATGCATCAATGGTTTATAACCACTCATATCATCTCATCGTGAAGCATTGAAAGTTTGAAACTGAAGTTGTCAGTGAGGAAAACGTTTGCAATTTGAAATGTCATAGAGGGACAGCTTCACTCATGCATGGAGAAATGTGGTGATGTTCCACATGCTCTCCTGTGGCCAGAACATTGGCACTTTGCATATGCCTGTGAAGAGATGGACTTCTGCTGTCCCTTTTAGGTCTTCATCTCTGCCTTTACAGACAATGGAAAGCATCCTAAGAATGCTTTCAGTCTAATAAGTATTAATGAGGAAACATTCCTGTGCACACTTGAAAATTTCCACTTCTTGTGGCAGATAGATTCATTTGGCACAGTGCTAAGATGTTGCCTGATTGCATAACTGATGCTGTATAAACAGTGTCCCAGTGTAACTCTCTGTTCCAATTTAACTTGGATATCTGGCCCATTACCTACAATGTTTTCTACAAAGCATATCTAGCCTCACCTCTATGAAGGTCTTTGAGTTCTTCAGCTATGCTTACAGGTTGCCTCGCACTTATACTATAAGATAAGTATAAATCGGAACCATGCCTGAACGGGTTGTGTTTCTGCCATTTGGAAAGGCAGGGTACAAGGTGGAACAATATAAAAATGCATTTACTTATAAAAAGCTAGGAACTCAAATTGAGAACTGATGTTACAAGGGAAACTAAAATTGTTTTTAAATTGCCTGTCCTATATTCCTATATCACAAGCTTAATTATCAATGGTACCTCACTGTACCACTAAGCCTCCAGTTATGAGTTGTCCTGAGCAATACCGCAAAGAGGAAGCTTCCTGACTTGGGCACTGTGGAGTGGTTCTAGGTGTCCAGTTTTGAAATTACTGGGTTGGAAAACACTTAACCAAGTATTACTGGGTTTAGATCCTCACCCGCTAAAACCAAGGGTGGCAAGGATAAAGTGCAGCTCACCACACTTGCCACCTAAAGCACCATGGGGGTATCAGGCAGTACCCCCTCAGAGAGGCCACATCCTCTCTTAACCCCAATATTTAGGACACACACTGGCAAACTCTGATATATACCACCAGCTCAGAGCAGATGGTATCTATTAGCAGAGTAGTCCCCCAAAAAGGCAAAAAAAGTGTAGATTTCTGTAGCTATTCTCTATTCTGGACACTAAATGCATGGAGTTATATTCCGGTGATTGGGAACCTTTGAGGAAGCCATTTTGCATCCCTTGGTGGTCCTGGTTAGAGAAAATGAGTGATGTTTGCCCTCCTCTAAATAGGTGGGGTGAGCGAGTCTTTGACCTGGAAGCCCTGTTGTGGTCAGGCTGGCAGGTCTGGGGTTTATGCCAGCAATGCCTGTGCGGCTTGTAGGAATTTGGATTGTTGACTGGGGAGGGTGTGAGCCTTTCTCAGGCAACAGCCACAATGAACCATTAAAGTCACTAAATTAACCTGTGCCTAGCCCTCTGGTAGCTTGGCACAAAAGCAGTTAGGATCAACTTAGGGGTATTTTGTTAAAGTATTTATGCAGCACACAATCATAAAGAGTGAAAATACAACACTAGAAAATTCCCACACCAATTCAGAAAAATAGAGTACATTTTAATAAATTATTTGACAACAAAGCAAGAAATATCCAATCAGTAGAACCGGAGATATGCAATTCTAAACATTTCTACAACAGAAGTGCTTAAAAGCACAAAGCGCAAACTGTTGTTATTTGGTTGCGCGGGACCAGAAAAAATTCATAAGTTTGGGGTCGACCGCGATGGAGCGCGGGCCAGATATAGGGACCAGGTTTGGCCAGCTGAGAATTGTTCCTTGTGTCTTTGATGTGGGGCATTGTGCCACACAGCGGTGGGTCAGAGGTGTAATGTAAGGTCCTGTGTTGAGAAGCGTCACACATTGCTAGTTCCGATGAGCGATGTGGCGTCCGGTGTTGAGATGCGTCATGCTGCATCTGTTCTGATGAGCAGCTGTGAAGGCTGTGAGTTAAGGTACATGTCAGTTTGCATTGCGTTTTGCCAGTTTCGATGAGGATCTGAGAGGGCCGTGATGGGAGGTCCTGCGTCAGGTTGCCTTGTGCTGTGTTGGTTCTTGTGGGAGACCACTGCTGACCTGACACAGAACCTTTAATTCACTTCCAGTGGTCCAGGACTCTTGAAGCACCACTTGAGGAGTCAGGGCTCAAGCAGGAAGAGTCCAGGTGCAGGGTTCAAGATGGTTGGAGCCTTTTCTATCCCTGAGGCTCTAATCAGGAGGCCAGTCAACTAGCTCTTGGAGACAGTCCAGTGGTCCTGGGTGCAAGGTGCAGGCCCAGTCCTTCCCATGCGGGGAACAGGGTAGCAGAGCACCAAGGAAGCAGAGTAGTTCTTCTTGCAGCAGAGCAGTCCTTCTTATGAGTCTTCCACAGGTCCAAATGTGACCTGAGGGTCCAATATTTATACTTTGTGCCCACTTTGAAGTGGGAGAAGCTTCTGGAGTTTCCCCCTACAGAGGTGTCTGGAATACCTGCCCTCCGACCTGGACTCATGAGCAATAGGCTAGTGTGAAGTCCTTTGTATGTGAGCTAGGCTAGTGCCATTGAAGTGCAAGCGTGGTAGGTGAGAGCACCACCACCCCATCAAGTCAGAGATTGCCCATCCTGCCAACATTCAAACACTCTATTGTGATGCTGTCTGGGAGGAATACAAAAAGGCCAACTGACAGCTACAATTAGTAATGTGAACAACGAACAGGATGCAGGCACCATATGGTTAGGACAAGAAAATGGCAACTTTCTAAAAATGGCATTTTCAGACTTGCGACTTAAAATCCAACTTTACCATTAAGATAATTTAAAATTACAATTTCTCAGACACCAAACTTGAATGTTCTACCTGCTCCCAATAAAATGTTGTTTCCGGTCCAGGGAGGACCAGGCTTGGTAGTTCGGACTGGACTGTTCCCATAAGGAACAGGGTCAAGGCTGATTTGCATATGGCTGGGTCCAAACTGGGGTGGCGTATTGAGCAAAAGAATAATGGAATAAACCAGATCCTTGTGACTGGGGGTGAATGTTTGCATTGTTCAGCATTTCATCCATGAATTGTTCCTTTTGCATCCAGTGTTCACTGCTCCACTGGATTCAAGCTAGTCTGGCTGATGAGGAGTGATGTCCCAAAAACAGTCCCAGGAGACTTGTTTTCAGTCCAGGGAGGTCCTGGCTTGGCAGTTTGGGCTGGACTGTTCCCATAAGGAACAGGGTCAAGACTGATTTGCATATGGCTGGGTCCAAACAGGGATGGCGTGGTGAGCAAACAAATGATGGATTAAACCCAGATCCTTGTGACTGGGGGTGAATGTTTGCATTGTTCAGCATTCCGTCCATCAATTGTTCCTTTTGCATTCACCCAATTAAAAGTTAGCACTTATTAACTGTAATAAGGTAACCCAATGTTATCCTAAGGGAAAGGTAGGCCTCAGAGTGGTGAAAAAGTGTATTTGTGAGATTTTTACTACCAAGACATGTAAAACTTTAAATTACATGTCCCCTTTTTTATTAATTACAATGCCCCCTGCCCTATGGGCTCTTTAGGCTCTACCTGAAGGGTTATTTATATTTTTCCAAGGTGAACTGGCATATTAAAACTGCAGACAGGTTACTGAAAATAAAAATAAATTTACAAAAAAAAAAAACTGCAGACAGGCTGCAATGGCAGGTCTGAGGCATGTTGTACAGGGCTATTTATGTGGGTGGCACAATAAATTCTGCAGGTACGCTAGAAGCATTAAATTTACAGGCCCTGGGCATATGGTATACACTTTACTAGGAACATATATGTAAATTAAATATGCCAGTCAGCTGTAAGACAATTGTAATTTTACCATGTTTTAGGGAGTGTGCACTTTAGCCCTGGCTAGCAGTGGAAAAGTGCACAGAGTCCTAATCCTTACAAAAATGAATTCAATAAAAAATAGGACAGGTGAAGGCACAATCTTTGCGGGAAGACCACCCTAAGGTTGACAGATGTAACACCACCATAAACGAAGCACTTGAACCAAATCTAAGAATTTTAACATACTTAAAAAGGTAATGGAAGAACATCAGAAATACTTGAAAGATAAAAAATTGACAAAAATCAAAAGGGACGATAGAGATTATCGTGACGGGCGTGTATATACGTTCGCGAAAAAATTTGACAATATCCAAGCAGGAGAAGAAAGAAAGAGAACTAGAGAGGAAAGGGAAGAGAGTGATGACGCCCGTTCTAACAGCAGTGTCGCCTCATCAGTAGGTAGTTCAGTCTCTAAAGTATCACATGAGACCCCTTTAGAGGAGGGAGCTTCTTCTTTCCAGAAGGAGCTCGCAAAACTCCGAATCAGCAGCCGAATACAACAGAAAAAAGACCAAACAAAACAAGGAGGGGTGGCAGGAGGTCCAAAGGCAGGTACAGGAATAGGTCGAGGTCTGAACAAGAAATCGAAACAATAATTACCAATGATAACCTATCTGCTAATATGTGTGTACCTAATGTTGCTGATAGCACTTGTGACCTGAAAGTTGTTAATTTGACTAATAAAATTCTTGACAAAGATGAAATGATGGTTTTGAGTAAAGGCTTGAGCTTTTGTCCCACCCAGGGGGGCGATTTCACTGATGTACATATCGATCTGTTTAAATTTATAAGAGCTTTGAAATTGAAGGATTTCTTTTCACAACAAACACCCAGAAGCCTAATCCCCCCGATTCCTTCTAGAAATTATACACAAACGGTGGGAGATATTCGAAATGTACAATTGTTGCTTAGCCTGGACGAGGACGAGAATCATGACATGACCACTCTACTAAATCATTTTGATATTGAACAAGATTGTAATATGGATAGTGGGCTCAAATCCAGATCCAAATTTATACCCGCTTTCAATTACCATCCGAATATAGATGTGTTCTATAATAAAATGAGTGAAGACCTGTACAATTTGGAAGTGCCTAGTAGGTCAATGGCACGCGTCAGACACAATATTACCGCCAATGAACGGAAAGCACTTGATAGACTTAAATCGGATAACACCATTGTTATAAAAGAGGCTGATAAGGGCGGTAATGTTGTGGTCATGAACCATTGTGATTACATGACTGAAATCACTAGACAGCTAGGCGATACACGCTGCTACCAGCGGGTTTCAACCAATCCCACCAAGAATTTAACCATTATGATCAATATGAAATTAAGCGAGTGGAAGGATATTGGCTTGTTGTCTGAAGATGAGTACAGATATTTGAGAGTGAACAAACCGAGATACCCATGTATCTACATCTTACCTAAGATACATAAGGGCGGTCTTTTCCCTCCTGGCCGCCCTATTATCTCAGGGAATGACTCACCAACAGAAAAATTGTCGGAATTTGTTGATTCTAGACTTCAAAAATATGTCCTGGATCTTCCCTCATACATTAGGGACAGCAAGGACATTCTGATCAAATTTGACAACTTTCAGTGGTCGGATGAGCTCTACTTCGTCACAATGGACGTAGAGAGCTTGTATACGTGTATTCACCAAAAATTTGGAATTCCTGCTGTACGTTCTTTCTTGGATAGGGAACCTGCTGGCCTCTATGAATATAATGAGATGACGTTAGAGATGATCAACATCATTTTGAACAATAATTTTTTCTTGCATGACACCACATGGTACCAGCAGATACTCGGGACCGCCATGGGTTCTAAATTTGCTCCCTCTTACGCATGCCTCTTCATGGGGTGGTTCGAGAGGGAGTATGCCTGGCACAGCCATGCCTCCCCCTGGACGGAATACATCGTGTTCTGGGGGAGGTATATTGACGACATCATCATCTTATGGTCAGGACCTGTGGAATCACTTGAGGAATACCATACATACTTGAATGCTAACCCTTTTAATGTAAAGCTCACCATGACACACAATAAAGACAAAATAAACTTCCTTGATATTGAATTTTACATCAAAGATGGCACCATACAAAGCTCTCTCTATAGAAAAGAAACAGCCTGTAATTCGATTCTTCACGCAGAGAGTGCGCATGCACGCACAGTAATTAATAACATACCTTTCGGAGAGATGACACGCTTAAGGAGGAATTGTAGTGAGGACAATCTATACCTTGAGAAGATTTTTGAATCAAAGAAAAGATTCCTTAAAAGAGGGTATGATAGGAGACTACTTGATAAAGTCATGGATAAAGCACAGAAACTCAAGAGGGAAGATACACTTCGAGATAAACCCAAAGCCACCCGAGATACAACAGTCCGGTTTATCACCCAGTACAATAACAACAGCGGCAGGGTCTATAAGATCCTCAAAAAACATTGGGGGTTAATAAAAGATACCCCTAGTCTTAGCGAATGTCTGCCCACCAGACCAGCCATTACATATCGCAAGGGGCGATCTCTACGGGACATATTATGTTCCAGTTATGTGACAAATGCACCAACTACGTGGCTACCTCCCAAACCGAAAGGTTTCTTTACCTGTGGTTCCTGCAATGTATGTCCGCTAGGTAGAAATAGAACAACTACCTTTACACACAACTCACCTAAAAGTCACACAATTGCACATTTTATCAACTGCAATACGACACACGTGATCTATGTATTGGGTTGTAGCTGTAATGCCATCTATGTAGGGAGCACTGTACGCTGCCTCAAGGTCCGAATACAAGAACATCGTAGGGCCATTATTAACGGTGATACGCGTTACCCTGTAAGTGAACATTATAAACAAATGCATCGAGATGACACGTCCTTCTGGTTCTACGGGATAGATCACGTGCCCATCAATGCTAGGGGCGGTGACCGTGAACTGCAGGTTAGACAAAAGGAGGCCAGGTGGATTTGTCGTCTGCGGGCTACAACAATGGGTCATAACACCGATAGAGAGCTTCATTATTTTCTTGGATAGATAAGTATGATGGTGAAAATTTGAGCTATTGTTCTGTATGGGGTATATGTAATGCATGTACTGTCCTTCATTACAAAATGACATGCATCCAACATAATGATTGTCTTATCTAATGGGTCCGTATGCTGATCACTATTCATAATTTCTTCTCTCTATTCTCTATATTCTTCTCAACATATAAGATCTTATCTAATAGTGTTTATCTGACATTTTAATACATGCCATTGATATTTAGCTTTTAATAAAATATATACATATACTCGCGAGGTTGGAAGATAAATCCAGTTTTAAATTGGGACAACATATTAATAACGTCCTTTTTATGTGGTAACTCAATTCTGACAATAAAAAATTTTTTTCTAGATATATTTAGTTTTTGAAATTTTGGAATTTTGACAATCCTAACGCTATGGATTAAGTTTGGGGTGGCACCTATGCACAATTTCTTAGATTCTTGATGCCCAGTATAATCGTGGGCTTCGGGTTACTGCATCAATACCTTTATTTTCATGTGTCCATTATGGCAGTCTGACCCTTGAATATGGCTGCAATTCTAAGGAAATGTTTTGACAGTAAATGTTGCTTTTTCGTGTTCATTATGGCAGTCTGATCCTTTGATATGGCTACAATTCTAAAGAAATGGCTTGCCAGTAAATGTTGTTTTTTTGTGTTCCGCCTTTTGCTTATGTAACTGAATACAGTATCTTCATTTACGTATATGGTGATGTGGATTTGATTTTAAAACATGGCTCTTTAAGTATTAGGACCGTTAGATTACTCTATATAAATAATGCACTTGTAGTGAACTGGTATCATCTTTTTCGGCATATTGGATACTCCAATATGGCCGACTATTTGTGTAATTCTTTCGCAGCTATGGTCCTTTTTCTATTGCTCTATTTTTCTCGTTGGCAACGCGGATGCGGTCATGTGATTGCTCGGCGCGCTGCTTAAAGGCCAGTATGCTTCCCTGCCTCCGTTTGCCGACATTCAACACGGAAAGCAGTGACAGTGACACTTGTCTAAATACGGGTAAGCGACGTCAGGCTGGCATAGAATGCTGTTGCGTAGTGTTAATATGTACCGTCAATGACGGGCTTTAATCCGGAAGTAAATTGTTGTTACTTAGCAGAAGGACGCGTGTACGTTTGATCGCTATTGTCCGTTTTGGCAAAAATGTGATTTCCCCCCCCTCTTTTATGTCGTGATGACCTGGACTTTAACTTAGGCTTCCCCCCCGCCCTTTCCCCCCCCCGCTCCCTCTTATCGCTTTTTTCATAGTGGTTTGCGTATCGTATTGTGATAACGATTTCAGGTGACCACTGTTATTATTTGTCAGTGTGGTAGCAGAGGGCTTGTATATTTCGTCCTTTCATAGCGCTGTTTCGTCAATAGACGTTGTTGATAATTAGGGGTAGATGTGAGGAATTTATAATTTCGAGGCCATTTACACCTATATCTGGACAACAATATTTGGTTCAGATTAGATATAGATTGGGATATCCAACTATAGAGCACGCTAGCGATATGTGGCTCTAAAATAGACATTACTTTTTACCATAGAGGGCGCACGTTTCTTTATGATTGTTTTTATTATAATTAATCTGCTCACTACGCTGCCCCTTTCTTTCTTATCAACAGATAATTCTTGGGATAATTCCCACATACTCAGGACTACCTAATAATCGAAGTGTCCTTACATTGGATGTTTCTTTTACACCTACTAAGGTGAGACGTGTGGCTGACACTAGTTTTCTCATCATTAGAGAATGTGAAACATTGATGTGTATTGTCCTATGGTGATGTTGTATTAAGCTGTCTTATGTTACACTACTGGACAGCAGCTTCTTTATGCTTCATGTCCACAGGTCTCAATTGCGGGTTTTGGTTGTACCTAAGAACCCTTTGGAATATAAGGATCTACATCACATGGCTTGAGGGGTTCTCCCCACAAATATCATTTGAAATTATATTGGTGAGCACCTCCTTTTTCCCCTTCCCCCCCCCCCGCCTCTTCTTTCTCGGGGTTTTTAGCTACTTGTACTGACCGTTATTATCACTCTCCATATAATTAAGATCTTGTTTCCTTCTTTCGTCTTCTGTTGTTTCTATGTTGCTTTTCCCTCATTTTTCTTTTATCATATCTTCTAATCTCTCAAAAAGGAAATGTCTTTGCCCTTTTTTTAAGATATCTTATGTGATGGCTACAATGCCAGATTTTGATCATCAAAAGGAATATGACTGTGGGTGTATCTATTGTTGCATTTTTATATACATATTTATATTTGTATGGTAATCAAATTTTGTCTTATCTGTTCGTGTTGTTAGTTCATTTGATGTCGTTTGTATTGATTTTGGGTCATTTACATATGTATTTGTGGTTATTTTTGTTCAAATGATTATTCTTTTGATTGTTTGTGACATATTCGTTATTATGTATATGTTTGGTTTCTCTCTTTGCACATATAATGTCCTCCCATGTAATATGTATTTTGTGTTATATTTTTTTGTGTTATTATTGTGTATTCATGGGTGGTTTCATGATTATTACAGCCCTGACGAAGTTCCCAAGGCACAAGGGAACGAAACGCGTTGGCTGTGTGCCGTTTCTGTGTCAATCATCTTCGAATAAAAAGAAAACGAAAAAAAAGACTTCTGAACTACAAGTGTCTGTTTCCTACAACTACCGATGAAGTGCACCTTCCCTCTTTTTCTTATGAACTCTCGTGTTTAAATAGCATCTTTCAACAGCAGATGCTGGAAGACGTTGCACTCACTCTAAATTTGCACAAATAATTGAACTTAAGTGCTTGACCTTGGTCTGCTGTTGGTTGCTTTGTCATTACAAATCTAAACAGAGCAGAGGAACTGGGAGTTTGGTGGGGGCAGTTTACAGCTATGCCTCCGCCTGGCACACTCTAAATGACTCTTTAAGTCTTTTACTTAGCAGTTATTTAGATTTGTACCAATGTGACTAGCTTTCTTTAATTTCAGTTTAGATGGTCCAAGGTACGGTTTGGGATTATTTTGTTTTATCCAGACATCATTATTTTAGAATTAGTATGTCATTTGATCTGAAAGTTCTTTATGATTTTTCCTGGAATTATACTGTAACGGTGTTTTAAATGATAAAGCCAAATAAATCTGTAAAGATCTCAGGTACACAAACAGAATCTCAGCCCACAAAAGTGTGCAAGATAGTACCTACTTTAAAATTATCAGAAAGTAATTGTGTATTACACTCGTCACAAACTCCTTTTACCTTTCAATAATGTTCTGATATTTCCTGCTTCATGTTCAGCTAAACTTGTCTCATGTTCCTAACAAAGCCTACACATTCCATGTAAATTATACCACTTAGGCACATATGCGAAATAGTTAAAAAGCTGTTTACCTCAGTATGTGCCACGTCACAAAAGTGGAGTCTGTTTAGAGTAGGAAAAATATGTTGTTATGTGCTCTTTCTATACATAGCCTGACTACAATGCTAATAGGCCACACACAATACTCTTCACACCCACACAGATATGCAGACACGTATTAAAATAGTCATTTGAAAATGTGATATTTTGCAAATTATCATGTAGCTAGAAATAGTTTAATCCCAACTTGGATCCACTCCTGCAATATCGACAACAATATCAAGCTGCCAAAATATCTAGGCAAAATATCGCCTACCTTAATTTTGTCATGATGAGTAGGTTAGACGAAAGTATAGATTTTCTATGCTCAACTCCACATGTGGTACGCATATATGGAGTTAAGAATAGGAAATGTGGGGGCATATTAGCAAGGACTTGCGATAATTATCGCAAAGCACGCTTAGCGCTGTTTTTTTTATCGCCGCTATCACTGGATTTTATCGCAGAGATAATGCGTTATCATCAACCTTTATCTCGAAGGCGATATTAAATCCAGCGATAGCGGCGAATCCCAACAATAACGTGAGATATCCAGCGATAAAATTCCCATCGCTATTGGAAATCTTGCTAATAGGCAGGTGAGGACTTAACCGTAGAGTCCACCTCCCATTGACTATAATCGGTACGTCAGGTTTCTACCAGGTGTAAAATCTAAGCGATAAACGCGGTTAGCGTGCATTTTTTTATCGCTTCGCGGGCCTTGGTATTGGGCGGAAGGTGTGTTTGCGACTGCTTTCAGTCGCTTTCAAGTTGGGAACGCCTCCTTTGCATGTTATTAGCGATAAATATCGCTGACATGCAAAGCGGTACAAAAACAGGCGCTATCGCCAGTAAGCTGTCGCTAACAGCTGTTAGCGATGGCTTGCTAATAGGGCGATAAAAATATCGCCGCTTTAGCAGCAAAAAGTGATACTGCCCTTGCTAAGATGCCCCGTGTACTTATCTGTATATACTTATCCTTACTATATTCTAGAAGGTCGGAATTAAAATCTCTAGTTGCACGTTCATAAACTCTGCCTGCACTTCTTCATAAACAGATACCGTGTACGATATTGGATCGTGGCCTGTTTACATTATGGAAATCAATAAAGGTCTGATCTGCATTTTTTACTTCTAAGTCATTTCTCTGAAACATATCAGAAGAGAGGCTGGCAATGCTTCACGCAGCTGTCCAATTAGCAGCTCTCCAGAGTGATGGGCGGTAATGAAAAATAAAGAGAGGTTAATGCTGAACTTGGCAGTGTTGTCACTGACAGTAATGGATACGGGCTGATCCATCTCTCGAGAGGACATCTGTGATATTTTGGCCTTTTCGGATTCCGTACTGCTCGCTGCAGATTTGGGCCCACCGTTTCCACCGCCTGACTGAAGCGGTAGGTTTATGTGAACAAGCAGTTTGAGGGGCTGTTGAAACAGCAGAGTCAGATGCAAAGATAATTCAATCTGGAACCGCGCGAAGCACCTAAGGCATGGTTTGCGTCACAACAAAATGGACTCTGCAGGAATAAAATGTCTGGGCTGCACACCCAACACAATAAATGATTAATTGATGCGTGCGTGACCGTTGTGTACATATCAGAGAAGAAAATTGATTTAGCTATGCAATGCGTCAATTGAAAAACAGGCAGTTTCTGATTTATATAAATGACCCTTTTCGTTTCTCCTGTCTCCATTTACTAAATTAGGGGCATATCAGCAACAACCGGTGATAATTATCGCTAAGCGCACTTAGCGCTAGGATAATTATCGCCAGCTAACGTGGATTTTTATCGCTGAGATAGCGTGCTATTAGCAACGCTTATCTAAAAAGCGATAAAAATCCTATCGCTAACTGCCTAACGTGAGATTATCGCTGGAAACCCAGCGATAATCTCACGAAATGTGGCGTTAGCTTGTTGATAGAGCCTCACAAACTTAGCCATGATATCCACCTTCCATAGGATATCATGGCTAAGTCAGTCCTGAAGCAGGCGTGAGGAAAGTAGCGATAACAGGGGTTATCGCTACTTTTCTTGCCGCTATGCTTCATAGCGTGGGGCTTGATGATAGGAGAAATCTCGCTTAGCGCCATTTCTCCTGTCATGTCAGGTCAGGAACGTCCACTTTGCATCTCATTAGAGATGTAAAGCTGGGCGTTAGGAATTTGTGCACTAATGCAAGGTTTCACGCGTTAGCGTGAACTTGCTAATTAGGCGATAAAATTATCTCCGCTTTTCGGCCAAAAACGGCCGCAAAAGAGGCGTTAATTTTCTATCGCCGTGTTGTAGATATGCCCCTTAGTGTATTCAAATACTCATACAACTAACAAGGCAACGTGATTAGTTTGATGACGTATAATTCCTATGGCTTAAGTGACTTGTTTACACCACCAGAGGAGCTGGAAGCCAAAATGTGTCCTGACAAAATGTTGAAACCAGCCACACACCTCAGGAGACTGCAACTATGATGGTACCCGTGTGGGCTTTCATGATAAGCTCATGGCAGACCACCCAGCTCTGAAAACAATGCCTTAACCCTTGACCCCAACCAAGAAAATTCCAGAGTATCAGAATGACTTGTTTGGTCCTGGACACCACCAGCCACTTCTGCCAAAACAGCAAGGGCCTGCCTTTCCCTCGCCACATTTGTCACAAAACGTCCCTTGATTACCAAAGGCTGTAGAAGTGATCTATTTATAAACACAACGACTATACCTAGAATGATTCTGATAACATGAAGTTCTGGACTGAACAAAAGAGAGGTAATTCATAACACATTCTGCACTTATAAGCAAAGCCACTGCAATTATGCGGAAGGAGAGGGCCAAATTATTGCGGCAGTGCTGAGTAAATTATGCGACAAGAAAAGGCAAATTACGTAGCACTATGCAGCACATTTTGTAATAGCATTACTTCATTATTTCATCATTTTTAAACTTAGTAACACTCTGTGAGCATTGGTTGCATCTCATTAGTAACAGTTTGACATCCAAATATAGCATTTGAGCAACAGAGAGATGACCCAGCTTTGCAAAAGGCCTTCCACTGCACGGTAACACAGGTTGTTGAATTTTTAAAGAGACTGAGTAGTTAAACAAAAAAGACAAAACGATTATGACTGATTGCACATCTAAGTTTAAATAATGTTTTAAATGAAAAACTGTCTAAGAGTTAAATCATAAATAGACATCTTTAGTGCATTATTTAGCAAAGGCGCTTTCCCACTCCACTAACAACCAATGGGGCATATTCACAAGACAGGCGATAAAATTATCGCCGTTTTAGCGGCAGAAAACTGCTGCTAAAACAGCGATAATGGGCTTGATAATATGCTCTATGGAATTCCAATTGAAGACCATGTTAGATGTGAAGGACATCTAACCTGAGCTTCAATTGGAATTCCATAGAGCATATTATCAAGCCCATTATCGCCGTTTTAGCGGCAGTTTTCTGCCGCTAAAGCGGCGATAATTTTATCGCCTGTCTTGATAATATGCCCCAATGTATCATCACCACCATGAAGAATCATTTTGATGGTGCCTCTCCTTAGTTTTTTCAGCTAAGAGTAATGCTGGAACGGAATTCTTTAGGCCACACCCCCTTTATATCCAGTGGTAGTGAGGTGATCCACGAAAATGTTCCCAACTGTTCCCAACACTGGCTGATCTGCTGGGACAGTACGTGAGCCAAGCACCCTGATGTAGGCCAAGTGCTACATATTTTGAACCCTATTTTGCAACTTTAAAAGGGCCCGATCTCTTTTCCCTGAAAGACAGTTTGGACCCCCTGGGACTTCTCCCGTTTGACTCTTTTTTTGACCTGTTATAGCTTGCTCCCCTTGCTTGTGCACAGATGATTCTGATGGGGCCGGGTTCCTCTCTACCAATTTACTAAGGAACCCTTGGTCGATGAATCTTTGTTGCCTGCTGAGAAGTGTAGGGGGGGGAAATAACTCATTAAGGCAAACTTGACAACTTTAAAGAACCATGGGGCATATTTGCAACAGTCAGCGATAATTATCGCTGACCTTGTATCCCGCAATTTTTTCTATCGCTGAAATATTTCGCCAGGCTAGCATTGTATTAACAACGCTTCGCGCCTTGGCGATGTATATTCCAGCGATAGCGCCCTTTTCCATGGAACATCGCTGGTTTTCCAGCGATGTTCCATGTAAAACGGCGATATGCTTGATGATACGACCCTGTGGTCGTATCACATGAATCCACCTCCCACGTTAGGTATGCCTTAGTCAGGAATTTAACAGACGTTAAATTCCTGCGTCAAGGTATACTTAGCGCGATTAAAATAATCGCTTCCCCGCATTGTAAATATCGCGAAGCTGCCTTCGCGATATTTACCCATGCTGTTTCCACAGACACGCCTACTTTGCATCTCATTAGCAATGCGAAGTTAGGCGTGCTGGAAACAGGAGCAAAATCAGCAAAACATGCGATAGCGTGTCTTTGCTGATAAGGTGATAAAATTATCGCCGCTTTTCGGCCAAAAACGGCCGCAAAAGCGGCGATAATTTTTTATCGCCGCATTGTTAATATGCCCCCAAGACTCTGAAGAATCACAGACTCCGAATTCCAAGTTAGTGGGCTTCTTACAAAGAGAAAAATGACTGGACTTACAGACACCTCAAAATGAGGTTGTAGAAGTACATTGGAACTAATTCAAATCGAATCTACGAGCAAGACGAAGACACAGGATCATTAAAAAAATGCCAATTTCCGTAACCAGAACACAGGCAAGATCTGTCTTCATTGGGGAGAATAAATGAAAAGCATTAGTCTTTCCCTACACCACTACTACCACGACTTCCCTACTTAGCATTCCCCAGGCAAGATCAGGAAAAGGTATCAGCTCGTGAAGACTTCCTAAGAAGTACACTTACGTTGTATGGGTCAAGTAGCCAAAGCTACAGAGCTCACTCTAAGATGCTCCTTCCCTCTTCATCGATCTCCTGACCTCCTCTCCTGACTCAATCCCCAGGACACTGTCCCTAATTCACAATGCAAAACGTAAAACACGCCCACTGCTTGCATCTCAATCACCTCATGCTGCAGGGCACTTGTCATAGGTGATTTTCCATTTAGTTTCAATACTCCCAGCTCCTGGCTCGATGACCTTGATTCCCAGGCTTCCTCCACTGAGAAAGAACTCCGGCTCCAAATTATTAGCATTCTTGCATAAAAGTGTCTTCTCCTCCCTGAGCCTAACTCCTTAAACAAAAGATGCTATTTTAACTAACAAAGACGACTTATTCCATCTGTAACATAAACGTGAGAACAGAACACATCCAACATACACATGAAATTGATCTCTATACCCCACAATGAGGGCCGTCAGGGAGAATACATTTCAGGCCTCCAGAAATCGGTCAACGTAAGAATAAAGCACATAGGCCCTACAAGAATACATATAAATTAATGGTTTTCCTTAAGAATTACTAAGTCATCACGTTACATGAGCACATTTGTATGCGCCAATCATTATAAGCAGCCTTATAACTTCTATACATTTAAATTTGACTTGCCACATCCGTGTACAACTTAATTCTGGTGTACGTTTATCTCTACGCATTATATTAAAAATGAGCAACTAAGTTAAGCAATTACAGAAAGAATGCATTATTAAAAACACAGCTGCCACGTTTTTCTTTACATGGCACATAATATTTCTAACATTTCATTTTGACATGTTATTACAAGATACATCCTAATGTCCAATGTTAACAAGACAAAGGAATATATGTAGGTGCAGACTACTCGTGAATATGATGCACCCCAACAAATTAAAGAGCACCATTACACACCAATATTTCATTTTCAACCCCAACTTCTCAAAACTCCCCTTCAAAGTGACAGAATCCTTTTCAACTGTATCTTTTTTTCCTTCAAAATATGGTATACGAATGCCATGATTTTATTTTGTCTTCTGCCAGGTCTTCCACTGTGGTTTTACCACCATCATCTTCTCCTGCACCTTTTTTTTTGCAAGAGGTTGGCTAAAAACAATATTGCCATTTTCACATAGCAGTTAGATGCTGTGTTGGAGCTGCTGGGCCCAAAGTGTCATCTGAGGAGCCCTTTCTTGCTCACCAGCTCTTAATGGCCCTCGGTGCACAAAGAATACACCGATTCCAGATTAACTAGCATTTACCATATGTCAATGAAGACCTGCCACCCTTCTTCAGCGTCTTGAAGGAGGGCACACCTTGCATCCCTTAATGCCCGCCTCCCTCATCAGTCAGGGAATAAAATAATGCAGATGACCTCTCCCTTCATTTTGGCCTGCCCCACATCCAGTAAGACATCGGCTGCTCCTCATGTATACCAGGGGGTGGGAATTCTTTTCCACCCCATTGAGTCCAATTGCCAGAGACTCTTTTCTTTCCAAAAGGCTGACCATGCATGTTAAGTCTCATTGCGCTTCTATGCTATGTCAGGTAGGTATATGTGGTGTTTTTAGCATGGGAAAGCAGACAAAATACCATGCCTACTTTGAAGGTTGGAGATACACGGGATGTCTTAATATGAAAGAGTGCTCTCCATGTGAATTGAGAGAATTTGGGCCAGATGTATCATCATTGTATTTTACGAGTCCTTAATAGCGAATTTTACTGATTCGCTATTAATGATCTGAAAGTATTTAGAAGAGTCAAGAGTGACCAAGATCATGTGTTTCTATGCATGGAGCTGAGCCCTACAAGGTGCACCATTACTGGTAACCATAGTACGGTGAACTATAGCCATGAGATTGCTCCAAACAACAGTAGGAAGAGCATAAGTTGGAACAAAGAGAAAGTCCAGCACGATCTCCCAATTTTTGAAAGTACAGTGTCAAAGTATGGAGCTTCTATCATGCATACCCCTACTGACAATATTGGTAAAATTCTACTGCCATAGTATGACATGGTAAAAGAACTAGAGTCTCTGTGGTCAAAGCCAATTGAGGCTAAGACTACAGGTCCAAATAGTGAGAGACAGAATAAACAGGTGTAGATTCGAAGTTGACAAATGCTTCCATATTAAGAAAACTGTCTTTCAAGCCTTGATACGGGGACACCGTAACCTGCACAGCGGAGCATTTTTCAAAGATGTAGGCAATAGTATAAAAGCCTCTTAAACGCTAAGAAGTTGACACTTCAAAATGCATTCGGGCGGAACTGCGAGAGTCATCTCTTGCCAAAAACACCAAGAGGTTCTGGAAACTTGTCACACGTATAGAGAAGGGGACAGCTAACATAACAGAGAATTATATCATCCCAATAGTCTGGGTAAAACACTTTAGTGCATTGTGTAGCATTGAGACCAAGGGCCTCTCTGGCACCCAGTTAGTTTGTGAGGACCTTCACAAGGGTCATATTGCAATTATTATTTTAGTACCAGAAGTGGCTAGAGCATTGAGAGGTATGAAGACGCATGAGCAACCAGGCCCTGACCTAGTGCATATTGATATTTACCAGGAAGAGCCTTTCTTGTGGACCAGAATTCTCACAAAAGTATTCAATTCGGCCCTAGTCACTAATAATGTTCTGCACTCTTTGCGCTCTGCTATCCCCGTACCTATATTCAAGAAGGGTGATCATGGTACCACCTCTAAATCATGTCCTATAAGTCTCCTTGATGGAGCAGGAACAATTCCTATAAAAAGTTCTACTTAATAGGCAGCAAGGCTGGGTGGACAGTAAGAATATCCTAAGCAGGCTTCAGATCAAGGGTGGGCACTATTGATCAAGCACTACGACTATACTTGATCTCATACAAATATAACATTAAAAGGATATCGTCAATGGATTTAATCTTCGTGGATTTTATGGCAGGTTTTGGTCTAGTGGATTGGGAAAAGCTGTGGCAATCATTGGTTGACCAAGGGGCTGACATCACCTTGGAGCAAGCTATAATGACACTTGATACAGATAACACCTTTAGAGTTAGGTATGGGTCAGGAGGTGAGTGCAGAGACTTTTAAAGTAAAAAAGAGTGTGCAGCAAGGATGTGTCCTAGCACTTCTACTCCTCAGCCTTTTTTTGAATGATGTAGTGGAATACTTATTGGAAGAACTCCTAAATGTCCCAATTATAGCTGGAAGAAGGGTCCAAATACTAATATTTGCTGATGATGCAATACTGATGGTGAACACAGAAAACATAACCCACAGATTACTAATGTGTTTTGTAGATTATTGTGAGAGGAAGTCCCTGACCATCAATGGTGCCAAAACAAAAAGAATGGCACTAAGCTCATCCCCTAACTGGATGTTAAAGATAGGTTGTGTGACCAGCGAAACGGTTAAGCAGTACAACTATCTGGGGATACAATTTGCTGAGAAATTGCAAAGGAAGAATCATAAGGAAAGCACAGCCCCTAGCCATACATCAGGGGATGTCCTAAAGTTTAAACTCAAGGCTTGTGCCAAGAGTATTACCATCATCCTGGAAATCTACAAAGTTCAGTAGCAGCAGCATTATATGGGACTGACCTCTGGGGTAGAGAAACATATATTCGCTGCAAGTGGCTGAGAATACATTTCAAAGAACTCTGCTGAGATTGGGACCTTTATGCAGAACTCAGTTTTACCCCAAGAGCGGAGGTAGCAGCTCTCAAGGCAGTTCTACATTGGGTCAGGCTGGTGAGAAACCCAAGGACGACCATCTACCTAACGTCCTTAGAAGATGTAACCTCTGAAAGTGGCAGTGGTAGGAACATCTGGCTGTCTCATGAATATTTTATATGAATTACAGATGGGGTTCCTGTGGTCCAACCTGAGCAGAGTAAGGTGGGACGTGATGAACTGTTAAAGGAATGTTATCATGAGTATAAGCTGGCGAGGAAGCTTTCTTTATTGAGACCAGGGTCTATACTGGGTAACTGATTTAGCAGAGATCATGACCCTCCTTGCACATTCTACCTGGAAGAAATGTATCCTGAGCATAAACAAACACTATACGTCAAGTACAAACTGTCTATTTTTCACACCAGCGTATACCTAGTCAGATGCTTCAGGTTTTCTGCAGATATGCAAAACTGCAGTTGCAAATTGGGGGAAGGATAACTTATTGCGTTTTCTGCTGTTTTGTACAAAACATGATCTAGCACGTACGAGGTGGCTTTTACCTCTTTTTAGATCATATGAGATCAAAAGTGTTAACAGTCATTGTTGTTTTGCCTCAGAACTGATGTTGAGTACATTTTTTATTCCTTAGCTTCATATTTATGGGAAGCTTGGCCATGCTTGAGTGGCTTGACTGCTTTCTTAGGTATCCGGTAAGCTGGAACATCCACTTTGGAAGGTATTTCATTGCCTAGGTCTGCCCCTCATGTTTTTATGCCTTCATGCACACGCACTTTAAACAGGTGTAGATTCAAAGTTGACAACTGTACGAATATTATTACTACACGCCTTAGGGTGTCAATTTCTGCATTGTTTGTTTATTGGAAAAGATTCAATGTACAGGCAGTTTTATTAAGATGCTGATTTGTAACTGTCAATCAAACAGGCATTATTGCTATGTGTCAGAGGTTGATGATCCGCTAACTAGATTTAATAGTATTCGTTATAATGTGCTATGTACTGATGTATTAGCTAATAGTTTTTACCTTCAGCATCTTTCATGGAGGGTTTTCTTTATCCCTTGCTGCTAGCATTTCCCTTTTTCGCACTCGCATCTTCAGGATCCTGATATGTAGCTGCAGAGAATAAAAGCATGACATTTCTTTTTTAGGTGCTATAGGTTGCTATATCACTTACATGACTGAATCACACATGCATTTAGGTATTTATGAACTATGTAATGATGTATTACTTAACTGTTGTATTCATTGTAAGGCTGACAGTAGAAACAATAAACTTTAACTGACTGACTGAATCCACAGAACCACATTTAGCTGCTGTATGATATTTCTACCACAAATTCCCTATGACCCTATTTAAATACAGTTGTGCTACACTGTAGGCTAGGCAGATACCCGTTCAGGGCTATAATAAATGAATAGGGGGGCCACACAGACCCCACCCTGAGCCCTGGGGCACACAACCTTTCTGTGGATACAATTAACATTAATGCAGGGGTCTGCTCGCACCCCAGCCCCGGGTACCACCACGTGCCCGGGATCAAATACAAGAAAAGAAGAGGACGTGTGGTCCCCCCTCCTGGAGTTATTGATGTTCCTCAGGACAACCAACCCTCCAGAGCTGGCTATGTCATGGGGTGCCACCCCCGGGACATAGCTGTCTGCTTTGGCTTAGCGGAAGCTGACGACCCCCACTAAGCAACAGCAAACAGTTTGTTTAGAAAAAGATCTCCTGCCTGATTCAAGCAGAAGTTTCACCTCTTTCGCTGCAAAGAAATGTGGCATGTGCCAAGAAGGAAATGTACAATTATTTTGTAGACTGGGACAGAAGGAAAGAACGTTTAAATGAATTACTAGTAGTAGGTGACTGAGTAGGCACTGGGAAACACACCATGCATTGCAAACTTTGTAATGCCACATTGTTAACTGCAGCAGACAAACATTTCACAGTCTGCACTACAGTGCTGAATTGAACCATGTTGCAGTTAGGTCACAGGTGGCAAAATGCCACGGGATATCAACCTCGTTTAACAAATACAGTATTATTTGGCAATAAGAAAGCAAGGTGCCTTACCTCTTGTCCATGCCATTGTTGGGACTGTTCCTTCCACCACTTGGGCCTCCTCTGTTCCAGTTCCTGCCTTGCTGCTATCGATGGCTGCGACACTGGTGGTCCGTGCGGCTACAAAAAAAAAACATAAATTACCCATTTTAGATACCAGGTACCCATTCACAAAGGTTAACTTAGACGTTTGATCTAAACTTAGACCAAATGTCTAATAGACCAAACGTCTAAGTTGACGACTTTGGGAATTCACACTATCTTTATATGCGCACTCCGGGCGGAGATCCAGACCAAGTACGGACATAAAACTAGAACTCATAAATGCCCTTTGTGAATTCCCAAAGTCAAAAACTTAGACATTTGGCCTAAGTTTAGACCAAACAAGTAGGTTTACTTTTGTGAATCGGGCCCCTAAGTAAGTTTTTTGCACAAAGTAAATTAGCAATAATTCACAACAGTTCAGTTAGAAGTATCTTCCAGCAAAACTATCACTTTGGTAGGTTTGTTGGTTGACAACATGTTAAAATTGGTCAGGTAGTCAAGTCAACCACAAACATATTTCTTTTAATTGATGGACAAGGCTATGAAAGGATGAGAGTGAACTGCAAAGAAGGTGTGGAAGGGAATAGCCAATGAAGGGCAAATGGTCTTGGTCGGTAATGGGATCTCATTCCTTTCTGCCATGCTACATGTCATAGAATCTCCTGCTATACTATATAAATAGGACAACATTGGGGGTGGGGGTATATGACCATGGCCACTCAGTCTCTTTTTGACTGTTTCGTCAAGAAAGCCTTCTCATACAACATGTTTGGTGAATTAAAGTTTATTTGGGCCTGAATTCTTCTTCACGGTGTCTTACAGTTCAACAATACATGTAACAGAGAGGTAATGGAAAGCTTACTAAAAAGAGAGCAAAAGAAAGATACAGGCAGGAGAAAGTCAGCTGCGGAGAAAGGAAATATAGAAAAGCAAGCTAATGCAGGGATAACAAACATTAGATATGGTAGTTGAAAAAATGTTGCTAGTATAAAAAAAGGATACATCATTTTACTAGTGGAGAGAGTTAAAAGTAAGGACTAATAATAAACAGGACTTAGTTTGGCAGCAGAACCATCTGTCATTGTGCTGGTGGTGGTAGTCCCACCCACTTATGTGCGGTTGGTGGCAGACCCTTTTCCCTCTGATGCCCTCTTGCCCTTGGGTGCTCATGTAAGAAATAAAGAAGAATAAATATGTATATATATATATATATATATATATAAATATAAATATAAATATATATATATATATATCTTATTGAGAGGGAGTATTGGTCTGATGTTGTACCAGCGTGCAGGTTGCTGGTGTAGCGGGACGCCCTCTCATTCAGGAGCTACGCGTAGTGCCTGCAACTTTGGTTGTCGCATGAATCTGCAACGCGCCGCCCCCCCTGGTATGGTAGATTTCCATTTGGACGTTATCGTTACCTGGGGAGAGAGGAGGCGAGATTGAACTGCCCGATAAGGGGTGCAAAAAATGGCTTGAGCTTTCCGGACATCTGCGGTGGTGTGAGGTTCATCAGCCACACAGTGGGACATCACATGGTGTTGTGCAATACCCCATCACTGTATGGGATTGCTCTGAGGACTCTATCTACCAGCATGCAGTAGACTGGGAAGAGCTGCGCGAGGTGCTGCCGTGTCATTGAGGCGGAAGGAGGGGCAAGTGATCAGCTGACTAGATGTGGTCGCCATTTAAAAATCGTACAAGCTGACCCCCAGAGATGGAATGAGAACATGTAAACGGGCACTGAGGAAAGCTATTGAAGGCTGAAACGCGTCTGCCAGCGTTTCATGGACTCGCAATGCCAGCGCTTCTTTACAAATAAAGCCACTTTTCTGCACTCCGGAGCTGTCCCGCACTCTTTCTTATTGAGTGGGAGTATTGGTATGATATATATATATATATATATATATATATATATATATATATTCACTGAAAAAACCATAGGTTTCACACATGTTATAGTTAGCGGAAATTTTACTGATAAAAAACCAGTGAAATTCCCCCGTTATAGTTAGCGCAGGCAACTATAACTCACGCGACCGCAATCCTCTGCTGATGCTAATACTGTATTTAGACACTTATTTGCCCATGTCTTCTTCCATACATTTTTAGCTATACATATATTACAAATATTTTTTTTTCATAAAGACACATATGTCATCAGCAGAAGATTGCAGTCGCGTGAGTTATAGTTGCCTGCGCTAACTATAACGGGGGAATTTCACTGGTTTTTTATCAGTAAAATTTCCGCTAACTATAACATGTGTGAAACCTATGGTTTTTTCAGTGAATTTGCAAGGTTTTTTAAATGCTAAGTTTTTTTCCCTTATAATAAGCCCTGTACATTTGGTGGCCTTCGGCCACCAAAAGCACAGGGGGTGGGGTAAGTGTGGATAGTGTTTTTTTTATTTTTATTTTTTTACCGTACGCTTACGGTAAGCGTACGGTAAGCGT
Source organism: Triturus cristatus (assembly GCF_964204655.1). Taxonomy (NCBI): domain Eukaryota; kingdom Metazoa; phylum Chordata; class Amphibia; order Caudata; family Salamandridae; genus Triturus; species Triturus cristatus. The sequence continues at coordinate 255,444,132 of NC_140588.1, forward strand.
ACCCCGCGAAATTGCCGAAAAAAAAATAAAACCGTTTTTGCACTTGGGGGATGTTTGGGGACTCCCTCAACATGACTATGTGGGAGGGAGTTGTCAAAACAGCCCCGTAACATGTTTTTGGCCATCTTGTTTGATAAACAACACTCAGTGCGAGAGACAAAATGGCGGCCGCCGCTTCCTGGTTTCGGCCGATTCGAATGTTTACTAAGATCTAAGAGCCAATCAGAATCGCGCTCGCGCACGCTACCGTACGCTTACCGTAAGCGTACGGTAAGCGTACCGTAAGCTGGCTCAGATATATATATTGATTTAAAGGCTATTTTCTCAGAATCTACTGAACAGATTTACACCAAACCTACAAAAGGCACTTCCTTGACCTAGGGACTACCTCTCTGCCAAATTTTGAGTAATTCTGTTCAGCCGTTCGGGCTGTAGCTCGTTCTAAAGGTCCTATGGAAAAATGCATGGGAAAAACGCGTTTTGGGACCCCCCTTTTATCTCAGCCCCCGCTTGACGGATCCCCCCGAGACTTTCAGGGTAGGAGCGGAGCGTAGCGCCCCACCTATTTTGAAAAATTTGCGAGGATTCGTCGACCGGCGCCAAAGTTATTCAAAATAGAATGTTGAGGTTTTCCTATGGAAACGTGGTCCTAACTATAACTACCTACTGGCTATCGCCAGTAGGTAATATATATATATATATATATATATATATATATATATATATATATATATATATATATATATATATTCACTTAAAAAACCATAGGTTTCACACATGTTATAGTTAGCTGGACATTTCACTCATAAAAAACCAATGAAATTCCCCCGTTATAGTTACTGCAGGCAACTATAACTCACGCGACCGTAATCCTCTGCTGATGCTAATACTATATTTAGACACTTATTTACCCATGTCTTCTTCCATTAATCTTTAGCTATACATATATTACAAATATTTATTTTTCAGAAAGACACATATGTCATCAGTGATGTAATATCTGACGTCATCAGCAGAGGATTGCGGTCGCGTGAGTTATAGTTGCCTGCAGTAACTATAACGGGGGAATTTCATTGGTTTTTTATGAGTGAAATGTCCAGCTAACTATAACATGTGTGAAACCTATGGTTTTTTAAGTGAATTTGCAAGGTTTTTTAAATGCTAATTCCTAACTATAACGTGTGTGAAACCTATGGTTTTTTCAGTGAATTTGTACGGTTTTTTTAAATGCTAATTTATTTATGTATTATTTTTTTTATATATTTATTTTACAATAAACTACGTATTAAAAATTATTATTTTTTTTTTTTTTGGTTTTCACCCTGCGAATTATTTTTTTTTTTTTGTAAAAAAAACATTTTTGTTTTTTTGTTTTTCAGGGTGCGCGCACTGTGCGCGCACCCCCGCGATTTAAAAAAAAAAAATATATATTTTTTTTGCCTTCGGGGTCCTTCAGGGAACCCCTGACAAAGGCTAGGGGGTCAGGAACTCTCTACTCTGCCCCCTTTTCACGTTCGCCACCTTCCTTTTTCACTCTCGCACTGAAAACAAACAAAATGGCGGCCGACACTTCCTGATTTCGACCGATTCGAACGTTGACTAACATGTAACCACCAATCAGAATTACGCTCGCGCACGTTAGGGTGCTCGCACGGTGCTCGCACGGTGCGCGCACCCTGCGCGCATATAGATATATATATGCTTTTAAATGCTATTTTCTCCAGAAATACTGAACAGATTTACACCAGACCTGCAAAAGGCACTTCCTTGACCTTATGGCTACCTCTCTGCCAAATTTCAAGTAATTCTGTTCAGCCGTTCGGGCTGTAGCTGTGTCTAAAGGTCCTATGGAAAAATGCATGGGAAAAACGCGTTTTGGGACCCCCTTTTTATCTCAGCTCCCGCTTGACGAATCCCCCCGAGACTTTCAGGGTAGGAGCGGAGCGTAGCGCCCCACCTATTTTGAAAAATTCGCGAGGATTCGTCGACCGGCGCCAAAGTTATTCAAAATAGAATGTTGTGGATTTCCTATGGAAACGTGGTCCTAACTATAACTACCTACTGGCGACCGCCAGTAGGTAATATATATATATATATCTCGAAAGTTCCATCTCCTACTACTTCCACACAGCGGCGGCGAGGAAGGAGACTCAGACCCCGCTGGACTTCAGGTAAAGTATTTATTTTACTCTCCCACAAATATCTTGACAGACACACACAGCAACATTGTACTTTCTAATTCAGATAGTCGATTGCCTTTTTCCTAGCTTTCTAAACCTAAAATTACATTTTGAACTACTAATGTGTTGTCAAAACAAATTTGTGAATATCGCAGGTGATGCAGAAAAAAACTTTTCTTAGAGGTTTTCTGGTGTATAAAGAAGGGCCCCCTGTAAATGTTAGGTGCTCCTAGAACAGGGAAATAACTTATGGGAAAAACATTTCTAGGTAGCAATGAATATAAATTTATAGATTTAAATCAACATAGGAATCTGATCTATGGAAACAATGTACTCTCACAAAATTAAAAATATATGAATCTTTTTATTCATTTTAAATTAAAAGTCTGGCTAAATGTACATAAATATACTACAAACAGGTCACAAAAGACATGAACTAAACAACATAAAGCAATCAAAATGACACATCGTGATACATAAAATCAGTAGAGTGATGTAATTTTCTACGTGCGTTTCAGCATATAAAACGCCTTCTTCAGGAAAAGTCCAAGATGGACGTTAATACGAAGAATTGTCAGTGTGCAACGACAGGTGACAATTGCGGTAGATTACACCTATGAAAGAGGGACCTGGTAATTAAGAGTAAGGATCCTAACGTCGTAACTCTAAAAATTGAGAGAAAAATAGCAGAAATCTCTAAGTATTCTCGTTTTCCATGGCTGTAATAAAATCAGTCATAGTGGGCGCTTGAGAATAAGTCGCCAAGAATAGCTAGTAGCTATGCAAAATGTACTGGATATTGTCCTATAGCCTGTTTGTTAATCAATGGTTGTCTCAACCTAGGATGGGAGGCTTAAACATCGATACAGGGGTCAATACGGATAATTGAGGGTTTCAATAGACGATCTCGCACGCCTCTCTTCAATCCTATACAGCGGTTTTCTGCCCATACTGTGTCCCAGAAACACCCCTATACCACCCAGGGGGTCGGAGTACACATATTCTGACCCCTTATTCAACTTTCTCCATTTTGCTTTAGTCCCGGGGACTGTGCCAATAAACCTAAATGGCAGCCTCAACTTCCTGCTCAGGTTGCAATGTGCCAATCATGGCATTCCTGTTGGTGCACGCATTCATGAATTGTCGAGAAATAGTCACAAAGTAGTTGTGTTCATAGATATACAAATTTGGATAGCCTTTAATTTTTTTAATCTGCTGAAAGCGTGATCTGTGAACCGAAAGCTACCTTTCAGCCAAATTTGGTGTAATTCCATAGAGTGGTTTGGGCTGTAGTTGTGTTCAAACCATACCCTCCACAGGTCCAGGGCCCGGTCTTTTTCATTTTTTTTTTTAAAGCTAACTCTGTCAAGTTGCCGGAGCCCCCGCCTCCCTTCACCACCACTTTTCTAACACACCTCCACTACTCCACGACTAATTGGGGGATGCAGCCCCCATGACTCCTGAGGGTCCTTGGGGCCAACTACCCCTCCTGTTACCTGTAGTAATTCCCACACAGCAAGATTGCTGAGAGGTCAGTGAAAGCCCCACCCCCTTTCTCTACCACTCTGCCAACATGTCTACCCATGCACTACTGGTTGGGGAATGAAGTCCCCATGGATGCTGGGGTTCCTTGGAGGCCAGAAACCCCTCCTGTTACCCCCAGTAAGTGCCACACAGCGGGATTGCTGAAAGGGCTTTGGAGGCTAGGCCCCCTTTCTCCACCACTCTGCAAACACACCATCTGGCACACTACTGTTTGGAGGATGAAGTCCTCTTGGCTGCTGAGGGTCCTTGGGGTCAAACAACCCCTTCTGTTACCTCCACGAAGCCCCACATAGCAGGATTGTTGAGAGGTCATCTAAGGCCATGCCCCCTTTCTACACCACTCTGCAAATGTGCCTACTAGTTAAAAAACATCGGGGCATATCAACAAGGGCTTTATCTCTGCTTTTTTGGCTTTAAAAGCCAAAAAAGGGGAGATAAAACTAGCGCCCTATCAACAACAGGGTGCTAACATGCAAATTTGCATGTTAGCACCCTTTTACTCTATGCTTCCCCTTGCATCTCTAATGAGATGCAAAGGGGGCGTTCCAGAGTAAAATAATAGGAGAAATGTCGCTAAGCGACATTTCTCCTATTATCAAGAATGTCGCTAACCCTGTTAGAGACAAAAAAAGCAGCGCTAACCGCGGTTAACGCTGCTTTTTTACGTCTGGTATTTTTCTGACTTAGCCATGATATCCTATGGAAGGAGGATATCATGGCTAAGTTTGCCTGTCCCTATCAACAAGGTAACGTGAGATTATCGCTGGGTTTCCAGCGATAATCTCACGTTAGCCTGTTAGCGTGAGGATTTTTAATGCTATTGAGATAAGCGTTGCTAATAGCACGCTATCTCAGCGATAAAAATTCACGCTAGCCGGCGATAATTATCCTAGCGCTAAGTGCGCTTAGAGATAATTATCGCCGGTTGTTGTTGATATGCCCCATAGAAATTTACAGGGCTTTAAAAGTTAAGAAATAGAATTTGAAAAACCTTAGAAATTCACTTTAAAAAACAAAGTTTACAGGGACATTATAGTTATGCTCCGATTTCACTCATACAAAACCATAGAAATTCAGCAGCTATAGTTACCGGAGCTAATCATAACTTATGGCACCGCAATGCACTGCTTATAGCCTGCACAGTGTGCACTACAGTGCTGAATTGAATCATATTGCAGTTAGGTCACAGGTGGCAAAATGCCGTAGGCTGGCGGTGATGATGGGTGGGATATCAACCTTGTTTAACAAATGCAGTATAATTTGACAATAAGCAAGCAAGGTGCCTTACCAATTGTCCCTGCCAGTGTTGGGACTGCCCCCCCTCCAATCACTTGGGCCTCCTCTGTCCCAATCCCTGCCTAGCTGCTACCACTGTCTGCAGCACTGATGGTCTGTGCGGCAGCCATACCACCACATTTTTCTGCCCAAGTGACATATTCCATGGCTTCCATGATGGATTTACACCTGTTCCAATTTTTCCTTTTGTCACTCGTCAACCACAGTGACTCACTAAGCAAAAGTTTAGCACATAATCAGTGATACCCCACTATTCTATAGCTAAACCTTTACTTAGCCTAATACATCTAATTAACTTTTCAGTAGAATTACTTTCTTTACTGCCAAGTGAAATTTTATGTTGAAAATAATTTGAGGTGGACAGCAAGGCCAGCGTGTAATGTGGGACTAAGTGCCTGATTTAGAGTTTTGTGTGTGGGATACAGTGACAAATGTGCAAAATTAAAATATATCCAATTCCCTTCCCTATCCTGCAGTGGATCATTTATAATATGTGCACTGTCTACTTGTGTGGGACAGGATATCCGGTTTATGTTACATGTGTAACATTGTATTCAATTTGCCTTTTCTAAGTTTGGAGTTGGAGTAGAATTGAAAAGTCAGTCAGAGTAGATCACGGCCATTGGAATTAATTATAATAAGTTGCTAAATTATCCATTACCACTGCCCCAAAAACATGCTGCAGACTGAAAAGTAGCAGACCCGCTAGCATGTCTCCATTATTGTTGCACATCATGTATACTTACCATTCATTTAGCAACTTATATACCTTACTCATTAATGAGAGCAATTTACACACAAATGGTCTGCTTAGTTTACTATGAAATCCTTCAAATAAATAAACAAATGCTTTTAGATTATGGTGGCATTCTGGCTTCATTTCTTGTAGTCTGTGCAAATGCTATGTGATGCATGTATGGCGAAAATCTGGCCCTGTGATTGATCACATAAAAAAATGCAATAACCCTTGGGGGCCAGCAATGTTCTTCTACTCTACCACTATAAAGAAGTGCTTGCACTGAGCATTACAATAGGTGTTTACCTTTTTTATTTTTTCTTAATTTAGGTACTCCTGTTGCAGGAGGTGACCTATCTCGGTAGGAGTTAGTCGCATGGCTGGGGTGCCAGAGGTTGGAGGGTATTGTGGCCGAATACCGCCAGCTGGTGGCCTTGGAGGAGGAGCAGACACGTGCTTCCAGTTTCTCCTGCTACCCAGGCGCGCCTCTATCCTTGCCACACAAATGCTAGCACCGCCAGCAGCAGGGTCCATCACTACTGCCTAACGGAATACCACCCCCCTCCTCATCATCAACATCAATGGCAACAAACCACCTCTTCTGACATGCCCTACTTGAGCTGGTGCTGCTTCGGATTAGGCAGCAGACCCTGGCTAAGGAAGTGGCCCACCTGCAACTCCACATGGATGCCCTCTGAACTCTTTCTTTAATGGACATTTTTAGGTGGGAGGACTGTGTTTTGGGTGAGAGGGTGGGATTTTTTAAGGAAAGTTAGGGAAAGGTTTGGACATGAATGATAGGGTTATTTTCTTGGTGACCGAGTGGGCCTATGGTGGGTGGATGGGTTGGATTCTCCTGTAAAAAAATGTTTTTTTCTATCGAATGCATATCAATTGCAATTTGTTGTTTTTCTTTGAAATGCTTTTTAGCACAACATTGTGTTTTTATATATTAAAAAGGTTGCCTTCTGAACTACTCTCATACTGTACATCAACTTTTCCCACTAGACTTTCCCCACCTGAAGCCCCTTCCTATAGTCAAGTATACCCATTGTCCTGCCCCCAGACTGATATCAACAGACTAGGTATGTTTTTCCTATTGCTTGATGAGGTTAACCTTTTCCTCTTTTGCAGCACCCAGTCACTTATCAAAGTGTATACTAGTTAGTTATTAATACCCATGTCCTCCTGCCTTATGCAACTATTGACGGCTAGAGGGATATGCCTACAACATCATCTTAACCTTACTCATCTATCTCTGCTACCAAAATAAACAACTTCAGTATAAGTTATTAACTGAACTATCTCACTACCTGAATAGGTGACACAATAGCTGCTACTTCTCTCATTCATCTAAAACCTTATTGTGGGGTTTCCCAAAGGGCCTTCTTAATGGGAGCGGTAGTAGTGGGCTAGTGCTAACAGGAAAGGTATCACAAGTGAGTCCCACTCCCCCTATTTTGAATGAGGTGAACCATGGCAAAAAAATCATATTACAAAAACTAGCAGTAGTAAACTCTGACTAATGGGGAGCTAGTATTTAATTCATTAAAATAATTAAAACTAAACTTACAAACTTCTCAAGTCAGGTCTCAGGAGAAAGTTAAGCAATTTAAGCAACACAATGCCTGATTCAGAAAGGTAAGCTATGTTACACTTTTGGTGCCAGTTTACTCTTGCAGTGTAAGTTTACGACTAGTAACCTTTTCATCAGTAACTTTATGAGTAGTAACTTTGTAAGTAGTAAGTAATCCCTATTGCTTTAAAAGGAGTAACTATTACTTACAACTACTTAGTTACTACTAAGATCACTTACTATTCAAAAAGTTGCTGTTAATTCACATAAACTGCAAGAGTGACCATACACCAAAAGTGTAACTTTAATTTACCTTTGTGAATCAGCCCACAAAGTGCACACTAGTACTACCTATCGTGGGAACAGACATTGTTCAACTAAAACTCTGCCCCATGATGATGGTGTTATCTCTTTAAAGCCTGGGTAGATAAGTGGGTCTGGCATGGGCTATTGTATTGTTCAGGTAAGAGAAGATCCCGCAGTGAGTTGGTTTTGCTTTCACCAAATCTGCCCCAAAGTGTGTGATCCATTTATGGTACACATTTGTAAGTCACTCCTCAATATATCACTCAACCTGCGGAAAAAAATTAGGGGTTTAATGAGTGGATGGGAATAGAAATGTGGGCAAAGGTATGACAAAGACAAACACGATAGCAATATTCATCAGGTCAATTAGCAGCACATCATCATCATCAAATCTGTTGTGGGAGGAAATGAAGGAATGACACAGTTCAATAATAAATGCATTGCAAACAGTATTTCAGCCCCAGAGTCCCAAGTTTATCTAATTGTTCTGTCACCTAGGTTTGAAAAATACAAATTAAGGAGGAGTGGACCCACACAGTTCTAAAAATTATGAATGTTAAGAATAGGAAAATTATACCGTATATAAATACCAAATTGGGCAGTGCATCTGTATTTTTTTTTCTCTGAATGTCTGTCCTAGGTGCATGGCTGAGCCGGTCTATTAAGGTAAGCAGGAGTATTATGGAGCTTTTGTTCAGATTAAGAGACGGCCTGTGGATTGCAAAACAGTAAATGTCAATATTGTAGGGTCAGGGAGAATGTAAGCTTCATGAGGAGCAAGAAACAGAGCTAGAGCATAGGCTGCTGCAATCAAGACTCCTATGCAATAAATTGTGAAGTGAGAACAATTTTGCAATCAATTCCAGACAAGGTGCTGTATGTACCTGGTTGATCAATCTCACATTTATCATAACATTTAGCTGAGTGCGTCCATAATGTGACATCTCCAGTTATAGTCCTCCCTGACCAAAACCATTTAATTCTAGTTGTTTGAAAATTTGAGCCAGCACACTAATCAGCATTTCTCAAATCAACACACCTCGTCTCTGTTCACAGGGCTGACTAAGCCTCTTTAAGTCATGTTGGTTTCCCTTTGAAGTAGATAGGCATTGTTCTTAACTTCCTTCTCCTGGCTGTTGAGGTGGTCCTGCCCTGAGTCCTGACTCTGAGTCCCGACTCCCGACCCAAATGAGATTGAGATAGACAGACCTGTAGGACACTTCTGTTGATCAACAAGAAGAGGAAAACAATTTGAGCATTTTCTGCAGATTTGGTAACTAACCTCACTACTCTGGTCTATGAAGAATCTAAAAGAAACATACAGCAAGGAGGGACCTATGTAAGTAAATCTAGCTAAGTTTGAAAGGGGAAATCACATTCAGGCAAATCACCGAAATCAAGCTTAATGTGCATCTTGGGCAAATACTGTTTACGGTGTTGTCTCTATCTTAGTCTTGTGCCATTTGGAGGTTACTGATGCGGGTGATACTGGCTCACTGCAGGGGACAGAACTACTTTGTGTAAAGCTGTCATTGTCTTCTTCCTCATCATCTCCTTCTATCACCGTGATTTGAACAGTTCCCCTCTCTCACCACCACCAGCATCTACCGTTATAAGGTGCTCCTCCCACTAGATTGCATGATGTTTTTTCAGATGGTATGTTTGTCCTCCAATATCATAGTGTGAACCAGGCTTACCTTGATAAACACTTATATGTCAAATGGACCATATTGCAATGGTATCCTCCTGCTTGCTAATCATGAAGAATTCTCAAACTGGGAAGGAGAACTTTTTTAGTGTCAGTCATCAGAACCAATCCAATAAAGTTTCAGTCCAGTAACTCATCAAACGGTGTTCTTCTTTATATTCTTTTTCTCTCAAATCTTCTCCATGTGATCATTTAGCATTAGTTCACAGTAACACATTGGCATAGATATCGTAGCCAAAATGTAATCAGTAGCAAACACGTGTTTCGTCTAGGGTGAGTGGCCCAACGATTTCCTCAGGGCTACAAAGATAATAATAAATAGCCCTATTCAGAACATTGTCACATATGAATTATATTCACACAGATTATTTTTACAAAGAGTCTCAAACAGACTCTCTAATGTGACTCATATGGAGATCATCAAGTGACTAGGACTATAAATTCTTAAAAAACCGACAGATATCCACCCAGTGACGGAAAACCAAATAGTGATAGTGCTCCAAGCACAAAAAGGATCAAGAAAGAGACAAAGCAGAGGATCAACAAGACAATTAATAAAACAAACCAAAATAAAGGCTTAGTTAGATTTTTCACCCATGTAAACATAAAAAGAAGAAGGCTGCCCTAGTGTTATAAAAACAAGAAAGGCATATCAAGATCAATTCCTTAAAGGATCCTTTGAAGATCACTCACCAAAGAAACAATTATCGGACAGTATCTCACCACACCTCAAGTAAAACCTGAGTATGGTCCCATACACTATCACTATCACTAATATCTGAGGGGAAAGCATGAAAGAGCATCAGTATATATCATATTCCCTACGTATCAAAATCAAAAATTCAGTCAAATATATACAATATTCCTTAAAAACGGTGTATCTACATCACATATTTAATAACATTTTCATTTCAATAATGTCCTTACGTTCCCAGGAGCATCACAAAATCAATAAAAAACCTTATGGAACATGAAAATAAGTTTCCAAAGACATCAGTGGGTCAATAAGTCTTAAAAACACAGGATAACAATCTTGCGTTATCTTACATTATACCAAACAAAGATTCCATTAACGACTAGTATCCTGTAAACAATAACTAGAAATTCCAATATTAATCCTATTTTGAGTATTTAAAAGGAAGTTACCTCAGATGAACTATAGCTCCAATCAAAAAGTCTTACAGTAAGGATTATTTATATATCTAGAAGTATAAATTGAAAAAACGGACATTAGTCAAGCACATCATTATTCAAATCCGAATAGCAGACGAAATTCGATCTCTATGAAAGAAATTAATATACCTTATCTCATTGATTGTGAAGCATGCTTCCCACAGAAAATCAACCTATCACGCCCAATGTATATATTCGTACAAGAAAGGGAACATCTAGAGATAGTGGAACGACCTATACATCTCAGCTTAGTATGGATATTCAATTAACCCCTTCAGTGCCCCGCCCTTTCCCCGCCCTGTGCCGGGCGTTACATTAGCGGGCGGGGTTCATGACGAGATAGTCACGTCATGGGCACAGCGCAACCGTGCTCCATGACGAGACTATCTCGTCATGGGCACTGAAGAGGTTAACACATGAGCTGGTATGGTAATAATCCAACTCATTAAGAATATAATTAAGTATTGTGTTATATATTATTCCAAAATAGGCCAAGGGTATCCCAAATAATATGTCAACCTACGTGACACATTTGTGTCTAGCTCTCGTCCACCTCTTAGGGAGGTAACAGACAACAATAAGAGACGATCCACAACCTTAACAATTATCAAAACGATCTATTTCTGTCGCATAATTTCACTTACACGATAGTAAGAGACTACAAAAATGCAGTCTCAACCTTCATACAGAGCCATATAACAACAAGGCAAAAAGCCATAAGCCTTATCCACATTCATGAGTGCTCCCAACATTTAAATAAATTAAATTAATAAGTCAGTTCCTAGACAAGCTCTTACCAGCAAAGGAGAGTACTCCCGTCGCACCTTCATTATCCTTGCATGTGAAACCGAACTCATTTCAACTTCCAAATATATACATGCGATCCTAAAGCGACGTATACGTCTCCATCAAGTGATTAGAAAAGGGACTCATCGTCACTAGCGTCTATAATGGCCGCCATCTTGAAGAGGTAAAAGTCTCCCACACGTATTAATCGGTATATCACCGTAATCTAAAATCAACTGAAACCGCTATCATTAGAGTCGGTCAAAGGGGTGAAAAGGAAGCCTCATGTTATAATGCTAAGTCAAACTCAAGTTGTCATCATAAACCAACATTTACGTTCCTATTATGTATGTTGGTACAACGTATTATGGTCGCCATCTTTAAAAAGTGGGTTCTATCGGCACGCATATCTGTTTGCCACTTGAATTTTACTTAATTACAAAAAGGCTCAATTCCGTAAAATTCAAATTAAACAATATTAGGCCGATCCTATAGGAATACCAGTGAGGCGCAGGTCAGTAGTGTGTCATGCTCCAAACCCAAATCTAATTTAATCACCAATATAAAGCGTACTCCGTGCTCTCTTTCAAAGTACGAAGATCTAAACTTACACTGTCCATTCAGAATTGTTAACATCTGAGTTTAGACCATATTACGCCACAAGAAGTAGAACCCAATTAACAATTCTTAAAGAAAAACAAAGAAAGAATAAAAATCAAAAATATAGAAAGGCACACAAAAAGGCAAAGAGTGCTGAGATAGATACCACGTTCCTATTATCAGGCTACTATAGTCACTAGTGACGTTATATAGTTACACTGAGTAGGATGAAAATGATGTCCGTTAAAAAATAGAGCAAACACAAAGTTATCTTGTAACACAGGTGGACTGAGTAACCAAGATCCCAATAGATCGAATTCAGGGGCAAAAAACTTTTTTTAGAAAAATAAATGACAGTTCATAGGTCACAATCACAAATAGCAGGATACAGTTTTCATAGTAAGACGGCAAAGGGAAAGCAAGAAATTCCAAAGATACACGTCTCCTCAGATCAGCATCAATTGGTAAATATATCGGCTTATGCTTGTATACAACAAAAATTCTCATATATATTACAAGAATATAACAAGATGTAAGTCATAGCACAGAATCTGTTCAATCATGTAAGAAATAATGTAACTAATGATCAACAGTAATCCCACATTCCACCGCCCGTAATTTAAGAATCCATCATGCCTCACATTGACGTAATCTTAACTCCCTGTTACCACCTCGGGGGTCAATATTAACGACTTCTATGCCATGAAAGCGGAAGCCGAGTGATTTATCCTGTTTAGAACATGCGGAGGCATGATTACCTAGTGGATATCTTATATCATGATTTTTCAGGACACGAAAATGTTAGCCATTCGTTCTTTAAGAGGGCGAATGGTACTGCCCACATAGATTTTCTCACACTTGCACTGGATCACATAGACTAGGCCTGGGCGGCAAATTCCGCTCCGCTCGCGGAATTTGCGGAATTTCAGTAATTTCGCGTTCCGCGGAGGACGCGAAATTGCCCAAAATTCTGCGTTCCGCGACTTTGCGAAATTTTTTCTTGTTAGCGTTCTCAAAATGCGTGTTCGCGAGATATTTCTCCCCGAGCACGCAAACAGCAACTGTGAACAGGAAAAAAGCATCGCGAACAAGCAATTCCGCGTGTTCTCGGAATTTCTGCATGTTTGCGGAGATTTTTTACCGTTTCGCGGAGATTTGCGTAACGCGATTACGCAAATTCCGCCCACCCCTAACATAGACCACATATTTCGTCAGGCAGTCTATGTGATCATAAATCTGATATCTATGTGAACCATTGTAATCAAAAGCCTTTATACCTTTTTCTGCTAACCTGCACATACTACAGGAGCCACATGCATAGGATCCAATATTCATCTGCCTAAGCCTGGAAATTTTGTTTAGAGACTGTTTCGGGTAGCTAGGGCTAATGATACTTTGGATCGTTTTACCCTTCCTGTATGTGATGCTAGGGGATTTAGAGGTATATTGTTCCAAAGATCTGTCAGCAGTTAGTAACGGCCAGTTGTTCTTAAGTATTCCATATCATTTATGGGACCAAGGGTGATAATTGGTCACCAATCTCACATCCTTTCCTGTTTCTTTTGGTTTTTTAGAAATGTTATTCAGAGTTTCTGATAGTTGAAGTTGCATGGCTCTCTTTTTTGCCTTACAAATCGTTTCCCCTGAATAGCCCCTGGCAAGAAACCTGTTTTCAATGTCTCTCAAGTTTTTTTTTAAATCCTCATCTCTGCTGCAATTTCTGCGTGCCCTCAGCATTTCCCCAAAGGGTATCGCATTGATCCGACTCTTTGGATGTGCACTCCTTGCGTGCAATAAAGAATTGCACGCCGTAGTTTTTCTATATATTTTGCTCTGTATCTTTCCTTCATAATGAAATAGTTCTAGATCAAGGAAGATAATCTTTTCCGGATCCGATGTCATGGTAAATGTCATATTATCAATATTGGTGTTCATATATTCAAAAAATTCTCCAAGGGTCTTATCACTGCCTGTCCATATGAGCAGGCAGTCATCAATATATCTTCCATAACACAGGATATATTCATGCCACCTAGCTCCTGATGGGCCCCAGATATGCTCCGCCTCGAATCAAACTAAGCCTTTATTTTGTTTTATTAATTGTCTTGTTGATCCTCTGCTTTGTCTCTTTCTTGATCCTTTTTGTGCTTGGAGCACTATCACTATTTAATTTTCCGTCACTGGGTGGATATCTGTCGGTTTTTTAAGAATTTATAGTCCTAGTCACTTGATGATCTCCATATGAGTCACATTAGAGAGTCTGTTTGAGACTCTTTGTAAAAAGAATCTGTGTGAATATAATTCATATGTGACAATGTTCTGAATAGGACTATTTATTATTATCTTTGTAGCCCTGAGGAAGTTGTTGGGCCACTCACCCTAGACGAAACACGTGTTGGCTACTGAGTATATTTTGGCTACGATATCTATGCCAATGTGTTACTGTGAACTAATGCTAAATGATCACGTGGAGAAGCTTTGAGAGAAAAAGAGAAAAAGAAAATAAAGAAGAACACCGTTTGATGAGTTACTGGACTGAAACTTTATTGGATTGGTTCTGATGACTGATGCTTGAACGCTTATTTGCTTTTTGCTCGGGAACACTCTTTTGTTTTGTGTTTTTCCTCTGAGTACTTTTGTAACGGAGGAATATTGGGGCATAGGTGGCTGTTTCCCTTGATGTGCCCTGGAGCACCTTTCAGATACTGACTTACATTTCTATGAGGTTATTGGATTTGCGCAAGGTTTAAACCCTGCCACGGTTCGAAGTTTCATGAACTTTTTAGTGTGCCACTGCCAATGCCTGAAGAACACAACATAGATGGGTGTGTTGATTGCATCTGTGCAGTGCATACTTCAGCTCATGTAGTAGTGGATGAATGTCCCAGTGGGCCCTTTCAAATATAGAAACTTGCTGTGGTGGTGGTTGAACCAGTGCCACATCCATCAGAGCCGGTTGAAACTGGAGGGGTCATCTTGGTGTCCTCTGAGGCGCCTTCCATTCTGACAATCACTGGCTGGTCCTCATCGCTATCACTTTTCATAGTTCTAAGACTGTCAGGAACATTCCTTTTCCCTTGTCATGTGGTGGGTCTCAGACTTGGCTGGGTTGAATCCATGTCCAGATCATCAGAATGGGGTCTCAGAGAAAAGGGTGGGATACCCTTTCCATTTCTTGTTGGCGATTGTGAAGCCAATGGCCCAAGAGCTACATTTTGCTCAGCATCAACCTTGTGCTCTCCTCCAACTTCAGGAAGAACTGCTGCTGGCTGCAGCTCCTGCTGTCCACTTTGCTCAGTTTCCTGCAATGATTGGGTACTTTGCAGCTAAGCCAAATCCATTTCAGTGTCTCCTTCCTGAAGGAGATGGGGACATAACAACCAAGCGCACTGGTGAGCAATTCAAAGTCTTATTTTACAAATCACAAAGTTCTATATAAATCACACTTCACTCTTCTAGGTCCTACCGCCAAAGACCAAGTCCTCAAAAATGAATTCTACAATTGGAAATCGTTGATGCATCAGATGTGGTATCCAATCAATTATTGTATTCACTTTAAAGAATCAAATCCATAGGCAAGCTTGTTTTATATGAGTATTCCATTTATTAATTCAAAGAAAATCATCGCTCCAAGATATAACAGTATCCAATCGTCAGCCTACGCGTTTCGTTTCTGTTTGGGGGTATGTAAAATATAAGATTCATTATGAATTACATTTTCCAAAGCGAATAGGGCTTTTTCATTTGGTCTTGAATATATTTTTTTCATGTTCAGGACAAGCTTTTCCACATGTATAGGTTGAGGATATGAAGAGCAGAAGAACTTTAAGGAGAAACGCTTAGGATGTATACTGGAGGTATGTTCCAAGGGCTACTAATGACGCTTATTAGACAGTACGTCTGTAGGGGAGTTAATGATTAATAAGAATTAAATATATTCATGAATGATTAATTATCGCTAGGAGTTTAAATACAATTTTATGGCAACAATAGTGTGCATAGTATATAAGATAAACTGATGAGGATTGATGTGGAAGCAATAATGATTGTTTTTCATACTATATGATGCTTTCCATCCAAATAAATGTGAGCGGAATGTTTTCTTGGGTATAATATATGGAAATTAGTAAGTATATAGGCAGACTCAAAGGGGGTGTTGGAAAATTAAATCCATATGATGTATCAAAATTTGGAGAATGAGAATTAATCATTTGTTATTTAATATGCATAGAGATTTATATTGATATGTGCACTTATCCTTTTTTCCAGCCCTGAAGAGGTCCAAGTGAGGACGAAACGCGTAGGCTGACGATTGGATACTGTTATATCTTAGAGCTATGATTTTCTTTTAATTAATAAATGGAATACTCATATGAAACAAGCTTGCCTATGGATTTGATTCTTTAAAGTGAATACAATAATTGATTGGATACCACATCTGACACATCGACGCTCCTTTCCATTTTTAGAATTCAAATCCATTTCAGACTCGCTGCTCATTGCCATGATTGCAGTGACAACTAGTCAACTAGCCCGGCCATATACACCCTCCGGACATAAACACTTCGGAGACACCGCAAAGATTAAGGAAAAAAGATTAAAAAGAGTAAAAATCCCAAAAAACAAAATCGAGGACAAACTCTAAAAATAAATTCCGGCACAGGTGGAAGTACGTTTATTTCAATACCCGCGGCAGGTTAATATCAGGCCGGTGCTGCGGTATAAAGTAGAACACCGACTGTAAGATACAACCAAGAGCAAAAAGGCGCACTCTACACATATTATGAGGTCAGGATGAGAGAGACCCACACTTCCATTAACAAAAAGGAAAAAGAAATTCCAATGATCAACCACAAAAAATAATAAAGTAAGATCAGAAGGTGCGGCGCAGCCTTTAATTTCGCCAGTATATAGAATGTTTGCAAAATCGATTAGTATACCAAACAAGTTTAACTTTTTAAAAGACCCGGCGGACGCAATGTTATCCCAATACGATGAGCAGGAACGATGGGATCACCAGTTACCATCGCCAATCCCACCGTTTATTCACTCAGGAATTATAAACTTAAACTCAAAGTATGATCAAATTAATACAGAGCCCGTAACTTTTACTGGGCCCCAGCAGGTCCAAGAACAAAAAGAACAAATGGTCCAATCATGGGGGTCCATTAAGGACCAGCAACTCCTGATGAACGGAGACCTCTCATTACAATGGGACAAACATTCCACTGAAATTCCCGTTAAACATGTGCTACAAAAATCGCGAGAGCAACCTCAGACCTCTGGGGCCCAACAACCAATTGAGGCACAGGTAATAATCAACAAGCCCTCCTTAAACCTCACTCAACACGTGGATCAACATGTGGAAATAAGTGTAATTGATAACAAAATACAAACATCGATTCATACAGTGCCGTCACCCACCATACAAAACACCATAACAAATGAGGGACCAGCAGGGAAAAATCAAGGAGGAGAAGGAGCAGAAGCTGGTTGGTTCAAACTTCAGAGCACACATTTTCAAATAGCAAAGACAAAACTCTAACTCTTCCAATAGCCAAAAGTGAAGCTTTTCCTAATAACAATCCGGCAAAGGTCAATCACAGCCAAACTATTAACATTACACATCCAGAAGCAATGACAGACGCAGGAACAATATGGGATATTTTCTTTAAAACATCTCAACTCACACTGGAGGCATTGAACTATCAATCAAACAAGATGGATGTCCAAGTAGATTTGCTTAACATCATGGCAACAACAATATCCGGGATTGATCAAAAACTGGCTAACTTGAACAAATTGATAACTCGAGCCCAAGCATATGCAACCTCCTTAAACACAGATTGCGCCTGTGGGCCAACAATTGACAAATTGGCATCAATCCCGGAAGTGCTCACCACCCTTATTGAAGATCTAAAACTACAATTGGTTCAAATAGTAGGTAATAGAATAACTGCAACAACAGAGCAAATCACCCAAGAAAAGATCACAAAAAAGGATCGTATAAACTTAATTACAAACATAAACATGGATCCAATAATCACCACTCAAACAATAGAAACTAAAGGAATCCCAGATAAGGAAAAGAAACAGGAAAATCCAATCAGTAATATATACCGATGCAAATTTGTCACGACATAAGAAGAAAAAACGAAAAAAACAATTAAAGCGCCAAAAGTCTTCACAAATTAGAAGGAGCTGGGGTCAGTCTACTCATGGCTCCACGGAGGTTACAATTAACTCCCCTCCAAATCATGAAAAGCAACCTTCAAATAAATTATACCCGATATTTATTAAGACCCAAAAACAAAATAAATCCCTGGGTGAAGGCGATCATACAGACAAGGTCACACCAAATCCACTAGTGTTTCAGGAATTAAAGCCCACTGAAAAAGGTGGAGCAATAAAGAAAATTGTACAAAAAACAACAACTGAAACTGCTAGAGACAAAACTGAATATGGGTTGCTTAAGAAAACAACTGGACTGGGATCAAAAAATCAAAAAACTATGCACACTAATACTGACAACGTATCAGGAGAGACACAGTGTAAAGAAACATCACACCCCGAACCTGTGTTAGGCACATCATTAACCTCTGCTCATACCAGAAACATGTGTAAAACCATCCTTTAACCACAGTACAAATCGAAGGGGAGACACGATACACTGAACAGGGGGAATTTACTAAGGCTCCTTCAACACATACCCTCATTGCCTCATATAAAAAGCGAGGATATAGTGAATGTTCAATTTGAATTAAAAGAGGAAGACCTCAGTAAAGAAGATACCATAGTGACCTGGTCAAACCATCATACGTCTGAAGGTGTGCTCAAAGAAAAATATATTTTTAAAAGCTGGGGTATTGGTGTAAGTGCACCAGAACAAGAAAAGTATCCATCAATTCTACTGGAGATGGCAAATATAACAAAGCGTACAATGATTATGAAAGAGCACTCACAAGGGATATTACGAGGCACTTCAAAAATAAAGTTAGACGAAAACTACAAGAAATTAATCATATCAGTAAGGAGACAGGAGGATATGACCATATGTAGGACAGTAAATGATGATGGGCTACTGAAAACTCAAAGGAACGATCAATTTAGCAGGATAAGCAGAGAGTACCAAAGTGGCACTCTTTATTCCTGATGACCAAGTGGTCACATCAGATACTTTAGGGAACCAACAAGGGCCACCCACCGCAAAACTGATAATATCAGAAACGTCCAGTACACCCTACATGAATCATAAATCACCTACCAAGCTCAAAATCATCTCTTGGAATGTGGTAGGAATACGTAAAGCACTTAAACATGAAACAGCAACAAAAATATTACAGGAAGGAGACATCGTATGCCTACAAGAGACTTGGGCCACAGATTATGTACACCTTGAAGGCTATGCCGGTTTCCATAAACTAGCAACCAAACATAATCGGTTTGATAGACCTTCAGGGGGAATCTCAATTTATGTAAAACATATAAAACAGATAACAGTAAAAAGGGTAAAAATCGAGTCAGACGTGTTACAGGCGCTTGTAATAGAGGGAGAAAGGGACAGAGATGATAGTGCCTCAATTCTAGTTATAAACCTGTACCTAAATTAAGCCTGGGCGAAGCACTACGCTACGCTCACGTAGTTTGCGAAGTTCGTGCTACTTCGCACTACGCGAACTGCACGTAGCACAGTGCGAACAAGTGTAGTGTAGTGTTGCGTAGTGCTGCGGTCATTTTTTGCTTGCTCGCGGTCATCAACGTCAAGTTGGCGACCGTGAGCAAGCAAAATGACATCCCGGCGAGACTTTTTCCTTGTTGGCGATCAGCAACATCAAGTTGGCGATCGCGAGCATGGAAAATAAACCTCCCGGCGAGATTCCCAACGCGAGGAGGTCAGGTTTCTCATTACGAGGGGTCGCGTATGCTCGCGACCGCTCACGATGAGAAACTACCAGTTCGCGTTGAGAAAGCTGCCGCTCGAGTAAAAATCTACTCGAGCAGCAGAAAACTACAGCTCGCACTGTGCAAGATGCCATTTTCAATGATTGCACAGTGTCGGTTGCTTGTCCGCACTGTGCAATCATTGAAAACAACATCTTGCACAGTGCGAACATGTTACTACGCAGTTCGCGAAGTGCTACGCGTAGCTCGCGTAGTGAGAACTTCACTTTGCGTAGCTTCGCGAAGTGTTACTTCGCGAACTACGCCCACCCTTAACCTAAATCCATACGGTCAGGAAAAACTGGAAGCTACAAAAAATATTATAACATTAATAAAGGAAATCATACATACCAAACCGCTATTGGCCAAAGTGATTGTAGGAGACTTTAATCTGCACCACGTGGGAACACATAAGAATGAAAGGTCCTGTCTAACCAGCTCTGAAAGAGCTTTTAATTCCTTTCTGCAAAATTATGACTTAAAGTCCGCCAATGAAACCTGGAAAAGTTTGGAATCCAAACACCTGGGCATACCCACATTTAAGAACTGTTCCATAATTGATTACATCTTTTTATGCAGCTTTCTCGTACAAAAAATAGTCAATTTTGAAGTAAAATCACACGAAACTAGTGATCACAAACTGTTGCAGGTGGAACTAAATTCCAGCATTACACAGAGGGAACAAGCAACTGTAGTATCCCACTCAACAGGGAATGAAGAACACACACTAGTTAGAAGGCTAAAATGGAACAAGCATCAGGCCAGGCTATTTAACGTATGGAAAGAAAAACAAGAGTGTAAAGACAAGCATCTTGGAATCCAATCCAGTGTGGATAATTGGACGAGGTGGATTGGCGCTCTAAAATCTATACTTGTCAATAGCCATAAAGTCAGTCCACATGGAACAACAATGTACACTTCACAACTTAGACTCAATAACATAAAACTAACCACAATAATATGTAAAATAAAGAAGGCAAAAAGAGCACAAAGAATGGTAGGAACTCAAGAAACAAGGGAGTTGTGTAAAGACCTATCTAAAAAGCGTAGACATGTGCTATGGTCACTTAAACAAAATAAAATAGAGAAAGACTGGGTAACAATACACGAGCTCTCAAAACCACATAAACAACGTCAGCTTTGGCAATTCATAGCCAGCCTGGAGAAAGGTAAAGTAGACAGGCGTAACTCTGTACACGCAGATGCATGGATGAGACACGTCGCGATAATCTATATCAAAAAAGCAGGCTCCACAGACCCTGAAAGCTCTGAGATTTGTCCCTCAACTAGTGCAAATTGAGACGAGGAGACCCCAGTGGAATTCCTGGGTAAAGAACAAGACTGTACCGCAGTCGATCAAGTAATAAAAAAGATCAGAAAAGACAGGGCACCCGGGCCCAATGGTCTTCCAGGAGCTATCTTTAGAGAAGATCCAGTATATTGGGGAAAAGTTTTATCTGAAATTTTCATCGAATGTTGACTGAAAGCAAAGGTGCCCGATTCATGGCGAGGGTCATTATTACACCCAATTTTCAAGAGAGGAGACAACACAGACCCAAAAAACTATAGATTAATCGCCCTCTTGGACATTGAAGGAAAAGCCTATGCCAGCACCTTACTGAATGAATTAAATAGATGGATTAAAGAGAACAAAATCCTTTCCCCCTACCAGACTGGATTTCGCAAAGGTTGCTCCACAACCGATAACATTGTGGCCATGTCGTATCTAAGCCAGCAAGCAAACAGCAAAAACAATAAACCAGTCTTTGCATGCTTCGTTGACTATTCAGCTGCCTTTGATGGGGTTCCCCGACACAAGCTTTGGGTCAAATTGCGTAACTGGCATATCCCAGTAGGTCTCCTCAATGCCATTATCCCATTATACAGTAATACCTGGATTAAGGTAAAGTTAGCAGACAATACCACAACGAAGAAGTGCTTGACTAACCGCGGACTAAAACAGGGATGTGTATTTGCCCCAACATTGTTTAACCTATACACCGCTGACCTGGGGAAGAATCTTCACAATGCCAGTTTGGTAACTCCGAAAATTGGAACCAACAAACTGCAAATATTACAATACGCAGACGACTTAGTGGTAATGGACCACACAAAAATCGGGCTACAAAGGGGCCTAGATGCCCTCAATAATTATAACGAAAGAAATGAGCTTATTATAAATGCTCAAAAAACAAAAGTAGTCATTTTCGGTAATTTTTCCAAAAAAGCCTTACTGAAATGGCATGTGGGCAAAAAAATTATCGCCACTGCGAAATCCTACAGCTACCTCGGGTGCTAGTTAAGTGAAACAGGTAAAGCAACTCTACATCTCCACAAAATGAAGGCCAGAGCACAGTCAACAACTTTTGCCCTATGCAAACTAAATGAGTTAATACATAGTCCAACAACAGCCCCTATCAGAAAAGTAATACAAGCCAAAATTAGGGCAACTGCAGGTTATGCACAGCAGGCATTCCCTGGCAAAATGGAAGTAATGTTGGACTAAGCACAATGCCTGGCCTATAAACGCATTTTCAAACTGCCCAAATACACTCGCAACAGCCTAATTCATTTGGAATTTGGACTGAACCAACAAAGTAAAGAATGCTTGGGAATGCACGCAAAATATTACTATCAAGTATTGACAGCCCCACCCGGAAGCTTGAAAAGCATGCTGAAGCCAATCTATGGAGGGTCAATCAACCCGTGGCAATGCTACACGGAAAAAGCAGTGGAAACGCTGAGTTTGGCAATTGCAAATTGTGACAAAGGGTCTATAAACTATTTGGCCATTAAAAACTCAATTAATAAACAATGTTACCAACTGTCTCATATAAATGACCTAGCGGAGAATGTTACTGGAAGAGGTCCCCCAGGGCTGTCAACATCATATGCAGGGCACAATATCGAGCCCTATCTCAATCAAGCTCTGGGAAGGAAAGCACTCAAAAACATTGTATGGGCCAGATTAGTGCCCCTACCAATCAAAGAACGAAATCCTGGATGGAAGTCCCTTGAACACAAAATCAGATGTAGAATCTGCAACTTCAAACATGAATCTCTGCTACAATTGATTTGTTGTTGTCCCGGTATGCTTCAGCCCCGTCAGATCCTTCTAAAACAAATATGGCTGCGTAACGGGGTCCGGACTGTAAAAGAAGCTGCTTCGGTACTCTTTTCCTGTACTCTACCGCCAGACTTGGCCAGGTTTGGGAGATACATGGCCGAGCTTCGACTTAGGCTTATGGTAGAAGAGGGGCCAGGGAATACGAAAGTCAATCTGGTTTATTAAATAATTAGTCTCTAGTATCCAGCCGGTGAAGATGTTATTTCTAACTATTAAACTATAGAACTCGTATTAAATTTGCTAAAAGGTTGCACTGGCAATCTCTCGCCATTTTACTAATGTATATAATCCATCCTTTTATCATGTTTCAATAATGTTGTATGTAAACGCATTTTATGAATGGTTCTTTTAACTCTCTTTTAAATTGTTTGTAAGTTATATTGCAAATGGTTTTAAGTAACTGTGCAATACAAATAAATTAATTCATTCAGTGGCTGCTTCGCTGAGAGACATGGACTTGGGTTTAAGTAGGAATGGTGCCATTGGTGTAGAAGTGCTGATCCAAGCTTGCTGCCGGGAGGAGGTGTGGGAGGCACACCACATTTCCTGAAAAAGGTGGAATATCAGCTTCTTCTTCTCTTCCTCATTGGTCACTTTTTTGGCAGGAACTCCTTACTTTGGGGCACTTAGCTGCACAAGTGGAAGCAGAGAAGACTCAGGTGGTGTGGTGTCACTTTCTGCTCGCCCTCTGTCTGGCAGTACTTAGTATGATGTCTCTTGTGCTTATAAAACTGAACAAACAAGAAAAATATTCAATGAAACCTGGCCTTTTTGCAGTTTGAATTATTCATGCAGACAATATAATTTGATGAGATATGCCGAATAATTAATAATAGTGTATCTATTCAAATCCGAGCTATAAAATAAAATTTCAATTAGGATAACGACATACATATTTACTGGTTTTCGTGCGCTGAACTCATCGACAAATGGGCAACACTCCCTAAAATTTTAACAGACTTGGTAGGATCACTGAAGGAACAAACAGAAGGAACTATTCGCCAGTTAAAGAACAGTGGCACGGCATCCACAATAAACAGTGTAGAGCTTCAAGTCAATCTGGCTACAATCAACTTGAGTAATCCCACAACAAAGCCTGACAATCAAGTTTTACCCATATCCACCAAAGTCTACATCAGCTCATCTGGTCTCAACTCCAGCCCTGCATCCATACACCTAGCCAATGAGCTTGAAAGCGATGATTCCACTCAGGGAAGAAAGAACGCGCCTCTCTCAAGGAGGGCCCCAAAAAAACTAAGGAAACAAGAGAAAAAAGCCAAAGCCACAAAAAAAGTTGGGGGCATATTATCAAGCACGGCGTTAAAATTATCACGGCGATAATGGGTTTGATAATATGCCGCAGAGAATTTCAATAGAAGCCCATATTAACACCAGAACATGGGCTTCTATGGGAATTCACAAGGGCATATTATCAAGCCCATTATCGCCGCTTTAGCAGCAGTTTTCTGCCGCTAAAGTGGCGATAATTTTAAAGCCATTTCTTGATAATATGCCGCTTGCCCTCTTCTTGTCAACTCATAATCAAACATCACAAGCTGATAATGGAAAAATTTGGAATTTTCCAATTTTTACTATAAAACATGCCTTGAGGGATGAAAAACCTACAACATCAACTTCATCAGATGCAAAACATGCGACTGAAAGATCATTACAGCCAATTCCCCGAAGGGGGGATTCGTACAGCTAACCAGATCTGGAAATAAATACTCAATCTGTTCCCTTCCTAAACATCAAGAAGCTGAAGTATAAAAGTCAATTAATCTTGCCCAAGGAACAAGGATCTCCCACCGGGGTCTACCCCTTCCAGGACCCTCTCCCACCGGCTCCTCAGAGGATCACTCCACCAACACAAAGCCTCAGTACTAGCCTAGAGACCTGTCAACGTGATGCAGGCCCAAGCTTCATCCAAAGTACCTTACAGACCGGTCCAAACACCTATCTAAAAGCAGAGCAAGTCAGTAAACCAACTAAAGTCTGCAAAAAAAAACATGTGGTAATCCTCATGCCTAGATATTACATCAAAGGCCAACACAACATCTTAAATAGGGGCAATATACTTCATCTATTCAAGCACATTCCGACGCTGTCAGAAACATACTTGGATGACCTAGCCTGGGTTAAGTTCCTTCGCCTTTCCAGTGACACCCATTGGGAATCAACCTTAATAGGGCTGAGTCGTTATACCAGTGTGGGGCTAACACCAGAAGAAATATCTCAAATGGCAGGCTGGGGCATTGATATTGCTTTTCCCGTCACAGAGAAATATCTGCACGTGCCAGCAGCACCATCGCCTATGAAGGAAGTTTAGTCAGTCCTAAAGGGGACTGTGAGCAACCTACAAGCGAACAAATTAGCTTCAGAGCTGAGTCTGTACCACACATACAGGATAACAAGTACCTCTGAACATAGGACAGTTCACGCAAGTGGGCCAAGCCATATCCCTGGGCAGGTTATTAGGTCTCATCTAGTAGAGCAGCAACTACGATGGCACCTCTGACATCAAAAATCCTGTTCGCCATCTGTTCAGCATCAGAACCCCAGGAAATAACACTCAGCTGTCCATTATATCCTGGAATCTAGCTGGCCTAAAAAGACTTCTTGAGTACAGCTTAGTGAGTAACTATTTTCTTGAAAATGATATCTTATGTCTACAAGAGGCCTGGGCCACCAAACCTTTAATTCTTCAAGGCTTTTACGAATTACGCACTACAGCTATAAAACGCAACATCTTCGGGAGAGCTTCTGGTGGGCTGTCAATCTTTATAAACCAAGCTCGCAGACTAGAAACAACTTTTATTGTAACCAACACCCCAGACTTGCAAGCGATACTTATTAGCAGACTGAAAATGAACAAAAACTCAATTTGTCTCTTGGTAATCAACTGTTATGTAAACCCTGCCTCCCAGCAAAAAAACAAGTATTAAAAACACTGATAACAAAAATGGACCCGCTTATAAATAAATATGTCTCACACGTTCCCGTTATCGCTGGTGACCTGAATACACTGGGGCAGATTTACTACTTCTGGCGCATCTCTGCTAATCAGCAGGGATGCGCCAAAAGAGTTGTGATGCATCTTCCCACCCGTGCACCGCATTTACAATGCGACGCACCGTGGCACACAGATGGGCAGATGCGTGTCGCATCCCCCCCGTGGAAAGGCGGCGCATTGCTGGAGTGGCAAGCACGACGCAGCTCCAGCAAGGCTCGGGGTGCCCCTATCCCTAACATGCTGCGTCAATCCTTACGCTTGCTTCAAGCAGGCGCAGGGTTTTGACGCAGCATGGCCGTAAAAGTGACTGAGTGAAATTTTGTAGATTTCACTCAGCCACTTTTCGGAGATGTTCCTGTGCCGGAAAGCCCCCCCCTGTGCAGGAACGCCCACATGTGGCACAGGGCTTTACAACGTGAATCATCTCCCTAGATGCGTCACGTTGTAAATAGCCCGCAGCATGGCGCTGGCTTTGCGCCGCCACTGCGTCACAAAAGTGACGCAACGGCAGTGCAAATCTGGTGTAAGGGGCTTGTAAATTTGCCCCTCTGGACTTAGGGAAGTTTAAAGTGCATACTCTATCGCACATCGATATTGCCCCATTGCAGCGTTTTTTTCTTAATCATAGTTTGGTCTCTGCTCACACCATCAAAACAGCTGCGATTCCTCTCTGGCTCCCTCTCCCCACCTTCAGGGACAAGTCTACAATAGACTATGGGGCATATTAGCAAGGGCTTCATCGCCGCTTTAGAGGCACTTTATGCCGCTAAAGTAGTGATTATTTTATCGCCCTATTACCAAGCTGTCGCTAACAGCAGTTAGCGACAGCTTTCAGCCGATAGCGACCGGTTTGGGGCCCGCTTTGCATGTCAGCGATATTTATCGCTAATGACATGCAAAGTGGGCGTACCCAAACTGTTAGTGACTGAAAGCAGTCGCTAACACAGCTATCGTCTATTAGCAACGCAGGCTGTGCGATAAAAAAAAGTCACGCTAAGCGCGATTATCGCCAGAATCTAACACCTGCTCAAAACATTACTTACCTGTGTAATCAATGGGAGATGGATTGTCAGGTTAGGTCCCCATTGGCATAAATGCGTGAATATCACTGGATTTCCAGCGATATTCACGCATTTAGCCGCTATCGCATGATATTTGATGGGATCAGAGATAAACGTTGCTAATAGCGTGCTTTCTGTGATAATATCCGGCGATAGGCGGAGATAAAAAAATACACGCTAAGCACGTTTTGCGGAAAATGTCCTTGCTAATATGCCCCTATATCTTTATTTCAGATCACCAAGTACCATATTTCAACAACTTCGAAGTGGACAACAGGGATGAGAGCGATCACAGGTCACTGAGTACAACTCTGCAGGTAAACAGGAAAACTGCAACACAATTGGAAGCACTGGGGGTTTCAACTGGCAAAGAATGTTACGAAGTCCTGAGTAGAATAAAATGGACTACCAATCTTGGTCCAAAACTCCTGGAGTGGGTAAATTATAAAGAATCAAATTCCATAGTCATGAGCATAGTCTCCCCCAGGAGCACTTGGAAGCACTCCTAGTAGAATTAAAATCAGCCCTAGTGTAGGATACCCACTCCCAGGGACCCCCCTCAACTAATCAAATCAAGAGAACTAATTCACACAAAAATGCAGTCTTTTAAGGGCCTTGAAGGCAAGAAGGAAAGGAATCAAAAATCCCCAAACTCATGAAATAACAGCTCTCCGTACAGAACACAGAAAGAAAGTTTGGAAGATACAATCCAAGAAAATCGAGGCAGAATGGGTGAAAATATTTACCTTCCTTAAAGAAAGGGGACATATTCAACTTTGGAGATACATTAAGCAATACACTAACACTGGTCAGACAAAAGGAAACGGAGTGGCAGCCTTAGAGTGGGTTTAACATGCAACGCAGCTGTACTCAACCCATCAGAATATCATTCAAACCTATCCTCATCAACAATCTCCAATAAAAGATATGGGGGCATATCAGCAAGCAGCAGCGATAATTATCGCTGGCAGCATATAGCGTGCAAAATCCTAACGCCGCCTAACGCCGGAATCTATCGCCCAGTCAGCGCAATATTTACAATGCGCATCGCCGAGGCAATAGAAATCCCGGCAAAAGCGGCGATAGGCATAAAATATCGCAGAAATACCAGCGATATAACAAACAGTTAGAGAAAACCTTGTAAATAGGAAGAGGTGGATCTAGCATTATGATCCACCTCCCATGCAAAATATTGCTAAGTCGTGAAATTATCAGGTGTAAGGAACCGGCGAAATACCCAGTTAGCGCTAATTTTAATGTTGCTAGACGTGTTAGTGATTAACTAGTTAATAGAGAGTAGCCCTGTTAGCGATTATTCCCGCTGAGTTTCAGTCGGGAACGCCTACCTCGCATCTCATTAGCGACGCAAGGCGATAAGAAAATGGGCACAAAGGCATGGATTCACGCGTTAGCGTATCCATGCTGATAGGGCGTTAGGATTATCACCGCTTTTCGTCCCAAAACGGACCCTAAAGCGGCGATGATTCTAACGCCGTGCCTTGTAGATATGCCTCAAAGTCGTCAAAACTCCCAACTTCGCTGTGGCCGAGGTAACTACCCTGATTAAAAAACATGAGAGCAGATGGCGCTCCAGGACCCAATGGAGTTCCCGCATCAGTGTTCAAAGCTTTGCAAGGATTCTGGGCAGAACAGTTAACACCACTTTTTAAGCATGCCTTCGCCACTTCTACCATTCCATCATCGTGGAAAGGTTCAATACTTTTTCCTATTTATAAAAAAGAGGACAGTACAAAACCTAAAAATTACCGGCTTATTGCTTTATTAGATGTTGAAGCAAAAGCATATGCCAGAATACTTTTGAAAGAACTAGAAGGCTGGGAAACAGATAACAACATCCTTCCCCTTTTTTAATCAGGATTTAGGTCCCAAAGCTCTACTATAGACAATATCTTAGTAGTGGGCCACCTGTCACACTGCGCGACCCAGCTATCACAGTTACCCCTTTTTTGCTGGACTATAGTGCAGCTTTTGATCGGGTGGATCAAGGGAAGCTGTGGGAAAAACTGCACTCATGGGGAATTCCCCAACAGCTGCTAAAGGCTATAATCTCTCTTTATCAGGGGACCTGGGTCCATATTAAAATCAGCCAAACATCAGTTACCACCAAGGTACCAACCAATAACGGTCTAAAACAAGGGTGCGTACTTGCCCCTATACTTTTTAATCTGTACTCAGCTGACCTGGGGAAAGCCCTAGAGGGTGCAATTCTACTGCCTTCAAGACTGGGGAATGTGCAGCTTCAAATAATCCAGTATGCGGACGACATTGTAATAATGGACCACACAAGAACCATCTTACAGAAGGCCCTAAATTCTCTGCATGGATACAATAAACAGAACAAACTCCTGGTGAATCAGAGGACCAGGATACTTATTTTCGGGAAGTATCAACGAAAGAAGACCGCATACTGGTGACTTGATGCTCTGCAAATCAAAACAAGCATAAGCTCCAATTTTTTGGGTTTCTGGCTATCGGAAGGGGCTAAACCAACAGCCCACCTGAAGCATCTGTGAAGGAAAGGGGCTGGCATCATTTTTTCCTTAAAAAGCCTTAACCAGCGACTTCACAATCCAACTGCAGAACCCATTCTGAAATTTCTCAAGGCAAAAGGAGTGCCCTCTCTCAACTATGGCCATTTAGTTTTTCCCGGTGCCTTTAATAAATTCCTCATGAACCTTCAAATTTTGGCCTATTAAAAGGTTCTGGCTCTCCCTTGACAGGCCAGGAGAGCAAGAGTAAGGCTGGAGCTGGGTCTCACCCATCCGGACATTACTTGCTCAGGTAATCTGTTAAAATACTATATTAGAACTCTGCGAGCCCCAGTATTGTCATTAAAAAGGCAGGCACATATTCTCTACAAACAAAGCAAAGCATCAGCTGATCACTGGGCACTCAGGTGTCTCTAATCTTTCTTTGTGCTTTCATAAAGCTCTGCGTGCTCCTTAGACACTGGTCGCCTCTGAATCTTTTCTGGCTCACCAAGTTGCTGCAAACCTCTGGCTCTCAGAAAGACAAGCAAGCAGCAGTGCCTATGAATAAGCAGAGAGTCCTGGAAATGCCATCATGGCATGGTACATGATGTTTGTGATAGCAGAACACTGAGGGGCATATTATCTACAGTCCGCGATAAATATCGCAAAGCGCGCTTAGAGCGATTTTAAATATCGCCGGCTATCGCTGGATTTCATCGCCGTGTCAGCGGCGTATTAGCAATGCTTAGCTTACAGGCAATGTGAAAACCTACGATAGACTGAGATAATGAACATCAGCGTGTGAAATCCTGCGATGATTTCACAGCGCTTATGGCAAGCTTCGTTATAGGGAAGTTTGGACTTAACCTTACAATCCACCTCCCATAGGCACTAATTGCAAGCCAGGTTTTATTCAGGCGATAGAATAGTGCGATGATGGGGGCTTAGCGCTCCTTTTCTCATCGCTTCGCTGTTCAGGGGCAGCGTTGGTAATACCGCGATGTAGGTTTTGCAGGCATTGCACTGTTTGTCCTAGGAGGGAACGCCTACTTTGCATCTCAATAGCGATGTATATTGCTAAGATGCGTGACGTTAGTAATTCAGCTGCTAACATGTGCTTATGCATGTTAGCGCCGCCTTGGTAAGGGGGCAATGGGATTATCGCCGCTTTAGTGGCTAAAAGTGCTGCTAAACGGCGGAACTGCCCTTGATAATATGCCCCCTAGGCGTTACATGATGGGCTGCTGTTTCAACCACCATTAAGTAACCTAAAACCATACTTGCCTATATTTAGTTGTCTTGTCTTTAGCTTAGTCCTCTATGATTGTTAAACCGGTAATTCTTAGGGTGGTCTTACCCCACACCTCTTACCTGCTTACTTCCTCTTGTTGATGAGTCTTTTGTGGGACTCAGGGCTCTGAGCACTTTACCACTTCTGACCAGTACTAAAGTGCATGTGCTTCTCCCATAAACATGGTAGCATTGGTGTATACACAATTGATATATTTACTTTCCCTGTACATCCCTTGTAAAGTGGTATACCATATAATCAGAGCCTGTAACCTAAATGCTACTAGTGGGCCTGTAACACTGAGTGTGCCACCCACCCATGTAGCCTTTCAAACCAGTCTCAGGGTAGCCATTGCAGGGACTGTATGTGCAGTTCACTGCCACTTCAGCAATCAAAACTACTTTCCAAGACTTAAACTCCCATTTTATCACACATATGCCACCACTAAGGCAGGCCCAAGGCAGCCCATAGGGCAGGGTGCTGTGTGATTACAAGGTAGGACATGTACGTTTACGTTTTGCATGTCCTGGTTGTGGCAAACTAGCACATTTATTTGTCACTGCTGTGAGTCCTTCTCCTCTCATAGGTTAACATTGGGAATTCCTTGATACTCATTTACGATGTAATTCCTGATTAGAAAGGAGTGCCTCCATCATGTCTCATATCTTTGGAATGGTAATGATAAATCCACTTCAATGGTGAAGTTGGTTTTAACATTACTATTTTAGAAATGTCACTTTTAGAAAGTGGGCCTTTCTCTGCTCTTACTGTTCTGTGTGCCTGCAGCCTGTCTCCAATGAACATCTGGGGTGGCTGACAGCCGCACTTTGTACATTCCATCTAGAGAGCTACAAACACAGGAAGGGTAGGTGTGACAGAGAACTAATTTGCATTCTGATTGCTCTACATGGGCAGGAAGAGAGGGGGAGCTGACAATTACCCATTAGTAGGCAGTATGCTGTTTCCCACACCAAGGGCTGATTACTCTCTGGAGCCAAAGCTGGGAAAGAAAGGGCATGTGTGCACTTCAAAGACCCTTCTTTGAAGTCACGCCTACTTCAACGGCACAACTGGGTATAAGTACTTGGGTTCTGACCCTACCGAGAGAGTACACTACTGGACATGTGAAGAACTTTGCCTCAACTAAAGAATGCTGTGCCACAAGAATTGGCACTCTGCTTGACGGCTGCTCTAGAAGAACTGATATTCTGCTTTGCTGTGCTGCCATGCTGCCTGCTGACCTCAGCCCTGCTGAGGACAAGGACCTGACCCATCTCATTTGAACACAGAATGACTCTCAGGGCTTGTTTGCTTGCCCCCTGTTCTGAAGTCTCAGGGCCATCAAGGACTTCAGTCAACCCTGCAAGAGCACCTGGACTTTGCCATGTGTGACTCCTTCCCAGCCAAGTGGCACCAATCCAGTCCTGGGTCCTTGAAAGGGGATTTCTGTTGTGCTGACCAATCAAGAATGATACATCAATCCCTTTGCACCAATCAGAACCTAAGCATTGCCTATCGATGGTGACGTGGCTACCACTCGACGACATTGCTTCAACAGACTTCATGACTGGACAGCAACGGACTGCGTTGGTCAACAACTACGCATCGCCTGCATTTTAAGAGATGGTTCATTGATGAAGCCTTTATCAACAACATGGATCAAAACTGAGACATCGCCTGCATCCATAGGATCAATGACAGTGCATCGCCTCCTCTGCTCCTCGTATTGAGTTTTTGACGTCAATGCTTTCTCCATCCAAGGTATTTTTTCAGCGGGATCTGCGTGAGTCTTTTAGCCGGCTGCCCCCCCTTGCAGTCGGAATGAACTTTGGATTTACCCGGTCTAGCGTGGCCAGAAGTTCCAGTTTTGTGCTTTGTGACTCTAAGCACTATAATTTGATTTACTCTTTAAAAATTCATAACTCCGGTTCGACTTATTTGAGTTTGTTGTTTTGGTCTTGTTTTTCTCATATAAATATTCTCTTTTTTTCTAACTCTGTGTGGAGTATTTCTGTTGTATTTTCATTGTGTTACTGTGAGTGTGGGATGTTGCTCAAATTCTTTACACATTGCCTCTTTATATAAGCCTGACTGCTCTGTGCATAGCTACCAGAGGATGACCACAGGTTATTTTTTGGTGTCTATCTATCTTACCCTGACTAGAGTGGTGGTTCCTGCTTGTACAGGTTCTATACTCGGTAAACCAGAAAATCCCTCTCTAACAATGATATTCTGGTAGCACGACATTCTGGAGTTGATATTAAGGTGGGATACTCATAATAACCCATCAGACTTTAGGCAGTGCTAAAGAAAAACATTTTAAATGCTTATAATGGCACTATGCTGAATGGAAAACATTGTTACTTCCAAGTTTAAACTGCTGAAGTGATTTTGTCGTTTCGTGTTTAGAAAAAATATCCCCCAAAAATATTGTGTGGAAAAAATATTATGTCAAGAATATTGAGGACAAAAATATTGTGAAGGGAAGTTTCTATATGTAAGCAAAGTTTTACTATGTATAACTCCACATATATGTGCCTTAACTATATATATGTATATATATATATATGTATATATATATATATAGATATATATATATATATATAGATATATATATATATATATATATATATATTACCTAGTCGCCAGTAGGTAGTTATAGTTAGGACCTATTTTCCAAAGGAAATCCGCAACATTCTATTTGGAATAACTTTGGCGCCCGTTGACGAATCTTCGCGAAATTTTCAAAACTTTTGGCCAGCTCCGGTCTGCTCCTATCCTGAAAGTCTCAGGATGATTCGTGTAGCGGGGGCTGATAAAAAAGGGGGTCCCAAAATGTGTTTCCCCATGTAATTTCCCATAGGACCTTTAGCCACAGCTACAGCCCGAACTACTGAACGGAATTACACCAAATTTGGCAGAAAGGTAGACCTTGGTTCAGAGTCATGCCTTTTGCTTAAATGGTGTAAATCCGTTCAGTAGTTCCTGAGAAAATCAAAAGTAAAATCACATATATATCTGGGCGGAGCCTAACCACACATCTCATCGTGAGATCTGATTGGCTGTCAGCACTTCATCCAAGAAGTGTTGGCAGCCATCTTGGGACCAATATACATGATAGCACCTCATTAAAAAGCATTGCAGTTAATAGAAGGTTTTAAGACTTTAGTTACATTACAAATCATGTGTTGATAGTACCATACTCATTTTAGGAACTGTGGCATGTTCTAAGGTGATTTTACCATGTCAAAAAGCCTTCTGCTGGGATATCATGAATCATGTTTGAGAGAAAACTATTTTCTCATGCTTTTCCCACAGAGGTTTGCAAGGTGATCTATAAGCTAAACTGAGAGAATATTTTCTGTAAATTCACATTATCTTTCTCAGTCATGTGAGAATGAAGTCTGACATTCTCAGTAAAACATGTACATCCAACAAGGGTAGAGACTGTCAGTTGATTCCTCTGTGTTCTCCTGCAGCTTCCCAGAGTGAGGCAGCAGAATTGTTTTCTATCTGAAATATATACATATATATATATATATATATATATATATATATATATATATATATATATATATATATATATATATATATATATTATCTACAGGCGGTCGCCAGTAGATAGTTATAGTTAGGACCGTGTTTCCATAGGAAATCCGCAACATTCTATTTGACATAACTTTGGCGCCGGTTGACGAATCCTCGCGAAATTTTCAAAATAGGTGGGGAGCTCCGCTCCGCTCCGCTCCGCTCCGCTCCTACCCTGAAAGTCTCGGGGGGATTCGTCAAGCGGGGGCTGAGAAAAAAGGGGGGTCCCAAAACGCGTTTTCCCCATGCAATTTTCCATAGGGACCTTTAGTCCAAGGTACAGCTCGAACGGCTGAACAGAATTACTTGAAATTTGGCAGAGAGGTAGTCCTCAGGTCAGGGATGTGCCTTTTGCAGGTCTGGTGTCAATCTGTTCAGTAGTTCCTGAGAAAACCAAAAGTAAAATCATATATATATGTGGGCGGAGCCTAACCACACATCTCATCCTGAGATCTGATTGGCTGTCAGCACTTCATCCAAGAAGTGTTGGCAGCCATCTTCGGACCTATATACATGATAGCACCTCATTAAAAAGCATTGCAGTTAATAGAAGGTTTTAAGACTTTAGTTACATTATAAATCATTTGTTGATGGTACCATACTCATTTTAGGAATTGTGGTATGTTCTAAGGTCATTTCACCATGTGAACAAGCCTTCTGCTGGGATATCATGATTGAGAGAAAAATATTTTCTCATGCTTTTGCCACAGAGGTTTGGAAGGTGATCTATAAGCTAAACTGAGAGCTTATTTTCTGTAAATGCACATTATCTTTCTCAGTCATGTGAGAATGAAGTCTGACATTCTCAGTAAAACATGTACATCCAACAAGGGCAGAGACTGTCAGTTGATTCCTTTGTGTTCTACTGCAGCTTCCCAGAGTGTTCCAAAGAACAACTAGAGCGCTAACAGTCCTACTTATGATAAACGTATGGCACACCTGAAGCCATCTTGCTTGGATTAAAGTGGTAACTCTTAAAACATTTAATTTAAAAAGGAACAAAATGAGGGGGTTCATTTTTCCATAAAAAGTATGATTAGTGCTGCAGAAAGAAAAATTAGGGCACATTTTGAGTGACTTATCAAATCCTCTTCTATTTCATTAAAAAATTCTGACATGCAGACTGAAACATGCACTTTCAATACCAGCAGCAGTTTTCCCTGGTGAGCAGTAGCTTTACTACAGTGATCTAATGAGCAAAAAGAGTGCTAACATTCTAAATTTATGGCAAATGTGTGACACATCTGAATGCCTTTGGAATCAAAGTAAAAAACTGAAAGTATTTCCAACTGAGGAGACTGCAGTACATGAGGAAATTAGGAAACTTCATAACAAATAAATCTCCCAAGATGGCCACCGGAGACAAAAGAGCCCAAATGTAGCCCAAAATCACCCAGATGTAGCCCAAATATAGCCCAATGACAGACGTGTGCAAAACACTTATTATTTTGTGTTTTTGCAGTGTTATATAGTGCAGACTTGTCAGGTATTGGAGTGCTTTACATGAGCATTGGTTACATCACACAAGAACAAATTCATTTTGGTTGTAGACATGGGGAGACTAAGTGATTTGACCAGAATCACAGAATGTCGAGCTGAAGCAGAAACTCCAACCTGGTTCCCCAGTTGCAAAGTCTGCAGTTCTGGAAGTAACACCACATCCTCTCCCCTAAGTGCAACATTTAATCAAGTGGTCAACTGGATAAAAAAACATAAAGGTAACAAATAATTTAAAAGTGCTTTCTCGCTATTTGAAAACTCAGAAAATATGTCCTTATTTTAGTCTTTTAGAGCACTAACCATAATTTTGATGCCAATAAGACCCTCTCATATATGTAATTTCTAAAGGAAATGCTCTAGGTATTACAGTTTTGATTACATCAAGATGACGTCAGGCGTTCCACACTTTTGTAATAAATATAGAATGTTAGCAATCTAGTTGTTCATTAGGATACTGTTGAGAGGCAGAGGCAAGGGGCACGGACTCTGAAAATTGAAGGCAGGTAGGAGGGTGCAAAGGCAACAATTTAACCACACTGAGCAGGCAGGAAGGGCCGTGGCAGCACAAAAAACTATGGAGGGCAGTGGAAAGGGGCGGCAGGGGCAACAAACCAACAATACAGGACTTGCAAGAGAGGCTGTGGCAATGTAATGGACCATTGTGGGCAGAAGGAAGAGGCAATGGTAGTACAACCATACATGCCAACAGACCCGATTCAGCCAGGAAAGGTCCAATGTTTTTAAGCTCAAATGGGCTTTATTTATCTGTCTCCTGTCTACAATCTCCTCTTTTTCAATGTAACTCAAAGGGGAAAATCAATACCCCAGTTTTTTTTCAAAATCTCCCTCTTACCAAGTTCAAAATGTTCGCAAGTATGGTACATTGGATCATGGAAGGAAATGGGGTAGGGACATGGACTTGGATAACAGAGGACAGGAGGAACATGGAGAGGTGGACCAAACTGACCCTGCAGGGCAGGCATCAGGGTTTGCAGCAGCACAATACACCACACAGGGCATGCAGGACGGGAGTGCGGCACAACAATCCATAGAAAGCAAGAGGGAGGGGACAGGACCATGCACATGGACAACAGAGAACAGAGGGGCAAGAGGCAGGACCATAATGGACAGACAGGAGAGAAAGCTGCAGCATAACAGACCATAAAGGGCAGGAGGGATGGATCAGGGGCATTACAATGGAACAGACAAGCCAGGAGGGAGGGAGTAGGGGTCTGCACATGTAAACAGAGGGCTGGGGGCAAGGGGGCAGGGCAGGAGCAGCAAGATAGCCATGGAGGTCAGGCAGGATGGGCACTAGAAGCAAGACACACCATGAAGAGTAACAGTGAGACTGTGATGGCATACACACAGACCATGGAGGGAAGGTGGGAGGGGTTCAGGGGCAGCTAACTGACCACACAGGGAAGGTGGGAGGGGCCATGGCAGCACAGAAGACCATGCATGGCAAGTGGGAGGGTTAGTGGTAGCACAATGGCTATGATGGGCAAGAAGGAGGGTGCAGGGGCATGCACAAAGGACGATGGAGGATAGAAGGGAGGGTCAGGACCTGTGCACAGACAAGAAAGTTCAGGGGAAGGGGCCTCACAACAGACCACACAGGGCAGGCAGGAGGGGCAGTTGCAGCACAACAGACCAGGGAGGGCAGAAGGGTGTGGCAGTACAATGGACTATGTAGGACAGGAGGAAGAGGATAGGGGCATGGCATGTGGACAGGCAGGGTGGAGGTGGCAGGGACAGGTTACAGTCATCTGACAATGCTAGGCAGGTGGGAGGGGAGTGGCAGCTCAACAGAACACTCAGAGTAGATAGGAGTGGCAGGTCCATGGAACATGGTGGGCAAAAAGGATGGAGCAGGGGCATACACAAAGAGATCGGAGGGCAGGGGGAAGGAGAATAGGGGCAGCAAGCTAAGCACAGAGTTTAAGCATGAGGTCAATGATGGGGCATAGAATTGGGCAATGGAGGGCAGGAGGAGTGGACTGGTACATCATACTAAATTGAGGGCAGTGGCAGCACATCAGACCATGTATGGCAGGAGGGAGGAGGCTAGTCCATGGATTCACACAACAGAGGATAGGGAGGAGGGGGATGGGGCAGCAAGCTAACTGTTCAGAGAAGGCGGGTATTAGGAACTTTATTGTTTTTAAAACGTGTGTCTGTGCGAACTACTTAAAATATGAACAAGTATGCAGCATAATCTCACTTTTATTCAGGAAGAAGAGGACGTTTGTGACTGTGACTCCGGGCTCACTTGACAGAAACACCACCTGACCCTCCACCCCCTATCGCAAAATGTAATGCCCGTGAAAAGGGTAGGTGAACACAGTGTTATATAGAACATAGCCCTGAGAGCACGATTGAAAATGAAAACTAGATATAGTGTATGGTATAAACTATGCACCAAAAAGTGTGATATAAGATGAACCGGGCGTGAAATATAATAAGCAATACATTGTGCGCAATGACAGATTCATTGGAGAGCGCGAGATAGCACAGGCACTAGCGCGTGCTATGCGATATGCGCCTTGGAGTGTAATATGCACAGGGCAGTGTTGTGTAACCTAACTAGTCTCTAAAGTTGTAATATAAAATATGTGCTGGGGAGTGTAACGTTGCATATGCACTGTGACAAAGATATGGATCCCAGATTGTAATATGTATGGCATAGCACTGTGCGTTATAACATAGGCATCAAGGAAGGCATGTTAGATTGGGCAATATAACCCGTGCGAAGACAAGTGTGGCATGACATATTCATGGGGTGGTGTTACAGTGCACATGGGCTAGAGAGTGTCATAGCATATGCACTAGCTAGTGGAATACAACACAGAGGTGTGTGACACTCAGCAGGCAATGGTGGGTGTAACACAGCATTGGGCTCTGCCAGGAGCGCGCTGTGACTCCCAAGTGATGTTCGTCCCCTTTCCAGAGAGTAAAATAAAAAGTATTACACATCCGGCAGTGGATGTGTGTTTTATTAACCGTGAGGGGGGTTTCTTGCATAGTTTTGGTCGAATTTTTGTCGAATCCCCTTTGAATAACTTGGTGTGCATGTGTATTAAATGTGCCCGTCAATAGCTACCCATGTTTGTATAAATAAACGACAAGGGTGTCTACCGGGATTAGGCACGGTAGGGCATCAGACATGTCAGAGCTTCACTAGTGATGTAAATACATTCCACGTGGATTCATTGTATGCATAGTCGCCTTTTAATGAATATCACGCAAATCGTCATGGTGATAGGTACGTACGGTTTGTCCAGCATGTCCTAGGTGTGTCTATAAATATATATTTTTTAAAAATAATAAAAAACAGTGGCCGGCCCTGGGGATTGGGGTCGAAAAAATATAATTAGGAGACAGGCCCTGGGGGATGGGGTCATCAGGGCCAATAAATTAGAATAAGAAGGGGAACCACACAGCCCCCCTTCTTAAAAAATTAAAATAAATAAAAGACTGGCATCGTGCCGGAGGCCACGCCCCCTCCTTGCAGCACTCTGCAAACGCGCCCCCTGGCGAGTTGTAAGTTGGGGAATTAATTCCTCTTCAATTCTGAGGGTCCCTGAGGGCCAACTAGCCCAACAGGCATCTCCAGTATGCACCAGGGAGCTGCGCTGCAGACAGGTGTTCTGAGGCCAAGCCCTTTTTTACACCTCTCTGCAACGCAGCTCTGTGGCGCTTACTGGAAGTACCTAGTGGTCTAGTTTGACCCTAGGGACCCTTAGGATTCAAGGGGACTTAATCTCTCAACTTAGAACAGCCACAGGGCGCGGTTACACAGTGGTGAAGGGAGGGGACGGGGCCTGAGGTGACGTGTGCAAACACGCACTATGGCACATTTTAAATTAGGGATATAGTTTTCCTTCAATACTGAGCGCCCCTGGGGCTAACTAGCCCACCAAGTGCTTCCAGTAAGCGCCACTGAGCTCCATTGCAGAGAGGTGGTCCAGGCCGTGCCACTTTTTACACCTCTCTGCAACGCAGCTCTGTGGCACTTACTGGAGGTACCTAGTGGGCTAGTTGGACCCTAGGGACCCTCAGGATTCAAATGAACTTAATCTCCCAACTAAAAACGGACACAGGGCGTGTTTACACAGTGGTGAAGGGAGGGGACGGGGCCTGAGTTAGCGTGTGCAAAAACGTCCTGTGGCCTGTTTTAAGAGGTAGTTTTAATCCCCCTGCCCTATTATATACTAGGGGCTTACAGAGGAGGTCATGCTAATCACAGGGGGACCCCAACGCATAATGTTCCCTAGTGTATGTAGGTGTTTTCACTGTATTCTAAGTGTCTTTTAACATAGCACTGGCTCTAGGACTGGTTAGTCAGACTCAGTTACCACCAGTATCCGTCTGAAAAAGTTGAGGGTACAGGATGATTTTGCAGCAAGGCTTCTTTCTGCTCTTCTTTTTGTTCTTTCTGCACGTTATCCTTCTTCCTGCATTTTTCTTCGTCTTTGAGGACTTCTGTTGCTTCTTTCTGCACTTCTTTTTTTTCTTTCTGTGCATTTTTTCTTCTTTCTTCACATGTCCTATCTCTGTAGGCATAGTTAGAAATTAGCATTTAAAAAACCTTCAGGCACGTTATAGTTAGGAATTAGCCTTTGCAAAACCTCAGAAATTCACTGAAAAAACCATAGGTTTCAGGGGTGTTATAGTTAGCTGGACTTTTCACTTGTACAAAACCATTGAAATTCCCCTGTTATAGTTAGTTCAGCTAACTATAACTCGCGCGCCCGCAATGCACTGCTGATGACGTCACATATTACATCACTCATGACATGGTCAGTGACATCTCTCATGACATCACTCATGACATCTCAAATGACATCACTGAGGACATCACTGATGACATCATTCTTGTGATAGAGTGGCAGACCTCCTCTCACCCTACTATAACCTTTGATACACACATTCAAAAATAGAGTCTAAACTTTTCAAAACAATGGACATACCAATACCAGTTACAACAACCTCTTCAGTAATTCTAAGATCCACCTACACATCCACTCATTCACCAACAGTCCTATACAGTCACTCATACATGTATTCACTCATCATATGTACTCATACACCTATACATCCTGTTACACAATGCCACTCATCCATAGAGTTACTCACACACATAGTCACTCATGCTAATAAAGAATCAAACATACATTTACTTGCATATACAGTTATACACACACCACCACACTTACTTCTACGGAAACTTACACATACTTAGTCTTTTAAACAATCACTTATAGAAACACATACTTATTCATACAGGAACTCTTTCAATCTCTCACTCTCACATATACTCACTTATATACACCAATAGTCACAAATACTAGTTTAAAACATATGTAGTTACTCATAAAGACACTATTGAGACAGTCATTCACTCACTAACACACCCATACACACACTCATCCACCCATACAGTCCTGCACACATGCTGTCTTCAACACATACAAAGAGTGAGTCACTCATTCATGCA
This sequence comes from Triturus cristatus, assembly GCF_964204655.1. NCBI lineage: Eukaryota > Metazoa > Chordata > Amphibia > Caudata > Salamandridae > Triturus > Triturus cristatus. The sequence goes on from NC_140588.1 coordinate 255,485,551, forward strand.
CCTATGCACTACGTAACACCCCCACCGAACCATGCAGACACTCAGACTGATACTCAAAAAACCAACTAATAACCTATATAGACACCCATGTAGCTACTCACCAACCCATGCAGCCACTTATACACAAAGTGAGAGACTGATACAGATATTTACATATTTAAACATTACTCACTAAGCCATGTATTCACTATGATGCACTTAATCAGTCAGTTACACAATCAATTTTTCAAAAACAAATCATCCATTTAGACACTTATTTACCCATTTATTCTTCCATCGACCTTGAGATATACATATATAAAACATATTTAATTTTAAGAAAAACACACATTCACTGGATGATGTCATCAGTGATGTCATTTGAGATGTCATCAGTGATGTCATGAGTGATGTCACTGACCATGTCATGAGTGATGTAATATGTGACGTCATCAGCAGTGCATTGCGGGCGCTCGAGTTATAGTTAGCTGAACTAACTATAACGGGGGAATTTCAATGGTTTTGTACAAGTGAAAAGTCCAGCTAACTATAACACCCCTGAAACCTATGGTTTTTTCAGTTAATATATTAATATATATATATATATATATATATATATATATATATATATATATATATATATATATTCACTGAAAAAACCATAGGTTTCACACATGTTATAGTTAGCTGTACATTTCACTCGTAAAAAACCAATGAAATTCCCGCGTTATAGTTAGTGCAGGCAACTATAACTCACGCGACCGCAATCCTCTGCTGATGATAATACTGTATTTCGACACTTATTTACCCATGTCTTCTTCCATTAAATTTTAGCTATCTATATATTACAAATTTTTTTTTTTCATAAAGACACATATGTCATCAGCAGAAGATTGCGGTCGCGTGAGTTATAGTTGCCTGCACTAACTATAACGCGGGAATTTCATTGGTTTTTTACGAGTGAAATGTACAGCTAACTATAACATGTGTGAAACCTATGGTTTTTTCAGTGAATTTGCAAGGTTTTTTTAATGCTAATTCCTAACTATAACGTGTGTGAAACCTATGGTTTTTTCAGTGAATTTGTACGTTTTTTTAAATGCTAAGTTACTTTACGCCATTCGTGGCGTGCGCGCCCAGTTAACGCAGTTCATTCTGTGCGCGCACCGCGCGCCCACTTTACGCAGTTAGTGCCGTGCACGCACGGTGGTCACGCGGTGCGCTGCGCGCACCGCGTGCCTACGTTAAGCGGGATGGGCCATGTACGCACGATGCGCTTCGCGCACCGTGCGCACATGGGGGACATAGTATGCGCATCTTTGTGAAATGTATTCTTTGTTAAATTCACATCTGCTATGTGCCATGCACAAATGGTGCACTTCGGGCACCATTTGACACGGGGTAGGGAAATTGTGGATAATTTTTTTTTTTACACTTTTTTACCGTACGCGTACGGTAAGCGTAAACGGCGATTTTCCGAAAAAAAAATTTTTTTTTTTTGGCCTTGGGGGTGGTTTGGGGACCCCTGTATCAATGCTGGGTGGTTAGGATCTCATGAAACTGCCTCTTTACACATTTTTCGGGTTCGTTTTTGCTGCCCAACTCAGGGAGCGAGAGAGAAAATGGCGGCCGCCGCTTCCTGGTTTCGGTCGATTCGAATGTTTACTAAGATCTAAGAGCCAATCAGAATCGCGCTCGTGCACGCCACCGTACGCGTACGGTAAGCGCACCGTAAGCGCACCGTAAGCTGCCACAGATATATATATTGATTTAAAGGCTATTTTCTCAGAATCTACTGAACAGATTTACACCAAACCTACAAAAGGCACTTCCTTGACCTGGGGACTACCTCTCTGCCAAATTTCATTGAATTCTGTTCAGCCGTTCGGGCTGTAGCCCTGTCTAAAGGTCCTATGGAAAAATGCATGGGAAAAACGCGTTTTGGGACCCCCCTTTTATCTCAGCCCCCGCTTGACGAATCCCCCCGAGACTTTCAGGGTAGGAGCGGAGCGTAGCGCCCCACCTATTTTAAAAAATTCGCGAGGATTCGTCGACCGGCGCCAAAGTTATTCAAAATAGAATGTTGCGGATTTCCTATGGAAACGTGGTCCTAACTATAACTACCTACTGGCGACCGCCAGTAGGTAATATATATATATATATATATATATATATATATATATATATATATATATATATATATATATATATATATATATATATACATATATATTCACTTAAAAAACCATAGGTTTCACACATGTAATAGTTAGCTGGACATTTCACTCGTGATAAACCATTGAAATTCCCCCGTTATAGTTAGTGCAGGCAACTATAACTCACGCGACCGCAATCCTCTGCTGATGACGTCAGATATTACATCACTGTATTTGGACACTTATTTACCCATGTCTTCTTCCATTAATTTTTAGCTATACATATATTACAAATATTTTTTTTTCAGAAAGACACATATGTCATCAGTGATGTAATATCTGACGTCATCAGCAGAGGATTGCGGTCGCGTGAGTTATAGTTGCCTGCACTAACTATAATGGGGGAATTTCAATGGTTTTTCACAATTGAAATGTCCAGCTAACTATAACATGTGTGAAACCTATGGTTTTTTAAGTGAATTTGCAAGGTTTTTTAAATGCTAATTCCTAACTATAACGTGTGTGAAACCTATGGTTTTTTCAGTGAATTTGTACGGTTTTTTAAATGCTAAGTTATGTATTTATTTATTTTTTTTTTTTAAGGGTTTTCACCTTGCGCGTACCGTACGCGCACGGTGCGCTTCTTCGCGGAATTTTTCCATTTCTACCGTACGCGCACGCTACGCGTACTCTGCGATTTTTCGCCAACAAATTAAAGGAAATTTTGGCCCTTGGGGGTCCTTCTGGGACCCTCTGACAAAGGCTAGGGGGTCAGGAACTGTCCACCCTGCCCCCTTTTCACGTTCTCCACCTTTGTTTTTCACCCCCTCAGACTTTGAGAGACAAAATGGCGGCCAACACTTCCTGGTTTCGACCGATTCGAATGTTTACTAAGATCTAACAACCAATCAGAATCGCGCTCGCGCACGGCAGCGTGCGCGTACGGTAAGTTTTACCGTACGCGCACGGAGCGCGCTTATAGATATATATGCTTTTAAATGCTATTTTCTCAGGAAGTACTGAACAGATTTACACCAGACCTGCAAAAGGCACATCCCTGACCTGAGGACTACCTCTCTGTCAAATTTCAAGTAATTATGTTCAGCCGTTCGGGCTGTAGCTTGGACTAAAGGTCCTATGGAAAAATGCATGGGGAAAACGCGTTTTTTGACCCCCCTTTTTTCTCAGCCCCCGCTTGACGAATCCCCCCGAGACTTTCATGGAAGGAGCGGAGCCGAGCAACCCACCTATTTTGAAAATTTCGCGAGGATTCGTCAATCGGCGCCAAAGTTATTCCAAATAGAATGTTGCGGATTTCCTATGGAAACACGATCCTAACTATAACTATCTACTGGCGACCGCCAGTAGATAATATATATATATATATATATATATATATATATATATATATATATATATATATATATATATTACCTACTGGCGGTCGCCAGTAGGTAGTTATAGTTAGGACCACGTTTCCATAGGAAATCCGCAACATTCTATTTTGAATAACTTTGGCGCCGGTCGACGAATCCTCGCGAATTGTTCAAAATAGGTGGGGCGCTACGCTCCGCTCCTACCCTGAAAGAGTCGGGGGGATTCGTCAAGCGGGGGCTGAGATAAAAGGGGGGTCCCAAAACGCATTTTTCCCATGCAATTTTCCATAGGACCTTTAGACAGGGCTACAGCCCGAACGGCTGAACAGAATTTAATGTAATTTGGCAGAGAGGTAGTCCCCAGGTCAAGGAAGTGCCTTTTGTAGGTTTGGTGTAAATCTGTTCAGTAGAATCTGAGAAAATAGCCTTTAAATCAATATATATATCTGTGGCAGCTTACCGTGCGCTTACGGTGCGCTTACCGTGCGCGTACGGTGGCGTGCGCGAGCGCGATTCTGATTGGCTGTTAGATCTTAGTAAACATTCGAATCGGTCGAAACCAGGAAGCGGCGGCCTCCATTTCGTGTGTTTCACACAGAAAAAAAAGAGTGATATCTTGAAAAGGGGGCAAGGAGGAGAGTTACAGACCCCCTAACATTTGTAAGGGGGTCAAAGAAGGACAGAAAAGTTCAAAGAAAACATTTATTATTTTTAAAAAAAAATCGCGGGGTACGCGTACGGTAAGCTTACGGTAAGCTTACTGTACGCGTACGGTAGAAAAAAAAATAAAAAAAGAAATAAAATTCAGATTTAAGAGTTTAGATATTAGGGGGCTCTACAAAGAGCCGTTGTGTTTATGAAGTGATTTTTTAGTGGTACCTACAAGTAAGTACCGATGCAGAGTCTAAGGTTCAAGAGGAAGACTCTGTTCCCTTCATCATTGAAGTGCACACCATCTCCTCTATAAATGTCTTGCATGTCGTAACGCAAGTTGTTGTGGTAAATGGAACCCATACCATAGTCACGGAGGAAAGCAGAAACAGATTTGTTGACGTGCTTTCTTGCTTTGTCAATCTGCGGACAGAAATGATTGGACCAGTTCCATTTTTGCCTTTGGCATATGTTAGAAAACACAAAGGCAGTTTTAGGGAAAAGTGAAAACAGTTGTGCAAAGGTGTCCTTCATAAGCATTTCCAGACCTACCCCAGTCAAAGTGCCTAGGTCATTGCCACCACAGTGCACTATTATGAGGTCAGGGTGTTGGATTTGCATGAAGGATTTCACCAATGGCATCAATTGGTGCCACTTTAACCCTCTCTGACCAATCCATTTAATGTCTACATTTGGCAAAGCAAGGTCTCTCACCATACCTGTTTTCTCTGCAAACTTTTCACTCCAGAAAACATAGCTGTGCCCTACAATCCACACTGTGAACATCTTCCAAGGAGAACTGGATGCACTCAGGAGGTGTAATTCAGTAGAATGGTAAAAAGAAATGAAAGACAGTTTGGAAATGGAGGCATACATATTTTTTTCATAAAAAAAAAGAACTGATTGGCTGTTTCATACCATTCTAGAATAAAAACTAGGCTGCATGTGTAAATTAATAGAAGCATGTTTTGTATTGGCACAGAAAAATGTGTTACCAAAGAACAGTACTATGGATTTGCTGTTAGGTTTGAAAAGTCAAGCACTCTTGCTCTGTGGAATTGAAACATTGTTTGGTGAACTTCTGACCTAACTCCACACAGCAGTGTTCCATGAGCTGTTGCTATGGTAGCAGGCAGAAGTCAAGTTGGGGGAAGGGTACTTTTGGAAAAGAGTTGGTTTTCAACCAATAGAAATGTGTGATTACATTTGAAAAAAAGGGGGAAGCACTGAGATTTGAAATTAACATGTATATGTGTGGAAAAAGAGAGGGAAAGTTTGCCATTATCTGGTTCTACTGAGAGGAGAGAGGTGTAAAGAACAGAGATCCTGGCTCTGATAATCTGCTGTTTGAGTGCCACATTTCTTTCACAGCTAACTAATTTTAAAGGTGAGTTTAGAGTTTGAGAGGGGATGTATATGATAAATTAAGAAATGAATAATAGAAATGGAATTCCTTTTGTTGAAGTTGTGTTTATTATTTTCTGTTTTGGGAGACATTTAAATGTGAGGAACATGTAAAATAATATGGACTATGTTTTCAAGATAAATTAAGGTGTACTGGTAAAAATAAAGAATACTTTAAGGGTTTGAGGTTGGACTCAGTAATGCAAATACATACAGCATCAGTAAGGCTGGTTGCCCTTGCTGGAGTGTAGGCAGTCAGCCAGGTTACACATGGTGCTAGTCTGAAAAAGCAGTTTGGACATGTGCTGTTTTAAGAATCTGAAAAGTGGATTCAAAATGTGTCAGTCTGTAAAAGTGTTTATCACTTGCCAAAAAAAAGAGTAGTAAGTGTGCTTTCAAAATGGCAAAGAAATTTCGTTTTGTGACTAATGTGAAAACATGAGAAATTAGAAGGTCTCTTTCTTCCACTTTATCTCAAAAAGATTTTTAAAAATTAGTTATTAATTTCTCAAGGATCTTGAGATGTGGTAATTGATTTTTAGTGTGTTTTTTTTACAAAAAAAAAAAAAAATACGCTTACCGTGCGCACATACACATCCACTCATTCACCAACAGTCCTCTACAGTCACTCATACATGTACTCACTCATCATATATATTCATACACCTATACATCCTGTTACACAACGCCATTCATCCATAGAGTTACTCACACACATAGTCACTCATGCTAATAAAGAATCAAACATCCATTTACTTGCATATACAGTTATACACACACCACCACACCTACTTCTACAGAAACTTACACATACTTAGTCTTTTAAACAATCACTTATAGAAACACATACTTATTCATACAGGAACTCTTTCAATCTCTCACTCTCACATATACTCACTTATATACACCAATAGTCACATATACTAGTATAAAACATATGTAGTTACTCATGGAGACACTATTGAGACAGTCATTCACTCACTAACACACCCATGCACACACTCATCCACCCATACAGTCCTGCACACATGCTGTCTTCAACACATACAAACAGTGAGTCACTCATTCATGCACCTATGCACTACGTAATACCCCCCACCGAACCATACAGACACTCAGACACTCATACTGACAAAAAACCAACTAATAACCTATATAGACACTCATGTAGCTACTCACCAACCCATGCAGCCACTTATACACAAAGTAAGAAACTGATACAGATATTTTCATATTTAAAGATTACTCAGTAAGCCATGTATTCACTATGATACACTTAATCAGTCAGTTACACTAAAATTTTTTCAAAAAAAAGCATCCATTTAGACACGTATATACCATTTTATTCTTCCATTGACCTTGTGATATACATAAATATAAAACATATTTAATTTTCAGAAAAACACACAATCACAAGGATGATGTCATCAGTGATGTCATCAGTGATGTCATTTGAGATGTCATCAGTGATGTCATGAGTGATGTCAGTGACCATGTCATGAGTGATGTAATATGTGACGTCATCAGTAGTGCATTGCGGGCGCGCGAGTTATAGTTAGCTGAACTAACTATAACGGGGAAATTTCCGTGGTTTTTTATGAGTGAAATGTCCAGCTAACTATAACATGTGTGAAACCTTTGGTTTTTTCATTGAATATATATATATATATATGTAAGCTCCAAGGTTGCCCAGGTAGCAGGGACGCACTCTGGGATCAGCAATGCCACATGGACTCCGTACCACACGGAATGCAGCCTGACGCGTTTCAAACAATCTTCTTCAGAGGCCGTTCTTATGTGTGTAATGGCATTGAGCGCCACACCTTTATTCAAATATGCTGCCTCCCGATAGGCTCCCACTCATTGAGCAGTTCCAGCAGTCTCCCACAGCATTGTGGTATTAGTAGTGTGGTGCTAATCCAACCTAAATAGGTGCCATCAACCCATACTATAACTCACGCGACCGCAATCCTCTGCTGATGACGTCAGATATTACATCACTGTATTTGGACACTTATTTACCCATGTCTTCTTCCATTAATTTTTAGCTATACATATATAGACACATATGTCATCAGTGATGTAATATCTGACGTCATCAGCAGAGGATTGCGGTCGCGTGAGTTATAGTTGCCTGCACTAACTATAACGGGGGAATTTCAATGGTTTTTCACGAGTGAAATGTCCAGCTAACTATTACATGTGTGAAACCTATGGTTTTTTAAGTGAATTTGCAAGGTTTTTTAAATGCTAATTCCTAACTATAACGTGTGTGAAACCTATGTTTTTTTCAGTGAATTTGTACGGTTTTTTAAATGCTAAGTTATGTATTTATTTATATATTTATTTATTTATTTATGTTTTTTAAGGTTTTTCACCGTGCGCGTACCGTACGCGCACGGTGCGCTTCTTTGCGGAATTTTTCCATTTCTACCGTACGCGCATGCTACGCGTACTCCGCGATTTTTCGCCAACAAATTAAAGGAAATTTTGGCCCTTGGGGGTCCTTCTGGGACCCCCTGACAAAGGCTAGGGGGTCAGGAACTGTCCACCCTGCCCCCTTTTCACGTTCTCCACCTTTGTTTTTCACCCGGAATGCAGCCTGACGCGTTTCAAACAATCTTCTTCAGAGGCCGTTCTTATGTGTGTAATGGCATCGAGCGCCACACCTTGATTCAAATATGCTGCCTCCTGATAGGCTCCCACTCATTGAGCAGTTCCAGCAGTCTCCCACAGCATTGTGGTATTAGTAGGTTGGCGCTGATCCAACCTAAATAGGTGCCATTAACCCATAATCACTAATTCCTGCCCTCGATGGGCTCCATGTGTTTCGGAGTCACTCATTTCGGCGCTGTCCCCTCGTTGCAAACTGAGTATGATTCCCAGCTCGCCGGCCCGCTGCCATACTCGCGGTGGTGCATCCCTCGCGGCAGGGCCTGCCGCGTATAAATGTAAGCTCCAAGGTTGCCCAACTAGCAGGGACGCACTCTGGGATCAGCAATGCCACATGGACTCCGTAGCACACGGAATGCAGCTTGACGCGTTTCAAACAATCTTCTTCAGAGGCCGTTCTTATGTGTGTTATGGCATCGAGCGCCACACCTTTATTCAAATATGCTGCCTTCTGATAGGCTCCCACTCATTGAGCAGTTCCAGCAGTCTCCCACAGCATTGTGGTATTAGTAGTGTGGTGCTAATCCAACCTAAATAGGTGCCATCAACCCATAATCACTAATTCATGCCCTGGATGGGCTCCATGTGTTTCGGAGTCACTCATTTCGGCGCTGTCCCCTCGTTGCAAACTGAGTATGATTCCCAGCTCGCCGACCCGCTGCCATACTCGTGGTGGTGCATCCCTCGCGGCAGGGCCTGCCGCATATAAATGTAAGCTCCAAGGTTGCCCATCTAGCAGGGACGCACTCTGGGATCAGCAATGCCACATGGACTCCGTAGCACACGGAATGCAGCCTGACGCGTTTCAAACAATCTTCTTCAGAGGCCGTTCTTATGTGTGTAATGGCATCGAGCGCATCGAGCCATACATATATATATATATATATATATATATATATATATATATATATTCACTGAAAAAACCATAGGTTTCAGAGGTGTTATAGTTAGCTGCCCATTTCACTCGTACAAAACCATAGAAATACGTCCGTTATAGTTAGTTCTGCTAACTATAACTCACACGCCCGCAATGCACTGCTGATGATGTCACATATTGCATCATTCATGACATGGTCAGTGACATCACTGATGACATCACTGATGACATCTCAAATGACATCACTGATGACATCACTGATGACATCATCCACTGAATGTGGTTTAGTTTGAAATTTAAATATGTATTATATATATATACCAATCTGTATTGAAGATTGAGTGGATATATAACTTTCTAGATGGAGGATTTAGTAGCTGTCTGACTGTCTTTTTAAGTGAGTTATTAAAAGTGTCTCACTTAATACATGGATTAGTAACTAAACTATGTGAATGTGTGCAGCACTGTCTCTGTTGTTGTATAACATGCTGCCTCAGTTGGTCACTAACTACATGAGTGTGTATATTAGTTATTGATTAGTTGGGTGAGTATTTGTATGGGACACTGAGTTTGTTTGTGGTTGGATGGGGTGTGTGTAACTCTATGCATAGATGTGTGAATGGTTGATTGACTAGGTGTATGGGTTTAAGAGTGCATGTGGAAACAGTTGTTTGGGTGACTGAGTGTATTTATTTGTGTGTTGGTGAGCGAATATATGTTTTAGTTGTACATCTTCAACAAAGTAAAAAAATAAAAGGCATTGTATGTGAGAGTTGGTGTATATAAATAAGTTTGTGTAAGAGTCAGTGATTGTGAGAGTAAATATATGAATGAGTGTAAAATTGTAATGGTGCTTTTTTAACATATTAACGATGAGTTACTATGTGTTTGAATAAATGAGGTGTCGTTGGATAAATGTGTAAGTGAGTAAATTTAAGTGCGATACATTTTTTTCATGAGTGAGTAGGATGACTGCATAACCGACTAAGATGACTGTTGATGTGTCAATGTCTATATATGTGTATAAGTGCATTTGATAGTGTTCTATTAATTATTGACTGCATGTATAGATGATCCTGTTGTTGAATGGGTAGTTGTGTGTGTAGACTTAGGAATCAGTGAGTGGGTATGTAGTAACTGGTATTGGTGTGTCAATGGTTTCAAATATGGTACTCTGTATTTTACAGTGAGTGATGAAAGGTTATACTAGTGTATGATGTGGTGTATCGGATTGTCAAGTGGATAATATCATCAGTGATGTCATTTGAGATGTCATCGGTGATCTCATCAGTGATGTCACTGACCATGTCATTAATGATGCAATATGTGACATCATCAGAAGTGCATTGCGGGCGCGTGAGTTATAGTTAGCAGAACTAACTATAACGGACGAATTTCTATGGTTTTGTACGAGTGAAATGGGCAGCTAACTATAACACCTCTGAAACCTATGTTTTTTTCTGTGAATTTCTAAGGTTTTTTAAATGCTAACTTCTAACTATAACGTCTCTGAAACCTATGTTTTTTTTCAGTGAATTTCAAAGGTTTTTTTAAATGCTAACTTTTAAGTGTGATAGTAGTTATATCTATTTTTTTGTACTGATTTTCTACAGTTTTTTAACTGTTTATTTATAAATATTTTATTCATTAAATAACATATATTTTTCTGAAAATTGCAAAAAAACATTTTTTGATTAAAACTGAAATATTGATTAATTTTCTTGTTTTTATTCTTTATTTTAATATATTTATATCATTTTCTTAAAAAAAAAATCCAATATTTGTATCAGTCGTGCAGTCAAAGTTTACACATCACTGTAGGTGTGCGCATTCTAGCCGCCATTTTAGAAAAGTCATGAAGGATCCGCGTATGGTGTGCGACGGCTGCGTGTTTTTCAGTTACATCATATACATTTAATATCACGTGATATGCGCGATTGTTATGCGACCAGTCTGCGACTCCTGCTACCGCGCGTTCACGACACATGCGCATTATGGTACGAGATGTTTGCGCGCTTGCGGGTCCCGCGTGACATCATATACGTGCTGGGGCGCGCTGGGTGCGCGACTCCCGCAAAAAAAATTTATGTTCCAAAATGATATGTATGCGTCTTTAATATACATATTAAGGCAAGAGATTATGTAAGATATTCATCAAAATAATATATTTGTACTTATAAGAAACTTATATTATTTTTAAATATATTTTCGCGAAGTCGGGTGCGTGCGTCATGAGTGCAGAAAACCAGGTCAGCAGAGCTGCTGTAGAGCCAGAGAACCAGGTCAGCAGAGCTGCTCTAGAGCCTAAGAACTAGGTCAGCAGAGCTGCTCTAGAGTCAGAGAACCAGGTCAGCAGAGCTGCTGTAGAGCCAGGGAAACCAGGTCAGCAGAGCTGCTTTAGAGGGAGAGAACCAGGTCAGCAGAGCTGCTTTAGAGCCAGAGAACCAGGCCAGCAGAGCTGCTTTAGAGCCAGAGAACCAGGTTAGCAGAGCTGCTTTAGAGCCAGAGAACCAGGTCAGCAGAGCTACTCTAGAGCCAGAGAACCAAATCAGTAGAGCTGCTTTAGAGCCATAGAACCAGGTCAGCAGAGCTGCTTTAGAGCCAGAGGACCAGGTCAGTAGAGCTGCTCTAGAGCCTAAGAACCAGGTCAACAGAGCTGCTCTAGAGCCAGAGAACCAGGTCAGCAGAGCTGCTGCAGAGCTAGAGAAACCAGGTCAGTAGAGCTGCTTTACAGGGAGAGAACCAGGTCAGCAGAGCTTCTATAGAGCCAGAGAACCATGTCAGCAGAACTGCTTCAGAGCCATAGTACTGGGTCAACAGAGCTGCTTTAGAGCCAGAGAACCAGGTCTGCAGAGCTGTTGTAGAGCCAGAGAACTAGATTAGCAGAGCTGCTCTGTAGCATAAGAACTAGGTCAGCAGAGCTGCTCTAGAGCCAGAGAACCAGGTGAGCAGCCCTGCTGTAGAGCCAGAGAAACCAGGTCAGCAGAGCTGCTTTAGAGAGAGAGAACCAGGTCAGCAGAGCTGCTTTAGAGCCAGAGAACCAGGTAAGCAGAGCTGCTCTAGCTGACACTGACTGACTGACACTGACTGACTGACACTGACTGACTGACACTGATTGACACTGACTGACACTGACTGACTGACACTGATTGACTGACACTGACTGACTGACACTGACTACACTGATTGACACTGACTGACACTGATTGAC